>NW_004567130.1:7685051-7796827 GCF_000260355.1 Condylura cristata | reverse complement strand
CAAGCCTTTGGGTTTGGCATGGAATTTTTTTTTTTCTCTCTTACAGACTTAATTATCCTTTTAGTGAAGTCATAATCCTCTATTGAGTTGATACACCAAAATGTACTTACACAGTCCCCCACTGTTTGCCATTAAAATGCTTCTGATTTTCGCTAATCGATAATACTACACAGAGGATTTTATTTGTATAGCTTGTGCATTTGTCAAATGAGTTCCTTGGGGTACATCCTGTGAGTGAGATTGCAGAATCTGACCAGTGCCCAGGGTGCCTGTTGCACTGCTTCTCCTGAGGCTGTTCCAGTTCATGTTTGGTGTTTGATGTGTTTACCACATTGGGTGTAGAGTACTGTTTAAACTTTTGTTTGCTAATTTAGTAGAAGTAAGATGGTACTTCACGTTTGCTTTACTTTGCATTTCCTTGATTATTAGAAGAAATTGGCATTACCCTTGTATTTCCTAGAATGTCAGTGGTCTGCTCATACTTACTATTCTTTGCCTATTTTGGTAAATTGGCATTTGATTTTTTAAAATCAAACCAATTGAGACTTTTACAATAGTTACGAATTTTTCCATATGTTTTCAGTGTTGTGTGTTTGCCTTTTAATTTTAGATATATATTTCTAGTGCCAAATTACAAAATTTAGTTTTGTAATCAAATGTTGTTGTTGTTGTTTCGGTTGCTTCAAAGCTTAGAAAGCTATCCCCCTTCAGGAGAGGTTAAAAAATATTTAATTCTACCTTTTGTGATTTTAAATTCTTTTATTCATCTGGGTTGTGTTTGAGTATAGAGTTGCAAATTACATTTTTTAAATTGCTAATCAGTTATTTCAACCTTTTTGTTTTCTCTTCTCCTCTTTCTCAGGTATCATCCACCAGATGAAAGGCGATTATGATACTGCACTGAAACTCCATAAGACACACTTGTGCATCGCCCAGGAGCTGAGTGATTATGCAGCCCAGGGCCGTGCCTATGGGAATATGGGCAATGCCTACAATGCTCTAGGCATGTATGATCAGGCAGTCAAGTATCACCGGCAAGAACTTCAGATCTCCATGGAAGTGAATGACCGTGCCTCACAGGCCTCCACACACGGGAACCTTGCTGTGGCCTACCAGGCTCTTGGTGCCCATGACCGAGCTCTGCAGCATTACCAAAACCATCTCAACATCGCCCGGGAGCTGCGTGACATCCAGAGCGAAGCCCGTGCCCTCAGCAACCTGGGCAACTTCCACTGCTCTCGGGGGGAGTATGTCCAGGCTGCTCCCTATTATGAACAGTACCTTCGGCTTGCTCCTGACCTTCAGGACATGGAAGGAGAGGGGAAAGTCTGCCACAATCTTGGTTATGCCCATTACTGCCTTGGAAATTACCAGGAGGCAGTAAAGTACTATGAGCAAGATCTGGCACTGGCCAAAGACCTTCATGACAAATTGAGCCAAGCAAAAGCTTACTGCAACTTAGGCCTAGCATTCAAGGCCCTCCTGAATTTTAACAAAGCTGAAGAGTGTCAGAAGTACCTATTGTCCCTGGCCCAGTCCCTGAATAATTCCCAGGCTAAATTTCGAGCCCTTGGGAACCTTGGTGATATATTCATTTGTAAAAAAGATATAAATGGTGCAGTAAAATTCTATGAGCAACAGCTGGGCCTAGCTCACCATGTAAAGGACAGAAGACTGGAGGCCAGTGCATATGCAGCCCTGGGCACTGCATATCGGATGATCCAGAAACATGATAAGGCCTTGGGTTATCACACACAGGAACTGGAGGTATATCAGGAGCTGAGTGACTTGCCCGGAGAGTGCCGAGCTCACGGGCACCTGGCTGCTGTCTACATGGCCCTTGGAAAATACACAATGGCATTCAAGTGTTATGAAGAACAGTTGGATCTAGGGCAGAAACTGAAGGATCCAAGTCTAGAAGCCCAGGTCTATGGCAACATGGGCATCACAAAAATGAACATGAACGTGATGGAAGAAGCCATTGGCTACTTTGAGCAGCAGTTGGCCATGCTGCAGCAGTTAAGTGGAAATGAATCTGTGCTCGACCGGGGCCGGGCCTACGGCAACCTGGGGGATTGTTATGAGGCTCTGGGGGACTATGAGGAGGCTATCAAGTACTATGAACAGTATTTATCTGTTGCCCAGAGTCTGAATCGCATGCAAGACCAAGCCAAGGCTTACCGGGGACTAGGAAATGGACACAGGTAAAAAATACATAGTACAAATGTGGTAGACAAACCTATGCAAAGAGAAGTTGTGACTCTGTAATAGGAACCTAGTGTCCTGTCCTCATGGCAGTTTACTAACTAAAAATCATTTTCTTACATATTTCCTTTGGTTCTTCTGATGATTCTGTGAATATCGTAGGTAATATTTTTTCACTTATGGAGGCAGAAACTAAGCCCAAGATATGTCAAGCTGTAGATCATATGGCTTTAAAAGGACAGCTGAGGGTCAAATCCAGGGCTCTCTGACTCCAAATGCAGTGACTTTTTGACTATATCATAATGAGGAGGATCAAAGGTAATAGGAATGGGGCAGATGAACAAATCCATTTTAACTGATCCTTTCAGAATGCCTCACACACTATTTGAAGGTGTTTATTACTATGATGCCTGCACCTACCAATTACTTAAACCCCACTTTGTTGCTTTTAGGGCAAGCCAGGTCATAATGGTGGGAGTGAACAAACATGTTCATCATCATACTAGGCACCTTACACAGTATCTTGCTTAATTTTTATAGCAGTCCTGTATTACTCTACATTTGCTATCATCTGGTATGGGATGTGGGATTTACTATCATCCAGAAACTGAGGCTTAAGGATAGGAATTTACTTACCTCAACTGGTTTGGTCTGCTGCCAAAATCCATGTTCTTCCCACTTTTATCATGTCATCTCTTCACAGCACAAAAAGGCACACAGTCGGTCCAAGGTGCTTTTCTTCTGAATGTGGGGAACCCAAGAAAGTGCCTGTGTCTGCAGAATATATGGCCCTTCTAGATAGGCAGAGGATTAGGGCTCCTGGAGTGGAGGAATGACAAGGGTCAAACTAAATCATCACCCACAGAGTGCTCTGAGAAGCTCAGGGTGAAGGATTTATAGCCATTGTAAAGTCATTTCAAAAACATAGTCTAAGCAGTAGTGGAAATTGGGAGGCCTGAAGAACCAAACAGTTCACATGCTATCATTGTACCTATTAATATATTTTATGCTTCCTCTGGGGTGTATATCCCATTGAATCTTAAGCTCTTGGGAAGGTCACTAAGGGATGACTTTTGAATTGCTTTCCAGATTATGAAATTCCCCTGTATCTCACTCTAAGGGCACATGATAGATTTTAGCTAGAAGAGGAGTTAAGAGCTTCTATAGTAAATGACAGTGACAAATGTTTTTCATTTTCTCAGGGGCTTTAGCATGTCTGCACCTGCACAAAATAATATCATTGTTTTTCTCTCTACATCCCCACAGGGCAATGGGGAGTTTGCAGCAAGCCCTTGTGTGCTTTGAAAAGAGGCTCGTGGTTGCCCATGAGCTTGGGGAGGCCTTTAATAAAGCCCAGGCCTATGGAGAGCTGGGAAGTCTGCATAGCCAATTAGGGAATTACGAACAAGCCATTTCCTGCCTTGAACGCCAGTTGAACATTGCTAGAGAGATGAAAGACCGAGCCCTGGAGAGCGATGCAGCCTGTGGCCTGGGGGGTGTCTACCAGCAGATGGGGGAATATGACACAGCCCTGCAATACCACCAGCTCGATCTGCAGATTGCGGAGGAGACCAACAACCCCACCTGTCAGGGTCGAGCCTACGGGAACCTAGGCCTGACATACGAATCTCTGGGCACATTTGAGAGGGCAGTAGTCTATCAAGAACAGCACTTGAGCATTGCTGCACAGATGAACGACTTGGTGGCCAAGACGTTATCATATAGTAGCCTTGGAAGGACCCATCATGCCTTGCAGAACTATTCCCAGGCAGTCATGTACTTACAGGAAGGTAAGTGGAAAAAGTCCCTGTAGCCTCTTGGTCTACTCTGAGATTAAGCTCAGAGTCTACTCAGGACAGGGTATGCACAGTTTGAGTGGCCACATCTGCCTAGAAGGAAGATCTCAGAATCCTCATTATAGCTCTTCAGAACAGTAGTCCCTACTACATGTCTCTTGCTGGCTCTGTCGCCTTCCATCTTCAGTCAAAAATGCCTTGCCCAACAATCGAGATGGAAAAAAAAAATGTGCAAAATGATGTAAAAATTAAAAAAAAAAGTACTAATAAAAAAAAAGAATTAGGTCTACACAACTGAGATGGAAAAAGTCACAAAATGATGAAAAAATAAACTATTATATTAGTTAAAAAAAAAAATGCCTTGCCCAGGTTGTTTTATCTGCTAGCCAGCTGCTCATGTTGCTGATGGGAGAAACTCCCCTTGCTTTTCAGAGCCCTTTATTGAATAACTAATTCATTCTCACACATGATGAGTCAAATAAGTAGATCTCTAGGCACATAAAATGAAGAACCTGAATCAGAAAAGATACTCCTTTGTTCCAAGTCCCTGTAAAAAGAGCTTAGCTCTATCAAAACAAAGAGAAAGCCAGTTCTGGTGTAGTGTCTGAGGTCTGGTCCAGAAGCATCAGTCTAAGGGTCACATAGGCAGTTGACAAGACTGCCTTCCCAATACTTGTTACCATAGTGTTTTCTGGTTGGTGCCATGGTTGTCTTGTTCCAGGCAGTCTTGTTCCTAGAAAGTCACTACTTCTCCTTCTTTTTTGCTGTCAGGGTCCATGAGCTCAGTCCCTGGACACATCCTTCCTCACGGGGCACACGGGGGACAGCAATGTTTTACGCTCCACCTCTTAACACTGGGACAGGACTTTCTACCTTTGAAAGCCCCCTCACATGGCCTGGGAGGGTAAAATGGCAGGTGTTATGTTCTTGGTTCTTTGTCTATAGGACTTATTTAGTTGGGTTTAATTCTCACAGTAATCTTGCTTGAAGGGTACATCTCTTGATTCCCATCTTCAACTAAGTGACCTAAGGCTTAGAGAATTACAGTGGCTTGATCCTGACTACGTGGTCAGTCAGTGGGAGAATGGGGCTCAGCCTAGGTTTTCTGATCCTAAGTATCACATGAGATTCTGGATTTTCTAACCTCACAAGAACAGAGCAGAGATGTAACAATCATGTCCCCTTCACTTCTGAAGCCCAACTGGAAGCCAGGAGAAAGGGAGACAGGAAGCAAAATGGAGAAAGGGCTAGAGGCTGATGGTCGACTTTCTTCGTTTGCACAGCTCAGGATTGCTCTAGACTGCAAGAGAGAGACTGAAGGCCACTGCCCTGGCCTTATTGGGCCCCTGCTCATTGGAAACTCTGCCCTAGTGCATTAAATATGAGAGCGGGCTCTTTGTTTCCTCAAACTTGACTGTGGTAAAATTCTAACAGATTCTGGGTGGTTTTAGTTAATTTGTGAAACTATTAAATTCCATGAAGCAGCTGCTTTGCCTGAGACATTGTAACATAATTCTTTATTAATGGGAAACTTAATTTCATTTTATCTTGTAGTTTTAAGTCTTGGAGACATCTAAAATCTTACTGTGTCATCGCCACAATGTTTGTTTCATGTTTGTGTCCCACCAGAGCTCCTAGCTTGCCTTGTGGGCCAAATCAGATGCCCCCTGTCCTGCACACTGAGTGGGGAAAAGTGCAGGACCCCTGGGAGGCTCTTTCTAAAAGCTCTAAGTTGGCTTTTTTACAATGAGTGGGAAATCAGCTTGCTGCTCATTCTACTGACTTTTAGAGGGACCTAGTATAATAGGACCTCACAAGGGGCCTGATCTGAGTCTTTTTAACAAGTTCTCCCAGTGATTTGTATTGGCAACCTAGAGCAATACACGACTGGTTTTGAGTTATGTGACCAGTTCCTGGCATGCCAGGCTTCAGGAAGGCTGGATTGGGTGTGTCTTGTTCCTAAGAGGCACAGACAGTCTGGCAAGACTGATAATGAGTCTGCCCAATGGGCTTTTAGCTCTTTGTTCCCACAGGCCAGTGAGCACCCTACATGTTGTGGGTCCAGCAGGAAATAAAACAAAGTCCCTGGTCCCACAGACGATACCTTCTAAGGGGGGCTTATCTCAACTAACTTTACCTCTAACTCATAGATCCAGACCAAACAGGGATAGATATATTGAAGACTGACTGCAGTTAGCTTGCTAGTATCAACCAAAAACCCTTCCCTCACTTGTTTCTCTTATATGAAGTATTTTAAAATATTAATAACTTGCAACTATTATTTTTGTAACCCAGTGACATGATTTAAGCTTAAAATGCTACTTCTGACTTTTCTGTATTATGTACATTTTGAGAGGCATAGTGTTTTATGAGCTTGAACCTGAGAATCGATTTTATTAGTCTCTTATTTGACTCAGTTCCTTTTCAAAAGTGTGAAATTGCATGGGCACAGCATGCTAAGAGGCAGGCTTCCATCCACCTTGAATTAGATTAAGAAAAATTAGACCATCCTTTGTATGCACAGTTGTGGTGTAGGAGTCTTCATTCACGCTGTTTTCTACACAAGCTGCTCCTATATACAGA
The DNA here is from genome assembly GCF_000260355.1 of Condylura cristata. Lineage (NCBI taxonomy): Eukaryota > Metazoa > Chordata > Mammalia > Eulipotyphla > Talpidae > Condylura > Condylura cristata. The sequence continues at coordinate 7,790,243 of NW_004567130.1, read as the reverse complement.
GAGCTAGATAATGAAAGCATAGTGATGCAGAGAACTACTTACTGGCCAATACAGTAAGTGATTGCCCTCATACTTGGCTGCCACAAAACCCTGGAGGTTGCTGGTGCCCCGAAATCCAGAAGCTTGCTGTGGGTAAGTGACCCAAACTGCAGGTGCCTATCTGAAGGCATTAGAATGAAGAGAGTCTCATTTAAGACTTTCGACTCATAATAGCACTTCTTTGGCAACCCCACTGAGGTACATCAAAGTCTCAGCCTTAAAGAAAACACAGATTGGGAGTGAAATGTGTCAGCGGCATCAGTATCAGCAGGCAATGGTGGGCAGTGTGAACATCCTCCTGTCAGGAGAGCAACATATATGTCTCCCATTAATGCAGATAGAATGCTGTGCATGTGAGATCAGAAAGAGTATTAGCTTGGCTTCTGTGCTGGACCATATAGCCATTAGGAAAAGCTTTTGCTAGCCGAAGAATTGGGTTAGATAAATTTATAGTCCAGTTTTTTCATTTGCAAAGCTAGGGATTTCACCTTTGGGAGGACAGCCAGGTTAGGTTTCATTTGTCTCAGTGTTTCTGTCTGCCCTGAAAACCTGTCTCCTGATACTCATCACCTGAACTCTTGCTGGGGCAGCTTGGAGTGTCTTAAAAGGTCACTACCAACATAGAATTTGAAGAGGATGCTTATTCTGCCTTGGCTGATTCTACTCTTGCCCTTCATTTTATCTAACTGTGCTAACATTCTATTTATATACCTGAAGCTGAATTAACCTCTAGAACTCTATGTGTTCTGAAAATTCTGTGTTCTTAAAATTTCTCTGATTTCAGGTTTAAGGTTAGCTGAACAACTGGGACGAAGAGAAGATGAAGCCAAAATACGCCATGGTCTTGGCCTTTCTCTTTGGGCTAGTGGGAATCTGGAGGAGGCCCAACACCAGGTGAGCAGAAGATCCCTGTCCCAAGTAGATTTTGTTTCCAGAAGCATGTTGTCTTCCATTACCTAGTAGTGATGTCATTTACAAAAGACAGCAGCTTTTACCTTTGGATTGATACACATGTCAACTTGTCTCAGCCAGCAAGTGTTGACCCATAGTAAAGATTCTTGCTCTCTTAAATGTTAGATTCCTTAATAATTTCTTTAGAATTCTTTGTTATGTACTATGTTCCTCACTAAGCCTTAATATGAGTGTATATATACTTTGTCATAGACTGAATTTAATGATTGAGTTCATATCTGAATTTAACATCTTTGTAGGTGTCTAGATGTATCAGGAAGTCCCTCTCCTCCATGCCACACACTTCACCTGTTTACTGCACATAGTTGCAGAGAAGTCCCTGTTGTGCTGGCTGTGGAGATCGGAGAGTTCCTAGAGTTATGGCTTCCTCCCTTTGGTTGGAGGAGCTGTGAGTTGCCTTTTCAAATCACAGCCTCAAGTGTGTAGGCCACACGAAGTAGGTCACGTGGAGGGCTTTGTGTGAAGCAGCGGGGCCATGAGCAGGGCAGAGCTACTACCGGGTGCTCACAGGAATTGAGGGCGCAGCAGGACTGAATTTGTGCCGTAGTTTCCTGGAATGTTGTGGTTTTACACTTTTTAAACTATTAAAGGTGGGATTGGAGCATGCCTGCGGCAAATTATAGACACTTGATAAGAAGAGAGGGGTTTTGTTTTAATCAAAATCAGCACTGCTTTAATTGTGATTTGCGGCTTATTTGTTTTCTAATTTTCAGACTATAACCCTGATTTACAAAATTAACTCTCTAATGTCCTGAGTTTAAAAATTAAAATTTGTGACACAGAATTTACAATTTCCTAAGTATTTTTACTCACTGAATTTATTCCTCAAATAATCCTGTGAGGTAGAATATTAGCCTTCCCCTTTATAGAGGAGATAGTGAGACTGTAGCTTGCCATTCATTAAATCAGTGCAGAGTTGAGAATACATCCTTCTCTCCCAGTTTCTCAGTCTTAGAATTCTATTTTTAAAATGTAAGTGAACTTAAAATTGTTAATGTATTTTCATAATTTATGTATCAGGGGAAAAAGTCTGGACTCACTGATGGAGAAACCATGGCAGCAGGGAACTGTGTCTCTGTAGGAATGTCCAGTGGCTAGATCTGAGGATGTGCAATAACAGGGTGTGACTTCTAAAGAGCTGGTCCAGTGAAGATCTGACCCTGGCACATTGCTGTGGAGAGCAATGTTTAATTGCCCGCTGTGGCACTGAAGTACCTTCAAAAAGCTATGCTTCTGTGAGAGTGACTGCCTTTGTCTCATTTCTCCCCCGCCTTGTCTTTTCCCAATCTCCCTTCACTACTATGTTTTTTTTTTTAATTTAAAATTTGTGTGATTTTAAAAATTAAAATCTTACTCCTATCCTCCCATACCATGAAACACAGAGGGTGGTGATTAGAGGCTTTTGCTTATTTTAATAAAAAATAAGCTCTTGGTTGAATTAATATTTGATTTTTTTACTATTTCACATTTTATAAACTCATGACCCCTGTGTTTTAGATCAAGAAATGCTTACATAAACTATAACTTATTGGGATTGTCTCATGCCTTTACATGTCCACAGAGACCTACCTGGAAATAAAGATTCAATCTTTAAAAAAGTTTTTAGCAAGGGGATTGAAACTGAGATGGAAAAATGAGCAAAATGATGTAAAAATAAGCTACTATATATATTTAAAAAAAGTTTTTAGGTTGTGAACTAAGATGTGAGCAAATTTGTCTCTGGTCAGGAAAGAGCTGGGTAGTGATTTTGGGGAAACAAATAAACAATCTTTCTCCTTTACTTGCAGCTCTACAGAGCATCAGCCTTGTTTGAAACGATCCGACATGAGGCGCAACTAAGCACAGACTACAAACTCTCCCTCTTTGACCTACAGACATCATCCTATCAGGCCTTGCAGCGGGTACTTGTCAGTCTAGGTGAGGAAAGCTGGGTGTGTGTTCCCACGTGTCTAAGTTCTTTAGCCATCACTGATGAAATATATTCAGCTGCTAACCGTTTCATTATTCAGCTAATACTTGTACAATACCTGGTATGTGGCAAATGCAGCCTTAGGTATTAACAAGCAGGCCTGTTTCTCGACCTCAAGAAGCCCTTGGTCTGTCAAGAGACAGAAATCTATGCCTAGAGTCCTGGCATTATTGGCACTAGGGTAGAAGAATCCCAAATGCCATGGAAACAAAGCAGCTTGGCAGGCTGACCCAGGAACCAGAGAAGCTGCCCTGGAAGTAGGAATGCTTAAACCAAGTGTTTCCCAAGGTCACCTTTCACTATTAATACGGATGGAAGGGGAGAAAGGAGAGAAAACCTGAGAAGATCCCTGGGCCCTTCCTGATTTTCTCTGCCACGTATCTTTTGATTTTGCTATAAGTAAATGTTCTGTAAATGTTACCAACTCTCTGGGTCTAACATCTAGACTGTGACATTGTCAGCGCCATTCTTCCAGGCCAGAGTGCATTTCTCCTCACTTAGGCCTCAGCTGTTCCAACTCCCCGTCCTTTGCCACTTCTCAGGCCTGTCTATCTCCCCAGACCACACTCCCCAACAGAACTTTGTTTGAGGAGCTATTCATTGGAGCTAACAATGTCTTTGAAGTTGAGTGTCGAGGCCTTTTTAATAACCCGTCCTTTGCTATTTGTGTATGAATGCTCAAACTTCCCCTTGAAAAAATGTACCATAAATGTGTTCATTGCCAGGGATTACAATTTATTATCTATTATAATTACAGTGTTAAGTCTGTCTAGCACTTTGGGGCCGATATTCCAGTATACACAAAAATCATCCCTGCTGTTCCAGTTAATAACTTAATAGAGTAAAAGAAGACATTTGCATATACACACATAAATCCCCACTTTGTACTGATACTCAAACCACAGGAAGAAAAACATCCTTGAAATGCTGTTGGAGCTGCAACATCTGGTCGTCTGCCTCTGTCTCTTTGGACCCTAGCTCTAGCAACTCTTCAGTATTTATGCTTTCTGATGCAAGAAAATCTTCTGTATTATACTCTTTCAGCATTTCTGCATAATCCTTTTTGAAAGCATTTTGCTTTGTACTTTTTGTGCCTTTATATTTGCTTATTAGCTTTCAGGCCAGATGACAAACTAGTTTTTTTTAGCAAAAAGGGGATTAGAAATTATACTCAAAAGTGGAAAACTTTAAAAAAAAAAAAAAAAAAGATCATTTTCTAAAAGCTAGAGACCTAGTGGTTTAAATCCTTGATGCAGGGGCCCTAGAAGAGAGAGAAGACGAGGACATCTGTGGGAACCCAGAATTGAAGGAGACATGCCCTCTGACAATAATAGGACCGCCAGTTAATACGTGTGGAGGTTAGAGAGTGCCTGCCAGTTGCAGTGCTCAGTTAATCAGTTAAGCAGCTGATACCTGCTTTCAGAAAAACCTGTTACTAGTATCCTTTTCTTATTTGAGGTAAAGTCTAATGATGACAAAAGACAATCCCAGCAGAGGAACCAGCATATGTAAGACATAGGAGTATAATTGGGGGGAAATGTAGCCATGGGATTGGACAATGTGATCCATGGTGGTGCTGCATCAAGGAAAAATACAAAGATGACCAGGAACCATGCCCTGAAGTACTCATCTGCCAATGCCAAGTCAGAATCAGAGATGAGCTGGGAAGTGATTAGCTAGAGCTGAGTGAAGGAAAGCAGAAGCCAAGAGAATGGGGGAGCCACTTAGGGTGTGGAGCAGAAAATGGACAGGGTTGAGGGTGAATGCGCTCTTGTGGTATGGCTGCAAGACTGGGGAAGGGGAAGGTCTAATGGCTTAAGGTAGCATGAAATCTACAAATGTGGGGTTTATAACATGGAAACCACCTATCACCTGAAGCAAGAGATTAAATTTGAAACTGTGACTAAACCTCTGCAGCACATCTGAGTACAGTCAGGGGGGTTTCTGCCAAGGATCTCTGTGCCTGACACCCTCTCTGAGTAAGCACACTTTTCATGGACTCCTCTGTTTATCTCTGTGTTTTCTAGGTCATCATGATGAAGCGCTGGCTGTGGCAGAAAGAGGACGGACAAGGGCTTTTGCTGACCTTCTGGTAGAACGACAGACAGGACAACAGGACTCTGACCCATACTCCCCAGTCACCATAGATCAGATCTTAGAGATGGTTAATGGCCAAAGAGGACTAATACTTTACTATTCCCTGGCCGCAGGCTACCTATACAGCTGGCTGCTTGCTCCTGGGGCAGGTAAGATCTTTTTCCATGGAAAGAGTGAAATTAAGACGTTAGACTGACTGTAAGTGGAAGAGGTGCATTACCATAGCCCAGACTAAGGAGCTGATACCTGCTTTCAGCAAAACCTCAGCCACAGCAGTCTCCGATGGTAGGGCACATGATTAATAAGACAGCCCCGCTTTCTTATTCCCCCCCAGAATTTCTGCTCCACACTGGTAAATGTGAAAACATGTATCAAGGAAGACTAAGGACAGGAGGATTAATTTCCCTAGCAGCCCTATTTTAGGAAACTGTTGTTCATTAACTAATAAAGCGATGACTGCAAGTCCTAATGAATTCTTTCCAGATAAGATTTAATAATTGTGACTCTTAGTCATGATAAAGCTAAGGAGATGAAAATGATAATGGCAACTCTATCACTGTATATAAATGAAGTGGTAAGCTTGAAATTTCTGAGTTTAGTAGAGCCTTTTTTTTTTTTTTTAACAAATTCTGTTGTAAATCTATCTCAGAAATAAAAGAAAAAAAATCCCTTTGATTAAATTGGCATTAACTCTTCAGGCTGTAACAGTTTCACTAAATACAGAACCACTAATTAGCTGTTAGGGCCATATTTTTTGCATAATAAAATGCTGATGGCTTTACCATGTTGGAGATACACCAGATCCAATTAGAGTTTATTGACTGAGGAAGTGAATTTTATAATTGGGAATCCTAAAGATTGGGTTTCTTGAATATTTGTAAACCATTTTCAGAGTTCCACTTCCAGGGTGGACTGACAGAATTTTTTTGATTATCTCTCTATTCCTTTGATTTCTAAAAGGTGTCAGCTAGATGACACCTTCTGATGCTTATTGGACTCAGAGCACCTGTGCCTGTGCATTCTGTGCCTTAGCATTATTTTTTTAGAATCTTTCCCCCTTAATTTCATGTATTTATGGCCTTTCCACAAAGAAGATTCTTACCGGTGACCTTTTTATAGTAAAGATTGTAAGTGGTGATGTTCATGGTGACTTGGTGAATGTCAGCCACAGTGGCCTCCCCATGCTCTTCAGTTCCCAGAGGGGCACTTACACCAGTGAGGACAGGGCTGGTAACAGAGCTATCAAACTCCCCTCTGTGGCTGCTAGGTTTTGGGGACATGATTTGACAGGAGGTATATCCAAATCCTTGTAATAATGAGCCACGTATAATGAGGCTCCTATTGTTTCTTTCCATTCCTCTTTGCTGTTAATGAAACTCTGAAGCTTTCACTGGGGCTTTATTCCAATCAGGGAGAACCAGTATCTTCTGAAGCCAACACACCTCATTACCATTTGAGGATATGTCCTGTGCTTATTGCCAGAGAATGACTGTGGATTGCCTATCTCACGCAGCCATCATTTTTTGCTCCTTTAATCCATTAATGACCATTGATCAGTATACCTTATTTAAAAATGGTTTAAGATGATTTGATCTGGTCTGTACACTATTTATTTTTACATGCTTTTGTGAAATGATAGGTCTTTGAGTAACACATTTCCTTATGACTAGTTACTTTTTTGTCAGAGATTTCAGTTTCTGGGGAGAGTATAGCTGGGCATGCTCACATGCTATTTCTGAAAAGAGACTTTTTCCTATAGCTGATGCTTCTCACAAATCCATATGAAGTAGTCATCATTCAAGGGGACTTTAAATATGTTGTCAAAAGTGAAAACTCTATCTTCAACTCCCTGATTTCAAGCAAGCAACAGACTGATGGAAGACCTGGAGACAGGTTACTGACTAAGTCTGAAGCCCTCTTGAGACCTGGAGTTTAAGAAACTCTTCACATAGTTCAGAGGGCCTTTGCTAGTCAAAGAGGTCACATAGCATCAACATTCCTAGCTGTGTCTGCCCTCCACCCCCCTCCCCTCAATCCCATGTAACATTGTACCTGTGTTGTTTCAGGAATTCTGAAGTTTCATGAACACTACCTAGGTGATAACACAGCAGAAAACTCCAGCGACTTCCAGGCTGGCAGCAGCACCGCCCTTCCAACAGCCACCTATTCAGCCCTCGAGCAGCACATCTCCAGCGCACGGGAGGCCCTGGGGGTGGAGTCCTACTACTCCAGGCAAGTGGTGCAGTGTCTCCAAGCCCATCTACAGAGACAAGCGCAGGGTGGTTGTTGCTTTCTCTCTTCCTTTTCTTTTATAAATGTCCTATTTGGGCTAGTGGAAGAAATCTTTCGGTAGTTACACTTCGGTAGTCTACTCATAGTTGCTGCTGCAGAAACAGATGTGTGTCCCTGGAGTGCTTCACTCTTATTGGGCAGTCTTTATTCTTTTCTATAGTTTTCCTGTCAAGCAGGGAAGGCTCTCATCAGAGATGCCCATTTTCTAAGGAAGGCTTTTGAAAGTTTAAACATAACATGTCTTTGAGTTTAACATACAGCGATTTAAAACTGAGATTTTTTGGGGGGTGGGGGGGTTATAAACAGATTCATAATAAGCTTTCTTATCTGTAGCTGAATGCTTACCTGGGAAAGGAATTTAGCACCAAGAACAGCATCTATGCACAGATGTGTGTGTGTGTGTGTGTGTGTTGGGGACTTCAGGTGAAGGAAGTTGAATTCCCAGAATCAAGAATAGAGAAGTTCTTTTTGCAGAGGTTGGCAAAAGTTATATATTTATGGAAACATTTGATCAGAATTGGTTATTTTACATGTGGAAAATAGTTCCTACAAGCACCCTGCTTCTGAGCAAAGTCAAAGAAGAGGATGACTTGGAGTTGGGATATGACCAAATGTTCCAGGTGTCCCAGTTGTTCACCCAGTGTCAAGAAGATCTGTGTGTCAAAGCATCTGCTGTATTAGCTGGTGTCAGGAGTCAACAATAGCTGCTTGTCTCTTGAACAATTTCATTTGTAAACATGAAAATCCTGAGATACTCCTGTGATTTTTGTAGATTAAACCAGGTGCTCCAGGTGTGTGGTGATCATTGCCAGGAGATGGGTTAGTTTTTAGGGTGCTTATGAAGTCAGGGACAAGTTCTTAGATGAAAATTAATCATTGTATGGTGAAATGTCAAGGCTGGAAGGGGCTTTCATGATCATGTTGTCCAGATCCTTTCTTAACAGAAGCCAGCACTGAGTGGGGCTTGCTGACAGCCAAGTTGGTGCCAGAATCAGGAGTAAGACAATCTAGATCTCACCCAGACTCCCAGATCAGTGCTTGTTCTGTTTTTAATTATCAAAATTAATATCATGTTTTGAGAAAATAGCCAAAGCATGTAAGGATGTCATCTCTGGCTTTTGCTTGTGTGAAGTGTGAACACGCGTCAGCCTCAAGCACATACTGTTGTTTTCCCCATGATAGCTGTGTGTCTTGGAGCATCCTGTCCTTAACCCTGCATACTGAGGTGGCAATTACAAGGAGCTGACAGTGTAGTAACCCCAAGACCTTGGAAGTAAGGCTCTTCTCTTGGGAATTAAATTATAAATGACCATAAAGTAGGTTAGGTCAGGAACATACAAAGCTGCTATAGCAGAAAGAAAAGCACTTAAGCCAGTCTAATTATATCGTAGCCTGAGCAAGGGTATTGCATTTTTAAAGCAAGTGTTGAGGGGGATGGTTCCCTGGAACAGGAAAAAAGGCAAACAGTAACCTATGTTCTCGGAGTCAGTTAGTTCACTCAAGCGTTTAGTAAGCACCTATTGTGTTTCAGGGCTACCCCACGTTACCTTCACTGATAATGAAGTTTCTCAAAGGCCTGATCCTGTCTGATAACCCTTTATGGTCTTTTTGAATCTCACTCTACTTCTTTCAGGATCACCCAGAACCCTGTATGTCCAAATCAGGTTTTTTCTCCTCTCTGTGGCATCCAGTAATAGTACTTACTTCATTTTTCCTTAATTCCCTGGTTTTCTGTCTTCCTAAGTAGGTGGTGATGCAATAGGCAGCAAGTGCTGTGTCCTTCTCTGTTACGTCTCCCTGTTTAGCACAGTGCTCAGAGCGAGCTATGTGAATACTTGTATTTTATTTTTTAAAATGATATAATAGTTTATTTTTACATCATTTTGTGCATTTTTCCATCTCAGTGGTAGTCCTCTTGGGCTTCCCATCACCAAATCACCCGTGTGCCATCACCACAGTCCAGAGCATTTCCCTCCCACCACTGTTTTTTGATCCCCTTCCCCACTCCACCCCATAAAATGTCTCTGGTATATAGGTGTTCATTATTGTTATTTTCTCTCCTGGTCTGTTATACTCCTGCTATGAGTGAAACCACCCAGTATTTTTCCTTTTCTTTCTGACTTATTTCACTAAGCATGATCTTTTCCACCTCCATCCATGTTGCTGCAAAAGGCATGTGTTTATTTTTTTGGTTGCTGAGAAATAGTCCATTGTGTATATATGTACCACATCTTTTTAATCCAGTCATCAACTTTTGGGCATTTGGGTTGATTCCATGTCTTTACAATTGTACATAAAGCAGCAGTAAACATGGGAGTGCAGGTATCTTTTTGAATCAGTGTTTTTGTATCTTTTGGGTAGATTCCAAGGAGTGGGATTGCCAGGTCATATGGAAGCTCCATGTTTAGCAGTTTGAAGAACCTCTAAACAGTTTTCCATAGTGGTTGTACTAGTTTGCATTCCCACCAACAGTGCAGGAGAGTTCCTTTTTCTCCACATCCTTGCCAACGTTTGCTGTTGCTAGTTGTTTTAAGATGTGTTATTCTCACTGGTGTGAGGTGGTATCTCATTGTGGTTTTAATTTGTATCTCCTTTATTACAAGTGATGTTGAACATTTTTTCATGCTTGTTGGCCATCTGCATTTCCTCTTTGGAAGTGTCTTTTTAGCTCTTCTGCCCATTTTTTGATGGGGTTGTTTACTTTATTTTTGTTGAGTTTCATCAGTTCTATGTATATCTTTGTGATCAATCCTTTATCGCTAGTTTTGTGTGAGAAAATTTTCTCCCACTCAGTGTAATGTCTGTCTGTTTTTCGTAATATTTCTTTTGCTGTACGGAAGCTCTTTAAATTAATGTAGTCCCATCTACTTATCCTTGCCTTCACTATCATTGCATTGGGTGCTGTATCTTCAAAGATGTTACTGAAGTGTATGTCGTGTAGTTTCACCCATCTTTACTTCCAGGTATTTTATAGTTTTTGTTCTTATGTCTAGGACTTTAATCCACTTTGAGTTGATTTTTGTGTATGGTGTGAGGTAGTGATCTAGCTTCATTTTTTTGCATGTAGCTTCCCAGTTTTCCCAGCACCATTTGCTGAACAAACTTTCTTTGTTCCACTCTATCTCTTTTACTCCTTTGTCAAAGATTAGCTGCCCATCAACCTGTGGGTTTGTATCTGGGTTTTCTATTCAAATCCACTGGTCTATATGTCTGTTCTTGTTCCAGTATCATGCAGTTTTGATTATTATGGCTTTGTAGTAGAGCTTGAAGTTTGGGATTGTAATGCCTCCATACTCTTTCTTCTTAGTCATGAGAGTTTTGTCTATTTGAGGTCTTTTGTTGTTCTATATGAATCTCATCAATATTTTTTCTATTTCTTTGAAGAATGTCATTGAGACTTTTATTGGGATAGTGTTAAATCTGTGTATCACTTTTGGTAGGATGGCCATTTTGATGATATGAATTCGCCCAATCCATGAGCAGGGGATGTATTCCATTTCTTGGTGTCTTCTTGTATTTCTTTTAACAGTGTTTTGTAATTTTCTTAGTATAGGTCTTTTACCTCTTTTGTTAGGTTGAATCTCAGGTATTTGATTCTTTTTGTTTTAATTGAAAAGGGGATTTTTTTTTTTAATTTTATTTCTGCTTCTTCTGATTGGTTGTTTGTGTACAGGAAGGCCTCTGACTTTTGTGTGTTGATTTTATACCCTGCTACCTTGCTAAACTGATTGATGGCTTTGATTAATTTCTCTGTGGAGTGAACATTTGAAATTTAGTCACCAGAAGACAAGTTGTGGGCAGACTTGCTGTTCATGCAAGGCTGGCTTACTGATTGTGTTTCTATAGTACATGTAATCTACACTGTACCCCTAGAAATTGAGTCTCTGTACCTTGAGGAACACCTTCATTCAATTATCCACATCCTGCCCATGGTGCCCTTGTTATTCCACAGACCATTTTCACTCTCCTTAGTGGCATTTTGGTGCTAAACGGAAGTACAATGCTACAAAGGACTTTCTGAAAATGGGTTTGAAAGAAAAGAACTGTTTTTATTAAATGTTTAATAAGAACTTCCAGTCCCTTCCTCTCATATCAAAAGAGGCATTGATTGAAACCACTGTATGGAACATGAACCTCCCATAAGGGAGATGTTATAAATTTCAAAACACATCTTCAGTTTCTAATTCTGATGTTTAGATAAAGTTTTGCTGCTTCGTGGGCATCTGAGACATGCAGTGGCACTTTAGGGATCACGCTGACTGGTTCAACACTGACAGGGCTGTGTTCAGTGTAGGTCATCTCTGGAAGGGGCTTTAAATAGTGATTGTAGATTAACCTGATATGGTTAATAATTTCTTCCTTGTAAATGAATATTGAACCTTGACAAACTTTTTTCCTTTTGATGCTTTTCTATATTTCTAAATTTTCTGCAGTGTATAAGTTATTTTTATAATCAAATACATTTTTTAATTTCAAAACATAGATTGTACCAATTCACAAATGACAAGGTACCATTTGGTTCTAGTATGATAATAATGGCAAATGTTAATAAATCTGATAATGCCAAGTATTGGAAGAGATGAGGGGCCACAGAATATAAGTGGCTGGTAAGAGAAACTGCCATAATCACATTAGAAGACAATTGGACATTACCTTCTAAGGCCAAATATCTGCACACCACTTGACCCAGGTGCATGCCTTTGGTTTAATACCCAAGAGAGGCTCTCAAAGATGAATAAGAATCTTCAGAGCTATAATGTAAACAGTAGCAAAATCTGGAATACCCACATGCAATCAGAGAGAGGGTGAAGGCATAGTGGTGGTATAGTCACAAAATGGAATGTTAGGCAGCAGTTAAAAAAGAATTGAGCAATAATCAACACACATATGCAGCTAAATATAATATTAAGTGAAAAAAGTAGTCCTCAGCATATCCTGTTAATAGAGCTTAAAAAAAAAACCAGTATAAACATTAGCTTTTAGAATACAGCTGGATTTAATGAAATGTGTCTAGAGAAGCCAAGCAGGGAGTGCAAGGCAGGGAGTGAGAGCCATGAGATTTGGGCTGGGGCTCGCTGTGGGCTAGGCACTGAGTGGGTGGGCGCCATGGGAAGCAGCACATGATTAGACGTCAGGTAGTGCTTTTTGAGCATTTATTACATTATTCAAAACTACTAAATAAATACATAAAAGCAGCCCATTTGTGAATCAAGATGAAAGGGTACATGGACCAAATATTGTGATTTACCCAATCCCAAAGAAATTTCATTACCCTACCAAAAAACAAGGGGAGGGGAGAGCAAGACTGTTTTATTTTATTTTATTTTATTTTATTTAAGCAAATGAATCCAAAAGCAAGATTGTAGCTAATACTTATTTAATTGATCTAAATGGGCAGTCTATGGACTCATTTAAGTGTTCTTCTATGCAGTTACTCAAGCTCTGATCATTGTTAGTTTATTTTTGGTTATAGTGGATCTTTGAAAGTTTACAGCTATCTTTATAATACTTTCTAATTCTATTTGCTAATCAAAACTGATGTCCTAATTAATCCAAACTGCTAAGGTATTATTTTAGAAGTCAAATATTTTTTTAACCGAAATCCTTTCTAAAACTTTGTGCGTAAAAGTAGATATTACACTATGAGGTGTTTATGTTTTCCCTTAAAACAAAGAGTTTCTAATTTCATTCCAAATTAGGGTGGTACCATTTTGAAAATATTTTATGAGTGTGTAGACTGTGCCAGAGCTGGTACTGAGCCTAGAGACATGTGCGTGAATAACAACTGGAATTTTTTACCTTACAGTGTGGAACATGTAGCAAATATTTAAAGTAATTTACTACATATAAAATGTTAAAACTGTACTCTACCTTCTTGGAGGCAAGAGAGTTGATCAAGAGGCTTCCAGGGAGGTGAATGTTGTGCTGGACACTACAGGGGGAAGAGAGAAAAGTCATTTTACGCAGAGCAGGAAAGGACCAAGATCTTCAGATGATAAATGGTGGTATTAAGAGGAAGACAGTCAAGTCTAACTGCAGGAATTGTAGTTGTCTGCATTGTGTCCTTCCCCTGAAGGATTCACCCCCTTTATTGCAGGATCCAAAGATGGGCTCCCTTTCCTTTGAAGTGATTTTGCTCTACTGAGTCTCTAACATCCTGTCTTCTTGTGACATGCCTTGGTTCCAAAATATAGGCCTCATCTATGAAATAACTTATTTGGACTCGACTATCCAAGAGGAAAAACATCGCCAGGATAGGGACTGGGCACTTAGGAGACACAGCTACAGATGTCAGTGAAACATTCTCTGAAATCTGGTCTTGTATCCTGATTACTGAATGTGGATTCCTTCTAAAACACTGCACACAAAAGAACTTTGAAAAGCTTCTGTAAGCTTCTTAGTGTAAGTCAGCAGCTTAGCAAGATGGATAAGTGTAGTTGGTTTTCTTGTATGACCTCTGAAATAGCCTACATTGAATCCCCTTTTGCATCTCTTGAACTTTTTTAAAGGCAGAATTCTTGAAATTGCCAGATAGAGGGGTTTTCCCATAATTCGTGAGAGGGATAATCAGGTGAATGGTAGAATCAGCTTTAAGAAAAGAAGCAGACAGCAGTGAGGCAGGGAACACAGTTCTGTTCTTGTCTTTCAGCAACCATGGGGGCCCCAACTGAATGGCCTGGTCTTCACTGAGCAGGACCTGACATGCTTCCACCTGGGACATAAGCCAATGGCCAGTCTAAAGGATGCCATGAAGCCTAGCAGGGGCATGTCTGGGCACCAGGCAATCTTCTATCTCTTATTTAAGATCCTCTATTTATGATCCCCAAACTTGGAAATGGATTCTTGTAGAACAAGGGCCAGAGGAAAGATGGGTAGGGTGAATCCACCAGCCAGTCTAGACATTTAGTGCTTCTCTCTTGTTTCTACACGAGTGTTGGCTGGCTGTTGCAATAACCAGTTTTGTAAAAATTCTTTGAACTAATAAAATCTCAGTATCACTAACTTTGTCTACTCTGCCCTTTGCCCCAGTAAAATTCTTCAGCCTTTTCTTTCTCATTGATTCTGTGCAGATTTATCTGACAATCAATATTTAAGACATTTAATATATAACTCTTGACTTGGTGAAAATTGCTCCAGTATAGTCATGAAGTTCCTTTTTGAACTGACTAAAATAAGCATTGTTTTTCATCTCCTTGGTACTTTTATGATTTGAAGGCAGTTAGAAGATCCAGTGTGTGTTGTCCTTAAGGGAATGCTTTGTGCTGTGAAAGACCCACAGCTCACGCTGTGCTGAGTTTCCCTCTGATAACACCATGTAGCACCCACCATCTCAGAGACTTATAGCCACAACATGTGCTCTTTTCCCTATATCTGCAGGTCCACTGGGTGGCTTTGTTTTGGCTGCCTGTTGGGGTTAAGTGCCTCTGTCTCAGATGTCCGTGACCAGGGAGGACTTTTTCAATGGTGGAAGTGGGATTGCAAGGGCCCAAGAAAAACAGTCAGGCACATTTAAAGCTCTGTTGGCTTCTCATCCATTCCTGTTTCATTGCTCAAAGCAAATCATGTGTCAAGCTGAACAAAAGTGGGATGGGAAATCTCTCTCTCCTGGGCAGTGAAATTGTGTGGAGGAGTTAGTTATCCTATCTCCCATGCCCGTGCCTGAACATCTGGGGAAAGACAAGGGTGGCCTTCACGCAGGCTCATGTTTTTTGTTTCCCAGAGATTGATGGTTAGCTATTTTTCTTGCTTCTCTCTCTCTCTTTTTCCTTCATCATGGCACACACCCAGGTGTGGGTGTGATACTCATGCCTCCTCCATTTCTTATCAATGGGCTCTCCTCTCTTGCTCTGAAGCAATCAACATTTCCCCTTGCTCACATTTAGCTACTGGACTATCCCTCAAACATCATCGTCCCCAAAGACTTGGCTTTACACCTTGGCGCAGTGATTCAACTTGATTTCTAGATTTAACCTTCCCCGATAGAACTCCCTTGGAATTCATTTAAAACTCAGTATATCAAAAATCAAACCTTGTTTGACTCAGATTTTCTTATTTATTTTAAAGCCTCTAGCCCCTGCCCCTATCATCTCATACACTTCTTTGTTTTGAGGCTTTTGAATCACTTGTTTTTGAATTTCCAGCTCCTACTTTGCTGTTTACTCAGTCACTAAGTTCCCCTTGATCTTACCCAACTAGCATCATCTTTACTACTAGAAATATCATTTCTTCTCTCCTCTCTGGACCAGGCCCTTACAAAAAACAGACCCACCTGGCCAGCCTGACCTTTTCTGTCTTCACCTCCTTCAGTGTGCCTGGCCTTCCACTGTCTGAGGATTTTTCTAGAAGTTTCCACTGCTACCCGAGCACTGCTGTACAGGTCGTAGCTCCAAACAATGAAGTGATGCAGACTAGGCTTCACAGCCCCATTGTTCCACACAGACTGTCTGTCGGAGACTCTTTGTCCCCGATCACGGATTATTGGGGGGCAGAACAGGCAGGGTCTCAAGGTGGGAATGGCATCGGCGAGCAGAGATTCCTAGAAAAAGGGGAAAAGGGAAAAAAAAAAGGGAGTGGGCGCGAGGAAAAAATGGGAATGGGAGTTGGGTGCAAGTCTTCCTGCTCTGCCTTTAGCAGAGATTTATTTTATGCACTTCAAGCAGGCAGAGGGATGACATTAACATATGAAATGGGCTGAGATCACAATCACCTTTTTTTTTTTTTTAAGAATAGTCTGGGGTCATTTTGACCTTTAGTTGAAATTATAACATTTTTTCAAATCTATCAAGGTTAAAACAGGTACATAGATTTACAAAGTTTAAGACTAATATTACTATATTTACCACAGTGAAGATTAACCAAAATAAAGTCCCTTAAACATTATCTATTACTTAACAGCTTTCATTCTCATAGAGACATCCTAGGGGGTAAAGTAAAGTGAGGGCAGGAAGAGGAAATTTCTTGTAAATCAAATTAAGGAAAGGTTCTTTGAAAAACTTGTTAGAAAGTTTAAGTGAGTTTTCTTGAAGTCTAGATGGTAGAAAACCTGATTAGCTCTGCATAGGGGACTTGGGTGAATTTCCATATCTAAAGACTAGATAGTAGGAAGTTTGAGTGGTTATTTAGAAACTGAATAGAAGGCTAAGTGAGACAGAGTGATAAGATTTGGGTTTTCCTCAGTCTGGCAGTGAGAGAGACTTTGCAGTAACAGCCATTTGTTTTTATTAATCAGCCAGTTGTTTAATGACTTTTGACTTTGAGAGGAATTTCTCACCCTGGTGCAGTACTTGCTTGTCAGGGACAGGTAGGGCCTTATGAGGCTGAAGCAATCCAATTGTAAGCTGAAGGTTGCTCAGAATATTTTGATATTATGATTATACAAAAAAGGGAGGTCATAACATAAGTTAGCATAGAAAGTCTGATTTTTCAGAGCATTTCCGTCTCCATCCAGAATATGTCAGTCAATAGAGGTTGCATAGCTGTGTCACCTGTCCCACTCTATCTCCTCACATCAACTCTCTCCCATTAGCGCCAGGTTCTTCCCCTTGCCTCCCCGACATTTACACTCCCCTATGTTTGCATTTGCTTTCTTCTCCTGCCAGTGTGGCATCTTGTGGTATTCTGTCCTCCAGGGCATTGATTTTCCTAGAAGTCTTCAGTACACATTGAAGGCAGGAATTGCTAACATAGATGAATAGAAGTCTAAAATAGGAGATGGTATTGAGGAAACTGAGTGGAGTAAAGGATGCCTGCTTTGGAGCTAACCCATTTATGATTCTCTCCTTTTTGTATCTTCCAGTCAGGACTCAGGAAATTCTAGGCATGTAACCTTGAACTTTAATGTATGCTCTTGGTTAACTAGATTTAAGTTATACAACTCATTGCAATCCCAATAATGATGTCCCTAATGCTAAGTTGAGGACTTGCAGTGAATGTACTATCTCTACATTACCACTCTTAGCTATACCTAGAACATAGGAGGCCCTCAATGAATGTTCTCTGGCTGAGTGGATGTATGAAGGAGTGAAAGAACAAACTTCAGGGGCCTGGGAGCACAGCCTCTCCTGAGCACACTGTCAATGTCGCATCATTAATGCACAGTCAGCAGGTCATCCGTGTCACAAAGGATGACTGACAAAGGGTGTATGTTTCTTAGTTACTTCTCTAGCCTTTTTCTTCCCAATTCCACCCCTGTGAAGTACCATGAGAGCATAGTATTATTCTGGGTGCTCAGAGGTAGACAGCCTAGACCAGGTAGTTAATACAAACCTTACACTAACATCCACATTACAAAACTTGACTACTAGGCCAGCACATGAAAGTCATCTGATTAACACATTAAGCTCATTAAGCCTTCAAAGTTAACGAGATGTTCTTTCCTAGCTTTTGATAGACTTATTCTAATACAGTGAGAGGCAGGATTAATTTAAGTATCTGTCACTTCAAAAAACATACTGTCTGAGAAAGATAAAGTTATCACCATAAACTTGTCTTTTTCTTTATTTCTGTGTATGCTGCTCATCTCCTGATAATTGGAGACATCAGGAGATAATTTTCTTTTCTGGCAGCCGTAATAAAAGCTTCCTGGTTTTTGGAAGGACTGAGTACCCTCCCTCTCCAAAATTGGCCATCCTGCACTTGATCCCTCCCCTGCTGTAACACCAGGGTCTCTCTCAAGGTGCTGCTGATACGGACTTCAGTTTGCTTGCTGCACACTGAACTCCAAAGGCAAGGGAATCCAGATTCTCACCACTGCTCTCCACGTAGATTAAGCAACAGTGAATGGTCCCTCATATAACTAGAAGTTGAGTTCAAATTTATTGTTCATAAGAGGATGGAGCCATAGTAACTTTCAGATTGCACTCTAAGCAGATGTATACCTTTGTCAATTTATACTGAGGGCAAAACTATGTTCTTCAGGTATTGACTGTCACCTTAAGGCAGGGGATAACCTTTCTTGTGAAGATCAAATGGAAAGACAGTGATAAGCAACATTGACTTCCTTTCCTTTACCTCTCCAGTACAAACTATGTCTTCTTTCTTTTGGATTTGTTTCTTAATGCTGTTTTGGGTGCCACATTCCTGTAGAGAGCTTAGGAAATCTCTTTGAGGTTGTTTACAGAGAGCTATTTGTTGGGTCCAGGTAGTTTTGCTTTTGCCAGTTTCTACTCTTTTCTTCTATCGCAGCACCTTGTAAAGGTCTATCTTAGCAGTCCCTAATCAGGGTGTTAATTGTAGTGTGGGGCTGGTGTTGTAATGTCTACCTTTCTCAGGGGACTAGGAATTCATTTAGGGTGGAGGTTGGGCCTACCCAGTTTACTATCAGTATGTTATAGAGCACCTCAATTCAGAGAGAGGCACCCCTGAAGCCCCAAAACCTGCCTGCTCTAAGTGGGTTCTGCCATCCGCCGCAACAAGACAAAACATATAAAGCTTTAATGAAAAGTGACTTTAATACAGTGAATATACAATATGGAACACAAAGAATATAACTTCTAAATCAAACACCTGAAGTTACCCATCCCCTCGTGGGCAAAAGTCAACCCAAAAGGGATTGGCCCAAAGCAAGGCCTGAAAGCCTGCCACAAGACTAAAGCACCTTCTGGCCGGGACCCATGGAAAAGGGTCAGAAATGGCCAGACAAATCTGAGAGGAAAAGAGCAAAATCAAAATCAATGTAAACACTGCCATGGTCATCTCCCTACAGGTATCTCACCCACATCTGCCTTAACCAGTCCAGGGTCAGGAAACAAGCCCGGGTTCTTCATCACAAGCTTGCTTCTCCATGTGGCTTCCTCAGGGCTCCTCCTCGTTCTCCATCTGGCCTCCTTCTCTCTTCTTCTCTCTTCTTCTTTCTCCTTTTTCTCTGCTCAGCTCCACCTTCCTTCTGGGTGGGGCAGGGAACCTGGAACTTCCCTTCTCCTAGGGACCACCCAGTTACAAGTACAGTATACCAGGATATATTGGCTGTCAGGGAATAGTTATTGAGTGACTAAAATAAATGGGCCCACTTTTGCCCCCACCTTCTACACAAGCACTGTCTGTTATAATTATTTTAAAATAGAAACTTGGAAATTTCTAATTAATGCTGGAATAGTTCTGGCTATGTATGGAAAAAGGCTGTTTTTCAAAGAAAAACACAGAATGAGCAAACTGAGCTAATACTGGAATGAAATGAAAAACAATAAGGGATATATGTGTCTACAAACTTTCAAGCAGACATAGGCTAATGCTTTTCTGTATTTGTCTGTTTTTTCCTACTTTGCTTTAATGTTGAGTTTTAAGCTTTACAGATAACAACTCAAAATAGTTTGTAGAGAGTAAGAACTTCAGATTATGGTATATTTTGAGTGTTAGAAGTGGCTAAGTTTAAAAGAGATAGTTGGGAGAAATTGCAAAGGATTAGAAGAAAAGGTACTTGTTTAATTTATTTTTGAAAATGGATCAAGTGGGCAAGAGAATCCAGATTCTATACTAGTCACTTCATTTCCCATTGCAGAAGGATTTCTCAGTAGATATATGCAACTTTGATTTCATCTTAAACTACTAAGTAATATAATGAACCAGATGCATAAGATTCCTTGCTACGCTCTACTTTGCGCCAAGTTAAGGCTTGTGTTTTAGCGCTAACTCCCTGTTAGACCTTTCATTTTACTTCCTTTTGGACAGAGAACAGAAAAAAGCCTAGACAGAGGTGTACAAAGACACTAGAGGTTTACAGTTGTCTCTGAGGTAGTGGTGTGTCTCCATTTTATATAGCAATAAGGTGAAACTTAGAGTCATTCAATGAGTTGTCAAGGTTCACAGCCACATAAATGGTAAAACTATCATGCATATGTGTGTTTCAGAAGGAGTTTCACAAAAATAATGAGTGCCAACATGCCTTCTGGGGCTCTAGACTTGTGTTTTCTTATGATTTTAGATAAGAGTGAAAAAAAAAAAAACAGAAAATTACTCATTCACTGCGTTTGCAGACTTTTGTTGTTCCCTGGGAATTTTTGTCGACTTTTCTCCCCCCCTTCTGAAAACTTTCATTGGGCTTGCAAGTGCTAGGTATTGTCCAGTGATCTCAGCAATAAAGGGAGAAAATAAAAATATAGTAAAATATACAATATGAAAAAGTGGAGAAACATTCTGTCACAATGCAATCTAACATATTGAAACAATCTTACTATGATGAAGCTGAGCAGTAGAATGGTTTCTCATTGAGAAATAAGAGTCCTTTTTCTTGCAGAATATTTTCAGAAATAAACTCTTCATTACCCTAGATATTTCTTGAAATGAAAGTAGTTCACATCAAGTCATGTCATGAAAGAAGTATTTCAGCAGTCCTTGAGACGTTACCTGTTTTCTGTTCAAACAGTAAAGTGATCATTTAATCTTACTCACAATTCCCTGAACTCTCCCTAAATAATTGCTTTGGTGATTTTAGCTTAACCTTGAAATAGACTTGGATCTGTTGTCTATTTGACTTCATTTAAAAGAGAAAAACAGTTTTAAAGAACTAGCGACTTCAGTTGTTTAAGGCCTTTGCCCTTAGGGACTAAAAGTGTAGAGAAAAATAGTATAGGATCCCAGACTAGAGCTAGGGATCAGATCTAACAATGATAATAACACCTGTTTCATATGTGTTACTTAAATAAGGACAACAGGCAGCTTTGTATGTAAATGCTCAACTAATCTTTATAGTAGTTCTTTGAAATAGGGAAGCAACCTATTAGGATTATTTTTCTTAGTCAAGAAAATTGAGCTTCCAAGACCTATCCAAGGTCACACAGCTAATGTCAACTAAGGAACACAAGCTTCCAAGTCATTTTTCTCTCTTAAGTGGTAGTTACTGTTAGTAAGCTCTTGTTAGAAATATTTTCTAAATTTTTTATTATAAGAGAGCTTTCCTATGTGTAAGACTTGGGCTTGCCCTAGGGTTTGTAACAGTATTCATAGAAATGGAGTCAGGATAAACTGGTATCAACTTAATGTCTGCCCAGCTTGGGTTATGAGATAAATCAGAAGCTGCTTAAATAAAACTAGAATAAGAGACCAGTAGCAAAAATTAAACAAATATGATGCCACTTAATGTGATGCAATTGTGGTTAGAAAACAGCCATAAGGTGCTTGGGATATATTGTAGACAGTTTTAGAAGCATCTTTCCAAGTTAACTTTTTGTTAAAATAGAACTTGAATTCTATATTCATCCTTCTGTTCATTTATTCAGTCAGCAACTATTTGCAGAATATTCCCTTAATGGCAATCACTTGTATGAGGCCCTGAAGAGTCAAAGAAAAGGCATAGGGCTGAGATGCTCACAGACTGGTAGACTTACGCTTGTCATAAATAGGGACACTCAGAAACTGGTGGGCACTTCACAAAGGTCTAACATTCATCTTAGGATAGACACCAAGTTTATCTGCTGCCAAAATTTCTAAATCTTTTATTTCCTTACAGTTTGAATTTTCAGTATTTCATATTTCAAGAGACATTACAATCTGCCTAATTTTTGAGAAACCTAGTTACTGAGACGTTCATTCATTTAGCAAGCATTTGTCAAATACATACTATGTCCCTGGTCCTCTGCTGGGTATTGGAGTTGCTGAGATGAAACCAGTAGATTTCTTGCCTTAAGGAATTGTCATTCTAATAGGAGATAAAAAACAAATACCCCTGATCCTTACCCTGCCACTTATAGTTGAATGATCTTTGGCAAGCAGTTTAATCTCACAGATTTTTTTATAATAATAACATGAGAAAGCCCAAAAAGCAGTCAGTTGAGGTGGATGTATAAGAAGACTTCATGCTATTGTCACTGTCTGTTACTGTGAGAGCAGTGGGAGAGGAGCATGGAAATCAGAGGGGCCACTTTACCTCAGGCAGGGCTCAGTCAGGACAGGCAAAATGGGGAAGGTGCTGTGCCAGCAAGGCAGTGTAGATCCCAGGCAGAAGGTGTAACCAAAAGATGAGGCATGAGATGGACAGCTGCCATGCTTGAGGACAGGCGCTGGAACATAAAGTAGGGAGAATTCACATGTGAACATCCCTGACATAGGCTAGAAAGGTGGAAATGACTGGGTGCTAGGTGGCTGCAGAGGGGCTGGTTGGCTGCAGCCACGAGCAGAAGGTTTCCATTTGAGGAAGGTACATGACCCAAGTGGTCCAGTGAAAACCCAAGCTCATTTTGCCCTATACTCCCTGAGGTTCTTGGATTAAATACTTCACACAATTGTTTACTTTAAAGAAAATAAGAACCAATGTACAAACCTGCAAGACAATTAAGTCATGTGGACCATCTGCCTTCCAGCATGACATATTATGCCTACAAGGAGGAAGGTTCATGTTCTTGATCTAGAGAAAATTAGAAAATTAATATTCTGCTTTCATCCGGTAAATACCATAAGAGTAAGTTAAGTATAAAATAAGTACATACCTAGTAATATCTTTTGATTATTAAGAGATTGGCAAGGTTTTGGCTGTTTCTTTAAACCTACGTGATATGGCGGGTAAGAACCCATTCAGTGAGTTCTTGCCTGGCCTACAGTCTGGAATTGTGTCAGACTCTTTTTACTCTTTTTACCCCATTTTCTTTTAGTAGTCTCTCCTTTTTTTTTTTTTTTTTTGGTGAAGCTGACACACTTCAGCTATCTTAAATACTGTAGCAGGAGAGCTGCTACAGTATTTAAAGGAGCTTGCTTGGTCCTCAGTCTAACCGTAGAAAACATGTTTTCTTAAATTTTCTTATTTTGGCCTTATAGGGTGTTTACTTAAATGAAAAATGATCACAGTTAGCATGCCTGATACTTGTTGCCCAATCGTCTTATGAAGAATAATAATGTTATGGCAGAGAAGCCTGGAAAGAATGTCAGCTCGCTCCGGTTAAAGATTCTTAGTGATCTCGGCGCACGCTAAGTCAGAGGAGAAAGAACAATTGAGGGCTAAATATGCAGTTTGTTCACTGTGCAGAATAACCAGTACTTTGCTTGACATCGGTGGGTTTTCACTTCCTTCTTGGGTTGAATCTCATCTTGGTGGGAAGTACAATTATCTTGCATATGCCATTTCAGGAAGAGATGTGTGTCCATAATCACTGAAAGGAAATACCCTGCGTGGTAGGAGCCATCTCGGCTGGTGTGACAAGGCTTAGCGGCTGCTGCCAAGGCGCTGTGCAAGCGGGGATGGACTGGCTGGAATGCCAGAAGCCTTGCTGATGTTCGGATGGGAGAGTGAAAGCCACACATTCCAGTGGATAATGTATCAAAATGATACATGATAGCTCTTTTAAACACAGCTCTTACCCCATCACTATTTGTATTTTTATTTTAGTTTAGAATAATATATATAAAGGTGTTAAGTCCTGCATATACTAAATGATGGGGTATGAATTGAGCATCTTTGTTTACTTTAACTCCTGTTAGACTAGTAAGTGGCACCTTACTAGTTAGACCTGTATAAAACTCAAATTGGTTGAAAAGAGGTAATAGAAAATGGTTTCCCTCCCTTCTCTGTTTCTCAGCACCTATGTATCGTCCAGTGTTACAGTTTTCTGGATACCTTTCCAGAAGTAACTGCATGCATCTGCTCTTGCTTTCTGTCTTCTTGCTCCTTGAGGGCAGTGATAGTGTTTGACAGTAGATGTGATAAAACTACTTGACAACTTTATTTCAAACATAGAATTGATGTTGAAAATGTAAAGTTATTTGGGGAGGAGGGAGTGTAAGTAGACCTATTTGGCAAAAAATATTAATTGCAAGTATTTTGTAATACAAAATATTTCTATTACATGATTTATTTCACAATCTAGAAAACAGATAAAACGTATTATTATGCCCATTTTATAATTCATGAAACCAAGGTGAAGAGAACATAAATGTCTTTCATTATATTTTATAGGTGATCTGTGGCAGAATTAAAATAGAGATATTCTGATTTCCCTTCTGTTCAGATATCTGTCCAGTGCTACAAACTTGATTTTAGGGGGATTCTTCATTGCTGTTTATTTTGAATTATAAATGGAATCTGTTCTGGTTTTAGAAGTATTTTAGCCTCTCACTTTCAGTTGGAAGTTATAGAAGAAGCAATACTTGAAATACTCAAAAGGGTTATTGAAGTACTATACCGAGAAAATTCCTCATTATTACTGATCTCTAGTCCTCTGTGCTAAGTAATTTTGGATGTCACTAGTGCTACAATAGCTTTGTGATAGGAGTGGTATTAATCCATTTTACAGTTGAGGGAAGTGAGACATGAAGAGGTGAATAAATTGCCAATGGCTGTACAACTTGAAAGTGGTAGAACTGGAACCCAGATCCAGATTTGTGCCTATTTCTGCTAAGCAGTGCTGCCTCCCCAGATAAAATGGCCACGGCAAAGATGACTCTTCCTAGAAAAGGTGCTTTATTTACTTAAAGATTAGCAAATACATATGGGTCTGAAGTATTAGCAATTATTAAAAGATTAAAGGGGTCAGGTTCTAGTGCCAGTTTCTACTAAGAATACTATAAACTGTTAAGGAAGTAAAAGCTTGTTTGGCTTTCAGAATATTCAAATTGAAAAGCATGGAAGTAACACAAATTATCATCAGAACATGACGTGGTCACAGATCCTTACTCAGAAACAGAATCAGGGAATTTAAAGTTAGAGAAGCCTGGGAAGTTGTTTAGAGGCTCCATCCAAGCCTGAAGTCATCCTTTCCCTCTGATTTGTGTGTCAGTGATACCGTCAACCTCCCAGACACCAAACCCACAGATTGGAAGTTCTAGTACATTCCTTCCACATCTTCAATCTCTGGTGTCCTGAGGAACAGCTTGCAAAGTAAGTTAAAGTGACCATTGATACTGTACCTTCTGTCACCCCCAGAAGATGTAGTAAGTTCTTGTCAGTTATTTTTACATCTATCCCCAGCTCTGCCAACCATGCTTCTTCTAGTTCTTACACTGTCAAATCTGAGATAAAATAAATGGACACTTTGTCAGATTTTTGAATGTCAAGAAGACCCCAGTCTTCTTGCAGTCCAGGACAGCAAACACTCAGCAGGCCAAAAGCCCCTGAACCACAGCTCTCATGCCAGTCCCATGGTGAGGGCTGTAGCAACCTCTTTCTGCAGAGGCTTCTACTTAACTCTTACTCTACCTCCCCAAAGCTGTGCTGGTCTCTCCATCTCCATGCATTCCAGGTTCACATATCTGTCTCGGCGGATTTTTCACATTCCTGTCTTCATCCTGAGGCCTTCCGACCACAGAGCTACATGGTAGAAAGGGCACTAGAGTGTGTTGTTTGTGTCATGTCGGGAGCTGGATTCAGTCTGAGTATCCATCACTGATAGATGTGATGGAAACACACCTTACATAGCAACAGTTGTTCTGCTTCCAATATGGTGAAATAGGCTCCTTCCAGAACAATATACTCATAAAAACTGAAACATCAGGGGAGAAAAAAAACCCAAAAACAACTACCTGAAAGTACTAGAGAGTAAACAGAAACAAACATTCTGGAGGGGCATTAAAAAATGGGGAAATGGAATGACAGAGTACATTTCCCTTTTATAGAACTTTTAGTCTAAAGTCAAAGAACAATCAGCAGCCACATTTGAGATTTAAAACTCCAGCAGAAAACCACAGTTTTTGTGGTCTGAAGAACCAAATGACAGTGTTCTGGGTTAGAAAGTGAGAGGAGCATGTACATGACAGATGGAAATACCCAAAGAACGGAAGACCCAAATTTTGTATATAAACTTTACCCAAATCTCTGGCCAACCCTGAACCACAAATGCATGGGACAGATATTCTAGTTAACAATGTAAGAATTGAACAGAGATCTGCATGCAACTCAAAAGAGACAAGAGTTTTGCATTTGAATCCAATCAAATGAATTGCCTGCTTTTAAAAAACAAAATCAATACTATTTAGATGAATATAATGGAATTCACATCATAGCCTTCATAAAGTTCTGGGTACATTGAAAAATTGACATTCAAACAAAAGAAAGAAAACTGTCATTCAGTTTACTAAAATCAATTTACTTAAGCCAATCCTGAGATGATTCAAATGTTGTAATTGTCAGGAAAGCATTTTAAAGCAATTATAACTATGCTCACAATGAATGCAAAGAAAGATAACAAATAATATAATATGTAAAACATATGAGTATATTTCAGATAGACATAATAAAGTGCATGAAATATAATTCAGCAGAGAACTTAAAGAACACAACAGGAAATTCTAAAGTTGAAAAATACAATATTTAAAATTTTAAAAATTCACGGAATGGGCTTAACAACAGAACAGAGTTACAAATGATAGTGAATGTGAAGATAGAGCAATAGAACTATTTAAGATAAAGATTCTGGGGGAAAATAGAGCTTCTCCTACTGGGCGGATAATATATAAATATCAAACATGTACACAATTAGAACTCAAGAAAAAAATATTTGAAGAAAAAAATGCCAGACACCCCCAAAATTTATTGAAAGACATAAATACATTTATTGAAAGATATATATTAAAATTAAGAATCTCAGAGAACCCTAAGCAAAATAAATAAGAAAAAAGCCATTCAATTGCACATCATATCAAACTTTTCTAAATAAGAGAAAATTCTGAAGGCAGCTAGAGAAAATCAGCACATCGCACAGACGGTGACAGTGGTTTGAGTTTGTGGGGGTCTCATCAGCAAGTAGGGAGGATGGAGACAGCCACATGACATCTTTGAAATGCTGAAAGAAAAAGCTCTATAAACAGTAAAAAGTCCCAAACACTATAAACAGTAAAAATAAACAAACAAACAAAAACAAAAAACTTTTAACAATGGAGGCAAAATAAAGGCATTTCTCATATTAAAAGAAAAAGGACAATGTTTTGGTCAGCAGAAAATCTGTACTACAAGAAATGTGTCAAGGTCTATACTAGGTGGAAACTTGGATCTTCAGACAGAAATGAAGATTTGAAATGGAAATGAAAGGGTAAAAACAAAAACATGAATCTAAATATATATATAAGGATTTATAAAATAAAATCAGGTGTGCCGTGAATGACTATATCTGTGATATGTATCACATGGTATACCATGAAAGTTGAAGGTGACGTTAAATGTATTAATTGGTGGTGAGGTTTCCACTTTTACACTGAGATGTTTAGGATGTATCTGTGGCAAATCTTGACTTTACCATTTGCTTATTGCTCCCTTTTGGGCAAGTTATTTAGCATTTTTAGGCTTATTTCACATCTATAAAAGGGGCATTGGATCTTTACCTCACAGAGCTGCTGAGAGCCTTAAACCTAGGTTTGTACCGTTAATCTGTGGTAGACACTGAGTAAAGCTCTGCTTTCATTTTCTTTCCTCTCATCTAAAACTCCTTGGTGTTCTTCAAGGGCCTTACCTTCTCTAATTCTAGGCTCCCTAACTCCTTCCTGTTTACCAAAAGTGTCAGCACTGATGTCCTTTCCATGCCAGTGTGTCTTGTGCCAGGCATGTGTCTATCCTGTCTTGTCTGCTGACCATTCCACAGCTCCTCCAGGGCTCAGGACATAGCCTTCAGTGTCCTTCTGCTTCTCTGTACCAAGTGTTGCTGTGTATAGTTACTTGTGTGTCCGTCCTCTGGTGCAGAGGGCAGCAGTAGCACCTTTATTACTCCTGTTTTGTCTATATGGAAGAGGCTAGGCAAATAATTGATGAATGAGTGAAAGAATGGATATCACCTGTTTTTCATTGCTCTTTTCACTCAGCACTGTGTAATAAACACGTTGATTTATCATTGCTTTTACCCACTGCCAGACATGCTGGACTTGTGCAAACAAACAGATGTAGTGGTGTAAGTCCAGCCCAGAATTGTTGCAGGACATTACTCTGGAAAAACATTCAGCTCAAAGGCAGGGACCCTTTCTAAACTCTAGGGGCTACTTCAGCTCTTCTGTTAATCTGTGGAAGGTACTATAGATCTGGAAGTGATCTTGAATTTTATGTAATCAAACTCTGAAATGCTAGAAGTTAGATGAAAAGATCTGGATGTTCATTACCAATTGGGATTAGTCAGAGAGATTGCCTTCATAGAGGAGATAATAGCAGAGTTTATTGGTGGGGAGAGATGTGGGTTGTCAAAAGAGAGGATGGAACATTCCAAGGGTGTCGAGTAACATGAACTGGGGAGTGGAGATGGCAGCAGATACATGCTGGAGGGGGTGAACTGCGGGGTGTTGGCTGCTTCCCAGGGTCATCCCATGACATAAAGAGGACAAGAGGGCAAGTAGACAAGTTGGAAACCATCACTATTCCCTCTCTGCTCTGTCCTTTGTAATACCCTTATCTCATCCTTGATTTGGTTCTGTCCTCCTCTTTCTTTTATCCAGGCCAAAGACAGGCTCAAGCCCCAATTTAAAAATGAAATCCAAATGACACATTTGGAACCCTGTATTTCAGTCCGGAAATATTGGTTTTGCATTGTGATTGGTACAGATAGCAGCCAGCTGTGATGGCCCAGAACCCAGGAGGGATCACTGGCACAGCTTCAGCCTGATATTTCTGTATCTTCAAATCAGACTAAGCTGCTCATTAAGAGGCCTTGCTTCAGCAAGCAGCCTGCTGCACATGGGCCCATGCCGGGCCATGGTGTCCTCCCTGTGGCGCTGCTGACCTCCCCTTTCCACTCGCACCTTCGTCACATTTCTGGCTCCTGGAAGACAGCTGAGGAAACCAGCCTCCTCACTTTCTCTCCAGGAACCAGATAGCCAACACGTGTGTCCCTTTTTCCCCTCAAGGGTCCCTATACTCTTTTCCCAGCCCAGATCATTCCCCCTGAGTACATGTACAGAGGTGTGTTGAAGCCTTCCCTTGGCCAACATGCATCAGGATGCACTCACATTTAAAATAATTGTTTAATGTATTCTAAAAAGTTTAAAAGCAAAAGTGTCCAACAGCAGGCATGACTTTTTGCTCCAAATGATACCAGTGGCTACTTTCTTTGGGTAAAAACTATTTACCCAGAAGAGCTTCTTTCTTTCCTGGTAACTTCTTTCACGTCTCTCATCACATAAAGGAAGAAAGAAATGTAGCTGCCCCAGTGACTGCCTTCCTGGGTCCTGAGACCCCGAAAGATGTACAGGTGAGTCCTGATGATCTGTGAAACCTTGTGGAGTTCAGCAGGCAAGACCAGAGCTTGTGGTTTTTAGGGATTTACAGGGCAATAGCATTTCTCCCTTTAACATTGTGTGATAATGTATACAATAAAGGTAGCTCTGGAGAAGTCTAAGCTGTTGGTACACTTGCCTTTGGATTTGGATTTTGCAGTATACTATCCTCGGTCTTAAAGATACAGATCATTGTCACTTCTTGTGATGCACGTAATAAATCCCAGATTCAGAGGTAGCAATGCTGCATTGTATCCTATCTTGAGTGGAAATACTTTCCTTATTTGGTTTCTCAGTAGCCAGCATTGAATTATGCTTCTTTAATACTAAAAAAAAAAAAAAAAAAAAAAAAAAAGAGAGAGAGAGAGAGAGAGAAAAAAAAAAAAAAAAAAAAAAAAAAAAAAAAAAAAAAAAAAAAACCCACCCACAGAATGTTTTGGTTCCCACAGATTGCACATGTCCGGTAGGAAAAGATAGACTGTTATGAGTATAGCAACACGAGGGAGGACCTCTGCCTTGAATGACTTGCTGAGGCCTGGTTTTCAACCTGACAGAGCAGAAGCCATTTCACTCTTTCCCTTTCTTTGTCACCAACATGCCGATATGTTTACTGCAGCTATGTAGACAGTTTCTTTAGCACCAGCAGCTTTTATTCCTGCTTTACCCTGCTGTAAACCTAGACACAAATATTTAGCTGGTTGTGGAGTGCCATCCACGTGAGTGCTGTCCCCTGGGGTCTGCTGCACACAGCGCCTGGCTGGTCCTTTCCCGTCACACAGGATATATAATATAGTTACGTCTCATGTAACCATAGAAACCTGTTGTGTTGGAGAAGACTTTATGATTTTGCTGCTCTCCAGAAAGAGATGAATGAAGCCACAGGGCAACCTGCCACCTCTTGTTTAGTTACTTTGTAATCGCTTAGCAATTAAGACTGCAGAACATATTTGCTATAATTTTCACATCTGTAGACATTTTATAGAGTATTGAATGTACGTAAGGAAATAAAAACACTTGAGACATTATTTTTAGCGATCCCATAGCCAACTCAAAAAATTTTTTTTGGTAATACTTTTGGTGTATTTTTCTTTTTTCTGTTTTTTTTTTTTTTTTTTGGTATTACTACACAATTTGTACTTCATTAATTATTCTTAAAATGGCTGGCTGGGCCTGCCCATAAAAAAAAAAACAACAAGATTTATTTATTTATGCATACAGAACTGGGGTACAGGCCAGAGGTGCAGGGGCAGTGAGAGGATTCACCAGAGACAGAGTAGGGAGTAGAACAGGCCAACTGACAAAGTACACTGCTGAGGGGAGTAGGGGGTGGGTCAGGAGAAGTCTGCTGTGCCATGTGGGTCACCTAAGGGGCAGGGATAGAACTCATGCTGAAGTGGCTTTAGCTACTTAGTGCTGTGCTTTAACCCGCTGCACCACCAGGGAGGGCCCCCTGAGGGTTTATTTTGCTGTCCATTCTGTAAGGCTGTAGGAAGAACAGCAGTTTGGGGGTTGGGTAGAGTGGATGTAAAGCTTTGTATAAGTCTGGCTGTGCTTCCTGGGACAAGAGACTGGTTTTTCTGGGGCAAATTGAAAAGCTTTTGGAGACTTATAACAAGACAGTATAAAGTGGGAATAATAAAAATCAATATTTTGAAGAATCCCTGTAAAGAAAGTGGTATTATAGGGAAAATAACCCGCATATGATAAAAAGAGACCCTGTTTGGCACTATTACCACTTCTTTTATTCTTAACTTTCCTGTCTTGTGGCTTAATACATAATGTACGACAAGTACATTCTAATGCCTGCAAAAGCTAGTTTTGTTTAGACATATATAGTACGTCATATTATCAAAGACTACCAATATTTATTAATTATAAAACCCCCAAAGGAGCTGAAGAATACACATTCCATCTCTTTTCCAATTAATTCTGCACCTTTCCTTTGACACATACATGTGTTTCATCGCTTTTAATAGAGCAAGGAACCCCCTTGGCTCTTTTGTCTGTGCTTTGGATTGTTTAAAGGAATTATCCAGGATGTCATGGAGGCTCCGAATTCGTTGCTGGATGACTTGGGCGACCCCTGCTGGCTGGCTGAAAAATCAGGGGTGCCCACTAAGGCAAAAGCTATGCCCTCACCCCTAGGCGCTATATAAATTAGCCTGGCTGGTGTGGGCGATTGATGGTAGGGTATAATCATGGCTGTGAAGGCATGGAATTTATGCTTATTGTTATTATTTTCTTCATTATTGTTATTTAAATGTGGGTATTAGAATGCAGGGGACATTTCCCACTAGCTAATAACCATTTAAGTTGCATTTGGGGGCTTTCTCCACTTGACAACAGCTTTTCAAAATCTTGAGCTGTTAAACCCCCTACTGGGTTAATGTGGCAGAAAAAGACAAGAACGACACCAGTTAGGGGCTTTTTGTGTAGTTCTGTATGGAGAGCATCTGGAATAAAAGGGAAATGGATCCTTTAAGAAAATCCAATTAGAGAGAGAGGAAATATGAGTGGTAGAGAGGGAAAGAGGAGGAGAGAGTGGTGGGGCCTGGGGAAAGAAAAAATATGAATGAGAGCAGGTTCTACCCTAGTTTAGGTAAAAGACCTTAATATTAACAAAAGAAAATCCCTTATTACTTTGACTTGTTTCAGAAATCCAGTGTTCTCGGACATCTTCTCAGGAAACAGACACTGCAAGCAAT
Organism: Condylura cristata; assembly: GCF_000260355.1. Classification (NCBI taxonomy): domain Eukaryota; kingdom Metazoa; phylum Chordata; class Mammalia; order Eulipotyphla; family Talpidae; genus Condylura; species Condylura cristata. Next base: position 7,758,062 of record NW_004567130.1, on the reverse strand, counting down.
CAGGGAACTGTTTGCACCCGGAGTTCAGTTTAAACAATAATAAATAAGACTTTGAAAACACATCACTGAGATGAGGGAGATCACAGATTTCTACAATTCCTCTGAGTGTGGGAGGTACCTTTCCCAGGACTCTTGTTTCTCTATTTTCATTGTATGGCCTTACAAAGATTTAGGGTGTTAAAAATTACCCATAGGGTTCTACATCCCCATGTGATAAAGAACTCCCCTTTTCCCATAGCTTTGCCTAACTTTTGTTCATATCTTGACTTTCTCTGTAAGTGGTCTCATTATCCAGCCAAAAAGACTCAGTTTGGTAGTTCTTGGTGATATTATTTGTATAGAAATTTCAAATGTGTGCAGTTTACCTAGATTTAGAGGATTATAAATAAAGCTACCACAGTCTTTCCAGTTTTCCTCATTAAGGGGATCATACTGTATTAGGATATGCATTTTCGTTATGACATATTAGAGCTGGTTGCATTTAGAGCAATTCTGAGGGGTGTTCTCGCAGCATTCCATGGAGGTCTAGCTGCAGGACTCCCTTTACAAGCAGACACAATAGGAGCTTTGCTATAATAGTCATATTATCCTAAATCCTCAACTTTTTTCATTTGTTAAGGAGTGATTTAACATTTTAATATAACTTATATTATCGCAGTTCTAAGAAACAAGAATCTTTAAAAACACTGCCTCAGGCAGGTCTCTCCTAAACAGCAAGTGAAGGGTGTGTTCATATGCCACACACCACCCTCACGCTGCTCAAATCCCTCCGTATGTTAATGCTCCTAAATGATATGGAGTGTGCACATCATGTGTGCACGTGTCCCTCCCAGAGACCTTCTTGGCTGTTTTTGAATGAAGGAAATAGGTCTCCTGGTGGTCTCTGAAGACCATTTTCAGTTATAATAGCCTTTGTTTTGCACAAGAACACAGAATCAAATGAAATTAAAATGCATGCACAGCACATGGGAGCCGCTGCTCCTGCTGGGAGGGCCGGCAGTGGAGCCTCCTCTGTGGCTTGGAGCGTCTCAGCCCTGATTGCCTTTGGAGGACTTGTCCCTGGCGCAGGCAGCATCCGAGCCCTTGGAAGCTGGAATGGTGACATGGGGTAGTGCAGGCCTTGCTCCTGGATGCAGTACTGCTGCTTGTGATCTTAGACAAGGGCCTGAGCTCCAGACCTAAGATCTACCTACCACCTAGTGTGCTCAAGGTCAGTGTGAGAGGGACTCAGCACTGGTCATTGGCTTCAAGCCATAGTGAGTGACACGTTTTGCCTCTGTCGTCCTTTGGACTTGGGAGCCACAGGGGTGAGGATGGGCACTTGATGTTAGATGCACACTTCTCACACACTCTTGCCATAGCTCTCGTAGCTAAAATGACATGACACACTCACTACATACCCCCCTCAAGCAGCATGCGTGCCACACACCCACACACCCTGTGCCCTCACTTCACATCCTGTAGATGCCCCCCCCTCACAAATACACCCCCTGCAGGTACTTTTGTGTGCATGCAAACACATCACATGGCCTGTGGTGGGCTGAAGCACCACGTGCCCTTGACCAGTTCCCAGCATGGATGAGGAAAGGATTGACCAAACCTGCTTCGACCAAACACCGTGATATTAGGACCAGGCTCCAAGGGCATAGCACCCCCAATGTGCCATGATTCTGACCCCAAACCTAGCCCTGCTTTTAAAATGGTCCTTTTTGTACAATTTCCTTTTCTCTGGTTACCTCACAAGAAGAGAGGAGGGAAATGGTATAAAGGCATTTTACAGTGCTATGAAAGCACTGTTTGCTGAGGGAGTCTATGTTCTTTGTCCAGTGACTGATTTGGTTCCACTGGGAGGGTACTGGAGCTGCCCTGTGACATGGGGTGTTTTGCTGTGAAGCCACATCAAGTTGGTACTGCTGGCATTGCTGCTGCTGTGGGGCATCTCCCTGGCGCTGTGACAAACCAGTAGAGGCCGCAGAGGCCTGTGCAGTACTCTGTGTTGGGCCGGAGCTCTCTGGGCATAGCTGTGAGAAAGGGCCTCTGTCTCTGCGCCAGGCCATCTGACAAGCCAGCAGAGATGAAGGATGCAAGTCTCCTGAGTCCGGAGGAGGGAGAGGTCACTCTTGGCCAGAGGCTAAGGGAGGAGCTGTGGGGCTAGTTGGAGGGGACACACAGGCTCCACATGTGGGTCCGTCGGGGTGATGTGAAGGGAGAGTCCATGTCAAGGATGCAGTCAGAGCAAAGCAGAGACATGACTCATTGCAAGGAGTTTTGGCAGAAGGGAGAGCACCTGGTTTGTAGAGAGGAGACCCGAAGAGTAGGGCTGCATGGCGGGTCTGGAACCCTTTGTTTTTGCACTGCCATCTGGGTGCAGATGGCATCTTGTATAGTTAATGCCTACTCATGGGTTTGGGGAAGAGTATTCTGACAATGTGCATTTCATCTTAATGCCACCTGTGTTCTTTTGCTTTAACTGCTTCCCACCAACCCCAAATGCCCTACTCTTTCACCCCTACCTGGCCCAAACTGAAATCAGTAGTCCTTGATTCTTCCCAAGTGCCACTGTCTCTTAGAGGGCATGAGCATCTCCCTTGATGAGGAGATGCTGTCCTGCTCCCCAACCCCTGTGTCTTTTGGCACTGACACTGCAGCTCTGGCTTACGGAGGAGTCACCCCTATCCTCATTTCAGCTTTCTTCCTAGGCTGGGGCACAGACTCCTATGCTTTGTGGGATCTCATTTAGCATCGTGTCCTTTGCAGGGCCTGTGGAATATCTGGGTGCATGAATATATTCTGGTCGGGGGAGTGGCATGTTTTGACACTGCAACTCCCCCACCTTTGCTTCTCATAGCTCAGGAGCCCAGGCATTCATGGATTTATCCAGAAAGAACAATATCTCTGTGTGGGCAAATCGGTACACAGGGCCCTGATGCACAGGATGGTGGTGCCGCATGCAAGGTCCCAACCCTTCTGGGGGAGTAGAAGGGAGCAAAAGCCTAACTCTAGGAAAGAATTCAAGAGAGGATAAGGTCGCTTCCTTTCCTGCACACCAAATATGGATGCCTGGACCAGAGGAGAAGCTAAGCCCAGGATATATTGTGTGTCAAGTAAATTAAGAGGCCACTTGAATTCTTCTGCCCATTAGCCTGCAGCTGGTCTTGCACAAAAAGTAGAGCTTACCCAGTGCCAAGGACAGAGCATGACACTTACCTGGAATGTGCAGCTGCAAGCCAGAGGGCCCATAAAATATCGGGCTATTCTTGCTTGGCTAGGTGGCTTTGGGAACTGGATCTGGAAGGTGTTTAAAGTGCAATCTTGCACTTTGTGGGTCTTCTTTGGAGGTGCCCTGGAACTCTCTGGACCACTAGTCCTCTGTCTTCCTTAGGCTCCTTTGAGCATCTGATGGTGTACCTCCTCTGACAGGTCCGGGTGTCCTGGCTAGACAGAACCAGAGATGAGTTGTGCTGGCCCTCCCCTCCCAGAGGACATCATCTGGTCACAGGAGACACTCTTGTATCCCGAGCCCTGGCAAACTCCAGTGAAACAAGAGTAGAGAACAGGAATGTCAGTGTACTTAATCGCTAATCACTCTTAGATCACAGCTTTATCATTGATGTACACACTTACTACTTGTACAACAACTATTTCAGGCAGTATACACGAAGGTTTTGTAGCCCGTGGTCATTTGAGCCATCAGAGCTTTGTGAGAATAACTGTAGCATTATTAGCCCCTTCTTGTCTTTGTGAGATGAAAATTTATTGTCTTATATTAGTATCTTCCTGTGGCTAAGTTTTAATGACAGGAAGTAACTATAGCTCTAAACTACAAGTGAACTCAGAAACCAAAAACCCTTCATGTTGTTGATTTCCAAACAATCCAATAAACAGAAGCTGAGCAGGGGTCAGAGCGGAACAGTGAGACTCCACTCAGCAAGGCTCAGGCTACCGTCTCCCCAGTTTCCCTCCCAACCTCAGGCTGCCCATTGCTAAGCTCTCTGAGGGGTACCTCATGGAGAAACCTTCCATCAGGCTTGAGGTAAGGAAAGTTCCTGCATTCCTGGCCCAGAGGCTTTAAGAGGGAGCTCACTGTATTGAGATATCTCTCCCCAAAGAACTTGGTTCTCAGGTCAGCTCACTCCCTTCTCTCTGGCCCCCTCTGACCCACAGTCTAACTGGGGACCCTAGAATCCTGGTATGGGTTCATCTGTACATGTAGGGGTGAGGCAGAGTGCCTGAGCCTCTCCCAGCTAGTGTTTGAAAGGTTCCGTCTTCCCATTCTGCTTCCTGTGCTTGTAGGTACACACACATCCACGTGCAGGTGCACTCACAGCTACCATGTGGACTGCTCTGGTTTTACAGTAGTTGCAGTGTTCCCTGGTGGGGCAGAGGGGCTGCTACATTATCACTTGATTGCCTGTGAATATATTTAAATATTCTTTGCAATTACATTTTACGGTTAGAGGTAAAAGAAAATCAACAAGATTGGCCAGCACAATTTTGATTTTAGTCTACCTGTTATAATGGATTCTACTTAAGTTTCGCACTTGGTACTGGAAGCCATTATTTGGTGTAGTTGGGTGACGACCTTTCCTGCAGGTGTCCAGGTGTGTGCGCGTCTCATTCTCATACAATATATACGTGTGTTCACAGAATTGAAAGCAGTGCCCACTGAATGCCTGCCAGGTTCCCCCCGGGGGTTGGGCTCCCATCATTTTGTCACTCTTCTAACTATTCCTGCTTCCCCTGTGGAGAAGTTTGTTTGCCTGCGTGACACAGTAGTGACCAGGAGGTCTAGGATTCGAACTTGGGTCTCCAGATCCCTGGGCTTTGGCTCTTACTGTAGCACACAGCATCCATATGGGTGAAATTAGGCTTTATTGATGTGACAAAGTCACCACATTCATGGTATGAAAGGTTCCAGAGTCACTTCACAAGGGGAGGATTCCACTGCCAAAACTTTCTCAGTAAGGTTTCAAACATGAAAGACCAAGTAATGGAGCCTTCACATCAATTACAGTCTTTCATGCAAGCAGGCTATTGAGCTAACGGATGTGAAACCTTCTCATTTATTTGATCACTGTGTTTACTGAAGGAAATGAAGAGTGTTCCTCTTCTTAACACTTAAGTACAGACTAGATAATTCCAGGGCATGAACTAAAGCAGAATACTCATAAAATGCTTCTGAGTTAAAATCACACATTGTTCTGGATCCCAAAGAGCAGAGGCCTTTTCTGTTGTTAATACAAATGATCATCTTAAGCAGACTTTTCACTCTGTGCCCTAAAGGCTGGAACTATTCCTGAGCAATGTGGGCACCTGTGGCACAGACTTAGGTGCAGTGAGCCACACAGGTCTCTGTGGATACTTCTCCACCTTTCTCTACCTCTCCTCCTACAACAACCCTCTCATAACCCTGCTTATATTAAAGGGAGTGTTTTGGAGATGAGGAGTCCCATGAAGTCTGTGGACAGATCTGGAACAGAAGAGGAAAACTGGGCTGCACAATTTTCATTACTGCCCCGCTGTTGCCCTTTGTACCTACTACTACAGATCTTCAGTGTGTAGTGGGAGGTACAAATTGCTTTCTGTTCCTAGTTCCAGAGTGGGAGAATGGCACCCAAAACACCCCCTGCGCTCACACATGATTGCACTGCTGAGCATGAATTTTGAGGAAAGGAATCTAATAGGCTCAGCTTATTAGATGTCTGCCTCTGGTCCAGTCAGTAGTGTGGGTCATCATGTATAAACTTGGTACTGGGAACTCTCCCTGCTAACTCATGATCAGAGTAGAATTTTTAAGATCAAGGCTGATGCCCCAAAGCCGTCCAGTACACTACCCTTTCCTCCTATGCTGAATATTTAGCCTATTTTCCTATTTAAAGATTCATATCAGAATCCCTGTTTCTTGGATTCTTCTATGTGAGTGGGGTGCTTTTTGCTACTCCCCTTTTCCTTGCTGTCTCTAAAAGTAAGCACTAGGGCCTCCCTGGTGGTCCAAGGTTTAAAGTCTCAGTATTATCAAGCTATCACCAGCACTGCCACCTGAGTTTAGTCCCTGACCAGGGAGCTGATCTACCTGGCACAGCAGACCTCTCCTGTCTTGCCCACTGCTCCTCTCAGCAGGGTATTTCAGTAGATATGTCTGTTCTGCTCCCCACCATCTTGATGACTCCCTGTACCTCTGGCCTGCACTCCCATTCTTGTATGAATAAATAAAGTCTTTTTTTAAAAAAAAAAGTAAGCCCTAGGTTCTACTCATCTTAAAGATATGATTACTCTACAGCAAAAGAAACATTACAAAAAACAAACAGACAGCCCACTAATTGGGAAAACATTTTCTCACACAAAAGTAGTGCTAAAGGACTGATCACAAAAATATATGGAGAACTGATGAAACTCAACAAAAATAAATCCAACCCCATCAAAAAATGGTCAGAGGAGCTAAAAAGACACTTCTCCAAAGAGGAAATGCAGATGGCCAACAAGCATATGAAAACATGTTCAACATCACTCATAATAAGGGAGATGCAAATTAAAACCACAATGAGATACCACCTCACCCCAGTGAGAATGGCACATCTTCAAACAACTAGCAACAACAAATGTTGGCGAGGATGTGGAGAACAAGGAACTGTCCTGCACTGCTGGTGGGAATGCAAACTAGTACAACCACTATGGAAAACTGTTTGGAGGTTCCTCAAACTGCTAAACACGGAACTTCCCTACGACCCAGCAATCCCACTCCTAGGTATCTACCCAAAAGACACAAAAACACTGATTGAAAAAGATACCTGCACCCCATGTTTATTGCTGCTTTATTTACAATTGGAAAAACATGGAAGCAGCCCAAATGCCCAAAAGTAGATGACTGGATTAAAAAGATGTGGTACATATATACAATGGAATATTACTCAGCAACCAAAAAAGAGAAACACATGTCTTTTGTAGCAACTTGGATGGAGCTGGAAAAGCTCATGCTTAGTGAGATAAGCCAGAAAGAGAAAGAAAAATATCGGATGGTTTTCCTCATAGCAGGAGTATAATGGACCAGGCAAGAAAATAACAAGAATAATGAACAACCATATACCAGAGACATTTTGTGGGGGTAGAGTGGGGAATGGGATCAAAAATGGGGGGTGAGGAGGGAAGTGCACAGGACTATGGTGATGGCACACGTATGACTTGGTGATGGGAAACCCGCGGGGATTACAATTAAGATTAAAAAAAATGTACAAAATGATGTAAAAATAAACTGTTATAAAAAAAAGATATGATTACTCTGAAAAAAAGCAAACAAGAACTAGCAAATAATTCACATGGAAAATTCGAGTTCTCAGAAATTTTGACTACCCTAAGTCCCATGTTTTTAAGTGTCTGGCATTCTGGTGTCTGAGATAAATGTTTTGCTTTGTTTCTTCCATCAGCTAGTATCAGACTGGCTTTGCAAAGCCCAGTTAATGCCCCGGTACTTGTTATCTGTGCATCTTTTCAGGGCTCTGAGATATTCTTCACCCCTAGTTCTGGAATCCTGTTAACAAATATTGCTAGCACAGACCTGATTTCTCATGATCAGGAAACCTACAATGATTGTACACAGCAGCAGCAAATGAACTAATTCCTGCCTCCCCAAGTTTTGTCCATTGTAAAGAGGTATTTTGTTTGTAAGAAGGGGCATTTTGCTGCCCTTGATCCCACTCTTTCAGAAATAGGGCTGGTTGTACAGGAGCATGTCCTGACCCTGTGTGCCAGAAACTAAAGATGGGGCTTCTCACCCATCATTTCTAGCTTTATTGTTCAAGTGGTTGGTGTCTAGCAAATAACTAGTCGTCAATGCAAAAGAAACCTAGAGGTGGGGGGCGGGAGATAAAGAAAGACTGAGTTAGCATAAGGATGTTGAGACATAAATAAGTGTGCCTGTGTGGAGCTTCAGTTGCAACTGTCAGAGGAATGATGGAGCGTGTGTACTTGGAGAGATCAGCAGCCATGCTTGCAGTGGAAATCCTCTCTGGAGCCTCTTGCCAAGTCCTGTCCCTGAAAGCAGAGGATGAGCTCTGGCACCGCTCCGTGGTGCTTGATTCATAGGCCATTTTTATCCCTCTGGGGAAAGCTGCAAATGAACAGCATTTTGGAGCCTGCCTCTGGTAATGACATGATTTACATTCCCCAGAGCAGGCAGAGGCTGGGCTCCTCACACAGCCCCAGGAACAGATGCAAACAGTGCAGGTGGGCACTGTGGAGAAGCTCTAGACTACTCCCTCCCTCTAGTTCCCCACCCAGGCCTGCACCAGGACCCATGCCTTGTACTGAGCGTAGCTTGTACTGACTTTAACTTTTTGCTCTTTTGTTCTCCCTCACTGAGATGTTCTAAACATCAGCTTTGCACCCCACCATATGCAGGGAACTAAGGAGGAGTCCAGCCAGAACTCTGTCTGGTGAGCCACTGTCTGGAGCAAGAACAGATACCTCTAATTCTCTCAAGGGGTTCAGGAGTAGAAAGACCCCCAGTGTGAGCAGGAATCCTGTACTGGAGAGAGCCACAGGGAAGAGGTGCTAGAGAGAGTTAGGCAGGCACAGAGGGTAGGACAGGTAAAAAGACCAAGGAAAGTCCTATGCCTCTCTCTATCCTGGACCCCTGGCAAACACAGACCAGTTCTGTTCTCTTTTTTTTATTGAGAATGTCATATAAATCAAACCATGTAGGGCATACCTTTTAACAGTGGCTTATTTCAGTCAATCTAAAGTTTTGAATCATCCATTTTACTGACTGTGTCAGTAGTGCATTTCCCTTTTAGTACTTAAGGAATGAACTGTTGATGCAGTGTAGACACTCAGTGGCTTGTCCATTCACTCACCAGAGGGCTTTTGGGTTGTTTCTAGTTTGGGGCAATTATGACTAATAACTGCTATAAACATTCACTGACAGATTTTATGAGAATATAAGTTTACATTTTTTAGGGCAAATAGAATAAATAAATTTATTTCCTCAAGAGTATTCTTGCTGGGTCATATGGCAAATATAAATTTCATTTTATAAAACCTGAAAAATACTTTCCCAGAATGACTTTACTATTTTGTATCCCTGCCAGCAAAATATGAGAGTTCTAGGAAATCTGTCTCACCTGACATTGTCAGTATTCTAGTTTAAGCCATTCAAATAGATATATAGTGGTATCTTGTGATGGCTTTAATGACTAATGACATTAAACATGTCTGTATATGTTTATTTGCCATTCTTACATGCTCTTTTGTAAATTGACTATTAAAGTCTTTTGCACATTTTTAAAATTGAATCATGTATTTTCTTATTGTTGAGTTTGGAAGCTCTATCTGGTCTAGCAATAAGTCCTTTAACAGATAAGTGATTTACAAATATTTTATCTCAATATATATCTTGTCCTTTTATTCTTTTAACTGTCACAGAGCAAAAGTTCAAAAATTTTATGACATCAGTTATTTCTTAATAGATCATGCTTTTGCTAAAATAAGAAATCTGTCACTAACCCAGGTCAACAAAGTTTTTCTCATACTTCTAAAAATTTTAGTTTTTTATTTAGATCTAGTTCATTTTGTATTAATTTTTGTGTAAAGTTTGAGGGTCAGTCTGAGGCTTATTTTATAACGTTCATTTTTATGTGTGAATTGTGTACTTGTTCCCAAGCCATTTGGAAAGATATCTTTTTCTCAAATTATCTTTGTACTTTTGTCAAAAAGGAATTGGCTGAATTTGGATGTGTCTACTTTTGGGCTCTTTTCTGTTCCACTGATGTATGTGTCTATCCCATTACCAATACCACAGTATCTTTGTTACAATAGCTTTAAAATAAGTCTTCACAACTAGTAGAATCACTTCTCTAACTTTATTCTACTTCTTGAGAATTTTTTTACCTTAGTTCATTTGCCTTTTTTATGTAAATTTTAAAGTAGCTTCTCTATAGCCACAAAATTTTCTTGAGATTTGGATTGAAGTTATGTTAAACTTACACATCCATTTGGGAAATATTTTGTATTATTTTGAATTGTAAATTCCATGAATATGGTATGTCTCACCATTTATTTAAATATTTGGGTTTTTTATCAGTATTTTGTGATTTTCAGTAAACAGCTTTTGTACATGTTTTATTAGGTTTATAACTTAGTATTTAATTTTTGGAGCTCTTATAGAGTGGGGTTATTTAAAATCTTGCAATTGTTATTTGTATAGAAATGGTTACTTTTGGTGTGTTGATCTTCTGTCCTGCAACCTTATAAAACTCACTCAAGGGTCCAAGGAGTTTTCTTTTATAATTCTTGACATTTTACACAAAGATAATCCTGTCTTCTGTAAACAGACATTATCTTTTCTCCTTTTCAATTGCTATGCCTTGTAATTCCTTCTCCTGCCTCTGCACTGGCTAAGACTTCCAGTATTGTGTTCATTATGGATAACTTGAGCAGACATAATTACCTGATCCCCAAAGAAAGTAGTCTTTCACTTTAAGTATGATGTTACCTTAAAACTTGTAGCTGCCCTTTATTAGGTTGATGAAGTCTTTTATACTCCTAGTTCATAAGCTTTTTTCATGAGTTGATGTTTGATTTTGTTTAAATGCTTTTCTGCATTAATTGATATAAACATGTGTTTTAGTCTTTCCCCCCATATTATCTTTGTCTGCCTTGGGTATCAGTAACCAAGTGTCATAAAATGGGTTAGGAATTAGTCTTTCCTCTAGTTTCTGGAAGAGACTGTATAAAATTAGTATTGTTTCTTCTTTAAATGTTTGGTAGAATTTACCATTGATACCATCTGGACCTGCAGATATCTCTTTTTGGATGTTTTTCAACTATGAATATAATTTTTACTAGTTAAAGGACAACTCACTTTATTTCACTTTGGATGAGTTTTATAGTTGAGAGTAATTGGTCCAGTTCATCTACGTTATTGAAACCATATATGTAAAGTTGTTTGTAGTGTTCTCTTATTCTTTTAAGTTCTTATTCTTTTAATTTAAATAGTGATTTTTTTCTTTTTCATTCCTGATATTGATAGCTTTTGCTTTCTCTATTCTTGATCTGAATGGCGAGGCACTTATCAACTTTTTTTTCTAAAGATCCAGCATTCTGTTTCATAAATTTTATGAAAAGATATTTTACGGTCTTCTTAAGTTTTTTTGATTTTTGCACTTTTATTTCCCCTGCTTGCTTGACTTATTCTATTTTTTTTCTAGCTTATTAACATGGAAGTTAAGATTATTATCAGACATTTCTTTTCCAATATGAGCATTTAATGTTATATGTTTATCTCTAAGTCTTTACCTACATTCCCCAAGTTTTATGTTATATTTTCAATTTTGTTCAGATCAAAATATTTTTCTAACTACCCTTGAGACTTATTTTTGGACAGTTATTTAGAAGTGTGTTATTTAAACTCCAAGTGTTTGGAGATTTTTTTGGTTACCTTTTTTACTTTCAGCTATTATTCCATGGTGGCAGGAGGACATATTTTGCATGATTTCTGCAATTATTTTAAACTTTTAGTTTTATGATCCAGAATATGATCTATTTTGGGGGATGGTTCTGTGTGCATTTGAAAGAATGTTTTTTGCTGTTGGTAGCTTGAGTTATTCTCTAAATGTCAATTATATCTATTTCATTAATGGTATTGTTCAGTTTTCCCTATTTTTGTTGATTTTCTTCTGATTATGTTTGCCAGTTCCATCAACTGCCAGGAAAGGAGTATTAAAATTTATCAGTTTATCCATTTCTTCTTTCAGTTCTATCAGATTTTGTTCTATATAGTTTGAACCACTGTTCACAGGTAAGTACATATTCCATGTTATTTTAAGCTCTTGATGAGCTGGTCCTTTTATCATTGGGTAATATGCTTCTTTAACCCTGGTAATTTTCTTTGCTTTGAAACCTATGCTCATATAATATAACCCACTTCAGGTGTTTTTATATAGTCTTTTATCTATCTTGTTGTATCCTTTTAACTTACTTATAGAATTATATTTGAAGTGAATTTCTTATAGAAGCATTTAATTAAGTCAATTCCATTCTGTCAGTCAGTATGTGTGTATGTACATGTATATTTGCATGTGTTTCTGTGTATGCATTTAAGTGTCTGTGTGTGACTGAAGTACCATTGTTTTACAACCTTCTTTGCATTGGACAGTATAGGATTTCCCCACCTCAGATATAGTCATTATAGCACTCCCATCACTAAAGCACTGTTAGTCTTCCACCATAGACCATTGTGCTCTTTCTTCTTTCTTCTCCTCCCCACCTCATCCTCCCCATCTCCCTCCCCTTATGGATACCTTAGATCTGTGGTCAGCTTTCAAGTATTTGTCTTAATGTTTGTCTTTGTCTTACCCTTTGACTTTCTCTATATTCCATATATAAGTGACATACTTTAGTGTTTATCTTTCTCTTCCTGGCTTATTTAACTTAGCATAGTCACTTCCAGCTCCATCCATGTTGCCCCAAGTGGCAAGAGTTATATGAGTTTATTTTGATTGCTAAGTAGTATTCCATTGTGTATTTATACCACATTTTCTGGATCCATTCACCTGTTTTGGGGCATTTAGGTTGTTTCCATATTTTGGCTGTTGTAATAGTGCTGCAATAAACATAGGCGTGCATGTTTCCTTTTGAATTAATATTTTTGTGCTCCTTGGGTAGATACCAAAGAGTAAAATTTCTGGTCATAGGCAAGATCCATATTTAGTCTTTTGAGGAATTTCTGCATGCATTCCATAGGGGCAGAACCAGGCTACGTTCCCACCAACAATATAAGAATGTTCTTTTTTTGCTCCACACCCTCTTCAACACTTGTTACTGGTGTTTATGAGCCATTTTCAAAGGTGGTATCTCATTGTGGTTTTGATTAGCATTTTCCCTACAATAAGCTTACGCTCTGTGTTTAGCCCATTTACATTTAATATAATTATGGATGTGTGGACTTATGGACTTATGTATGCCATGTTAATGTTTGCTTTCTGTTTGTCTTTATTTTTCATTCCTGCTTCCCCTTTTCTGACTTCTTTTATGTTATTTGGACTTTTTGGTAATCCCTTTTTATTGAGATATTGATTTATATCATTATATTAAGTTTAGTTATACAACAGAATTCATTATTTGTATGCACTGCAAGAAGATTGACATAATACGTGTAGTTACCATTCATTATACTATGTTACAAATTTTTTTTCTTACAATGACAAGTTCTAAGGTTTATTCTTTAGCAGCTTTCAACTATGCATTTCAATTTATCTCTTGCACTTTTGACTGTATTTTATAGCTTTTTAACAGTTGCTCCGGAGATTACAAGATATTATATTACAATACAAACTGAAAAGTATACATATATACTTTTATATATTTGCATTAATCTATTTTTGATTTATGTTTTATTAGTTGAAATGAAATGTGGAGAGTTTATTATTACATGGGAACCTTTTGTATTTGTCTTACTATGTCTACATAAATTAAAACTCTTATCATATAGGGATAAATTAAAACTCTATCATACAAGTTAGTAGAATAACTTGTTATAGTTGTTCACTTAATATCTCTGTTATCCTCCTTTCTTCTATTATTATTTCATTTCTATATGGATTACTTCCATTAGCAATTATTTTAGAATAAATCAGGTTGGCAGTGAATATTCTTAGTTTTTATATTAGTTAACTATTGCTGACCACCAAATTACTACCAATTTAGTGACGTAAAGCAACACAAATTTACTTTTCAGATAGCTGTATGGGTCAGGAATCCTGGCATGGCTTAGCTGGGACCTCTGTTTTATAGTCTCTTTGAGATTGCAAAGTGTCAGTCATAACTGAGGTCTTGTCTGAATACTCAGTTGGAATTAGAGAATAATCTACTGTCAAACTCACATGATTATTAGCAGATTTTATTTCTTTTTAGCTTGATGGACTAAGAGTCTCCATTTCTTGCTGGCGATTGGTCAGAATTCTCTGTGTTACTTACCGTATAGGCCTTTCTCTTTCTAGCATGGTAATTGCTTCACTGAGGTGTGTGAGCTACAAGGACAATAGAAGATTTGTTAGTAATTCATAAAATGTGGTCTTACATAACAAAATCACACAAGTGGCATCCATTACTTTTGCCATATTCTGTTAGTTAGAGACAAGTCACAGATCCTGCCTATTTGCAGGAAAGAGTAGATTGAACAGGTATGAAGAGGAGGCAGGCAAACATATTAAGAGTATTTTTGCCAACCTTTATATGCCAGTTTTCCTTTATCTGAGAATGTCTATTTCACCATCATTTCTGAGGAACATTTTCACCAAGTGTGAAATCCTGGGTTGATCATTCTTTTAAAAATATTTTCCCATTTCCTTCTGGTATCCATAGTTTTGTTGAGAAATCCATGGTAATTTGAACTGCTGTTTTCTGTATACATAATATATCCTTTTCCCTCTGGTTGATTTCACAGTTTTTTCCCTTTGTCTTTAGTTTTTTATACTTCGAATATGACGTCTGGTTGTAAATTTCCTAGGGTCTATTCTGTTTGTGGTTTATTCAGCTTCTTATATCTAATATAAAAGTTGAGACTTTTTCAGCCATTATTCCTTCAGTTTTGTCCTACTGTATACTCTTTTGTTGTTGACCTCTGAAGCTTGAGTGTTATACCTCTTTGTTTTGAACCATAGATCTTGGGATTGTTCACTGACCAGAAAAAAATTATTTTTCTCTCTCTTAAGCAGATTGAATCATCTTTATTGCTTTTCTATCTTTGGGTACATTGATTTTTCTCTGTCATCTCCATCCTGCTATTGACCTTCTAATGTGAGATTTTAATTTCAGTTATATTTTTTTAATTCAAAAATTTTCATTTGCTGCTTCTTGGTATCTTCTGTTTCCCTGCTAAGGCCCTCTATCTTGCTATTATTTGAAGAGTCATTGACTTACTTGTTGAAACATTTTTAGATAATTGCCTTAGAATTTGTCAGGTAACCCCAATATGTGTGTTAGTTTAGCATAATTCCAAAAAACATTTGGTGATTGTCTTTCCCTGTGCACGCTGAGATTGTCCTGGTACTTCTTATGTTGAATAACTTGAGATTACATCTTGGATATTTTGATTTAAAAAATATTTCCTTGAGATAATAATCATTGGTTGTATTTTTGGAAGTATAGGGCCTCTCCTCTTGCCCCCGCTGCCATCCTGGGCAATTTGAATATTATGTTATGAAATGCTGGGTCTTGTTTGACTCTTATGGAAAATGTTGATATTTTGGTTATAGTAGGCAGCTGATCTGGCTTGGGTTTAGAGCAAGGTTTGACCAGCTTTTAATGTAAGTTCCATTCTCAAAGTCTTGTGCCATGTTCGTCAAGTTTGTTGCACAGGTACACTATCTACTGTACAGGATATTGGCTGCGGTTCATATTGTATTTCATTCAAAGACTTTAAGGCCACATCTGCACACATGGAACTCAGGAGTAAATCCAGGAATTCATAAACAGTTCTGTGTGGTCACTTTCCTGAACAGCTCCTTCACTTTAATTTCAACAATACTTTTTGATTCCTAAGGCTATTTTTGGTCTTCCAATCAGAGAGCTAGGGCTATATCTCTCCTGCACTCCAAATAGTCTTCTCACTATTTCTCTCTACACTTTTCAAATACCATTCCGTCTGCCTGGAAATACCCCCCCTTCTGCCAATCTCTACATATCAAAGTTTGCCCTTCAAAATACTTTTCAGATGCAGTTAATTGCAAGAAAACTTTTATGTTGATGACTCCTTGCCTCCTTCTTACCCCATCTTGGCCATGTCCTTAAGTGATAGAAAACTGCCAATGCCTTGAAGGAAGGTGAAATGTGACTCTTCTGTTTAGCCTCTGCAGTACTTGGAAATTATCCCACTCAGATATTATTGTTGAATGATAGTAGATAGAATCAGGCCTCTGGTGATCAGAATAGGTGATTGCCATCTCTAGAAAGTCTCCCAAGGAAATGAGGGAAGGGCATGTTTATGATATAAGGATTACTGGCAACAGGGCACTTTTGGAAACCCCACTATATAGATGAGAACTGTTTTGTAAATGGGAGATTATCTGTGACATCACCTGTTTGTTTTTCCTTAAGTCTTAATACTTTGAAGAGTCAGGAAATAAGAAATCCCTATGAAGCATGAGATTCCAGGACTCAGTCAATAGTTGACAGCAAAAGTAGAAGTGTAAGATAATAGAAGCTGATACCACTTTCAGCCCATTCTTCTCCCCTTTGCAAAGCACTGAATGACAAGCAGATTTCTCAGTTCCAAGCAGGCAGTCACATTCACGTGACAAATGTGTCTCTGGACAGAGGAGCTTGTTGAGTGATATTTACCAGGGTCTCTGTGTAGGGCCCACACTTCAAGTCTTTGGCTGCTCTCCTATTCAGCTGACACTTATGGGTAGCCAGAGGAATAAAACTTCATTCTCTACTCTCCAGTAGGATGGCAGCCATGGTGATTTGTTTAAAAACTCAGAAGTGTCCTGGTTTCTCTCACTTCCTATATTCATTCACTCCCTACCCTAGTCAAACCCTAGCAGGTTTGAAGAAGCTTAGACCCCCACAAAGGGGTAAGGGAAGTCAGTGCCAAAGACCAAATCTGGGTTAAGTTCACTCTACCATTTGGTTGTCCTTGACCAAGTTCCTTGGCTACTCTGAATTCCACAGATACAAGCTGGAGCTGATAAGAACCTCCTCATAGGGCTTTTGTATAAATAAAATTAAATCCATATAAGAATACTTTGCATGCTCTAAAGTGCTCTCCAACATCATCATCCACTTATTTATTCAGCAATTCCTTCCTGTACATCTACTGTTAGCACAGGCACTGTGCTAACTTCCAGATGGTATGGGCCAGGAAGAAAAGCAAGCTAATGGCTTTATCAGCCATCATTGAGGTTCTGGGGTGGAAAACAGGGGGCTGGTCCAAAAATTATAACTCTGATGTCCCTGAGACTGTTACACTTTTTTTTTTTTAAAGATAGATTTATTTGTGCATACAGAACTGGGGTACAGGCCAGAGGCTCAGGGGCGGTGAGAGGCTTCACCATAGACAGAGTGGGGAGCAGAACAGGCAGATGGACGAAGTACACTGCTGAGGGGAGCAGCGGGTGGGTCAGGAGAGGTCTGCCACGCCATGTGGTCACCTCCGGGGTAGGCGGGAATCGAACTCATGCGGAAGTGGCTTTAGCTTCTCAGTGCTGTGCTTTAACCCGCTGCGCCACCAGGGAGGGCCCAACTGTTACACTGTTGATGTTTCTCTAGGGCTCAGCTCTTGGGAACCATTCCTGCTGACTAGGTGTTTGCATGACCTTCACTCCATGAAACATGGTCGAATTAGGATTCTATGCTCATTTACCAGGTGAATGACCCTGGGCGGTTCAGAGAAACAGAACCAGTAGGGGAATCACAGCCCCCTCCCCAACCCCCCCACAGAAATATAATTATGAAAGCTGAGAAGTCCCACATTCTTCATTCAGCCAGGTGGTGATGCAAGAAAGCTGTTAGGGTACATTCCAGTCCAAGTCCAAGTCTAAAGGTAGAAGACTGAAGTCTTACCTGAAGAACATGTTTTTGTTCTATTCAGTTGAATGAGGCACACCCACTTTAGGGAAGACAATTTGCTTTTCTCAGCCTATCAATTCAAATGTTAGAGCCTGAAACTCTCATAGACATATCAGAAGAATGATAAACTAAATATGTGTCTAGAGATGGAGAGGAGAGTACAGTAAAGTCCATACGTTGTATTTTTCATCAGACCATGTTGAGGTTCACCTAGAGTGGTCAAGGTTACCAGGCAGCTTCACATGTTGCCTCTCAGGTACATGGCAACTCAGTGAAGTATTCCTTGTCTTTCTTTTGTCATGAAATCCTGATATCACAGGTTCATCATCTCAGTCATTTGAGGCAGGTCATGTTCACCTGAAACCAAAATCTCCATGTGCAGGACCAATTCCCTCTGGGGAAAGTCTGTCCTTTCCCGACCCATCTTCCCAGCATGTGAGTGTCTTTGATGGCCAGGTTCTCTGTATTCTTCCACACTAGTCCTTAGTCAAATGAAACTTTAAAAAAAAATGTGGTGCAGGCTGAGAGTTACCTGTGGACTAGATGTCACTCAGCATTTCCACAAAGTCTGAACATAATTATCTTGCCAAGCAAAGCTAAGCACTCCATGCAGAGTCTGCCTCTGTGTGTTTGGAGGGTCGTGAGGGCCGGGGGGTGGGAGGCAGTGCTCCCGGGGCGTCTGTCTTGGTCTCACTGGGCCATAGTCCCAGCCTTTACCTTTAATAAGCTCTTTGTCATTTCAGTTCTGCTGATGAATCAAGACACCCCTGGTATTTCTGTTTATTTAACACTGTGAGTTGTCTGTTACAGGCTATCTATCATAGGGGAAACATGGATTTATTAATTAAAAAAATTGTAACATACTCATGTAGAACTTGGAAGATGGACTTCATTTAGCAACGTTTCTCAAGCCTCTGCTTCAACAGTGCCCCCTCTACCTGGCATTGTGTCCACTGTGTGTGTCTGTCTTTTCATCTGGAAAATGCCCTTTTAGGCTGAGTGCCTACAAACCTAGCATGGTACCTGGCACATGGTAGTTGCTTAGTTACTGTTTCTGGAATGGTGTGGAATGGAGTTCATGCTAGAAGGATTGCACAGCCTCTCACTTGAGCCAGCCCACCACGGACACAGCAACTGTTTCTTGCTGTGCAAGATGCAGAGATCACAGGTCCCCTTCTGCAGGGATCACAGCTGAGGAGGGTGATGGCCAGAAACTGCCAGCCAGGGTGCATCTCCAGAAAGGCTAGTCAAAAGAGAACCACAGAAAGCCCAAGGAAGGTGCAGGGAGACACTGGAGGTACTTTGCCACAGGTCTGTTGGACCATGGAAGGACTTGGGACCTTCACACTGACATCAATGCCTGCACTTTCTCTGACTGACTTTGTGTGCAATCTCTCTGCAGAGCCTGTGCCAGCAGTGAGACAGAGAGTGAAGCCGGAGACCTCATGGACCAGCAATTTGAAGAGATGAACAACAAACTGAACTCAGTTACCGACCCTACCGGCTTTCTGCGAATGGTTCGCCGCAATAACCTCTTTAACAGGTGAGTGTGGGCTCCACCTCTCAGGCCCAGTGCAGGCAGGGCGTCTCAGGCAGACAGTGGGCGTTCAGCTGATGTTTCTCCCAGCGGCCAAGGCTTCTGGCCTATGTGCTGTGTTGCAAAGGTGAGCACGACACCACCTCATGTGCTCCCCAGGGCGGTGGCATCAATGTGACACTTCCTGGTCAGGTGACAGGCTTGATGCTATGATCCACATTTGGTTGTGATGGGAGATACAGGAGCAGGCAGGCCTAGAGTTGACTTGGGTGTGGAAGGAGAGCAGAGCTATGCCCTCTTTACTGGTAAGTCATGGGCCGTGTACCTGTATTGATTATGCTAGCCTGAGTCGGAGGGGCTCAGGGAGCATGGGACACAGCATGGCAAGAGGAAGAGATGGCAGACAAAGGTACACCCTTCCTCTCTGGAACCTGATCTCTCCATTACTTCCCTAAATAGGCTTCAGTGGCTTTAAGATGAGCTGAAGTTAAAATTGCCAACCAGCCCGGCCCAGCCCTGCCTCTTTCTCTCAGGATGGCAGCTAAGCTGCATCCAGATAAAGAAGACCAGGCAGTTGGAGTGGAGGGTGGTGTCACTGGTGTCTTGACAATAACACTTGGACAGCCCTTTCCAGAAAGACAACCTACATTCTCTCAGGTCCCCACCATGGCCCGAGGGCCTGTCTTTAAGGGCAGCAGATGAAGCCTAGAACATAGGAGGGACATGGCTGTGCGCTGGGTGGGGCATTCTGTGCCTGTTTGTCCTACTCTGGCCCCAGCTTCCCCTCATTACGATGCTGTCAGGGTGACAGACGTGTTTATTTTCCCAGGGGTGAACTGGCTGGGAAGGAGCCAAGGGCAGCTTGGTTGAAAGGAGGCCAAAGCTGATTCATGGCCTCATGTTCAGTTGTCTGTCTCACCCCTTCACAGGTGCCCCCCTGGCTTGTAGTTACATGTAGGGACATGAGCGAGTGTGGGAGGTGGGTGCTGAGGCTCCACTCCCCCAGACTCAATGCTTGGGTCACAGGCTCTGGTCTGCCCACTACCAGCTGGGTCACTGTGTGAGGCCTATTTCATGCTGCCAGCTCAGTTTCCTCATTGTAGAAATGGGGACAAACTTGATACCTTTAAGGGTTCCCTTCATGTGGGGATTAAATTCAAACTATAATAGCAGGCTTCCTAATGCTTCAGAGACACTAAATACATGAGTTTCTACTGTTTTGAATAAAGGGGTAGGACAGTACTGAATTTAACTAAGGCAGCATGATGGGTGAACTTAGGAAGGGGTGGAAATTGTATGGGCCTGTGCAGCCAGCTGGCGTTAGTCTCCTTGGGTTGTGGCCTCAGTGATCCTTCCTCTTCCTGTTCTACCACATGTCCTGCATACAACAGTGCTAAGGGCAGATGATCAGGTGGTCGGGACCCCCTGTAGTAAGGTACACCAAGTCAAACCCCCCCCCCGGCCCCAAACCTCAGGCACCACATAAAGTGAGGCATCAAGTCATGCCTGACTGGGATCCAGGCCTTGTACCGACTCGGTGATTTTTTTGTAGATTCCTGACCTAGGGCTTGCAGGGTCAGATCCCCTAGAGCCATGGGGGTGCAGAGGAAGCAGCCTTGTGTGCTAGAGCAATGCACCTCCCCTCTTTGCCACACTCTGTCCACACGTCCCTTGGCCCTGTGTTGCTGGGTCAGGGCACTGGGCTGGTTTGACAACGAGGCTGTTGCAACTAATCCAAGTCAAGCAAAAACTGGCTTAAAGTTTTCTCTCTGGTCACTTCAGGAACTAGCTTTGCTCTGCCTTTGTTTTTTGAGGTCTCTGCAACCACTTTTTTCTTTGTGCCTGTGCACTTTGGAAGAAAGCGCATGTGCATGTCAAGTTCAAGCAGGTTCCTTAATGAGGGATAACAAGGGCCCTTCTCTCGTTTAACACTTTGATCCTGGTGTGGCCACACAGAGCAGAGCAGGAGCCCTCCGAGGTTTCTGTCCTGATGCTTTGGGAGTTATGTGAGGACTGAAGGAGGGTATCTGTGTGTGGCTCTATGTGCTGTATACCCAGATGGTAATGGTATGAGGTGTGTGCCTGAACCTGGTAGCCATCAGCAAGCCACATTTATTACTGAGAGGAGGGAGATGGGACAGGCTTACCTGGATTCCCGGTCCAAGGTACCTTGGTATGGGAGGTGTGTCCATCCAGGACTAATTACGACCCACATTCCAAAGAAATGTTCTGGCTTCTGTTATCAAGAATTTTTAAAATCTCATATGGCTTGTATGAGTGGAGAGGGACTTTCCTGTTCTTAGAGATTGGTGGCAAGAAATACAAAAGGTAAAGATGTGTAAAGTGCCCTGCTCTAAAGAGACATGCCACAGTGGGTAAGAACCCTCCCTGCCTCCCTGAAGTTTCTTGGACTTCAGCCAGCACCTCAGCTCCTCCATCCCCTATCTGCATCTAAAAGATGGAGTGGAGGATTCTGCAAGGGAGACCCCTCTTGAGTCCCTCAATAGAAATCACTCACACAAAAATCTGGGGACCTGTAAGAAGAAGGGAAAGAAGCCACCACTCCTTGGGGCCATCTTCTCCAATTGTGGCCTGGAGAGAAGAGATTGAAGGGGAGGGCAGGTGAGAGCGGCCCACTGTGACCTTGTTTCCCTGCCCACAGGTGGGTTGAGTGGACAGGTGCCCTTCTTAGTGCATAGGTTGCATGGCTCAGTCACTTGTTGACTCCCCCTCCAGGAGGCTGCCTGCTGGGCAGAGCACTCCCAACAGGATTACCGGGTGCAGCCAGCACAGGCCATAGTACCCTCACCCCAGGTCAGACCAGGTTGGATTTCTCTAATCCCCCAGGCTCTGGCGCCCTGTGTCTGGGAATGCCACAGAGGGCCATCTTGGCTCTCAGAAGCCAGGGAGCCTGGAGCGGGGCTATCAGTGGTGTCTGCCTTTTCCTGCCTGTCATGTTGGCAGTTGGGAGTAGTGCTCCCAGAGCCCACCTGTCCTCCGAACCCATGAGCGAAAGCCTGCAGTGGAGATGGGTGGGATGCGGTGTGCACCCATAGGAAGCTTGAGCTTCTAAAGATGTGGGCAGGAGTGACTGGAAAGAAAGGTGTATATCCTCACAGGGTCTGTCCAGCCCCTGAACTGGAAACTGGGAGGCCTGTGGCCTGCTCCAAGTTCCTGCCACGTGTGCATCTGTGGCGATGTGTGGCTCTGGGTCTTTATAAACGTGTCACTCCTGCTCTAGCCTGCAGCTGTGCATGGATTGTAGACCGGGCGTACAGGATCCTGCGGGCTCCATTTATCCCCATGTTCCCTGGTCTTGGCTTTGTCCTGTGGTGAGTCACGTAGCGGGCAGAGGAACCCTGGGCTTTGGGGCAGGCAGACTTGAAACCTGCCTGACTCTACTTTGCACTAGTAGGTGACCTTGAGCCATTTTTTTCTTACTGGGAAAGTAGGAGTAAAATGCTCCTGATGGAGCGGCTCTAACAGGTGTGATGACGAGCGGGTAGAGCCTGCTGTGTTGTAATGGTGCTGTCTCTTCTGGCACTGTGTCTGAGGTTCCTGCGGCACTGCTTAGTGGGGTATATCATTCACGTTTCAAACCAGATCTCCCCCTGCAGCCTGATAGAGACATACAGCTCGGTGCTGCCTCCCCTTGCCGCCCCCTCCCTGCTCACCAGATCCCAGAGACTTAATCCATGCAGTGATGACCCTACTGGGTATCAGTCATAGCAGCAGCCCAGCTTTGAGCCCGAGGTTCCACACTCAGCTTCTGGCTGGGTCCTGTGGCCCTGCCCTCTGCTCTTCGCTGGTGGTCTCATGCCTCCAGGCCAGGACTCTGGCCTACCTTCCTGCTCTCCCAGACAGGGTCTCTCTAACTCTGACCTGAGCCAGCCGCCCCATTGGTCACCTCCTCATGGTGTTGGTTCCAGGCAGAGACCGTCCCTGCCCCCAGCTGTTCCAGAGCTGCCCGCGGTGCCTGGGCCTCGGGCAGGTGAATCTGTCCTGGTGTCATCTGTCAGAAGGCGCCGCTGGTGCTGCCTCTCCACCGTGGGCTGTGCCGTGCACCACCTTGCGGCGCCTTCCAGGCCCACAGCCTGGGTGCCAGCACAGGTGCTCACCCGGCTGTGCATCTCTCCAGACAGTGCAAATGCGCTGCAGGTGTGACATTCGAAGTACCCAAATCAAGCCCACCGGGGTGGTGACAAGTTTTTTCGTGATGCAAAGGATTCCCCACAGTTTTCATCTAATATCAAGCTTGCCAGTATATTTTAAGGCATGATTTAATTTATAAATAATGTTTTCCTTATCCCTTGTTTATATATTCACTTTCTTGTTCCAGAATTTATTTAATACAATTTACCAAAACATACAGCTGCTACCAGAATAATAAATGTATAAAAAAATAGAGGGAAAAGAAAAGTAGAACAAGGAAGTTTATATAAAATACACGTGCTGCCAGCGCTGCTGGAGATGGGCACAGAGAGCCTCGGAGGCCCAAGCCCAGACCTACCCATTTGATCTGTGTTTGAACCAAGTTCCTGGGTGCTTCGTGTGGAAAGGAAGGTCTGGAAAGAGCTGTTTTGTCTGAAGCTGCACCTTCTGCATCCCTCTGGCTCTCAGGCTACACACTGTCCCTGCAAATGCAGTTTGCCAATGAGACCCTCGGGTCACCCAGTAACATCTCTGCTCTCCTCTCTACTTCCGCTGTCATGTCTTGAGGCCCCCACCCTGAACTCCCCATCTAGTATGACCCTAGGAGCAAGCTCTGAGGGTCGCTGATGCTCAAGGTTATTCCGGAACCTCCCAATTGGTGGTGTAGAGCTGGGCTCCACCCATCCTGCACTCCTTTTGTCAACACCCCCCCCCCCCCCCCCCGGCTGGGCCACTGGTTCTGCCCCTGCCGGTGCACAGTGCTGATCTCTCACACACAGGGCCACAGGGGCCCCAACGGCTGCAAGTTGAAGTAGCAGAGCTTGCTGTTCAAATCCTGCCCAGTCCTGCTGGTCATTCTTGCGCCCTCTATCTCCACTCTGGAGACCTCTCCCCCCTGTCTGAACCTGAACAGACCCTGGATCTGCCTTTGTACACCTTAGGGCATGGGGACCTGCCAAAGAGGACGTGCCTCTGCTGTGCCCTCCCAAATAGCCTGCTTCATGAACCCGTCTGGACTGCCCTCCTGGGGGAGCAGTTTTCTCCTTTGGAAAACTGAGCATGTTTTAGTTATGCACGTCCATGCCTTCTCCCATGGACTGCAGCCTCACCCAAGGCCAGACGGAATCTCATTTCTCTCTGTACCCCTCAAGGTTAATACAGGGTGCCTGTGTTAAGTAGGGGTAGGTAGTTGCTTATTTATGGGGAAAAGAAAGGGGAGGGGAAAGAGAGGGAGGAGGGGGAGGGGGAAGAAGGACAGGACTGAGACAGACATAAGTCACAGTGATGGTGACCGCAGTGACTGTTGATTTACTCACCAGGAACCCAGCACCATGCCAGGTTCTTTACATGAAGCATCTTAGGCACAGAGGTACTCTTATGCACCCTTGCCAACGAGAAGGACGTGACGCTTAGAGAGGTTAAATTAGTTACCAGGTTCACACGGCTGGCAGAACAGACAGAACCGCATTGGGGTCGAGGTATGCCAGACTAAAAGATTCCGCTCTAGGCCCTCAGACCCCTGCTTGTCTAATACCGCTGCCCCACTATCGCTGGTGTTTGCCTGAATTCCTGCAGTGACAGGACGCTCACTGCTGAACACTGAGTGGGGCAGTGCACTGTCTTTGGACAACCGTGACACACACAGCTCTGGAGATGCCTTAGGAGATAGTTGGTGAGAACCCGCCGGGCGAGGTCTGGGGGATGGAATAGGCTTGCACTCACAAATGGCCTATGGTCCTTTAGAAGGGCATTTTTCTGTATTGCTGGGTAGACAGCGGTGGCTGGGTAAGCCACCACCATGGCAATGTTTTCTTCTCTCCATCCCTGAGCAAAAGATAAGCCCATCCTCCACTGACTGCCCAGCTTGGGCTATCTGTCCTGACCCCTGCATCATGAGGGCAGCAGGCAAAGTGAGGCTATGCCAGGCTGTCCTGGGCATCAGGTCCCAAGGCGACCATCTCCAGGCTTAGTCAGGGAGCCTCATGCCCCTTGCGGCTGAGCATGGCTGAACACCCTGATACCCCAGAGGGCAGGGCTGTGGCTCGTGTGGAGGACAGTCCCCTGTTCGCCCAGCGTTGGCCTGTGCCTCAGCCCTCTATGTGGGCCTTGAGCCACAAATCCATACCCCCTGCAGATGGATCCCAAGAGCTAGGGGACAGAGCAACATGCAGCCCCAGACTGGGCCCCAGACTTGAGAGGATCCTTGTCGTGCTGGAAGAGCGAGGTCCAGGCCGAGCCTGCCCTAGCCTCTGGCTCTCCTCTGTAGGGGGATCCTGGTCCAGGCAGCTAGGCATGGGTAAAAGTGCTGGCAGCAATGGAGTAAGTGTTTAAAGTGCAGCCTTTGGCAGATCATTTCCCAGAAGAGACAGGCCTCCACGAGAGGATGTTCATGTGGAATCGCCAAATGGTCTCAGAGTCCTTTATTAAAATTAGATGGGGGCATCTCTGGCTATTTGAATATAATAGATTTGCAAATTAGTATTTCCATTGGTACCTGAAAGCTCAGTTTTGCTCAAGTTGGTTCCCATCTTTCAAAAGAGTTCAGAGTTTAGAGCCCCAGAGGGAATTTGGGAATATTCTGGCTAGGGCTGAGATTCGGGGAGAGGAATTTAGTGTTTTCCAAACAGTAGAGCACAGCAGAGCAGCTCTCCTCTGCATTTGCCAAGGTCACTCCCAAGATCAATCCTGGACTAGCACTGAGAGAGGTGAGGGTTCCCAGGGCTCTTAAGAGGCAGGTGCCCAGGATAGGCAGCCCTTGCCACTGTGAACACAGACAGGAAGCCTCCCAGCCTGGCCACTGGACGGTGAAAATGCTCAGTAAGTATAGGGCACCCTGGGAAGGTAAGGCGCTGTGTCTGAGCAAAGGGGGCAAGACTGGCTGCCAGCGCAGCCACACCCCGAATGGTTTCATCCTCATACAAACTCAGCATCCTTCCTTCTCCCCTACACAATCCTAACCTGAGGGCAAGTCTTGTTTGCACACAACCCCTGAAACTGGAGCTCTGTGCTGTGCCCCCCGCCCAGGGGGGTGGGGAAGACCCCTTCCCATGAGGGTTCAGGGCCTGTGGCTATGACAGCACTTGGTCTTGGGCTGCCCAGAGAACAGAGGCCCAGTTTGCAGTCTTCCTGCTGCCTGCCTGCCTGCCTGCCTGCCTGCCTGCCTGTGGGCGTGGCCCCTGACATGGCAGCCTTGGGTGACATGCTTCAACTAGTGTCTGGTTACTCATCTGGAGCTGCAGGGCCTGTGTGTGAGGTGAGACCTCTCATGACTGCACACACTTGTCTGCCCCAGAGGTGCCCCATACTGATTAGTTCCCTCCTCTCCCTTCCCCTCCCCTCCCCTCCAGTAGTCTGAAGTGGCATAGCTGGATGTGCCCTGCAGCGACTGTTCTGGCTCAGCTCACTGCATCCTTGTTTCCAGCTAGACTGCAAGGAGCTGAGAGTAGTAGAAGGAGATGGGAAAAGAGACGACATTCCAGCGGCCCAGACAGTTGTCCTGTGTACCAGCTAAGACCACATGCACACACACGCACGCAGGGGCTCTCAACTTTGCTTGGTACCCAAGATTGTAAACTCCAGGAGGACTAGGGCCACAGCTCCCTGTTCACAAACGTCTTCTTCCCAGGTCTCTTATCAGCTGGGAAGCTGTTCCCAGCATTCTGCAGGGAAGTCTCCGGCCCCCTCTATGACCGTGGAGTCTGGCTGACAGTTTAACTAGACTCTGCCCTTTATGGGGCTGCCTACCTCCAGGTCACATGCATCTAGGGGAAGCCACACCCAGCTTTTTGTACCAAGCCCTTGCTGTCTTCAGGACTGCCCCAAGATCTAGGTCGCCAGTTCCCTCCCTTCATGCTGCAAAGGCTCTAGGACAGCCCCTCAGGGCTAGGCTGCCTCTGACTATTCCTGGGGGCTCAGGCTTGAGTGGGAGCCCTTCCTTAGCTTTGTCTGAGGAGACCTCAGCCCCTGCTCCCTTGCTTCTTACCTGCTGACTCCATCCAGACACCACTATGTGGAAAAGGCCTGATTCTTTGTAAGCCTGGATCTGTGGAGAACTACTCTCTTGAAAACCAAATAGGCAGAGGTGAGAGCTTGCTCTGCAGAACTCGGGGCACTAGTCCAAGGGGCTGCTCCTGTCTGGCTGCCTGCATCCGGCTTATTCGGCTCAAGCAGAGTCAGTTCATCTGGCACGCCATCTTGGAACGTGAAAGGCTCAAAAACCCCGATGTGTGTTGGGATGGGACGCTTACCATGTGCTGCTGTCTGCACTGGGAACTCGTTAGTCAGTGCCCTGACAAGAAACCAGTAGCCTGATGCCCACAGAGTGCTGCAGTTTAGACAGAATCATCCTAGTTCACACCCCCCTAGGAGGATGCTGCCTCCCCTCACCTGGGCTAACTCACACCTTCTGTGCAGGTACCCCACCCCCCATGAGCCTGCAGTGCAGGGCCCGCCAGGCTGAGCACAGGGGCGTTCTCAGGCCCCCTCCCTTGCGTGGAAACTGTTTTCTTCATCCCCAAAGGGAGGGTCACGAGCAGCAAGGGCTGCCCAGGCCGCCTAGTGTTTGTCAGCCTTCCAGTCATAAACCGCGCCCGTGCCTCGCCTCCTCGGTAGCGCTTCACATATCACGCGGTCCCGTAGCTCTGCGTTGTGTGTGCCGGAAACCAGGCAGCTTCCCCTCGCCTGCTGGATCCCTTCTCCCTAGACGCAGCCTGGCTCAGCCTTTCCCACCGCACACAGAATGCTGTGTAGTGGAGAGAATGAATATTTCTCCAGAAGTAGATTAATGAGCATCATCTGAGGAATGAGCTAATAAAGACAGTGTGGTGTAAGAAAATGCTCTCTGCTGAGAGCCAGGCTGTCGATTAGCCCAATGGGGTCCCTGGCAGAGAATGGCTGGCCCAGAGGACAGCAAGCCACTGCCACCTGCTGGATCCGCGTGGCGGTGCGGCTCAGCCCAGAGGCGGCCTCGTCACGCCTGGAAAAGTGTTGGAAAAGGGGTAGCCGTGGGAGGGGGCTGCCTCCTGTCAACTCAGGCCAGAAGCAGGGAGGGCAGATGTCAGAAGTCAGGGATACGTGCTAGCTGACCGGTCGCTCTGTGTCTGAGGCTGACAGGGCGCAGTGAAAAGCCCTCCTCTGCTGTGGGCGCCCTGGCCCTGGCCCTGGCCGCCTTCTACTGCTCTTGCTGTCCTGGAATCTGGTTCCTCATCTCAAGGAGGCGTACTCTCCTCATAGGGTCCTGAGCGTACTGTGGGTGTGGCAAGACTGGCAGGCCCCTCCACACACACACACACACTGACCCTGCTGCCACGTGTTGGAAGCGTTTCCATCTGTAACAGTACCGGAGGAGCTGCCCTGGTAAGGAAACCGAGACGGGATGGAGGGAGTCAGTCAGGCTGACGGGCCTGGCGCCAATGGGAGCAAAAAATAAAAAGTGGAGTTTCTTCACTCTAGGGAGCCATCGAACACGCTGCCCCGCTGCTGATCCCTGGAACACACACCCCCACACTCCGAAGCTCCGCCTCCCTCCCTCATATGCCCCATGAGCCTTTCTTCCAGGGGGAGGATGGTCGCACAGGCTGCTGTGTGCTGTTGCCAGGGAGGCGGCAGGTGTGCAGGGGGCAGGGCCGCTGCCACTCAGGCCTCCCAGCCGTGCCTCAGCGACCTGGCTAGTGGCTGCGGCCCCGCCAACTTTCTCTGGCTGGTTATGGCACTTGAGAGGCTCATTGCTGGCAAATGAAGAGAGGGAGGTGGAGCTTCAGAATGTGGGGGTGCGGCTGTGTCCCAGGGATCAGCATTAGGGCAGATAGAGCCACTGCGAATTCGATGGCTCTCTAAGAGTGAAGAAACTTTTTTTTTTTTTTTGCCTAGAAGAACTGGGGTACAAGCCAGGTGTATGGGGGATGAGAGAATTCACCAGAGACAGAGTGGGGAGCAGAACAGGCAGATCAACGAAGAACACTGCTGAGGGGAGCAGCGGGTGAGACAGGAGAGGTCTGCAGCACCATGTGGGTCACCCGGCAGGCTGGGAAGCACGCTCAGCCATAGGGGTGATAAGGCTGAGACATAACCCCTAGGCCACCAGGGAGGCCCAAGGAAACTATTCATTTTAAAACTAGAAGAGGCCAACAAGGACTTGAGTCCAACTCCTTAATTTTTACAAGGAAAAGAATAAAATAGGAACGTACCTTGTCAGAACCAGCCAGTGAGTGACAGGACAGAGGCAGCCTGGTGGCCCACTGAGTCACTTGTAAACATCCCCAGACTTGTGAATAAAGACTGCCTGGTATTTTGAACTACTGACTATACCTTTAAGCAGCTGGCTAGGCAAATGTACCCCAATAAAATAGCTATAGTAGGTCACTGTAGATGTAGTAAAAGCAGAAGAGACACATGAAGGGGAACTTGTTGTCCACAGTCTGCACAAGGCAGTAGTAGCCCCAAATGGTCCTGGAGGGATGCACTCTGCTGGCCCACGCTTCACTGTGGCCAGGAGGGTCCCAGCCCAAGACCATCCCCCAGCCTGCACCTCAGAAGGGTTCCTGGCCCTCAGTCACTCTTGGCCCAGGCTTCATGCCCTCCTGTTCAGTCCTTGAGCTTGTCCTTCCAGGGACAGCTCGCTGACAGGGACCAGTCACTTGCTACTGTTGCTGAGGCAGACTACAGTGAGGAGGCTGCCTGCTCGGGAAAGCAGCCGGCAGCTTCCACCTCAACGCTGCTGGAGAGAGGCCTGTGCACATGGCCCAGAGATGGACCAGTGAAGGCCGCTGCCTCGGGCTTGGGGCACTTGCAACAAGTGCTTGTTGCCCAGGATAAGAAAAGTCTTGAATGGATTCACTTTGACCCCAAATTATGGTTTTAGATTGTTGTTGTTTTTAATTGAATCCATGAAATGCTAGAAGAACCTAAAGGGACCCAACACCAGGAAGCAGTCCACACGTGTGGTTGCCCACGATGTGAGGGCCAGGCATGGGAAAAGGAGCAGCTCTAGGAAAGGTCAAGGGGCCCTGAGCACAAGATGCCGACTGCCAGCCAGGCAGAGCGAGGGGAGGGCTTCCTATCTGGGGTGGGCACGAGGCGGCCTGAGGACAGCCTCAGAAGGACAGCAACACAACTGGGGTGGCTGGCGTAATAAGCGTGGAGACGTGTGGACAAAGGGTTGGGACTTGGGGAGTTGGGCGAGCTGGGGACTGATGTGGGGAGAAGATGGGGCCTACTGGGTAGTGGTACCGTCTGTTTAAACAACTGGGCTTGCCTGAACAGGAAACTCCCGCCTTGGCAGTTCCTTCCTTGGGGTGATCAGAGGAGCACACTTGAGGATGGTCCTGCTTGTCTCCAGCACTAGGTCTTGCAGGGCAGCTAAGATCACATGACCCCTGTCCAGCTTCAGCTGAGAAGTCAGTCGGACATCTTTGGCTGGGGTTGGTAAACGCCACCCATCAAGGTGCCTGGGGATGCTCTAGAGCTGGGGTCCCTTTCTTACGTCACAGCCTTGGGGTTTGTGGAACACGCCAGGTTCTATGGCACAGCACTGCGCCGTCTGCTGAGAACAGGAGCACACACAGGCCTGGGTGTGTGAGCACATGCACTGCAGGGCAGCCTTGGCAGCATCCTCCAGGGAGGCACTCTTTGCCCTGTGGAATTAAGTGAGCTCCTGAGCGGCACCCAGGGCTATCTGTACTTCACTGGCTGCTGCCAAAGACTTGCCAGGGCCTCAGCCCCTGTAACTGTGTGCTTTCTGAGAGAGCAGGCTCTCAGGTCTGCTCACTGTTCTTCAGGGAGCAGGGTGGGGAGCTGAGGATGTCCATTTTGCCTTGATATGTCATAGAGTTCAGGTTAAGTGAGACACTGATTGCTGCAAACTCTACAAAGAGTGAGGAGTGTCAAGGCCAGAAACCATACCTGGGAAACAAACATATTTGTCAAGTCATTTCTTCTGGTGGTTATGGATCCTAGTCTGGTCCAGGAGGGAAAGTAGCTTTCTAGTTTTTTCTAAGTTAACAATCAAAGAGCTGCCTCAGGTACAGAGGTGTGCCTGGTCTCTGCACTTAAGGGCTCTTGCGTACACAGTAGAAGCTCCAAAACTGTGCGCAGACCCTAAATCAAGGTTGAGAGCCCTGACTGTCCAGTGGCTGAGCAAAGAATGTCACCAGAGGCTGTGCTGAGCCTCTCTGTGTTCTAGGTCTTTTCGGGGTGTCTGGGTGCCTAATGGGAAATAGATTGGCTTCTCCTGTCTGCCACTCTTGAGCTTACCTGTATGATGATCCTGGGTCCTAAGGGCTAGGCAGGTGGCCAGTGCTCAGACGTCATTTTTAGTAAATCAGTCAACCATTGAATGTTCTCATCCTGTGTTGGGAAAATGCAGCTTGTGGCCCTGGGGTTGAAATTGTCACCCCAACTGGCAAAACCTTGGCTGCCAACTTAGGGACAGAAATAGCAAAATGAAGCCATGTGGTGCCTTCCTGCAGCCCACCCCTCTGCAGGTCCCGGCCTGGTCAGCCACTCCCAGCAACCTGCTCCCGGGCCCTCAGGGCCTCGTGTCGTGGTGGGGCTCAGCTGAGTGTCCAGTGGCTGAGCTGAGCCAAAGTCAGGGCCAATACCAATGGTTCTTGCTGCTCAGCCTCCCACTCGGTAGGTTAGTTGGCTTTGGGGTACTTACTATCCTCTTGTCAGTTTGATAGTTGCTGCTGATTCTAATGTTCCTCACGTTTGTCTACACAATGGCTCCACATAAGGATGTAATTAAATCCTGTGAACAGCACTTTGGGACATTTGATTATGCAGAAAAAGTCCATAGAAATGTAAGCTGTTGTGTGCAGCTGGTTTACCCTGCGGTTTCTGTCAGTGCTCACTGTTCTGTGAAAATTACCTGAAAGGGAGGCGACGGGGGCCAAGCCAGGAGGGAAGCCAGGCTCAGCATGGCTGTACAGCCTCCGACCTGCCTGTTCCAGTCGCTGAAGCTCTCTGGAGGGAGGGCGGAGGCCTGCCTGCCCTGTGTGAGCCCCAGTTAATCTCTCTGCCCTTCTTTCCCCAGGAGCTGCCAGAGCATGACGAGCTTGGTTAGCAACACCATGTCGCCCATCAAGGACGGGACCTCCTCTCTTCCCAG
This sequence comes from Condylura cristata, assembly GCF_000260355.1. Classification (NCBI taxonomy): domain Eukaryota; kingdom Metazoa; phylum Chordata; class Mammalia; order Eulipotyphla; family Talpidae; genus Condylura; species Condylura cristata. Next base: position 7,725,705 of record NW_004567130.1, on the reverse strand, counting down.
GAGGCAGAGCTCCTTTGCCAGGCCCCCACTCCGTGCTCTGTATGATCTGCTCATAGCACCCATGGAAGGAGTAAGTTGCCCCTGGGGCCTTGAGGCTTCTTGGCCTCAGAACATATCACTTACCACTCAGAGCCCACTCATACCCCTCAGCTACAAAAATGGCTTCCTGAGACAACAGTGAAGCTTCTCATTCAGCATTTGTAAACCCAAATAGATTTTTGCATTCTTGGCCAATTACTGTGTAACAATGAGTTCTTGAGTTTTAAGGTACCAAGATGCAGGTTTAAGTCCAGGCTCTGTTTCATAGAAGCTGGGTAGATTTGGCCTCAGTTACATCAGTTACAAAACATAGTGGTGCTGCTCGCTGGCCTGCTCATCTGGCTGGGGGAGGTGCAGTGCAGGGCTGTGCACAGCTCAGCAGCTGTCAGTAGGAACCATGCAGTGTGGGCTCTGAGCAGACACCCAGCCCAGGGACCCTGCCGCACCTGCTGGGAGCACTGCCCACATGCCGCCTCTCATTCCAGGGTAGTGCCCAGGTCACTTCAGGTCAGGGCCCTGCTTTCTGGTGAGAACTCTGCTGCTGCTTCTGTCATTGTCAGCATTGCTGACCATCACATGTCTAACATCAGATGTCCTTGACTTATAATTACTCTAGAAGGCTGAGAGTGGTGCTGACAGGTGCCATGGTCTTTACATGTCATTTTTCAGTTCAGACATGACTCTCTAACTGGTTGGGAAACACTAACGGGCTCAGGTTCTTTGTCTTTGTGAATTCAAATGGAGTTTGTGCACTACTGCTTATCAGCTCAGTTCAGCTGCTGTAACAAAATACCATGAACTGGGTGACTTAAACAAAACAGTGATTTCTCGTGCATTTGGGAAGTCCCAGGTCAGGTTGCCACAGTCAGTTTCTTGGTCCTCATTCTCTTCCTGGCTGGCAGCCAGCCACTGTCTTGCTGTGTCCTCCTGTGGCAGAGAGCAGGCTAACTCTGGTTTCTTTCTGTTCCTTTAAGGGCACTAATTCCATAGTGGGGACTCTACCTTCCTGCCTTCTCTAAATCCATTTCCATTCCAGGGTTCCCTAGCAGCCATCTTACCAAGGGTTAGCCCTTCAACACAGGAATTGGAGGGACATGACAGACTTCTAGAAAGAAAGTCCAACAGATGCAGAGACCCTCTTTCGGGGGAGGATGGCACCTCAGAGAGTTGTCTCAGCTGGCCTGAGTGTCCTCCCCTTGGTTTGGTGGAGTGACTCCTCGGCAGCTCAGGCAACGGGCCAGGCAGGATTCCTTCCTCCTCAGGAAATGCCTGTGCCTTTCCCTGCTGGTCTCCCACATTATGCCTTATTTCTCAGGAGGCTCACTACTTGCTGGTGTCCTCTGGACTGGGGTGTGGTGGGAAGCAGAACCCTGGGGAGCAGGTAGAGCTGGACTCAGTCTGGCACTGCCCTCTGCTGGCTGGATGACACTGGCCAAGCTGCTTTCCCTCCTTGAGTGCCTATACTCATTGTCATCATTAGAAAATGATGACAATGCTGCTCAAGGTGCCGGGTCAGAACAGCACCCGGTGGTGGCATGCACCTGGCACGGCAGCTGCAGGGCAGATTTCTGTCTCAGCCAAGTCAGAGGTGCTACCCGTGAGCCTCCTGCTCTCCAGGCCATAGGTCATGCCAGTACTTGGCCCAGCCTGGCCTCGGATGCCCTTAGCTGTCCTCTCCTTCTGAGGACTCAGGTACTGTGATAACCTGGCCTGGTTTATGTGCCCTACCTCAGGGAAGAACTACACATCCACTTTCTTAGGCTGAGCTTTCAAGTTTTCTTTACTGCCATTAGCCATCACTCAATCCCAGCTCTCTTCTCTCATCCTGGGCTGTTTCCCACCCATCCCACTCCCATGAAGGCGCCCTCCATTCTTTCACTCACTCAGGCTTTCCCAGTCACTCTGCGTTAAGGTCCCCCCAATTACTTGAACCGTGAGTGGAATTAGATGGTGGGAGGGCAGGGAAGCTGAAGCAAAGATGGAGACTGACCATCAGCCCCCACCATACCCAGCATGCACGCTGAGGTGTCTGGAGCTGGCAAGCCACTTTCTTCCTCCCAGTTCCAATATCCCTTCCTCTTTGACGCCTTCTTTGCCCTCTCCTGAAGCCCTGCACTCCCCTTCCTGTGTTCTCCATACCAGCCCAGATGTCCTCCACAGTAACCCACACATCACTGGACTCTGCATGCTTCTCCTGCTCTTGCTGCCCACCCTGACTTCTGATCTTCACACACCTCCAGCAGGTGGTGTGGGCTGTGCGTGTTGGCACTCAGTGAAGTTGATGGAATGGCATGTGGCCCGGAGCTGCATTTGCTTTCTAGTCTAGTCTAGTACAGACAGCAGAAGACCCAGGCAGAAATCAGCTGGTAGATTTTCTGTGGCCACTCTGTGTCACCTGGAAATTTCTAAGCAGGAAGGATGGGGCTTCTTTCAAGGTGCTTGGCATCCAGTGGCCCTGCATGGTGCCAGATTTCTGCCTTATTTCAGGGTAAGTCAGAATCCAGCAGAGCTACCTGCTGGGGGGATGGCCCCAGCCTTATTTTGCTGGCTGATGCTTCCCCATTGAGTCAGAGGAAGGCAGTGGTGAGGGGGGCTTCTGTATCACCTGCAGAAATCCTCTTGGCAAAGAGCAGCCCTAAGAGAGGTGGCCCCCACATCTATCCTGTTGTTTCCATGCAGAGATTCTAAGTTTATAAAACTGCACTGTTTTTCCCTTGAGGATTTTACCCTGGGACTTAAATAGTAAAGGTGCACTGGTTGGATTAGCGGTAGCTCATGTCTGGACAGCTGTGTCCCTCCAGGGGTGCAAGGAAAGGGAAGATTCATGGACTCAGGCCTAAACAAGTCAGAACAGTGATGGAAATCATGCCTTTATGAAGTTTTCTGAGGAAGGAAGAGCTCTCCCCGAGAGCATAGGGCCCCCTGGGCTGCTGTGGAGCCTCTACATTCAGCGGTTCTCAGATGAGCAGATAGGACAGAGTCCCCCAGGCAGTACACCTGCTTCCAGGGTTGCAGTCTAATCTTGAAGGGCGGCATTTAGTTTAAAAAGATATTTAGTGCCCTCACTGCAAAGCTAGAATCAAATCAGGATTCTCCTCCATCCCGACCCAGTTTTATCTTTTATTCAAAGACTTTGTATTGACGTGTGCTGTTGACATATGCTGGGCACCCGTCCTGAACTCGGGGGAGCCGGCTTGGAAGCTGGGCACTGGCCACAGACCATGCTAAGGTTGGGGGTGCAGGTCTGCACCATCCAATGGGCCGCTGGTAGCTGGAGAGGTCCAGGGGATACTGGCCTGGGTCTTAGTGTTCCCACTGCAAGAGCGCCACCTGCTCCCGCAGCAGCCGCCAGAGGGCGACGTGACACCGCACCTGGTGCTGTCAGCCACCCACTGCCAGCCCCTTCCCCAGTTTCAGTGAAAATACAAATCAAAATTGAAAGTGTAAGATTATGAATCACTGACACTTCAAGACTAAAGCTATTAGCCTCTTCACATGGGGCTTATAATTCTTTGAACAAACTGCCTTTGTTTAGCCGTAGTCCTGTGGCGAAGGTACTAGGTCAGATGGTTTGAAAAGTGAACAGAATACCGTTTTTCTGGAGGCTTGTGACAGTATTTGATTGAATTTGGCTTAAGGGAAACACTATCATGGCTCTTTCCCGAAACCATGCTGTCCTTTGCCATCAGGATGGGCAGGCATGTCCAGTTTTCTTAAGGAAGACCCAGTTAATCAGCCCATGAGCCATCAGCAAACAGTAAGTCAAATCCTGTCTGCACCTCAAAGGAGAAAATGTCACCAGAGAGAAGACATAAGTGTTCAGTGTGAAAAGGACCTCGTGCCTGTGGCAATCATTTTTTAATCACATCGGAGTGAAGGGCAGGACTCCCTAGTTGTGGTGAAAGGACAGCTCCTGCAATGAGGACGCCAGAACCATGCACCAAAGACATGCTCTAGGGCCATAGCAGACATGTTGATGAGGCCCTAGCTGGCTGCTCCTAGTGACACTACATCCACGCAGCTCCCAAGGTCACCAATGCCCCACACTGATCCCAGTTTACACAAAGGGCTTCATCCGCAAGCAGAAGCTCTCATAATCAAGCAGCCAAATTCAGAAGAGGATATTCTGGGATTTGGCCAAATCATCTTTAAAGGTTCAGATTTGGGGGTCTTTCAGTATCTTTGAGGTTTGTGCTCACTCTAATTATAGTCCTTGACATCCTAGTCATTTTTTCCTTCTATCCCATTTCCTAGACTTAGTCTTAAAAACCAAGGTTATAGGACATACAGTAACAGTAAAAGATCTCAATCAAGAAGAGCAGCACTCCCTGCCCGCCTCTGCACTTAATAACACTACCTGTTTAAGTGGGGTTATCTGTTTTAGAACCTCAGAAACTTCCTTAAAGCTGTTGATATTAGGTTGGTAAACTGCCTTGCTAAACACTGGCACTCTGGAAATTCACGATATGTCTCTGAGAATGTGAGGCAACATCTGACTCAGGCACAGGCTCAGCCAGAGGAAAGCTTGGCTTTCGTGAGGTCATGGCCTAAATTACTGCTGGGGGCAGAGGAGAGGGAAGAATTCCCTTGGGCTCGTGTAAAGGCTCCTTGCTTATACTGCATGCTTATACTAAAACAACTGCAGCTGGAAATGAGGTATCACTCTGGTACCTGTTTTCTGAATAGATTAATCTTGGGGATAGCCAGGAAATGTTGGTCCATAGAAATATAGAAATGAACAGACTTAGATTCCAGAGCGTGGAGGATGAAACTCGTAGGACTGGCATTGGGGTGCCAGCCCACCATCAGGCTGACTGGCTTCTGATTATCTATGGTAATATTAAAATGAGGACAAGTGTCACCCAAGGACAGCAAGTATGTCTTTAACAAGTGGCTAGGATAAGGGAAAAGTGAAGACAAGTACTTATAAGTTGTCTCTACCACTGAAAATTATAACTGTGTGATTGTGGAGTGTAGGTGTCAGGTGTTGTGGACTCAGTAAATAGCTGAGGATGGTTACAATGCTAACATTGGTTTCTGCCAGTCTCTGTGTTAAATTTGGAGTTCTGGAGAGACTATGGGCATGTTTTAGCCCCCGTGAATGTTTATAAATGCTATAAGAAGAGAGAATGAGTTATACAGGAGAAAGAGAGTAGTATAAATAATAGTGCCAGTGTTCAACTTGTTTCAAGCACCTAAGGCAGTACAAAGTTATATTTGGCCACTGTGTACTTTGGAAATGGAGGTAGAGGACGGAGGTATCTTGTCCATGAACTCAGAACCACTCCCATCCCAACCCTTACCATGTGCCCCACAGTCCAGCTACTCTGCGTCCCTGAGAGCCCTGATGCAGCAGGTGGGCCCACACCCAACGGCAGACTTCTCTCCTCAAAACGCACCTTCCTTCCTGGTCACTGGACGAGGCTCCCTACTCTTCCAAGCACGCTAGATGAGAATGTCTGGGTCTAATCAGGAGACAAACCACAGAGCAGGTTAACTAGGGAAGGCTAATTGACTTATCCTCTGGTAAAGGAAGCAAGATACAATACATGATCCTCTCAGGCTGAGGGCATGTACCCAGGACACTTCCAACACTGGCTCAGTGCACTGGATGATAGAGCTAGTCTAGAGCTGCTGGGCAAACAGGTCCCCCCGAGTGCAGGAGGGAGTGATGGTCTGCTGCTAATGGCTAGGCATGCAAGTACCCACAGGGGCAGGAGGCCAGCAGAGCACTTGGGCTGTGTGGGCCTCTCTTCTGGGCTCCCCTGAGTGTTCTCCCACATGCCCCCCCCCCCCCCCCCCCCCCCGCAATGCCTCAGTGCCCTCCTTGAGACAGCTCAGCATGTGCTTACCTGGCTGCAGGAATCCAGCTGTTGCAGAGCAGATGTTGATAGACCCTCGAACTGGGCTATGAACAGCCCACAGCTCCTCCCAGTGTCCATTAAAACAACTTTCTCTGCCAAGTCTGGCCTTAGCCACATCAGCCCACTGCTAATGGGTGTTGGCAAACCGTGTGCAGCCCACAGTGCACTGTGTGGCATCTCCCTCCCGGCCCACAGTGCTACCTAAGGGCACCTGCTGTTTGGACTCAGGGCACCTGCTGCCAGTGGGCAGGGCCACAGCCTGTTGGTAAGAGCGAAGGGAAACTTCCTGGGGAATGGAGGGATTTTAGTGTACCTGGCCTCTGTCTTGTTCTACTTCAGAAGGTTCATTTCTAGAAAACCTAGGTGTGAAAGTTCAGTTTTGCTAGAATTTGTTGGGCTCTGCTAGTTGTCAGCAGAGGACTGATTTGGAGCCGTTTTATCTTTCAAAGCCATTTTACCTTGAGAAGTCCGCAAATACCCCTCCAAGACTGACCTGCCGAGACACACAGTTGCATTTTCTGGAATCATCTCTCCTTCCCACCCAATATAATGTGGATAGAGACCTCACTTTATTTTCTGTTTTCAAGTTCACACCGGGTATGTAGCTCACTCTTCAGTACTAGGGCGATGCGTACACATCCCTTGGGAGTACACGCTTCCAGGCATCTTTGCCGTATTGTTCAGTCTCCACACTGCCTTTTCAGGACCTGTCAGTCTGCCAGGCCACCTGCTTGCCCACTGGCCTGTATTGCTGTCACCCCCCTCCTTTCAACTGCTCACACAGGGGTTCCATTTGGGACCCTTGCCCAGGGCTGGGCTACGTGCGGCTCAGGACCAGATGCAGGTCCTGTGCCAAGAGGCCCCCAGGCCAGAGCATTGGGATGCACAGACCAGAGTTCCAATCTCCTGGGCTAGAGTTTCAGACTTTCCCTCCTCATTGCCATCACTCTTCTTCACCGTCTTTGTCCCCTTCTAGACATGTGCACAGCTCCATCTCCAGTGGCGCAGACTGCCCCTGAAGGCTTTGTCAGAGGCTCCTCAGCTGTATTCCTCCAGAATATAGGGCAGGTCCTTACAGCCTGAGGCCACACTCTCCTTTGAGCTCCGGTTCTCGTCTGGTCTCGAGGCCTCCCTGGCTTTGCTCGCCATCCCTGGGTGTGTCTGCTCTGGCTGGCCTGCCCACCTTTCTGGGATTGACATTTTAGGTTTCTGTGATGTCATTTTTAATCTGCCTCAGAGACCCCTTTTGGCACTTTATAGTCCTGAGTCTCCATTGTAAGCATTTAAGCAGGAGCTGAGTCCTAAACGTGTTTGACTTTCCTGTGGGGGACACTGCAGTGGCTGATGGAGAAGCCGAGGCTGGTATGGAAGAGTGAGATGCTTGCTCCTCATGGAGATCGGAAATCACCTGTCACAGATGCCCAGGCTGTCATTTAGGACATGAAATCACCACCCTTTAAGCCTGGGGTCAGATACAGAGGTCTGAGGTCCTCTGGACACCGCCCGGGACTGTTTCCTCTAAGTGGCTTCTTGCCTTGGCAACACTGGAGGTGCTGTTGTGGCCAGGGCTTGTCTGGGACTGCCCTGTCTTAGTGAAGTGGCAACCTGTAGGATGACACCTGACAGCGCCTGACTAGACTGTGCCTGCAGTCGGACAGCTAGGCTCTCTCTAACCTCTGAGCAGTGGTCAGCACCAGAGTTGCCTCCGTCACCAAGGTTGGGATACCATGAGCTCAGCCACTTTGGCACACTGCAGCAGTGCATGGCACTGCCCTTCATAGGGGCTCTCATGGCCACCTCCACCTGTGGGCCAGGCAGGGGCTTCAGGTATGGCCCGTGGCAGGGACACAGATCCAGGAACCCATACTGGAGGGGCAGGGCTATACCAAGCCCTAGTCCCTGCACTAACCCAGCAGCTTATGGACAGCACTGAGGTGGCAGTGACACCCACTTCTGCCTTCCTGGGTTGTACAGCAGTTCTTTAAACTTTCCTGGAAAATAGCTCTTAAACAAGCAGCAAAGTGGCCTAATAATTTACATCTCTGCTTTCTTTAGATGTAGCTAGAATTTCAAAATAGAAAAAATAGCCATAGGGGGTTGTGCAGACTCAACTTGCTGCCAGGCACATGTCACTTTGGGTTAGCAGAGTAGATTCTGCCACCCTCAGCCAGAGCCCACAGCAGTAGTCAGACAGATGAACATGCACATTTGCTCCCTGGAGGGCACTTGACTTTTCCACAGATGGGGTGAGGCAAGGGGAGCCCAACTGTGACTCTCCTGTAGAGCCGGCACCACCTGAGGTGCAGTGCTGGGCCAGAGCCCTGGGCAGTGGGAACAGCAGTCTGACGCAGGCCTTCGGTCCTGGGAGGCTCTGGGCAGCTGGGGTCAGCCTTGTGCTCAGGGCATGGTCTTCTTATGGGCCAGCAGCAACGCTTCTTGTCTTTATTCACATCCAGCTTTGTCTATAAGCATTTACATAATCCTTGCCTGCTTACTGATCGAGATTCGTATGGCCTTAATCTCCATTAATGATCCAGAACAGGCTGGTTCTACACCAATCTCCCTCAGGCCCTCATGCCAGGCCTTTCAGGCGAGTGGGAATCACATCACTGTTAGGTCCCCAATGACCTCAGGGGAACGAGTGGAAACAGAACCAGCAGAGTGGGGGTGACTATTCTCTCCCCAGAGTTGGAACACAGAGGCAGGGGGAGGGGGAGTGATCACAGAGGGTTCTCCGATCTGGAACCTTTCCCAAGGGGGTCTCACTCCAGTTCCTGAACCTTCCACCGTCTCTGGTTTTCTAGCCTCTAGTTCATCAAAATGGACAACGCCCTCTCTGGCCCGGTGCCGAAGCGGTGATTCCTACTCAGGGGCCTGCGGCAGTCCAGCACCCCTGCCCTGGTCCTTTGGGAAACACTATCTTGCAAAGTTCTTTCTGAGACCACTGCCCTTTTCCTTAATTCTCTGCCCCTACAGAAGCACACTGGTCCACTTTGGCCTATTCTCACCTTTGTGGGCACCCCTTCCATGACTGTTGACTCCAATGTCCTGCCCTGCTGACTGCAAGACTGTCCTCTGACAACCTCCTTGGGGCCTGTGAAGGCAGGTGGACGCCTTGGCGAGATTCCCAAAGGCAGCACTCCACCCTGTCTGTAGCACTCCCTGTGTATACATCTTGGGCCTGTGGGCTCCCTTCTATGCTGAGTTTAGTGGTTGCTCAGGAATGGCCTGTCTTGTTGGTCCCATGTCACCCTCTCTCTGTTTGCTCCACAGGGCCTTATGCACTCCAGCGGCCCTGTTGGCCGGCACCGGCAGCTGATCCTGGTTCTGGAGGGGGAGCTCTACCTCATCCCTTTTGCCCTCCTGAAGGGAAGCTCTTCCAATGAGTATCTCTATGAGCGCTTTGCCCTCATCGCTGTTCCTTCCATTCGCTCCCTCAGTCCGCAGTCCAAGGTAAGCTGCACGGCTCACGTGGGAGCCTTGCTCTCAAGCTGTGTCCCTCAGGGGCAGAAATGTGGTCCCTTCAACGTGTGGATGCAGCTGAGTAGGAGACTTCAGGGCGTCATGATGGGTGACATCATGGTTGTGAGCCACTTGTAGGCACTACGGTTAGTCTGAAGGAAGCTGGTGACCCATCATGCTTGACTCCAGTGTCCTGCCACCCAACGACACCTCATGTCTCCCTCGTTTACCAAGTGTTGCCCAACAGAAGGGCAGACAAATAAGAATAGTGTCAAAGAGAAATGAATCCTGTAGGCCAGTGGAAGAACTGAAAACAAGTAAGGTCCCCCTTCAGGGGAGAGATAGGGGACTTGGGTCTCACAGAGCAAGAAAAAGCCATATGGGAAGATTTGTCTGAACAAGAGGGTATAGTGGGCACTCCAGGGCCACCTGGCTCACCCCCAGCCAGTGCTAGCCCCACCTACCTGGCTAGAAAATCTTCAAGTCAGCTCCAGATCCTCCTTGTGTCCTTCTCCAGATGCCCTCCAGGGCCCAGACACCTGCTTTCTTCTGACCACCTCCCCACCCAGTCTTCACTGGTGCATTCCCAGCTGCTCTGAACTGCTCTGTCTTCAAACTGCAAGCTGCTCTCAGAGCCCCTCCAACCTGCAGCTGGGGCTCAGATGGGCCTCCTCATGTATAACAAAGTGTCACTAGCTTAGTTCACAGGACCTGCCTTAGTGTTCTTGCCCACTGACCTTGGCCTATACAGCAATGTCAGTTTCTGCCTTACAGGATTTGGGACAATTTAAAACTATTTGTTGTTAAAACAGAATCAGTTTGAAGTGAAGGAAGCACAGCTTCTTGCCTCCTCCCCCCAGCCTCCTGGGGCCTGAGAAACAGGAAGGGCCCTTCCTACCATCCATTCCTGATTATTTTCAAGAGCTTGTCACAGCACTTCTTATTAAGATGCCCATTGTGTCAGTGGGTGATGAGTATTAGGTCACAAGGTTACTGGGAGAACAGGAGCCAAACTAGACCCAGCCCTGGCTGGCATGGCTAGCCCTGTGCTTCTGAGAACCACTGGTGGGAGGCCTGGCCATGTCTGACAGGTGGTCTGCTTGTCTATTCTCCTGTTCTAGTCTCTTCTGAGGAAGAACGTGTCTGTGTACTCCAGCTCCACATCCATGGCAGCGGTCATTGGCAATCCCAAGCTCCCGTCAGCAGTGATGGACAGGTGGCTGTGGGGGCCGATGCCGTCGGCGGAGGAGGAAGCCTACATGGTGTCAGAGCTGCTGGGTTGCCAGCCCCTGGTAGGCAGCGTAGCCACCAAAGAGAGGGTCATGAGTGCCCTCACCCAGGCTGAGTGTGTTCACTTCGCTACCCACATCTCTTGGAAACTGTCAGCCTTGGTCCTCACGCCCTGCATGGATGGCAACCCAGCCAGCAGCAAGAGCTCTTTCGGCCACCCCTACACAATCCCAGAGTCCCTCCGGGTGCAGGATGACGCCAGTGATGGAGAGAGCATCTCTGACTGCCCACCGCTGCAGGAGCTGCTGCTTACGGCGGCTGATGTCCTGGACTTGCGGCTGCCGGTGAAGCTGGTGGTGCTCGGCTCCTCTCAAGAGTCTAACAGCAAAGTCACAGCCGACGGAGTCGTTGCGTTGACACGGGCCTTCCTGGCTGCGGGAGCACAGTGTGTCCTTGTGTCTCTGTGGCCGATGCCAGTAGCTGCTTCCAAGATGTTTATCCACGCCTTCTACTCATCCCTGCTGAATGGCCTGAAAGCCAGCGCTGCACTCGGGGAGGCCATGAAGGTGGTACAGAGCAGCAAGGCCTTCTCACATCCCTCCAACTGGGCAGGTAGGAGCCTGGGCCCCAGCTGGTGCTCCATCAGTGGGCTGTGGGGGTAAGCATTAGGGAAAGGCAGCCCCAGGAAAAGCAGGTTGAGAGCCTAGTGTCTTCTAATCTGAAATAAGTCTTTCCGACCAGGAGTAGCAGAACATTTTGCTGTCAGTGTGAATGTAAAATTACTTCTGATGTTAGTCCTTCTGGAGGACCAATTTATGGCACCCTCAAGTAGCCTCTCCTGACTTTAGAAAAGGGAGGCATTGTAGAAAGATCTTAGATTGGTCCATTACAAGACGGGGGTTTGTTCTGACGCCAGTGGCCAGGCTGTGACCTCAGAGAGGCTGCCTTGGAGGTGCAGCAGCCTCAGTGTTGATGAGATGATGGCGGCAGTGCTGACACCACTGTCCACATTCAAGAGGATCTGTGAGAAGGTTCACATGGCACCACAGGTACGTGGCACCACATATTCTGCAAGACCAGCAGTACAAGTAAGTGGGCTGGCCAAGAGGACGCAGGGATCTGGGTGTGTAGGGACAGACGGTGAGGTGGTGACCTCCATCCTGCAGGTCTCCTATTGCCAGCATGACTCAGGGCCCTCTGGTCTGGCCCCTTCACTCCCAGGTCTGCCAGAGAAAGGAAAGGCCCACCAGTGCTGTAACCACAGCATAGATGCCCTAAATTGTGTCCTGTGGCTGAAGAGGGTCATTCAGTTGGTAGGAAAGGCCCATTTTTGGCGATGCTCCTCTCACAACTGTCCTCCCAATCCGTGAGGCAGGCAGAACTCCTGTCAGCCCTGAGGGTTTGGCCTGTCTTTGAAACACTTCTGCTCCCTGATGCAGAAATCAGAGGCTGTACCAGAGTTGTCTGTGATTATTCTCAGAACACGTCACACACAGTGTGTGCACTCTCCTGGCAATCGGAGCGCCCTACACAGTACCACAGAAAATACCACAGGGTTTGTGGGGCTCTGACCTGTGTCTTGCTACGAGCCCTCTGGTCAGATCCCCTTCCCTCCCCATGGTACTTAAGAGAGTGGTATTTTGCCCTTGTTTAGTTTTTTTTGTATTTTTTTTTTTTTTTAGAATTATTTATGCATACAGAACTGGGGTACAGGCCAGAGATGCAGGGGTGGTGAGAGGCTTCACCAGAGACAGAGTGGGAGCAGAACAGGCCGACTAATGAAGCACACTGCTGAGGGGAGCAGCTGGCGGGTCAGGAGAGGTCTGCTGCGCCATGTGGGTCATCTCCAGGGCGGGGATTGAACTCGTGCTGAAGTAGTCTTAGCCTAAGAACACTGTACTTTAACCTGCTGCGCCACTGGGAAGGGCCCCTTTAGTTTTGAGTGACAATATCAAAGTTACATCTTTGTCCTGGTGGAAAAGACTTTACGCTGCCATCTCATCCTTAAATGCAGCCTTGTCTCCTTCACTCTTGGAAAACTCATATCACTACTGGTGCCCAGGGCATCCCTACAGTTGCTTGGTGGCTTGACATCCCTTCGGTGCCTCCTGGGCCTTGTGTATAGGAGGTGCTGGCAAGGGAGTAACATGTGCATGGGGAGGATCCAGGTGAGGGTGCGGATCTTGCCCAGCCCAGTTTGTAACGGGAGGACTATCCCTTCCTGACCACCTAGTCTGGTGGCTTGGGTCAGAATGGAACACACCTGCCCCTCCATTCTTGGGAACATTCCAGACAGACAGTGTATTTCAGGGAAACAGGTGGCCATCAGGTCAGGAAGCCGCCATCCGTATTAGGGCCACACAGCCTTTTACCACCCCTGCTCATGGAGCTGCAGGAAAGCAAAGGCACCACCTGAGCCGCTTACCGCACCCCACCCTCTTCCTGAGCCATTAACAGTGACTCTTTACAGAAGGGACAGAGGCTGCCTTTTTGCCAAAAACAGCCCTCTAGTGAGACGGGTATCTCACGCCAGCCTGCAGAGAGCAGCAATCCCACGTGCTCCTTTCTCAGTGGCTGGTAACTGTGAGGCCTAAGGTGAGCAGTAGCCAGGGCTGAAAGTTGACTGGGTCAGGGGGTCTCCCTGCCGAATGGCTGAGGTGAAGGTGAGGTGAAGTCTCAGGTGCCCCTCTTTTGCTCTCCACAGGGTTTATGCTCATCGGGAGCGATGTTAAGCTGAACAGCCCCTCGTCACTCATCGGCCAGGCCCTCACAGAGATCCTGCAGCACCCAGAGCGCGCACGAGATGCCCTGCGAGTGCTGCTGCACCTGGTAAGGGGTTAAGGATGCCCAGCACCCAGGCTGCCTGCAGAGCAAGCTGCCAGGAGATGTCGCGGAAGGCAGGGTTAGCTATAGGGGTGTGAGCAAGTTGACGTGTCCACGGTTTGAGCCAGCTGGTCTGAGTGGTGGATGCCTGTGAGATGGTAGAGAGTCCTCACCACAACTCTAGGGGTAGGAGAGGGGGCAGGCACAGCTGAGGGCAATGCCCTCAACGAGGCTTTGCGCATGTCACCACAGCTTTCTGGGTCCCTGTTCATCACATGGAAAGGGGAAAGAAAACAAACTTTCCAAGGTTATGAGCAGCAGAGACAAGTGAACAGCTGGCACACAGTAGCTATTTTATAATGAAAAAAGCAAGCCTGCCCCTAAATTCAGAAGTGCAAGTCAAGCAACTGCTATAAAATTTTACCTTGATAACCTGGAAGGCAGTTTCAAATAATTTAGCATCTTTAGCTCCTTGGAATTCTGTCCTGTAAAGAGCAGTCTGTCCCAGCCTGGGCAGACCCTGACACACCCAAGCTCTAGCCAAAGCCAAGGTCAACAGCCGCGCATGTCCCCGTAGCACTCTCAGTTCACTCTTGGCGATTCACCTGTTGTGCACATTTGCAAAGTTTAGGGAATGCCTGAAGCGTTCCTCAAGCCTGAAAGAAATCAGAGTATGACAGGAGGAATGCTGTAACCAGCAAGCCGCCCTCCCTCAGGCCAGAGAAGGGGCTCACACCGCTCACTACTGGACAGGTGTGCGCGTGTGCAGTGAGAGTCTGTGGAGACAGTCTTCAATTTTGACTTGACTGCACAGAGCCTTTAAGTTGCTTAAGCACTAGGGCCTCCTTGGGTTCCTGTCACCCCAAAGTCATCTACCTTGCTGCAGCCCTCACTTAGAGCTGCCCTCTCTACCCACTTGGCTTTCTTCTCTGAGGCCAGGCCTCTCAACTGTGCCTCATTTGACCATAGGCACCTCAGGCATATTTAAGGGTTTCCCTTCCTTCTTGGCAAGTGTCCCTAGGGCCCTTCCAGTCCAGCAGGCAGCCAGCTGCCTAGGTGTCCACCCTGCGCTGGACTTCCATTTCTCCTGCCTGTGAGGTCAGCCTTGGGTAGCCCAGGCTTTTTTTTCTAGGAAGTCCCATGTGTCCTCTTGGGTCCCTCTTCCACCCACCCAGAGAGGAGAGTGGGGGAAGGCCTGCTACAGGGCTGTGGGCATTGTGGATGCTCACCAGGGAGGGGTGTTGCAGCAGTCCTGGGGGGATTCAGCCCTCATGGGCCAGGCACCAGTTTGGGTCCTGGAAGGCAGGAGGCACACTGAGGGAAGAGGGAGGAGGGTGAGTGAGTGAGAGGTGGGAGGACGGTAAGTGAGCGGGAGGTGCAAGGAAGAGGGCAGTGCTGGGCGTGTGGGGTCTGAGGGCTCATCCCAGTGCTGGGCAGCCAGCATGTATTTTGGGGCCGTCCTCTGAGACTGGTTTTTAGACAAGTCACTTTAGTGTCTGTGAAGCGCCTGAACAGACGGTGAGGGAAGGGACAGAATTCTTCTAAGACATACCACAGTCTACGCTGTCATGACTAAAACCTTGCCCTTTGCAAGAAGCAAGCAGTGCCATAGTCTCCAGGCCTATGTAGCAGCAGAAAGTTCAGCACCTGGGCCTTTGTATCCCAAAGCCAGAGAAATCTGGACTGAACTTTGAGCAGAATAGCACCTCCATCCCTTCCCCTTCCAGGTGGAGAAGTCCCTGCAGCGCATCCAGAATGGACAGAGAAATGCCATGTACACATCCCAGCAGAGTGTGGAGAACAAAGTGGGTGGCATCCCTGGCTGGCAGGCCCTCCTCACCGCAGTGGGCTTCCGGCTAGACCCCCCAGCCAGTGGACTGCCAGCAGCTGTCTTCTTCCCAACATCCGACCCAGGAGACCGGCTCCAACAGTGCAGCAACACCATCCAGGCCCTGCTGGGTAAGCCTTGGTGGCCCAGGTCTCTGCATTCACAGGGATGCTGAGCTCAGAGAGAGAAAGACACAGGAGTATCCTAGGAGTGGCCAGGGCCAGAAGCCCCTGCTTCTCCTGACCTAGAGGAAAACTAGTGCCCATAACCGGATCTTCCCACTGGTAACAGCAAGCATCCTCTACCCAGCAGGGTGCCACAAATGCTGGGCAAACAGTAGCTGCCCTTAGTATTTAATTAGCAGCTGTGGATAGGGCAGAGCTGTGCGGTCAACCCCAGGTTGAGGCCCTCTGCATGTCACCTGAGAAGGTGATGCTGCCTGAGCCCCAGACCGGGTCCTGTGAATGTGGCCTGCAGCATCAGGACTGGCCCCTGTATCCACCTACCTTTCTCAGGAGCTGCTTTCACCTTTTCCATGTCAGGCACGGATACATGTCTGGCTATCCCAAACTTTGGGAAAATGCTACCACTGCTGAGCATTTTGGGTGTTTTCTACTGGGAAGGAAGCAAGATGGTCAGTGCAGGGCCCTGATGGATATAATCCCTGTCTCCTTTCTGGTTTAGGTCTGCCCAATCCTGCCCTTCAGGCCCTCTGCAAACTCATCACTGCCTCGGAAACAGGCGAGCAACTCATCAGCCGGGTGAGTGACCAGAGTAGCTGGAGCAGGGTAGCTGAGCCCAGGCCTGAGGGTTGAACCTAGCTGGAAAGACAGACTAGGAACCTGCAAGTCATGCCATCAATCTTGCTGCTCTTCCCAGCTTTAAGGGTGAGGACAGGTGAAGGCTGGAAGTAAGAGAACTGTCTTAATTGAGTCCTGGGAGCATTGGGGATCTGCAGAGCACACCTAATGGCCCCGCCACACCCACCTGCTAACTTTTTTGGCTGACTGACAAGTGTCACGGCCGACTTCCCTAAGCCAGGAGGTGCAGGACCAGCCTGCCTGAGTATTGAATATTTACTCTCCAAGTCTGCACTGTGCCCGTAATGGGCACAGAGGCAGTGAAGTGAACACAAGTTCAAAATATACCTTATAGCAGTTTTTAAAACATGCTTTCTTTTAGGATTATGTAGATCGAATTTGGAGAATTCGCACTCTTGGCATAATGTCCTTCCTAGCTTGTCCTGAGTTTCTGATGGTCCAGCTGGCTAGGTTTCTGGATGGAATGGTACAGCACAGCATGACTTCTCTGGTCACCCTGGAGTGTAATAATTTGAAAAAATCATATGCATCTTTGAGAGCTTTATCAGCAGATTTAAGGAGAAAAATTTCTGATGGAAATTTGCTCATCTAGGAGTAACCTCTGAAAAACCATCCTGACTTGGGCTTGTGTCTAGTGTAAAGTCGGAACACAGGAATAGAGTGTTTTGAGAACACAGATCAATGATCAGGCCCTTCATTACATTCCCTGCATTTTTTTGTACTACGCATATTATATAGCTGCTTGCTGAATAGAATCAGGATGAGACTTCCAGAACACTGCATATCAGAATACTCTGAATTGGAAGGAATAAAGCCAATACTCTGCAAAGGAAAAAGCTAGAGTATCTGTAGGTCAAAGCTGAGAGTCCAACAAGCCAGTTGCTAAATTTTCTGCTTTTGGTGCATACTGGGGGCTTTCCACCTGAGACAGTGCAGGATCCCAGCAAAGTGTCCTGGGTTATCTGCCCCAAGTGGCTCAGGGACGTTTCCTGAGTGACCTTCAAATCTGGACTTTGCTTTACAGAGTAGTCCACATATGCCCCGCTGTGACACCCTCCCCGCTCCCTCCCACCCCGGCCTGCTCCACTCCTGATCAAGAAGGGCAGGGCCTGGCTGACCCAGACCTACGTGCAGCTGGTCATTCGTTTTCTTGTGTCCCTGCTGACTCTTGCTCCTCTCCCATCCCGGTCAGAGCTGTGGGCCTGGTATGGCGCTTCCTAAAGCAATGATCGCCTCGTGTTGCATAACCACCTATGCTTGAGTCTAAACTCTTCTTTCTCTCTTTTTCTTATAATCTGCTGGCGAAGGCTGTTAAAAATATGGTTGGAATGGTGAGTACTACTTTAAGTAACAACTGTCAGGTGAGCCCCACCACCCACCCTTTATCCCTTTGGCAGCTCTGAGCTCAGTGCACCCAGGCTACTTCTCGGAGCTTGCGCATGCCGACACGTGCTCTGGGCTGGGGGGGACCAGGTGCAGACAGGCTTTCCCCTTCCTCTGCTCTGACTCCCCTTTTCCTGCTCCAGCCTTCTTGTGTTCTTCATTTGACCTCTGAAGTTCCACCAGAACAGAATGAGCAAAAGTGACTTTTTAAGTGACTTGCTGAACCCAGGCGAGACACCTGAGAAGGGTCCATAGACTCAGGAATCTGAACCACCACGGCACTTGAGCAGATTATGTGGGCTCTTCCTCAAGTGCCGAGACTACGATATAATGCTGGGTTACTCTTTTCCATTTACTTCAAGTTCATACAGATAACTTTAATTAAAAAAAAAAAAAAAGGTGACCAGCTCTGTAATCCACCCTGCTTCGTCCCTCTTGTGCACAAGGAAAGATGGGAGGCAGGAAGCAGAAAACCCTGACTGCAACCCGTGGCCTGCAACACAGCATCTGGTCTCTTGACCCACTGCCCCATGCACAGCCCACAGAGAAAACAGGACAGCAGGCTGAAGGGCCTGTGAAAAGAATTCCAAATGGTGCACACGTGGCAGGTGATATTCAATAGAAGTGATAGCAGGCAACACGAGGATAATTTGGGGAGAAATCTGAGGTGGGTCACAGGGAGAGATGTTGGGAAAGAGCAAGAATTCACCTGTGCTCCCTTACTCAGCTCCACCAGGTGCTGGTTCAGCTGCAGGCTGGAGAGAAGGAGCAGGATTTTGCATCAGCTCCCATTCAGGTTTCCATCAGTGTCCAGCTGTGGCGACTTCCAGGATGTCATGAGTTCCTGGCAGCTCTAGGTAGGCCAGAATATCATTAACTGACCTGGTTTCTTTGGCTCCAATTTTAAAAACATCTGTTTATCTCCTGGTTTCCGTTGGGTAACGTTGGTAGATTTTGGGGGTCTTATTGCTGTGTTCTTAGATAATTATGTAACGGTATCTTAACTCAGATTCTAGTGCTTTAGCAAAAATCCCAAATGGCTGCCTAGATTTAACCCATTTCCTCTATATTATGAATTCATTTCTCATTTGTACTTGTCATCTGAATAAGAGTATGCTAAGTATTGGTATTCAAACCGTGATTTAAAGAGACAGCCACAAAATGAAGTTTTCAATCATTGGCTACTGGAAACTGGCAGAAAAAAATATACTTTTGAAACCACCTTTAAGTTGAGCATGAACACCTAGAACTCACATACCAGGATCTGTATTCAATCCAGAACACGTTTTTCCTTTTTCAACACTGTATGTGGCTGGGGCAGCTCCCGACATTACTGCTACATACTTATCCCAGGTGCACCTGTTAATAAAACAACACAACAGGCTGCCACCCTACTTAAGACTACGTGACCTGCTTGGGAGTCATTCACTCCACAGTTTGTTATTGATGTCAGCTAGCAAAGGACAAAAAGCCCAGCCCTCCTAGAGTTCTCGTTCCAGTAAATACCTGATCCAAGAGAAGCACCTTGGAAGAAGCTAAGGGAGCACAGATATAGATAAAATACACAGGTTCTTAAGACTGGCTGGAGGAGGAACAGGGAGCAAGGGAAGGCCAAGAGTGCATATTTTCAGGATGAAAAATCCAGGCAGAGGGAACAGCAGTCTATGAGCATGAGTGAGGGGCCCATGCACAGGGCCTGAGCAGAGCAGGTCCTGTAGGCCTTGAGAAGGGAAAGGCCTTTGGCTTTTAACCACAGGGAGTGGGGAATCATTACAGGAAGACATGGCCTGACTTCTCTATTTACAGGGAGTAGTCTTCAGACCTGGCAGGGAGTCCGTGAAAAAAAGAATTCTACTTGTGAAGTCTGTATATTCAGTATTGTAGATGACCTTTCCCAGAAACTGCCTCTGCTTCTGGCTGACTTCATTTATTTTTAGGAAAGCCTGAAATTGTAACACTGGCAGTCTCTGGTGTCAGGATTGTAGATGATTTTCACTGATGTTCCTTTTCTCTGTACTTTCCAAATTACACTGATACTCAAGGGAGTGAGTTGGTGTGCACATATTTATAATTTTTAAATCCTTTGGGCTGAAGTTGGAGAGATCAGTTCACTCCAAGGGCCCCAAGGATCCGAGAAGCACCCCAGTCCAGCATACATCATTAACCATTTCACCGGCTGTTCTTTACTTAGGTTTCAGTTCTACTGGAACAACCAGATCATTTTGGTAAAGTGTAGGAATACCTAACAAACATTACATTATGGATTTGCTTTTAAGCTCTGAGTCTTTGAAAATAGTCACTTCTGAAAGCATCAGGAATGCCTCAAAGTTCAAATGGACTGAAATGTGCCATAGCCACTAGAGGCCTGAGTGGCTTTTCAAATGAACCTAATTCCCAAAGTGAATGATAGTTGCCAATGACTGGCCAGACTCCTTTGGCGAACACTCCATTGTTTGTGACTACAGCACACTGGAGGGGAAGCGCTGCGCATTAAGGAGACCTGGGAGCTGAAGGTTGTAGGGGGAAAAGGACTGGTGTCACGGGTGCTTGTCCCTTGGGCCTTTAGCACCAGCATCTGCACTGTATCAGAGTTCAGTGATGTGCTGAGGAGGCATCACAAAGACTTTCTGGCTGAAAATTCTTAACTCCCTTGATTATTGCTTGATAGTGTCCACCTGTGGCGCAGTGGCCACTGCACCTGTGTTTGCTTCTCTCTCCTGTGCTCTACCCTGGGAGAGGTGTCTGACACCTCTGCAGCATCTCTTAATACAGATAAGAGTTGTGTCAACAGCTAATTGACCAGCATCTTGCTCAGGAGGCTCGTGTCTTATTAGAACTCCTAAACTTGGGGAGTAGCTCCTTCGGCTTGGCAGAGTAGATTCCCTGGAGGGAAGTTTGGCTGAGAATGTAGATTCCCCATGGTTGGGGAAAGCACACTTCAGAGCCCTCCATGGCATATGCTGACCTGCATGAAGATCTTGTCTCAGCCCTTGAGGAGACACCGTCTTCTGCATCATGCTTCAAGCACTTGCCTGGGGGCTGAGTGGAGTGGGCAGCTTTTGTCCCAGGCAGTCTTCTTGAAGTAAACTATTCTGTGAAAGAGTGGGGGGGGGGGACAATATGTTAATGAGCCTTACTAACTTCTGGCTCTCAAGTCCAGGGAAGGAAAGCAGCTGGTACCCTTCAAAGGGACAGAGGGAGCCAACTGAGAGGGCTGGCTACACACAGGAAATGGAAAGATGGACTGAGCATGTGTTAGGGCGAGGGAGTGGGACAGCATCTGTCCACTTGACTGTCGCACATGCCTGGGGAAGCCCGAGCAGGGAGCTTGCTGACTGGCCTGTTGGAATTCCACAAGGCTGCAGGGGACCAAAACTCCTATTTTCTGGACTATGAAATTTTTTCTAAGGAGCAGATGTTGATATTCTTTGTTCCTCCAGGTTTTGATCTCTGTGAGGTTGGTCAGGAAGAAGTAATACTGAAAACTGGGAAACAAGCCAACAGACGAACCATGCACTTTGCACTTCAGTCCCTGCTCGCTCTCTTTGGTAAGAGCTGCTCTCTTTGGGTACCTCCTGTGGTTGTGTGCCAACACACTTGGCTGTGTTTGGATGCAGGGGAAATGTGAATCAACATGTGTTTGTGTGTGTGTGTTCAAGAGCAGTAAACAAAACTCCCTGCAAAGGAGACCATTAAAAATACCTAGGATGTTAGATGAGTGCTGCCAACCAAGTTCTATGAAACACACAGAGTGAGACACTAGAAAGTGAGAGGGGGATAGCAGAGGGGGAGTGGTATCCAGATCCCATGGGCCTGGAGGCACACCTGCCTGATGTTCTCTGGCTGCAGTGTGAAGACAAAATGCTGTCTCAGGGTGGTCAAGAACTAATAAGATCTGCTGAAGAATGTACATCAGAAAGAAAGAGTTAAAGAGGATACCCTACTTTTGGGAACAATTGCCAGAATAAGACTGCCTTCCACTGAGATCTTGAAAGTGGCACGAATGGGTTTGAATTCCATCCTTGGACATGTGCAGTTCTGAAATGTTCACTAGATACCCACACAGGTCAGCTGGTTATATGTGTCTGGAGCTCAAGGAGAGGCCAGATGGAGATATGAATGTACATTCAGGTCTGAAAGGGTGAGGATAATGTCCACTGTGCAGACTGAGCAGTCAAAAGCCGACATGGACTGGACTAAGAAGCTGGGAGGAGAGGCAGTATCGAGAACAACTGCAGATTACTTACAGGAAGGTTGCTGGCATGTGGAATGACTGGTCCTGCGGTGGAAATGAATGGTGGTCTGGGATCAGGACAGGGGACAGCAAAGATTGCCAAGCAGTTTCAGTCAAAAACAGGAGGCAGGTGTAGGATCCTGTGCTATAAGAACCAGAGGAGAGACAGGCATGCTTTGGGTCTGAAATGTGGGGGTGTCACCTCTCCCAAGCTATTTTGTTCTCATAAGATTTACTACTTTTTCTTATAAGGCCATGTTTTTCAGGGTTGCAAGATTAACTCAAGTAGTGCATAATTATTTGCTAGCTAATATGCAATGTAAAGATGCTCCTGAGTTTGAAAAAGAAATTATCAAACCCACATAGAAGTCTAACTGCCCCCTGCGTTCTGTGTTCTTTTCTTAGATTCCACTGAACTGCCTAAGCGCCTCAGCCTTGACAGCTCATCCTCCCTGGAGTCTCTGGCCTCAGCCCAGTCTGTCTCCAATGCCCTGCCCTTGGGCTACCAACACCCACCCTTCTCTCCTACGGGAGCTGAC
This sequence comes from Condylura cristata, assembly GCF_000260355.1. Lineage (NCBI taxonomy): Eukaryota > Metazoa > Chordata > Mammalia > Eulipotyphla > Talpidae > Condylura > Condylura cristata. Next base: position 7,703,482 of record NW_004567130.1, on the reverse strand, counting down.
AGCATCGCCTCAGATGCCATCTCTGTGTATAGCCTGAGCTCCATCGCGTCCTCAATGAGCTTTGTCTCCAAGTCGGAGGGCGGGTCAGAAGGTGGGGGCCTCCGAGGACGGCAGGATTATGACAGGGCCAAGAATGCTTACCCACAGAGATCCACCTTGCCTAGGAGCCAGCTGTCTCCCCACACCCCCTCTGCAGGCAGCAAAGATGAAGAAGAATATGAAGGGTTTTCCATCATCAGCACTGAGCCTTTGGCAACCTACCAAGATAACAGGAAAATGCGCTTCTCACCAGATCACAGACCATCCCGGAGTGGGACAGCTGGTGGTGTGAAAGTATCAGTAAGCTCTAAGGGGAGCATAAGCACTCCCAATTCTCCAGTTAAAATGACTCTAATCCCTAGCCCGAACTCACCTTTCCAAAAAGTTGGAAAACTAGCAAGTTCAGATACAGGAGAGTCAGACCAGTCTAGCACAGAAACAGATAGTACTGTGAAGTCGCAAGAAGAAAGCAATCCAAAGCTCGACCCACAAGAGTTGGCCCAGAAAATTCTGGAAGAGACACAAAGTCATCTCATTGCTGTGGAACGTCTTCAGAGGGGTGGCAGTCAGACCAGCAAGAATAACAACCCAGAAGATGGCATTTCTGTGCCAAACAGTACTGCCGTCTTCAGAGCATCTGAAACAAGTGCATTCAGTAGGCCTGCCCTTTCCCATCCGAAGAGTCAGCCATCACCAGTCACTGTTAAACCAAAGCCCCCGGCCAGAAGTTCATCCCTACCCAAGGTGAGTTCAGGATACAGCAGCCCAACCACCTCAGAAGCATCTGTGAAAGACAGCCCCAGCCAGCACAGTGGCCGGCCGTCACCTGGCTCCGACTCCCAGACTTCCCTGACTGACCAGCCACTCTTTAAACTGAAGTATCCCAGTTCTCCCTACAGTGCTCACATTTCCAAGTCACCAAGGAACATGTCCCCAAGCTCAGGCCATCAGTCCCCTGCTGGCAGCGCACCATCCCCAGCTCTTTCCTACTCCTCAGCTGGTTCTGCTCGCTCAAGTCCAGCTGATGCCCCAGACATAGACAAACTGAAAATGGCAGCCATTGATGAAAAGGTGCAGGCTGTCCACAACCTGAAGATGTTCTGGCAGAGCACACCCCAGCATTCCACAGGACCAATGAAAATATTCCGGGGAGCCCCTGGAACAATGACATCCAAAAGAGATGTCCTCAGTCTACTAAATTTGTCACCTCGGCACAACAAGAAGGAGGAAGGAGTAGACAAGCTTGAACTTAAGGACCTATCTTTGCAGCAACATGGAGAAACACCACAGAAAGTCCCTCCCAATGGACATTGGCGTACAGAGACCACCACGCTGAGCACGAGCACGCTGCCTGCAGGCCCTCCTGCTACAGCTCCCACACGCCCTCTGAGACTTCCTTCTGGAAATGGATACAAATTTCTGTCCCCGGGAAGATTTTTCCCTTCCTCCAAATGCTAAAGCATCTTTTAAACGCTCTGACTCACTACAGTAACCCATATTGCTGGCACTCACTTGGGCCCACTCCCTGGTCTGAGTGCCATCACGTCACATAGCCACCTCACAATGGGCGGCACATGTGCGTACATGCATTCACACACATTCTTCCAGCAGCTGTGAGCACATGTGTACACACACACAGCTCGTAGCTCAGACCAGATTCACCATAAGCCAAGGACTTCTGTGGGGTTGGTGCTGGAGGCTCATGGAACTTTTCTACACTTCACCAAATGTTTACCTTTGAACTCCCAGCTTCTCATCTTCAACAGGATTTTTTGTACAAAAAAAAAATGGTCATGGTTCTGGGGTGGGAAGAGGAAAGGGAGCACATATTTTGCTAGGAGGTATATATGCAGTACCTTTTATACACAGAAAAACAAGCGCTCTTTTAAGGCTTTCAGGTGCTGGTTGGGTGTGGGATATACAAAATCTGTAGAATTCTACATCAAAGCAATTGTATTAGCCAAAAACAGAATAATGGTTTTAAAAATGGCAATTTTTAAAATGATTTACAATTGTAGCCATTTTGGTTTCATGGTATTGTAACATCGCCGTAATAATGCAATAATTTACATTGAAATAGTGCTTCCATCCTGAACTATGTTCCATTGAGCTCTACCAATATCCTTGGAGCCCCACTGTCAACCAAACTTGAATTTTCTTAAAAAACCTATGTAACTCTTATCCAGGCATTTTCGAACTATGCAATTGTGATTTAAAATGCAACTTTGTGCTTTTAAGACATTATTGACCTTTTTTGTACATGGGTAAACTCGGTTTTATTATCAATAGTACTTTGCATTTATAGCTATTATTTTTAAAGCTCAACAAGTTTTTTAAAATGTCAAATTTTGAATAGTCATCAATAAGTAATTATCAAGTTTGGGGGAAAGGCTGAAATTACTCAGTTTTCTTATAAGCAAAAAAAAAAAAAAAAAAAGGAAAAAAAAATTCATCCCATGGCTAACTAGATTTAACCAAAATCTAGCCTTCCAGCTCCTATTGCCTTCATTAGCTGCTTAATGTTATTCTCTTTTTAACTCTAAAACCTCTTTCTCTAGCTCCGTTGCCAGATTCTCATAATCCCAGCACCCTACCTGTGAGCTGCATAAGGACTGTCACTTCAGTGTGGCAAGTGCCACTCACTGCTGTATCTGAAGGAAAAGGCCCTCCCCTGCCACAGAAGACTTACTGTCCATGGTCCGAGGAGTCGGGTCTTTACTGGGACAGACATCTGAACCATTGCTGAACAGGGACGTAGCTGCCCTGGAAAACAACAGGCTGTGACAGTGAACTGAAATGCGCTTGCTAAGACGAGGCAAAAGCATAGTCTATGTGGGGAGAACCAGTAATTTATTTTATTAAACAAATGAAATTTTGAAAAATCGTATTAGTACTAAGTTTAGTTGGAGAATTTAAATCTCTTTTAAGTTATTCTAAAACTAAGATCTTACCAGCCTGACTTGGGTAGGTCTCACTTTATGATCAAACATTTGCCCTGTAGCTTGGTGTACTCTGAAAAAAGGGTAATATTTATCCAATTTGTGTTATTCTCTTAAGCTATGTCATACTTTTTTTTTTGTACAACAGCCATGTTGGTGAAAGCAGACAACAAGGAAGGATGTCCCAGTCTAATCCTAATCACAACATCAGAAAAGAAATACTTTATGAAAGCAGCAAGCAACTCTGAGGTTGTCTTTGTAAATAGGGGAAAACTGGTAACAGAAGTACCAGTGTAGCAAACGAAGCCAAGTTTACAGCACTGTGCATTTATATAGCAAAATCAGGTCTTCAACTACAAAAAATAAACCTCAAAGTAAATTTCTGAGTCCATATGTAGATAGATAGGCTGTTCCTTCTCAGCCTCTTTCCCAAGTGCCAAGGAGCCCTGGAGGAGGCCTGGGTCTGCTCCACCTGTGAGGATGCAGTGAGAGCCTGCCCACCTCCAGCACATCCCTTTCCACACCCAGCCTGAGTCCCAGGGTCACCAAGCCAGCTAGAAGGATGTGTGGAACCTAACCTGGTTTAGTCTTCCCTACACTGCTGTTTTAGGTTTCATGTTGAAAAGCCAAATGGTTTATGTAAATTTTGGGGGGAGGGGTATAGATACAAGCTTCAATAAGGGGAAACAAGATGATGAAATAATCAGACCAACTTAAAAATCACTGTAGTATCACCACTTCTTTATGTTATTTTTGGTGTTGTCTATGTAAGTGAAATGAACATAAAATCAAAACAGTAGATTTTTTTAGGCTACAGTGAAATATACTTAAAATGATATTAAACTGTATAATCCACAGATTTTTTTTTTTTGTATAAACATAGTTTGACAAACTATGACCCAGAGGCTAAGTCTGGTCAGTGGCCTGGTTTCTTAGGCTATATGCTAAGAATGGACTATACATTTTAAAGTAACTATATAAAAACCTACATAATTGATTTTGCCTCTTGGCCTACAAAGCCTAAATTAAGTAATACCTGTTTTTTTTTTTTTTTTTAAAAACAAAAAGCTTGTTGATTCCAGGTAGATGATGGAAAAGTGTCACACTGTGGATGTAATAACTGACATGCCTGTGAACTTGGAACTCTGGCGAGAGGTAAATGGCTTCTGCTCTTTGCTCCACCCCACTTGGAAGGAGTCAATGGGTGTGGGTAAAAGTTATAGAACTATTTCACCTTGCAATATAACATTGGATAGATATCTTTTACAGCTCAGGAAACTGGATGGCCTGCCCCACTCTTTTACATCAGAAGAAAGACAGGAATACAAGCAATAAAATCTCTCTCTCCCAGAAACCTTGGTTGAAGGTGGTAGATTCTACCTTAATTCTCACCAATGAATTAACCAACTACTTCACTGCTTTTAACTAAGTCACAACACCAACGCAGAAATACCAAGTTCACTACTGAACTTACTTGTTGATGTACATTGGTGTGTAGTCAAATGAAGCAGTTCTCGCTGCCATCCCATTTTAATTAATTCTCAGCCCACACTGGTACCTGCTGAGTCTCAGCAGGAGGCAGGCGCTGCACACTGTTGGCATCCCCCTGGAGGCTTCCCAGTGAGTGTCAGCAGGTGATGGCCGGGGCAAGCACACCACTCCCACCACAAGGAGTCTGTCACTGTTTCAGTTCAGGTTGGAAAAATCCACGCAATAATCTGGTTTGCTCTGAAAGTAAGCAGAATGTGAAAATTGAGTAAGTTTTATCACAATTTTGTTGTTTTATTTTAAATGATTGTACATGTGGTTTGTGAACTGGACCCTTATTTGTGCCAGATCCTTCAAATATGTTCCACATAAAGGAACCTGCGGTCACCTCTCCACTCCCAAGACACCGTCCCTACATGGCACTCAAGCCCTTGTATGCAGTGTTAGCCATCTTTGGCATATGTGGACTTCTTTTGTAAATTACAGTTTCCAGATGGCATTAGACTTTTTATATTATGAAACTGACCCTGTAAAAAGAACTTCATATTTTTATTGAGATTGCTAAGGCACTTGGCCTTCCTTTGTGATTTCAGTGTCTATTAAAGCATGGAATTCCCTCAATTTTAAGTGCTGTATGTGAATCATTTTCTATACACATTCCACATTCCACAATTTCTAGGTTTCTGTGCAGTACGCAACGGGTCAGATGGCACTGACAAGCACATTTCTCTCTGGAGTTTGGCCTGATGGATATACTTGTCCAGGAAGAAAGCTGGAGAAAGTGCACAACAGAGTTGACTTGCCTGTGGGCTTCTTCAGAGCCCTGAGACACTGGGCGCCTGCTTGTGTGTGGCCACATGTTTCTGATCTGTGATCAGAGCAAGAGGACAAGAAAACTACACTTGTAGAGTGTTTTGACAAAGTTGCTTACCACCAGATCCCTGTATGTGAAGAAAGTTCCAAAGGGAGTTGTTTCAGAAAGGTGGCAACAATCCTACATGTAAAAGTCTGAGGACCATGAAGGAATAGTGAGCTAGGTAAAATGTGACTGTTGAAATAAATAATTGATATATAACAACAGTGATGTCTCATCTGGGTGGCAATAAAAAATTAAAATACAGAAAACCTGCAGAACAAGGGAGTTAAAGTGTTGATAGATTGGGAAGAGTAATCACTTCTAGAATAAGTTAAATATGTATAATCTCACATAGAAGAAACAGAGTATTTCCAAACAAGTTAGGAGAGAATAGTAAATTTACAGAATTTAGGTGCTCCAAAGGATCAGGAAAAAGGGAAGTACAGCAACAAAAACTATTTAAAAGCAGGGGAATATAAGATGAAAGAAAAAGGCAGTAGTCATTAAAGATGTAATTGAACTAAACAAATAAAAAGGAGATTGATAGATGATGGCAATGTGTAATATGCTCTTTAAAAAACTATGCTGTTTGAGGGCTTCCCTGGGGGTTCAGGGGTTGACGCGCAGCACTGTGAAGCAGTCTGCAACCACTGCAGCATGAGTTCCAGTACTAGCCAAGGGGTGACCACATGGTGCATCAGACCTCTCCTGACCCACCTGCTGCCCCTCAGCAGTGTATCTCAGTAGATCCACCTGTTCTGTTCCCCACTCTGACTCTGGTGAATCCTCTCATGCCTCACACTGCAGGCCTGTACCCCAGTTCTTGTAAGAATAAATTTAAAAACATAAACTATGCTGTTTGAAAGGGGGAAAAAAAACTATCAAAGCATAAGAACCCCGAGACATTGGTAATAAAAGGATAAGCAAAATAGGTGTTCAGAAAACTAAGAAAATAATGAACCCAGAGAGAAAATAAAGAATAAAAGCTGTCAGAAATCAGCAAAAATGAATTACAGCCAATATGATCAAGAAGTACAAAGTCAAAAAGAGGAAATATACTGAACTGTCGGAGGTTGGTCTTGTGTGTATATGGAAGACAGAGATGCGAGAGGCAAAAGGGAAGCACAGCTAAAGATGCTAGAGATTGGAAATACATACCATAGCAATTTCATGCCAATACATGTGAAAATACAAAATGACTGTCTATATGGTGTCGTCATAAATATATGACGACATAGGAATGATGGACCTCAAGTGCAGGAGAGCACCACAGTCAGGGAGGGGAGTGACAAAATAATCTTTCAATCACTACAAAGCACTATAACGTATGACTTTACCTGTTCACATAGTTGAACTATTCCATTGTGAATTTAAAAATGAGTGAAAAGTATTGTTAGCAAGTAAACAAGTCAGGTTGCATAAATTTCAGGAAAAAATAAATGTTTATAGTTCTGGTGTAACAACGTAAAGAAAGAAAACGTAAACCAAAGGCCAAGAAACTACAAAATGGTAAATCACAGCTCCTTGCTCTTTATCCAACTCTAATATATACAAGCCCCAATGCTTTCACATGTTATTTCACCAAACTTTTCAGGAATCAGTTAGACTTGATCTTGTCTAATTGCTTAAGATGAAAATAACACAACCAAATCATTTCATGATATTATCCTAGATTCTAAAACCAACAGAAGAAGTGAAAATGATATACTGCCATTCCATTCTAGGCAAAAAAAAAAAAAAAAATCTTAAGATACTGGCTATTAAATTCCTATTTTTTAAAACTAGGAAAAAGTAGTTTGAGAATGGATCTATAAGTCTTTGCTGATGAACACAAAACACACATGCCATTTCTATGGTGCCAGAGCTCTGGGGTTTCTGTAAATATATATCCAATATATATGGAAAACCAATAAGCATTAAATTATAGAGGTCATCACTAATCTGAGAACAGGAGAGGCTGAAGTCTATGGTTTGCATAGCAGTTAGGCAAGACATAAATCTATTATATATCTATTATAAAGAAAATTCCAAACAACATAAAAACTATATCCTGCTATTACTGTTAAAGTAGAAATTAACTTTAGTGTAATAGTTTACAGATTAAAGCTAAGGGTACAAGGTTAACACAGCACTAAGAATGAATTTATGACTTTAATAGTGTGGCTCCTATTACCTTCAGAAATAAAATTTATGTTCTCTGTTACTGCTAAAGAGTTTGCACATCCAATTGTGTAATACATGTTTTGTAGGACGCTTCCCTGAAGGAAATAGCCCATAATGGAGGTTTGATTATATGCTTAAGGACCGCAAGTGACAGTTAACTAATACAAAAGCCAGGTACAGGTAGGACTTCTCTTAGCTACTCAGCTGTTTCTTAATATTAGTATTGTAATGTTTTATTTACTTAGTCATTTTGTTGTCTTTCTTATTTGCTTTTAGCCTCAGAATTTCTGGACAGGGACTGTAGTATGGTACCTTTCTCAATTTAAAGTCTTCAACTTTTCCAATGAATATGCATGCCTACAGCCTGTAGTAATACTAAATAATGTCAAACAGCAGGGAACTGACAGGCTAATGCTGCATCTACTCCAGCAAATGAGGCCAAAACATCTGGATTCAAATATATTCAAGGGACATGTTGGCATTAAGGAAACATTTTGCTTCTCAATGAACTTGCATCCAATCTCAAGACATTTATTAATTTTGTAGCAATTGTGCAATTGGGTTTCTAGAAACAATAATATCCTCAAATATATAAATATTTTCACTATTTTTATATTAAGTTTCTAAATTCTAAAACAACTTTAAATCCCATCAGTAGAACTCTAAGTCTACCCTTTAGTTTGTGGTAAAAGCATGCAGTCAAAATATAAACACAAAGTTAAAATAGGTGTATAAAAAAAGCCCATAAAACACATGCAAATCCCTCCTGTTTACAAACAACTTGACGTATGAAAATGCAAACACTGTGTTTCCCCCTCCCCCCACAGACCTATCTAAGAATTGCCTTGGTCCAATCCTGAGTTGGCTTAAGAGGCAATCCTTTCAGACCTAAGGACTCTAGTCTCCTGGCTGCAGCATACTAAGCCAGAGTAGGGCAGTCATTGTTGTCTGAACCTCAGAAAAAGGTCTTATAATAAGATCAGTTTTCTCCAGACAACCAAATCAAAAATAGGTCTTTCTCCAAAGAAATAGAGATGGCCAACAGACATATGAAAAAATGCTCATCATCACTTACCATCAAGGAAATGCAAATCAAAACCACAAAGATACCAACTCATGCCCATGAGAATGGCCCATGTCAAAAAATAAACCACAAATAAGTTCTGGTGAGAGCTAGAGGAAATGAACCCTATTATACTGCTGGTGGAAAAGTGGAAGGGCCCAGACCCTATGGAAGGAAGTATATAGATTTCTCAAATGGTTAAAAATGGAGCTAACATATGACCAGTGATTCCACTCCTAGGGATTGATCCAAAGAGCACAAAAACTAATTTGAAAAGAAATCTGCACTCCTACGTTTATAGCAGCACTAATTATAGTAGTCAAGATACAGAAACAACCTAAATGCACCAGAATAGGTGACTATATCAAGAAGCTGTGGTATGCTGCACAAATGGAATACTACTCAGCAATAAAAAAGATAAATACAGGTCATTTGCTGTAACATGGGTGGAACTAGAAGGGATTATTCTAAGTGAAGGAGAAAGATAAATACCAGATGGCTTCACTTTTATGTAGATTCTAGAGAAACTAAACAAAGGATCAGGCAAAGACAAACTGTAAGACTAACCCTTGAAAGCAGATCATAGATATGAGACATTCAGGAGGAGGGGTGGAGTGGAAGAGCAGAGAACAGGTAGGGAGGAGAGATGAAGTATGTGGGCATCTTTGGTGAAGGAGAAAACTATGGTGACTGCACAAGAGGGAAGAAATCCTATACTGTGAAAAAATAAGCAAGGATAAAAAATTATTTGTTTTCTCATAAACTCAATCCAGGAAATCTTTTTAAAAATTATTTTAATTAAACATAATTTATTTATTTATATATATTTACATCATTGTTCATTTTTACACAATGCTTGCTTTCTTTTCTCAAGTGTAGCTCCCATAGAATTCCCACCAATTCACCCATGCACCATCACCATAGTCCCTTGTGCTCTTCCCGCCCTACTTTGATCCCTTTCCCATCTGCTCCCCTGCAGAATTATCTCTGATTTATAATTGTATGCTTATTTTTTGCAATTTCTTAGATCCTCTATAGTCCTCCTACATGTGAAATCTTAAGGAGATCTAGTCTCTGCAGCTGAAGGTAAAGCCAAATGATAATGATATAAACTGAGGTCTATGGTGTCATCATGACCAATGTACAGGTCAGAGATGCAGAGCTGCAGGAACAATGAGTAGAGGAAGCCATCAGTAGAGAAAGAACAGATAGCAAGCAGATGCAAAGGGACACCCAGTGAGACCAAGAAAGTCCCCGAAGGGCCAGGTTCCAGGTTCTCTCTACAGTGCCACATTATGCTACTTCCCACTTGGGGTTACTTAAATGGGATTCCCCCCCCTTCTGATTTAATGGCCTTAATTGTAGATGTTTGAAATTGGGGTAGGGAGCAAGGCTTAGAGTCAGACAAATGGAAACAAATGAGAGCAAAGACAGAGTCATATAAATATGTATATATATATATATATATATATATATATATATATATATATATATGAGTGAAACTACACACAAATATGGAAGTCTGACGCCCTATAATAAAGAGCCATCACAGTGCCCCTCTTACAGTACTAGATATCTGGTAGAAAGAAAAAAAATTAGAATCAGCCAGAAGAGAAGTATTGGATTCAATTTATGGCTCACCACTGCTCCCCTCCTGTTTTTGTGGGGGGAGTTATCTGCACTAATACCTTTTTAGGACTAATACCTTCGCTTGCCAAATCCATTCTAACTCACTTGAACCACAGTGTGGTTTCCTTTCTCTCCTGCACTGCTAGATTAATTTTCCCCCTCAAATGAGTCATTCCTAATGGCATATAAAAAGACTGTAATCTCTCCAATTAGCCCCACTCCCCATCCACTAAAAGTCCCTTCCCACACAGGTGATTTGGTGATGGGAAACCCGTGGGGATTACAATCGAGATGGAAAAAAAAAATGTACAAAATGATGTAAAAATAAACTTTTGTAATAAAAAAAAAGAAGATTTATAAAAAAAAGTCCCCTTCCTCTGCTCTTCTTTCAGAGCACAGCTTCTGACGGTCTACACTCCGTAGCAGTCCTCCTCTCTTGAACCATGCCCTCAAATCAAACTTTGCCCCCAAACATAAGATCAACTATATGCTCGTGGCAAAATCTAATTGTTAATTCTAAGTTGTTGGGAGTGTGATGGAAAAGATACAGCATCATTTATGAGGTAACTGTGAAATAAAAGTTTAACCTGTCTTTAATTATGGTTTTAAATTTTGCAGTGCTTTCAATTTTCTGTAAATACAGAGATTATTAGAATGAATTTATACAATACCAAGAGAAAACTCTTGGGGCAGACCCAGAAGTTGGGGCAATCTCCTCCCTCCACAAAGTGCTTTTCAGTGACTTTCTACAATGATGTAAATCTGTGCTAATAAAGTGGCTACAGGTAGGCACATGCGGTTACTGAACTCCTGGAAAGTTAGTGTCAACAAGGATCTGCATTTTAATTTATTTATTTATTTACTTATTTTAAAGATTTATTTATTTGTGCATACAGAACTGGGGTAAAGGCCAGAGGCTCAGGGGCGGCGAGAGGCTTCATCAGAGACAGAGTGGGGAACAGAACAGGCAGATCGACGAAGTACACTGCTGAGGGGAGCAGCGGGTGGGTCAGGAGAGGTCTGCCACACCATGTGGTCACCTCCGGGGCAGGTGGGAATTGAACTCATGCGGAAGTGGTTTCAGCTTCTCAGTGCTGTGCTTTAACCCGCTGCGTCACCAGGGAGGGCCTGCATTTTTATTTTAATAATTAAGGACAGTAGGGTGTTCTGGCCTCTTAAATAAACCCATTATATGTACTTTAAAAAAAATAGAGGCGAGGTACTCTTAATAAAAGAATTTTGAGTAAGACATCCATTGCCAAAAGTAAATACAACTGTATTTCCATATATTGGGAACAAACATTGGACAACAAAATTAAAACCAATTCTCTTTACCATTACATCAAAACACATGTCTGATTAGGCTGCTGCAGCAGGAGGCGGTGTCCATCCTTCCCAGCTGTGTGTTCCAAACCCACAGCCTATTGTAAGTCAGGATCAAGAAGGTGATGATAGCTATTGAAAATGGGAGAAAAAGGGGGTGTTTGGGTGTGACATGTCTCTCAGGATATTTAAGTGGGTTTCTGTGATAGCAGGAAGATGAAAATCGCAGAGTTCTGTGTCTAATGTCCATCAACTCAAAGGGGTAAACAAAACAAACTGGAACCCCAATTGCTCCCAGAGATCCCTGAGCACAGAGCGTACCTCTGACTTCCAAACAGAGGATTCCCAGCCCCCTACTCTGGGCCAGGAATCCTGGAGAAATCTTCCAAAATCGCCTCAGAAGCTGCTCAAGAGCCCTCATGCTTACAAAGAACTAGTTCCCTAGAGAAACAGATTTCCAATGAAGAGAAACAGTTAAGTGTCTAGCCCTGAAACAGCTCAATGTGTACCAAATTGCAGTGTTACAGATGATTCAGAAAGCAAAACCATCCTGGCCCCCTACTCTGGCATTGGCCACACTGTGCTGCTGCAAGAGAGGGTTCAGAGCCTGCACACAGGAGCCTTCTGGCTTAGAAAACTGACAAAGGACTTGGTCGGGGTGGCAGCACCATTTTCCCTTCTCTGGCACTTGTGTCTGTTTGCACACCAACAGGGCTGGAACATCAGCCATCCAGTTAGTTCATCTGTCAGCTCCAGGTAGCAGTTAGGATGTCTGAACCGTGCTGCTTCTGTTTCTATGACAAGAATGTGGACAGTTCTTTCTAGAGAAGAGAATGCCCAAAGCAACTGATCTGCATGGAGACTATAGACTCATGGTCTTTCCCACAGGGTTAGAGTCCTGATTTTGTGCTATGTTGGCACTCCTGTCCAGGCCTGAAGTTACCCTGCCTATCACGCACACTCCAGTTGCTGACAACCCTCGGTCTCCCATTACAGATACCTTCACACATGCACATCCCAGATCCAGTATTGCCATCACTCACTCCTGAAACAAACTCCCCCCCAACAAGCCTGAAGACACTACTTGCCCTTTACAGTACTTCTTCAACTCAGGTTTTTCTTAAAAGTTCCCTTTTAATTCAAAACCTTCATGTTTATGTAAACTTTGTGATTTTACTGCTTTAAAAATGTTTAAGAAAATGGAAATGGGCAGCGGTGAGTGAAGACATTTAGCACTTTTTTTTTTTTTTTAAGATTTATTTATTTATGCTTGCAGACTGGGGTACAGGCCAGAGGTGCAGGAACAGTGAGAGGATTCACCAGAGAATGGGGAGCAGAACAGGCAGATTGATGAAGTATACTGCTGAGGGGAGCAGTCAGGAGAGCTATGCCACGCCATGTGGGTCACCTCTGTGGCCTGGAATCAAACTAGTACTGAAGTGGCTTTAGCTTCTTTAACCTGCTGCACCACCAGGGATGGCCTTTAACACTATTTTTTAAATTAAACTACTTCAAATGTGAAAAGTTGATTAAGACATTGAACATACAGTTAAAATGGCTTAAAGGGCTCATAGTATATAGATTATAACTCAATAAAGCTGATGAAAAATACTTAATTTAACAAAATATAAAACTTTTATGCTAAAAACTACAAAATGATACTGGGAAAAATTAAAGACATAAACTGAGAGATACTATGTTCCTGGATGGGATTTCCAATGTTTTTGTTAATTGTACCCAAATTTATCTACAGAGTCAACACAATTAACCAATATAATTGAATGAAAAGAATCTTAACATTTTTTGTTAGAAACTAACAAGTTAAAGCTCAAATTTGGAAATACAAATAATCTGTAAGAGTCTAAATAAACCTGGAAAAGTAGTCAACTTCAAGACTTAGTTAGAGTAAGTAAACTTTTTAGTTTTAGTATATAAACAAGTAGATAACTAGACAGGCTAGAGTCCTAAAATATATAATAAAAAGTAGAGCCCAGAAACACACTGTTTTCTGATTATCAATAAATGATGCCAAGTTGATTCAATAGGGGAAATGATACAGCTTTCAAAATATGGCACTAAAACAACTACAACATTTAGAAAAATAAACAAGGACCTAAACCATACTCAAAAATTAACTCAAGATGGATCATAAACTTAGACACAGAAGCTGAAATTATAAAGCTTCATAAATAGTGTATTTCTTGACCTTTGTCAGGCAAGGATTTCTTAAGACACTGAAACCTACATGAAAAAATACAATGGAATCTTTCAAAATGAAAACCTTCTGCTCCTCAAAAGGCATGACTAAAAAAATGAAAATGCAAATATAGCTTAGAAGAAATATCCTTTATCTGGTCTTTACTTGCCCAAAGACTTGTGTCTAGAATATATGCAACTCAGTAAAAATATCAAATAAAAAAAGACAAAAGATTTTGAACAGAAGCTCCATAAAGGAAGATATGCTAATCATCAATAAGCACATGAAAATGTGTTCAGAATTTGTTAGTGACTTGCGAATGTAAACTAACATCATAATGAAAAAATACATCCCTCTTTTAGAATGGCTAAATTAAAAAGACTGGCTATATCAAAAGTTGATGAACTAAACTCTCAGAACTTCCTATATAATAAATCTAATTAACAAATCTATGCCAAGATGCCTATAGGCAATTCATACTATCCTGTCCCTTCCAGTTTCTCCTCTGTCTCACAGAGCTAGATGTCCAAGAGCTCTATTTCCCACCCAACCTCAGCATGTTTCCGGTTAGATTCTCAATCAAAGGCACTCATAACTTGTAAGGATGCAGTGGAGAATATTTTTGCCTTTTTGTCCAGGATGGGCAGGTGTGTACAAAGGACTAGTAGATGTGAGATGTTTCAACATCCTCATGTTTGTTTTACTAAATCAGCAGTGCTTGTGACAACTAATTATTTTCAGAGATTTTCTGTGGTTTCTGAAACTTCTAGAGTCCCTGAAGGTTAGTGGCAAACATAAAAGACAGCAGTCAGTGACTTTCAGCATCTTTTTGCCCCAGTCCTGCCACAAATAGCTTTATAAGCATCCAATTCTCCATACTAAATTGACTCTGACTGAAATACTTAAGAGTGATTTGTTTTCCTCTTTAGACCTCAACTGTAAAGTTATGGCAAATAAGACAGATTGGTTGTGATTAGCACAGAAATAGACAAAGACAAGTTGAGACTTAGGACACAAATATACAGAAACTTGCTTTTACAAAGTGAAAATGAAGATCAGTCTTATAGTTTAAAATATGAAAATATTTAATACATATCCACTCTGAACAAACACAAACAAAAAAACAAAAACTTGATCCCTATTTCTCAGGATACACAAAAACCAATTCCAGGTAATAAGCCTTAAATGTGAAAAAATAAGTTTTATAAAATCATCTTATGATTTCAAATTAAGATTTTTGAAATAAGATAGAAAACACATAAATCATAGAGGAAATGAACTTTTGTGTATCAAAAAGCATCATATGCTGTCCTCCTTTTTCCTTCCCAAAATCCAGAACAAAAATCTGAGTGAGATAGTTAAGAGCAAGGTAGCTTTCCACATGGGGGAGGAGGAAGATGGGAAGCATCAGGAAGGGTAGGAAGTCAGTATAGAATGTCAGAGCCTAGGCTGGGTGAGGAGTCCATGTGAGGATGTGTTCATGAGCCCTATGTCGGGTGTTGGGATCTAAGTGGGTGAGGAAAGCATCCACCCAGGTGGCACAGAGGAGGCAACCTACAGTGGAAGTGATCAAACACACACAAACATATTAAGGCTAATGCAAATCAGGTTTGTCACTGTTAAGAGTAGGAGTTATACAGACAACACAGAAAACTAGAGTGAATCCTCTATGTAGTTGGATCTGAATGGAATAATTGGTGTAACTGATGGTTTATATTTGTTCTTGATAGTTTCATCACTATAAAAATACAGTTGTAATCTCCATGGGCTTCCCATCACCAAATCACCCATGTGCCATCACCACAATCCATTGCACCCTCATTTTTTATCCCATTCCCCACTCCACCCCATAAAATGTCTCCAGTATATAGCTACTCATTATTATTTTCCCCCCACCTGGTCCTTTATACTCCTGCTATGAGTGAAACCACCTAGGACTTTTCTTTTTCTTTCTGGCTTATCTCACTAAGCATGATCCTTCCCAGCTCCATCCATGTTGCTGCAAAAGGCATGTGTTTATCTTTTTGATTGCTGGGTTATATTTCATTGTGTATATGTACCACATCTTTTTAACCCACTCTTCTGTTTCTGGGCATTTGGGTTGATTCCATGTCTTTACTATTGTAAATAGAGCAGTAATAAACATGGGGGTGCAGGTGTTTTTGAATCAGTGTGTTTGTGGCTTTTGGTAGATACCTAGGAGTGGGATTGCTGGGTCATATGGATGCTCTATTTTTAGCAGTTTGAGAAACCTCTGAACAGTTTTCCATAGTGGTTATACTATGTTTGCATTCTCACCAGGAGTGCAGGAGAGTTCCTTTTTCTCCACATCCTTGCCAACATTTGTTGTTGCTAGTTGTTTGAAGATGTGCCATTCTCACTGGGGTGAGGTGGTATCTCACTGTGGTTTTAATTTGCATCTCCCTTATTACAAATTACGTTGAACATTTTTTCATATGCTTGCTGCATTTCCTCATTGGAGAGGTGTCTTTTTAGCTCTTTTCCCCAACTTTTGATGGGTTGTTTACTTTTGTTGAGTTTCATCAGTGCTTTGTATATCTTTGTGATCAGTCCTTTATCGCTAGTTTTGTGCGAGAATTTTTTTTCCCAATCAGTAGGATGTCTGTTTTTTTGTAATGGTCTCTTTTGCTGTACAGAAGCTCTTTAACTTGATGTAGTGCCATCTGTTTACCCTTTCCTTCACTATCGTTGTGTTGGGTTCTGTATCTTCAAAGATGTTATTGAAGTGTATGTCGTGTAGTGTTTCGCCCATCTTTGCCTCCAGGTATTTTTATGGTGTTTGTTCTTATGTCTAGGACTTCAATTGGCTTTGAGTTGTTTTCTGTGCATGGTAGGAGGTAGTGATCTAGTTTCATTTTTTTTGCATGTAGCTTTTCAGTTTTCCCGGCACCATTTGTTGAACAAACTTTCTTTGTTCCGTTGTTTCTTTTCTGCTTCTTTGTCAAAGAGTAGCTGCTCATAAACCTGTGGGTTTATATCTGGGTTTTCTATTCAAATCCACTGGTCTGTGTGTGTGTTCTTGTTCCAGTACCATGCAGTTTTGATTATTATGGCTTTGTAGCATAGCTTTAAGTTTGGGATTGTGATTCCTCCATTCTCTTTCTTTTTAGTCATTAAAGTTCTCGCTATTCAAGGTTGTTTGCATTTCCATATGACTCTCATCAATATTTGTTCTATTTCTCTGAAGAATGTCATTGAGACTTTTATAGGGATAACGTTAAATCTGTATTATCACTTTTGGTAGGATGGCCATTTTGATGTTAATTCTCCTGATCCATGAGCAGGGGGGTGTCCTTCCATTTCTTGGTATCTTCTTGTATTTCTTTTAACAGTGCTTTGTAGCTTTCTTTGTATAGGTCTTTTACCTCTTTTGTTGTTAGGTTTATTCCCAGGTATTTGATTCTTTTTGCTTTAATTGATAAGGGCATGGTTTTTTGTTTTTTTTAATTTCTGCTTCTTCTGATTTGTGTATAGGAAGGCCTCTGACTTTTGTGTGTCAATTTTTTATCCTGCTATCTTCCTAAACTGGTTGATGGTTTCGATTAGTTTCTCTATGGAGTTTTTAGGATTTTCCATATAAATTAACATATTGTCTGCAAATAAAGACAGTTTTACTTCTTCTTTCCCTATTTGGATTCCTTGTATATCTTTTTCCTGTCTTACTGCTCTGGCTAGAACTTCCAAATGTTATACTGAAGAGCGGTGGTGACAGTGGACACCCTTGTCTTGTCCCTGATCGCAAAGGAAAGGTTTTCAGCTATTCTCCATTAAGGATAATATTGGCTGTGGGTTTGCCATATATGGTATCATGTTTAGGTATGTTCCTTCTATTGAGGATTTCGAGGGCCTTAAACATAAATGGGTGTTCAACTTTGTCAAATGCCTTCTCCGCATCTATTGATATGATTATATGGTTTTTATTTTTCTGTCGGTTGATGTGATGGATTACACTGATTTTCTGATGTTGAACCATCCTGTGCTCCAGGGATAAAGCCCACTTGGTCATGGTATATTATTCTTTTAATGCATTGTTGGATTCTACTGGCTAAGATTTTGTTGAGAATTTTTGCATCAGTGTTCATTAGGGAGATCCAAGAGTTGTATTTTTTTCCCTTTTTTTAAATTTTATAATTTTTATTTTTACATATTTTTGTCCATTTTTTCCATCTCAGTTGCAATCCCCCTGAGTTTTCCATCACCAAATCACCCATGTGCCATCATCATAGCCCAGTGCATTTCCCTCCCCCCACAACAGTTGTATTTTTAATCAAAAGACATGTATACACATCTAGGTATGTATGGAATGCAAGTGGCTGAAGTGTTCTGTCAGAGGTGACAGGATAGAACAGTTTCTTTCCTAGTCTTTGGGCAAAAGCACCTGCTTAGGAAGTAAAAATTCCTTTATGCTAGCCAGATAGGCTGAAAATAGTTCAATTTTAATCTTTAAAAAAAATCTGTGAATTGGCCCTCCCTGGTGGCACAGTGGGTTAAATCACTGCACTGAGAAGCTTAAGCCACTTCCACATGAGTTTGATCCCCGCCTGCCCCGGAGGTGACCACATGGCATGACAGACCTCTCCTGACCCGCCCGCTGCTCCCCTCAGCAGTGTACTTCGCTGATCTGCCTGTTTGGCTCCTCACTCTGTCTCTGGTGAATCCTCTCACCCTCCGCATCTCTGGCCTGTACCCCAGTTATGTATGAATAAATAAATA
>NW_004567130.1:7662264-7684951 GCF_000260355.1 Condylura cristata | reverse complement strand
CAATACAATACAATACAATACAATACAATACAATACAATACAATACAATACAATACAATACAATACAATACAATACAATACAATACAATACAATACACCTGTGAATCTGGCCCTCCCTTGTGGCACAATGGGTTAGGACACACCACTGCAAGCCAGGCCAGGTGCTTCAGTGTGAGTTCAAAGTCCCCTCCCCACCCAGGTGATCCACATGGTGCAAAAGGCCTCTCCTGTCTTACCGGCTACTTCCCTTGGCAGTGTACTTCACTGATCTGCCTGTTCTGCTCCCCACTGTCTCTGGTGAATCCTCTCACTGCCCCTGCACTTGGCCTGTACCCCAGTTCTGTCTGTATAAATACATTTTTTTAAAAAAGCTATAAAAAATAAATTCTGTTAATCTGTTTAAGTGTAGAGGGCTCTACAACTGCCAATAACCTTACAACTGACTGAGTAGATGCCAACTTACTACCGAGATCATTCCTATTCTCAACCCTCTATGCCCCATTTCTAACCAAAACATGAAACAAAGAATTCCATATGTGACTTTTCAAACTTCTACAATTCATAAGAGGATGCTGAAGTTTCTATAGAAGGATGTGTTTTTGATGCATTTCCCTGACCAGAAAAGAGCATCTGGTATTTAGCACATTCTTTTTCAAGGACTGGCAATAATTTTTTTTTTTTCAAAATTTGTAATCACAGAATTCCTTTGAAAGAAAAGGAATTCCCTGGTGGCAGAAGGGGTTAAAACAGCACTATGAAGTGTCTGAAGCCACTGTAACACCAGTTCGATCCCCAGCTGGGGAGCTGACCCACATGGAAGAGCAGACCTCTCCTGTCTCCCCGCTGCTCCACCTCAGCAGTGTTACTTCAGATAGACCTGACTGTTCTACTCCCCACTCTGTCTCTGGTGAATCCTCTCACACATGCCCCCTAAACACCCACCTCTGGCCTGCCCCCCAGTTCTTGTATGCATAAATAAATTTTTAAAAACTTGCATGCAATGGGATTTGCATAATGCTGTCCACATATCATGAAAACCTGTTTTTATATACGGCATCATTTTGGATATACTTGGTACAATAACACAAGCAGAAGAACATCCACATAAATACCTTCAACTTCCAAAAAGGTTTTGTGAAGTTCAAATAAAGTAGAGATAAATTCTTTTTAAACAACAGAAAAATTAAATAATGCAGAGGGCAAAGAAGGAAAAATGGAGTTAACTCACAATAGACTGTTCTGATTATTATCTGTGACCCCTTCACACAGCTTTAACGATAGCCTCCTTCCAAGAGTTTTTCCAAGCAGGAGTGTTCTGAAGGAATAGCAGGTGCTTTACTCATTGAGAAACTCAGTCCACATCAGCAACAAGTGGCATTTTTTAAAAATAATTATTTATTTATTCATAAAGAACTGGGGTACACGCCAGAGATGCGAAGGGTGAGAGGATTCACCAGAGACAGAGTGGGGAGAAGAACAGGCAGATCCACGAAGTACACCGCTGAGGGGAGCACTGGGTGGGCCAGGAGAGCCCTGCCACGCCATGTGGTCACCTCCGGGGCAGGCGGGAATAGAACTCATGTGGAAGCGGCTTTAGATTCTCAGTGCTGTGCTTTAACCCGCTGCGTCACAAAGGAGGGCCCACAAGTGGCATTTAATCTCTGTGCTCAGGGACTGGCCCAAGCTTCCTCAATAAGGAATCAATGACTCTTCCCACACCAAGGTCAGAACCCTACTGGTTCTGTTTCTTATTTATAATCATTCCCCCCCCCTCAATTAATAAAGGCATTGGGATAACTTCCCGAACGCCTAAGTCCCTAAGTCCTTGAGTCCACCAACTAGTTACTTAATCATTGGCTGAGTCACGCCAGTGCGGGGTTGGGCTGCTCCCAGTGGTGTGTTCTGTACTGGGCTTGTGTCATGAGCTGTAAGATCAAAAGGTTACCGAACATTTCCCATTTATTACTTTCAGGATTTTCTGTTCTTGCTTTTCCCTCTCTCCCTTGCTGTGTTATGAACTCCAGGCAGAGGATTTTATGTTTATTGTAGAATAAACTGATAAAGGGAATGGTGGAACTGAGAGGGCTTTCTGTTAATGTGACTCATAAACTTTAATGGTTTACTACTCTGAAAGATACCCAATTACCACAGCTCTAATATCTTGCTAGCCTTGTATTTAAAAGTTTTTTAAAGAATAAAATGTGAATGAATTATATCTCCACTTTCCATCTCCTGAAAAATTAAACTGAACCTTAAAATGGTACTGTGAAAATAAAATTCTAACTCATCAGGATTACAGTACAGCTAAAAAACAAGTATTTCCCTACTCTCTCTTTTTTTTAGGTAAGCTTAGAATTCCTTTTCAGAGCATTAATTCATAAGTAATTTGTCAACCAGAACATTCAGTTTGACTTAAGGAAATCAAGGGTTTTCTAATTTCCTTACCCTGAAAAGTACTTCACATAAGAAATTTTATACTGAAATTGAGAATTTTACTTCAGTTGATCACAAGAGAGATAACAATGCCCTGTGAAATAACCAATTGCTTTTTGTGATTCAAATTATGTTTATACATGCATGTACATCAAGACAAAACTATAACCAAATCAAAACCATGTTACTTTAAATCTTATTTTGAATCAGCTATTTTTTTAATGTTATAATTATTATTGAGAATGGAAAACTACCATTTTTTCCTGTAAATCTTCTCTAGTTAAATGAGGTATGAAGTGGTAGTTTGCGGATGGATGGATTTACTGTAACTACATACAATCTGGTATTTTACTCAGTAGTCCCTAAATGTAAAGAATGAAATCTTGTATTTGGAATTATTGGTCAAGTTATATATATATATTTTTTTTTTAAAGATTTATTTATTTATGCATACAGAACTGTGGCACAGGCCAGAGGTACAGGGGTGGTGAGAGGCTTCACCAGAGACAGAGTGGGGAGCAGAACAGGCAGATTGTCGAAGTACACTGCTGAGGGGAGCAGCGGGCGGGTCAGGAGAGGTCTGCCTCGCCATGTGGGATCACCTCCCGGGGCAGGCCGGGATCAAACTCATGCGGAAGTGGCTTTAGCTTCTTAGTGCTGTGCTTTAACCCGCTGCGCCTCCGGAGAGCCCCAAGTTATATATATATTTTTAAAGATTTATTTATTTATGCTTACAGAGCTGGGATACAGGCCAGAGGTGCTGGGGCAATGAGAGGATTCACCAGAGATGGGGGTGAGGTTAGAACAGGTCTACTGACGAAGGACACTGCTAAGGGAAGCAATGGGCAGGTCAGGAGAGGTCTGCCGGACTATGTGGATCACCCCCAGGGTGGGGATGGAACTCATGTGGAAGTGGCTTTAGCTTCTCAGTGCTGGGCTTCAACTCACTGCACCACCAGGGAGGGCCCTGGCCAACTTATATTTTTAACTCAGTCAGTTGGATCATAGCATTGGCAAAAAGAAATTGTTTCTCTCATTTAAATATATTATTTTGAATTATAGAATTACTCCTTGAAGATTTAAAACAAAGAACATTTTAGGGTAGGGAAGTGTTTCACTGAGCTTTTGTTTTATCAAACTAGGAAGATTAAAACTAGGTTCCATTTACCACTAAAGAAAGGACCTATGAGTGGAGGCAAGTTGGTTCACAAGTTTTTCTTTAGAATTAACTCTGTAAAAATTTCTATTTGTGTATAATATATAAAATCATTCAAAATCCCACCCGACTTAGATCAACTTTTAATATTTGCTGTAACACCCTTTGCTCATTTCTTAGCTGCAGTTTAATCGTGTTTAAGTTCACAATACAGAGGCACAGTGTTGTACCACTAACAGCACAGAACATTTCCAGAACTGTTTCATCAACCAAAAGAGAAATGGGTGGAATTATGTGCCCCCAAAAGAGATGCTTAAGTCCTGACCCTCCCTGGTGGCACAATGAGTTAAAGCACAGCACTATGAAGCCACAGCCACTTCAGCACAAGTTCAATCCCTAGCCAGGGAGGTGACCTCATGGCACAGCATACTTCCGTCTCGTCTCGCCTGCCATTCTCCTTGGTAGTGTACTTTGTCAATCTGCCTGTTCTGCTCCCCTGGTGAATCCTCTCACCACCACTGCACCTTTAGCCTGTACCCCAGCATTGTATGCATAAATACATAAATCTTAAAAAAAAGAGAGATGCTTAAGTCCTAACCCCTAGTATCTCACAATAGTATCATTTAGAAATAAGGCCTTTACAGAGGTAAAACGCATTAAGATAAAATTATCAAGGTGATTGATTCCAGTATGACCAGTATTCTTAAAGCAAAATCTGGAAACAGACGTGTGTGCAGAAGGAAGGTGACAAGAAGAGAGACAGGTATGAGGCCATGTGGAGAGGACTGGAGTGATGCACATCCTAGCTGCAGAACACTAGAACCTGGAAGAGGCAGAAAGATCCTCCACAGGATTCAGAGGGAACATCATGACACTGCTTTAGGACATCTAGTCTTCAAACTGAAACAACACACTATTGCTTTTTAAGTCACCCGTTTTGGGTATTTTTGTCATGGCAGCTGCAGGCGAATAAATCATTAAACAAACATTCTCCTTCCAAATGACCTCAATCTTTGGTGGCTGCTATTCTACTTTCTGTCTGTAGGAATTCTCTACGCTAGATACCTCACCTAGGTGTAATCAGGTAATGTTTGTCCTTCTGGGTCTGACATATTTCAGTTAGCATGTTTTCAAGGTTCATCTACTTTGTAGTATCTATTAGAACTTCATTCCATTTTATGGATGACCAATATTGTTATATTTATATACCACATTTGACCCATTCATCTACTGATAGACACAGGTTATTTCTATCTTTGGCAAGTGTAAATAATGTTGCTATGGCCAATGATATACGAGTAACTGTTTGACTCAAGTAAATACCTAGAAATGGAATTGGTAGTACGCAGTCTGATTTATCATCCTCTTATGAATTGTATTTGGAGTTATATGAAAGTATCAGTGAATCACTGCCTAAGTGGTCCAAAGTCAAAAATAACTTCTCCTACAAATTATCCACTTCAAATTAAGAGTACAATATTAATTAGGGTTCTAAGTTTAGGTTTTTCTTTTTTTTCTGTACAAGGATAAATACCTAGTTGTTCCACAACTGTGTTGAAACACTAGAATTTGCTAGTGAAAATCACTGCAATTTTTGGAAAAAAAAAAAAATTACATACTGTGACCAATACCAGTGAGATGGTTATGAGAGATAGGTGAATTGGTGGTGGGAATTTCAAGGGGACTGCACCTTAGGGGAGAAAGCATATATTGTGCAAAAATGAAAAATGACAAAATATTAAAAAATAAAAATGATATAAAGATGCCACCCCAAATTTAGTAAACATATTGTTATACATATATATGCATATGTGTACACATATGACATCACAACTCAAACCATCTCATGATGGAATAGTTGTAATAAAAAGTTGACACTATTTGTAAAAGAAAGAAAGAGTAACCATATTTACCATTCTGCCTGTAAGAAGGGAACAAATACATGAAATAATACTTTTCAAGATACTAAACATTAGACAAGAAAGATTAATCACTTTAGGGATGGCAAAGAAATGAAGTA
Source organism: Condylura cristata (assembly GCF_000260355.1). Lineage (NCBI taxonomy): Eukaryota > Metazoa > Chordata > Mammalia > Eulipotyphla > Talpidae > Condylura > Condylura cristata. The sequence goes on along the minus strand of NW_004567130.1, from coordinate 7,679,342 downwards.
ATCTCAGCTTAATTATCTTAATAGTTTCTAGAATATGGTAATAGTAGGTGATACCCTAGTGGATTTGAATTAAAGAGGTGAAACTAAGGGTGTGGGAAAAAGTGACTAATTTTCAGATCACAATATGACAGGACAGAAAGCAGCACAGCGGGAACCCCTACAGCCCTGTAGGTAGCTACCCGTGAGCATTCTGCCGGGTTACATATATATGAGACTAGGGACCTGAGAAAGCACCATCCAAAAGGACTGTGTAACAGTACTCACAACAAAAAAGGTACCTGTTCCCCACCAGCCAGCCAGCCAGCTTCATGGTTCATGAGGCACTGGATGAATATGTCTTGCCTAAGTCTTTTCATTGCTGGATGATATTTAAGTAGTAATCCAATTTCTTGATATATATTTATAGTTCCTAGTTCTTTAGTCAGTTTTGGTAATTTTCTAAGAACTGTCTTTCATCTAAATTATCTAATGGTCATATACTCCAATTGTTTTAATTTACGGACTTGTAATTTATAATCATGTCTACTCTCAGTCCTTCTGTAGTTTTTCTTGATTAGTCTAACAAAATATTTAAAAACCTCAATGAACTATACTTGGTTTCACTGACTTGTCTTGTTATCAATTTTACTCATGTTGCTCCTAATTTTATCATTTCCTTCCTTCTAGTTAAATAATCTTGACTTGTTCATGTCTAAATTCAGATGAAAGCTTACATTATTATACCTGGATCTTCTTTTCTTAAGCATGTGTTTGAGGATATAACTTCCTAAGTCAATTCTGACTTCATGCTATACTCCATGAAGTTTTTACATGGTTAAGCATTCACTTTACTTCAGAGAGACTATAATTACCCTTATGGCTTCTTCTTTGACTCGTGGATTATGCCTAATATCTAAGTAGGTAGATATTGCCCAGGTTCTTTTCTACTGTTAACTTATTAAACCTCTTTTGCAGTTGAAGAATATAATTTGTTGATTTCTATTTAACTCCCCTTGATATATAATTTGAATAATCTCAAACTGGATATACTCCAGTTTTAATACACAATGTTCTATGTACACTTGCAAAGAATGTGTGTTTTATTACTAGATTGAGAATTCTATGTATTTTAGTTACATCAAGGTGATTGTCAACACTGTTCAAATACTATGTACCCTGCTTTCTGTTTTAGTTTTCCATCAATTACTAAGATTATTGAAATCTCCAATTGTAATTACTAAATTGTTACTTTTCTATTTGAATTATTTGCTGTTCCTTCACACATTGTAATATTCTACTTTAGGTACACCTATAATATTCAAATCTTTCTGAATATTTGGCTATTCTAGCATTATGAAATGTTCCTTTGTTTTCTGTAATATTTTTTTAATTCTATTTTGCTTGATATTAACAGCTTCTCCAGCTCTTTTATGGGTGTTTGCATGTTGTATCTTTTTCTATCCAGTCTTTCTTTAAATTCTCTGTACATAGCATATATTTTAGACCTTGCAGTTTGACAAACTTTGTTTTCAGTTGGTATATTTACTCCATTTAATGTAATTGCTGATATAGCTAGATTTATAAATGCCAATTTTCTATGGTTTTGACTCAATATTATCAAGATAAATGGACACCTAAACTCAGCACAATACATGGCCATAGTTTACCAGCTCCTTATTTTATATCTGGGTTTCCAGGTTTTTTGCCTTTATATATAATATTGAGATTAAAAAATAGAAGAGAACTTGGTGTATCAAATTCCCTGAAATAAATTTAAATGGGTACTGAGTACTAGAGGTCAAAGGCTTTGCATGTCTTACACATATTGTGATTTGTAGGCAATATATTGGACCCGACCTCTGCTTCCTAATACAGAGTTCCAAAACCTTTAAACTTCAAAGTGCAAAGAGCACTAAGAGCACCTTTTGTCCTAATATCTGGTCTTTGGCTCCAGTTCTAATGCAGAGCACCTGAAACACTGTCATTTCCTGAGTGGCAGAGTGTCTTTTACCTAATGAGGCAGATATACTTTTTTTTTAGCTTAGTAAATTCCATCTTTTTATTAAGACAGGTTTACATTTTTGAAAATTACATGATTTTTGAACTTCAATTGATAAAAGATAGGATGGTGTGTTTTGAGGTAAGAACACTGATACCTTAAGTTTATCATTTTTATTGAGACAACATTGGTTTACAACACTGTGTTTTAAGGGCGCATCTTCCTTGTCTAATCATCTGTCTTTGGGTACTTAGGTTGTTTCTTGGCTAGTGCTACAATGAACATAGGAGTACATAGATGTGTATACATTATTTTAAATTAGTGTTTGTTTTCTTCACATATGTATTTAGGAATAGAATTGTTGGATCATATGGTTATATGACCCATATGATTTTGGGACTGTATCATGAAGCAGAGGTGGGGCCAATATATTTCCCACAAATCACAACATGTGTAAGTTGATCTAGTACCAAGTACCCACTTAAATTTATTTCAGGGAATTAACTACACCAAGTCTTTTTTTTTTTTAAATCTTAATATTATATGTAAAGGCAAAAAAATTGGAAACTCAGATATAAAATAAGGAGCTGATAAATTATGGCCATGTATACTGATGAGTTTAAGTATCCATTTATATACCATATGATATACCATATGACTGTTGCATCATATGGTACTATTTAATATTATGAGAAGCCTTCATACTGTTTTCAATAAAGGCGGGGACCTCATTATATTCTCAGTTGTGTAGAAGGGTTCCTTTTTCTCTACACCCTTGTCTATTCTTCTTGTTTCTGGTCTTTTTGATATAGATCATTCTCATTAGTGTGACATGGTATCTCTTTATAGTTTTGATTTGCATTTCCCTGGTGAGCATTTTTTTTCATTTTCCTGTTGGCTATCCATATGTCTTTGGTAAGTATCAAAACTTGCACATTTTTTGATTGGGCTTCTTGTTGTTGAGCTATATGAGTCCTTTATAAATCTTGGATATGAACCCAATATAAGCAAATATTTACATGCAAATATTTTCTCCCATTCTGTTGGATGATAATTTTCTTCAAAACATAGAAGCTGTTTTTGTTTGATATAGGTCCATTTATTTAATTTTTACATTTGTTTGCCTTGCTACTTGGAGTCTAGTCCAAAGTGTGTCTGAGGCCAATGCTATGGAGTATATTGCTTATGTTTTACTCTATTACGCATTAAACTACATTACATTACAGTTTCAGGCTTCACAATTAAGCCTTTGATCCATTTTGATTTTTTTCTTTTCTTTCTTTATAAATGTATTTTTTACGTCATTGTTCATTTTTGTGTATGATCTGAGATAGTGATCTAGTTTCATTATTTTGCATGTAGCTGTCCAGCTTTCCCAATACTAATGATTAAAGACACTTTCCTTTCTCCACTGTAAGCTTTTAACTTCTTTGTTGAAAATAAACTGTCCACAGATATATGGGTTTATTTCTAGACTTTCAATTCTGTCTCATTGATCTGTACGTCTATTTTCCAATACAATTCTGTTTTGGTTGCTACAGATTTTAGTGTAGTTTGACATGGAATTTCCATTCCATTCTATTTTCTAGGTCATTTGGAGGTTCCAAATAAATTTTAGTAATGTTTGCCCTATTGCTTGAAGAATGCCATAAGAATTTTTATAGGGATTGTATTAAATCTATATATTACTTAGGTAAAACGATCATTTTGACAGTGTTAATTCTTCCAATCCATGAGCATGAAATATAATTTCTTTGTGTCTTCATCAACTTCTTTTAACACTATCTTATTATAGTGTTCAAAGTACAGTTCTTTCATCTCTGCTGTATGTTTATTCCTAGGTACTTGGTTCTTGTTGATGTAATTTTATTTTTATGTGATTGTAATTTTATGAGATTTTTAAAAATTGCATTCTCTTCTAGCTTGTTTGCTTATTAGACATGCAATAGATCTTTATATATTAAGCTTCACAGTATGGACTGTTGCTACCAACTTTTTAGTTTAGTCTTTAGGGTTTTCTGACTGTATTATCATGTTATCTGAAAATAGTGTTTCTCTTCCCATTTAAAGTTTCTGGTTGCCCAGTTGTTCTGGCTAGAATTTCCTTTACTTTGTTGAATAACAGTGGCAAGAGTGAACAGCTTGTCTTGTACATAATCTTTGAGGAAAAGCTTTCCATTTTTCTCAGTTGAGTATATATGTGAGCTGTGGACTGTCATATTCACTTTACTATGTTTAGGTATATTCCTTGTATTTTTTATTGAGAATTATCATTAATGGACACTGAATCTTGTCAAATGCTTATACTGATATGATGATAGGATTTTCATTTTTTCCTTTTGATATAATGTATAATTGACTTGAACCATCCTTGCATCTCTGAAACAAACCCCACTTACTCATCATAAATTAATTTTCAAATTAATAGAAAAATTAAATAGAATGAGCAATGAATATAACATAGATTTGATACAAGAACATTAAGAAAGTAATACTAGCGGCCTTCCCTGGTGGCGCAGCAGATTAAAGCGCAGCACTAAGAAGCTAAAGCCACTTCCACATGGCTTTGATTCCCGCCTGCTCCAGAAGTGACCACATGTGGCAGACCTCTCCTGACCCGCCCGCTGCTCCCCTCAGCAGTGTACTTCGTGGATCTGCCTGTTCTGTTCCCCACTCTGTCTCTGGTGAAGCCTCTCGCCACCCCTGAGCCTCTGGCCTGTACCCCAGTTCTGTATGCACAAATAAGTAAATCTTTAATAAAAAAAAGAAAGTGATAGTAGCATTCAAGTGCTGAGAATATGAATATTTGCTGTAAAACTCTTCCAACTTTTCTGAATGTTTGAAAATTTCCCTAATATAAAATGTAAGAAAAACCCAAATTTGCTTCTGATTCTTCAATTGTTGCTATTTTTAAATTTCAGTCTGTTTCTGTCTGAGATCCACATTGTTCTAAGTGCTGCAGTATATTCTAGTATCTTACAAAAAAAGTCCTTTCCCTGTTTCTTAAAAATATCCATGCTATTCTCTTCTTGATAATTTTTAAAAAAGATTTATATATTATACATACAGAACTGGGATACAGGCAGGGGCAGTGAGAGGATTCACCAGAGACAGAGAGGAGCAGAACAGGCAGATGCATGAAGTACACTGCTCAGGGGAGTAGCAGGTGAGACAGGAGAGGTCTGCCATGCCATGTGGATCACCTCCAGGACCAGGGATCAAACTCGCACTGAAGTGGTTGCCACAAGCTTGCAGTGCTGCACTTTAACCCAATGCACCACCAAGAAAGGCCTTCATAAATTTTGATAAACGCATTAAACTAAAAACAAATTCTATTTTATTCTTAAACTTCCAAGCAACCTTGTACCTTTATTGTTAAAATTGCTTTAAGAATAGATAGCTTATAGGAAAGTTTTCTAATATTGCTTTCCCATTCAAATATGTCTTTCTAATTATTCACACATTTTTCATTTTCTTTATTAAAATAATTTTCTTCAAATAGGTAATTGTATATTTATTGTTAAATTTATTATTTCCAGATACACTACATTTATATGCCATTGTAAATGGGGTCTTTTCTCCCACTACATATTTTATACTGTTAGTTCCATTATATAGAAAACTACTAAGTTAAGAAAAAATGCCTACCTGGCTATCTTACTGCTAAAATACCCTTATTATAATTATGGAGACAGTGGAAAGACCAGTGATTACCCAGAACTAGTGGGGAAAGAGGAATGAATAGGCAAAGTACAAAAGACTAGGACAGTGAAATTGTTATATATGACTCTATGATGGCAATACATGTGATTGGTAATTTGTCAAAATATATAAAGTCACAAAGCATACAACACCAATGATGAACCAACTTTAGTCATGGACTTTGCTTGATAATGATGTGTCAATGTTGTTTATGGGTTATCACCAATCTAGTAACACAGGATGTTACTAGTGGAGGAAGTAAGGGGTGTGTGGCAATAGGGGGTATATGAGAATTTTCTGTACTTAAAGTTCAATTTTGGTGTGTACTTAAAATTGTTCTAAAAAAGAGTCTATATAACAAAAAATGTGTATTTGTATTTTAAATGATACAATTGATTTATAAAGCAATAAAGTGATACAACAGGAGTAAATGACTAAAAAATATATCTTAATGTCAAGCCAATACTTTGAGTGCTTTATGACAAGAAATTATGCTTCACAAGAACATATGGGAGATAAGCCCAAGAAATATTTATACTATGTATTCTAGTATTCAAAGTGTACAGTATGCAGAGTCTTGTTTAGGAAAAATAGTATTAAGTTTTCTTGATGTTAGCTTATACTTTTAAGACAAATTTAACTTAAAAAAATAAGCCTCTTGCTACCTCTGAGTATTGTGTTGCAGGGTTTTTACCCAGGAAATCTAGTTCTTGTAATTTATCCTACAGATATATTACACACATGTGAAATAACTTATCTTACAGTGTTGTTTATAATAGCAAAAGAAAAAAATTCTTAATGCTCATCAGGAGACTTGTTACAAAATAAACAGCATGCTGTGGAATATATGCCAATGTTGTTGATTAAAAAAAAAATTAAAAACACACACACACACACAAGGACCCTCCCTGGTGGCGCAGTGGGTTAAATCACAGCACTAAAAAGCTAAAGCCACTTCAGCATAAGTTCGATCCCCACCTGGTAGATGACCACATGGCACAGCAGACCTCTCCTGACTCGCCCACTGCTCCCCTCTGCAGTGTACTCATTGATCTGCCTGTTCCGCTTCCCACTCTGTCTCTGGTGAATCTTCTCACTGCACCTGCACCTCTGGCCTGTACCTCAGAGGTGTTCTGTATGCATAAATAAATAAATCTTTAAACACACACAAAATTCCAAAGCATTCAAAAAGCATTTATGTACTGGTATGATTTTGATAGATCATAAGTGAAAAAAAAGAACAGAACATTGTGTATAGAAGGCATATGTCTGTGTGACAGATATTTTAGGGGGAAAACGTTAATATCTATTTGTATGTGTATGCATTAAACAAAATCTTCATAGTATATATACTACAGGCTTCATTTTTCCCCATTCCATTATATCTATGATCCAAGTATTTTTTTCCAAACTGTTCAACAAAAATTAAAAAGCACATCTTTCAGGGACTTGATATGGCATTATCTATATACCAATGCTCCGTAAGAATGTGAACCTACCTCTGAGTTTTCTATTCTGTCCCACTGGTTTGTCTATAGAGGGATCTACTATATAGTGGTTGTCGTTACATCATTCTCTTAACTGTAGATGTTTTACAGTATTTTTTAGTATTTGACAGAGCCAGTTACATTTTATTCACTGTTCCTTCAGGGATTATCTGACCACTCTTCCTTACTTTTCCATATGAATTTTATAATTAAAAATTTCTCCTGAGGGAAAAAAATCTATTGGCATTTTTATTGAGATCGTGCTTAATTTTTAACATGGGAAGAAGTGAAGATCTTTATAATACTGAACCATTCTTTGTAAGAATACAGACTATCTTTCCATTTATTTATTTTTGTGTATTACAGGAATGTCTTAAAGTTGTCTCCATGTAACTTTTAAATATTTGTATTCACTTAATTTTGGGGTATTTTATTTCAATTGCTATTGAAACTGAGAATTTCTCTTCCATTGCATCTTCTAGATTATCACTTGCTGTATATACCCTGAAGATTATTGACTCTTGTGTGCTGACTTGAAGAAAGTTAAGACTTAGCAAAAAATTTTTAGATTCAAAAGATTTTAACATGAGAGTTCAAAGCAAGTTTAGAATTCTGTTCTATTATCTGTAGAAAGTATACAAATCACAACATTCATTCATAATAACCATACATTCTATGAATAATCATTAGAAGAAGGACAAAATAAAAGATAGAAAGATAAACCTAAAAGATAAAACTAGGCATCTTTTTTCAAGATAGTCTTTTGAACTAAAATTAATACAAATGGAGAATGTTTATAGCAGAAACTTTTTGAAGAAAGAGCTTCATAAATAAGCATAATACTTTCATTTATTAAAAACATAACATGGATTTAAAATTAGTGGAGAGAAAGCAACACTCAGTGCTTTTCCTATCAGAGATACTGTGTCCTTACAGACACACTAATTAAGGTATCGAGATAAGGTGATATGGGATGCTTAAAGGTTATTCTAACATTAATTTAAAACCAATTTCATCTGTTATACTAAAGTCACTATAGACCAGCTTAAGAAAATGAAAATTTAGAATTCTATTAGGAAAACATTATAATACATGAAACAAAGATAAGTCACAAGTTCACTGTTTATACAAACAAATTCATTATGTATCCATTTTTAATTAGACTACATGTTTTCATTGGCTATGGTTTTATATTACTATAAATAATAAAGAACTATACTTCTATTTTTTTCTTTCTTTTCATCTTCCCCAACTCTTATTAAGTATTCTGGGAGTTTGGGGCGAACTTTATGCATGTACCATCAATACAGGCACAATGATTACTTACTGGTTGCTACCCAGCCACTTTAATGACAGATCTTTTACAATTTAACACTTTCAAAATAGGACATATTCTGGAATCTCTATCCTCCCCCTAACCTTATGAATAGTGAGCTGCAAGAAAAATTAGAGGAAATCAGAAAACTTTATTTATTATGAATAGCAAGGGAAGGATAATTCAAAAGTCACTGTACTACTCCAGTTTAACAGAACATTCCCTTAAGCACAAGTCTTATTTCTAATAGATAATATGTGAGGATTCTACATGAGTGAAAACAGAAAATGCAATTACATTTTATTGCAAGAAATTTGGGAAACGTATTTTTAACAAAGTTAGCTATTCAGAAGTGTTACCTTAGGCTGTCTCTTAATAGGTCCTTTTCACAAGTGTGAAATTTAATGAAGGCAACAGCATTTACAAGCAAGACCAAAATGGTATCTTAATTACTAGCTACATTTTCTTAGGCAACAAGAGATTAAATGGAAAGAGAAATTAGTTTTACAAATGGCATCATACATCTTTATGTGATACCCCCCTCCATCAAGTCACAGATGGTTATGTATCTTGAACTCCCTAATATTGTAGTCAATTTTCTTTTCCTTAGGCAAAACCAAATCCATCAACTCTAAATTATATATTATTTTTGAATCATTTTCACAAGGACTAAAGTTGTTTATCAAAATGATTTACCACTTATTCACCATATAAAATGGGCTTTTCCTTTACTGGACTCTACATAAATATGGAACATTAAGACTTCTCGCAACTACAAACTTTGTGGGTTTACAATGTGCTCACTATTTCTACCTGATCCAACTAGCTCTAATAAAAAGCTCCTGGTCAAGGCGAGAAAATAATAATAATAATGAACAACTATCTAACAGAGACATTTTACAGGGGTGGAATGGGGGACTGGGATCAAAAACGGCGAGGGGAGGGAAGTGCACAGGACTATGGTGATGGCACACAGGTGAGCTGGTGATGGGAAGCCCACGGGGACTACAACTGAGATGGAAAAAGGCACAAAATGATGTAAAAATAAACTATTACATTACTAAAAAAAAAAAAAAGTTCCTGGTCCAGTTCCTACTACCAAGACTAAGTTAAAACCTGGGCATAAAGTCATGGCTAATGGTACTGCTGCCCATCAAGTAATTCATGTCTTAAAACAGGGATTTATGAGGGCTCCGTGGGACTGCTCTCCTCAATGAACGCCTATTGAAACCATGCATTGAAAGAGCTCAGAGTAACACTTATATTGGAATAACAATACCACATATAACAACTATAAGCTCTGGAGTATGAACACCAAAAAAAACTATCTAAAAGCACTGGAGAACACTCAAAAGCAGTGGAGGGTTGAGAATTTGGGACATGCCATGCCAAGAAGCTGTAACACAGACAAAACTCTACAGCCTTACTTCCTTTAAAGTAAGTAAAGACTCAGGTAGAATATAGGAGGGCTAAGGAGAAAAATGCTACAAATAAGAAAGCAAGAGAGGGGTATCCCCAAATTATTGTTGTTGTTTTAATTATTTTTATTATTTTTTTACATCATTTTTCATTTTGTGCATTTTTTCATCTTGGTTGTAATGGCCTTGGACTTCCCACCACCAGTTCACCCATGTGTCAATCACCATAGTCCCGTGCGCTCTTCCCACTCCAGTTTTGATCCTATTCCACTCTCCACCCCCATAAAATGTCTCTGGTTTATAGTTGTTCATTATTTTTCATTTTTACTTTATTACAGTTGCTTCCCCTCCACCCCACACCTATCCCTTACACTCCTGCTATGAGTGAAACCATCCAGCATTTTTCTTTTTTTTCCCCCTGGCTTATTTCACTAATACAACCCAAATCCTGGCTAACTTTAACCCATTGTGTTTGTATGCACAGGTGGCTTGATCCCTTTTAGAGTACGGACCCCTTAACAACTTGGGGTCCTTGGGTAGACCACGGTCACATGCTATCATACTATTCCTTTAATGAAAAATTTCTACAACATGCCTCCCTGTTTGATAGCATTTTACCCAAAATTGAGAGAACTCTTCAAAACTGAGAGTCAATTTTAAAAAACCCAGCCACTGCTTTATCAACAAAGTTTATGTAATATTCTAAACCCTTTATTGTCACTTCAATAATGTTCACAACACCTTCACCAAGAGTAGACTCTAGCTAAAGAGATCAGTTTCTTTCCTCATCCATGAGAAGCAGCTCCTCGTCCATTAAAACTTTATGAGACTGCAGCAATTCTGTTACATTTTCAGGCTCCATTTTAATTTTGGTTCTCTTGCTCTTTACACCCCATCTTAGTTACTTCCTCCACTAAATCTTGAATCTTTAAAGTCCATGAGGTTGAAATCAATGCCTCCAAAATTCCTGTTGATATTTCGATCCCTTCTCACAAATTCCAATTGATCTTAGTGGGATATATATAGAATGACGAATCCTTTCCTGGAGGTTTTCAATTGACTGTGCCCAGATCTATTAGAGGAATCACTAACTACGACAGCTATTGTCTTATGGTGTTAAGTAAGACTTGAAATTCCAACTGACTCCTTGATCCATGGCTGCAGAATGGATGCTGTCTTAGCAGGACTGAAAACACCATTAATCTCCTTCTACAATTTCATCAGTACTCTTGGGTGACCAGGTGGATTGTCAAACCATGTTGTATACAATGTGCTGTGATCTAGGTTTGTTGTTCCACTTATAGAGCACAGGCAGAGTAGAGCAGGCATACTTTTTATGGTAAATGAGTACTGACTTCAACTGAAAGTCACCAGCTGTATTAGCACTGATTTCTTGTAGACACTGCTCTCTCTCTCTTGCTTTTTCCTCTTCTCTCTATTTCTTCATTCCTCCCCCCCCCCTTTTTTTTTCCTATTTAAGCTTTTTCTCTTTACTTTCTCTGTTTTCCCAAGGCACAAACTAGATGGACCTAGCAGTTTAACACAGTACTTCGCACCCAGCTTGCAGGCACTTCCCAGCAGGTTGGGCCCCAGTTTGTACCTGGTAGTAAGTCATTCCACACTGGACTCAGGGCCAACCTAGGCTGAGCCTTTAGTTCCCACCCAACATAGTGGGGGTTGGTCAGGCAGGACTCCTGGGGCAAATCACAGCTCACTACAGCATCTGCCACAGAAGAAGCATGCTGGGGGGAGGGAAGGAAGGAGCTGTAGGAAACCCTCACTCTCAAACCCAGCCTGCTCAGGCATTCTCCAACACACCCTGGAAACATGGCCAATGAACATGACAGATAAAGAACACAGAATCTCCATAACAATATTAAAGACTTAAGGGAAAATACACAAAGGGAAAAGAATAATATGAGTAATATAATCAACAAACTGAGGAATGAAAATGAACCTTTAAAAATGAAAGTAAAGGAACTATGGGATGTTATAAGATTAGTGGAAGAGCTAAGTAATTCTTGGAAAAGCCATGAAAATAGAAGAAATGTTAGAGCAAACCAGTACTCTTGAAGATACAGATATAAAAAGAACTAGTGGGCCCTCCCTGGTGGTGCAATAGGTTAAAGCACAGCTACCGCAGCCACTGCAGCACAAGTGATATCCCTGGCCAGGGAGGTGACCTACATGGTGTGGCAGACCTCTCCTGACCTGCCTGCTAACGCCTCAGCAGTGTAGTTCAGTACATCTGCCTGTTCTGCTCCCTACTCTGTCTCTGGTGAATCCTCCCAACCCCCACACCTCTGGCCTGAACCCCAGTTCTGTATGCATAAATAAATCTTTAAAAAAATAATAACAGAGAGGTTCAAAGGATATAGAATGAAGAACACTTCAAGAACAATCTTACAACAGGAAAAAAGGAAATAAAAGAATCCTAGGAATCCCAGATGAAAAGAGAGACAAAGAAACTGAGAAACTATTCAAGGAAATAACTGAAGAGAACTTCTCAAAAGTGAAGAAGGAAATAGACACATGGGAAACTAGAACACCACATTACCATATGAAAGGAAAACTACAGCAAGACACATAATAATAAAGCTACCAAAAGTCCAAAGTGAAAAAAATCCAATGAGAGGAAAAAGATAATCTATACAGGAAAACTGACTAGGCTGACAACAGACTTCTCTCTGAAAAACACTATGGGCAAGGAAAGAATGGAGTGACATATTCAACAAACTCTAAGACAAAAAATGCCAGCAAAGAATACTTTAGCCCTTCCTCTATGATAGAAAAATAAGAACCTTCTTAGACAAACAAGTCTGCAAAAATTCACTAATAATATAAATCAACAGAAGAATGAACAGGAAAAAAGGAACAAGGTAATGGCCAGACCAGAAAACAATGAACAAAATGGCAATTACAGACTCCCATGTATCAATAATCACCCTAAAAGTAAATGGACTAAACTCACCCCAACAAATGGACTAAACTCACCCCAACAAAAAGATAGAGTAGCTGGCTGGATTAGAAAACAAAATCCAACCTTCTGTCTCTAGGAAACACATCTAACTGCTAAAGATAAACATACTGGGTTCTTGGAAAAGTCATAATGTGTTTTTTTTTTATGTTTTTCAAACAAAAGTGTGTCTTGACTTTTCCAACAACCCAACAGATTGAATGTAAAGGAATGGAAAACAATTTAATAAGCAAAGAGACCCCGAAGAAAGCAGGGACAGCCATATTTATATCAGACAAAACAGATTTCAAACTAAAAAGTTGCCAAGAGATATGGATGGTCACGACGCAGTGATCAACGCAGTGATCAAGAGTCAATACACAAAGAAGACATAACACTTGTCAATATATACTCCCCAAATAAAGGAACACCAAAATACGTTAGACAATTACTATGATCTCTGAAAAAAGATACTGGCGAAAATACATATGTAGTAGGAGACTTCAATACCTCTCTCAACAAAGGACAAATCAACAAAAGATAATCAGGGACATCATAGACCTAAAGACCACATGAGACTAACAGATATATATACAACATTGCACTCAAAAAAACAAATTTAAATATATATTTTCCTCAAGTGCACACAGATTATTTTCCAGAGTTGACTACATATTGGGTCACAAGACAAACATCAACAAATACATGAACATCAAAATTATACCAACTATCTTCTCTAACCATAAAGGCATCAAACTAGAAATCAATCATGAGAAGAAAGCAAGGGAACACCTCCCCCCCCCCATTTCATGAAGATGGAATTGTACACTACTGGATCAGCACTGGATTAATAAGGAAATCAAAAGAGAAATTAAAAAGTTCCTTGAGACAAATTATAATGAAGGTAATAACTTGCCAAAATGTATAGGACACAGAAAAGGCAGTAATACAAGGAAAGTATATAACATACAGGTCCGTGTCAAGAAACAAGAATCCAAAGAAACAAACTAATCTTCCATCTCAAAGAGGTAGAAAAAGAACAATAACAAACCCTAAAACCAGTAGAACAAAGGAAATAATAATAACAAGCAGAAATAAGTGAAATAGAAATAAAAAAGACAACTCAAAAGATCAATGAAACTGAAAGCTGGTTCTTTGAAAAAATAGACTCCTAGCCAGGCTCACAAAGAAAAAAGGGAGAAAACTCAAATAAATTGGATCATAAATAAGAGAAATTACAATAATCATCACAGAAATACCGGGGCTAGCCAGAGATTATCATGAATATTTATATATAAACAAGTTCAATAATCTAGATGAGATGGACAAATTTTCAGAACAATAAATCGTCCAAAGCTGAATAATAATAATAATAAAAAAGATAACCTAAACAAACCAATTACAAGCAGCAAAACTGAAACAGTAATGAAAATCTTGCCCCCCTCCCCCCAAAAAAAATCCCAGGACGAGAGATGGTTTTATAAGTGAGCTCTCACAAATGCTGAGCAATGAAATGGTGACCATCTTACAAAAACTTTCTAAAAATTAAGAACGAATATGACAACATACACTTTATGAAGCCATCATTACATTAATACCAAAACCATACAAAGACAAAAACAACAAAAAAGAAAACTGCATGTCAATATCTCCACTCAACACAGATCAAAAATCCTCAATAAAATCCTATCAAACCGAATGCAACAATGCAGCCAAAGGGTATTAATACACTATGACCAACTAGGATTCATTTCAGGGTCACAGGATGGAATTGTTAAAAGTTTGCATTGGGTTGCCTGACCTTGGGTCCTCACCCAAGTGCTGTAGATTCAACTGCAGGCACACAGTTGAATAATAATAATAATGGGTTTATTTACAAGAGAAAAGGGAAATGAATAACTCAGGGAGAGAGAGAGAGCAATAAACTGATTAATACATCCTACGAGTTCACTGACCTGGAACCCCAAAAGCACACTGAAAACTAGTGAAGGGCCAAGAGGCAAGCTGTGAATACAGGACCAAGAGCACCTACCCACCCCCACCCGAGCCCACATGTCTGGTTAGGAAGCAGGATGGAGAGCAAGAAGGAGATATGAGGGAGCACATGGAGCAGAGAGACGTGTGAAGAAGCAGCTTTTGGCCCTGGATTGATTTGAAACAGTGTGGGTGAGAGACCCTTTTCTATTGGTCCCTGCCAGAAGGTGCTTTAGACTTGTAGCGGGCTTTCAGGCTTTTTGGCCAATCCCTTTTGGATAGAATTTTACCCAAAAGGGGATAGGTAATTTTGGGTGACTGATGTAGAAACTATGTTGTCTTTTCTGTATTGCACAATTGATTATATCAAAGTTCCTTTCCATTAAAGGTCTTATATGTTTTGATGTGGCAGATGGCAGAACCTATTTAGAACAGGCAGGTTTGTAACAGATTAATATCTGAAAATCAATTAATGCAGTTCACTACATCAACAAAAATAATAACAAAAACAAAACATATGATCATATCAACAAA
The DNA here is from genome assembly GCF_000260355.1 of Condylura cristata. NCBI lineage: Eukaryota > Metazoa > Chordata > Mammalia > Eulipotyphla > Talpidae > Condylura > Condylura cristata. The sequence goes on along the minus strand of NW_004567130.1, from coordinate 7,663,978 downwards.
TACCCAGAAAGCATCTGACAAAGTTCAATATCCATTTATGATGAAGGCCCTCAAAATTCTTGGGATAGAAGGAACATACCTGAACCTAATAAAAAGCCATATGTAACAAACCCATAAGCAATATAATTCTCAGTGGTGAAAAACTGAAAAACTTTACTTTTAAGATCTGGAACAAGATGTCCACTCTCACAACTGCCTTTTTTATTTTTTTTTAAAGATTTATTTATTTATGCATACAGAACTGGGGTACAGGCCAGATGTGCAGGGGTGGTGAGAGGATTCACCAGAAACAGTGGGGAGCAGAACAGGCCGATGGACAAAGTACACTGCTGAGGGGAGCAGCGGGTCGGTCAGGAGAGGTCTGCCATGCCATGTGGTCACCTCCGGGGCAGGCGGGGATTGAATTCATGCTAAAGTGGCTTTAGCTTCTGCAGTGCTTTAATCCGCTGCGCCACCAGGGAGGGCCACCTTTTTTATTTTTTAATAGGTTATTTTTTATATCATTTTATGCCCTTTTTCATCTCAGTTATAATCCCCGTGGGCTTCCCATCACCAAATCACCCATGTGCCACCATCATAGTCCAGCACATTTCCCTCCCCCCACTGTTTTTGATCCCATTCCCCATTCCATCCCCACAAAATGTCTCTGGTATATAGCTGTTCATTATTATTATTATTTCCTTGCCTGGTACATTATACTTCTGCTATGAGCAAAACCACCCGGTATTTTTCTTTTTCTTTCTGGTTTATCTCACTAAGCAAGATCTTTTCCAGCTCTATCCATGTTGCTGCAAAAGATATGTTTATTTTTTTTTTGGTTGTGGAGTAATATTCCATTGTGTATATGTACCACATCTTTTTAATCCAGTGTGGTCATCCACTTTTGGGCATTTGGGCTGTTTCCATGTCTTTCCAATTATAAATAATGCAGCAATAAACATTGGAGTGCAAGTATCTTTTTGAATCATTGCTTTTGTGCTTTCTGGATAGATACCTAAGAGTGGGATTGCTAGGTCAGATGTTTAGCAATTTGAGGAACCTTCAGTTTTCTATAGTGGTTGTACTAGTTTGCATTCCCACCAGCAGTGCAGGAGAATTCCTTTTTCTCCACAAACTCACGAACATTTGTTGTTGCTAGTTGTTTTAAGATGTGCCATTCTCACTGGGATGAGGTGGAATATCTCATTGTGGTTTTAATTTGCATGTCCCTTATTACAAGTGATACAACAACATTTTTTTCATATACTTAATATTGGCCATCTTCATTTCCTTGTCTTTTTAGCTCTTCTGCCCATTTTTTTGATGGGGTTGTTTATTTTTGTTGAGATTCATCAGTTCTTTGTATATTTTTGAAACTCTGTTTTTTAATAGAATACTGAAGTCCTAGCTAGAGCAATAAGACAAATAAAACATAAAAAAAGAAAGACATACAAAGATTCCAAATAGGGAAAGAAGTGAAACTATCACTATATGCAGATGATTTGATAATTGAGAACCCTAACCCTGCAAAAATACTAATTGAAACAATAAACCAGTTTTCAAAAGTAGCAGTTACAAAATCAATACACAAATATCAGTAACCTTCCTGTATGCAAACAACCAGTATGAAGAATAATTAAGAAGCCATCCAGTTACAATTGTAACCAAAAAAAATATTAAATGCCTGGCAATAAACCTAACAATGGAGATAAAAGATCTATTAAAAAAAAAAAAA
>NW_004567130.1:7633042-7661909 GCF_000260355.1 Condylura cristata | reverse complement strand
AAAAAAAAAAAAAAAAAGAATTAACATTATCAAAATGGCCATCCTATCGAAAGCAATTTACAGATTCAATGCAATTCCAATAAAAATCTCAAATCTCAATGGCATTCCTCAAAGAAACAGAATAAATATTGCTGAAATTCAGTTGGAATCACAAAAATTTCAAATAACCAAAGCTCTCCTGACTAAAGAGAGAGAATGGAAGTATTAACACTCCCAGACTTCAAACTATACCAAAAGCCGTAACTGGTTTCCTTGCCTTCAATCTAGTTCATTAAGATTTCCCCAGGTGACTAGGTCCTACCTAAGTTGGGAAAACCTGAAACAGCTATTTTCAATACCCTTTAAAGCTTGTGAAAGTCTATGATTTTTAGTTAAAACAGCACAGTACTGGAACAAAAACAGACACACTGACCAATGGAATTGAATTGAAAGCCCAGAAATAAAGTTATACATTGAACTGAAAGCCTAGAAATAAAGCTACACAAATAAAGCTATGACAAAGTGGCAAAAAAAAAAAAAAAATGCAACAGAACAAGGATAGACTCTTCAATAAATGGTGCTAAGAAAACTGGACTGCTACATGCAAAAGAATGACTAGACTACTGTCTAATACCATGCATCAAAAATCAGGGCTCTTCCTGGTGGCGCAGAGTTAAAGCAGAGCACTAAGAAGCTAAAGCCACTTCAGCATGAGTTTGGAGGTGACCACATGGCCCGGCAGACCTCTCCTGGCCTGCCCGCTGCTCCCCTCAGCAGTGTACCTCGTCCATCTGCCTGTTCTGCTCCCTACTCTGTCTCAGGTGAATCCTCTCACCGCCCCTGAACCTCTTGCCTGTACCCTAGTTCTGTATGCATAAATAAGTAAATCTTTAAAAAAAAAAATCCTCAAACTTGGGCCCTCCCTGGTGGTACAGCAGGCTAAAGCACTGCACTGAGAAGCTTAAGCCACTTCCGCATGAGTTTGATCCCCGCCTGCCCCGGAGGAGATCCACAGGGCCAGGCAGACCCCTCCTGACCCGCCCGCTGCTCCCCTCAGCAGTGTACTTCATCGATCTGCCTGTTCTGCTCCCCACTCTGTCCCGGGTGAATCCTCTCACCCTCCGCATCTCCAGTTCTATATTAATAAATAAATAAATCTTAAAAAAATAAAACCCTCAAAATAGAAGATTTGAATGTAAGACTTGAACCATAAAATATATAGAAAACATAGGCAAAACATATGACATACAACCTCAGAAACATCTTTAAGGATTAGTTTTCAGAAGTAAAGAAGAGAAAAGAAAAGAACAGCTGGGACTACATCAAACTAAACAGCTTCTGTACAACAAAAGAGACAATAACCATAATGATGAGACACCTTACTGATTGGGAGAAAATACTTGCATACACACAAATTATCAGGAACTGATTACAAAGAGTTCACATAACTCAACAAAACAAATAACCCTGCCAAAGAAATATGGGCAGAAAAGCTAAAAAAGGAGACTTCTAAGAGGAAATGTAACTAGCCAATGGGCATATGAAAAGGTGTTCAATACTGATTAAAATCAGGGAAATGCAAATCAAAGCCACAGTGAAATCCTATTTCACAGCGGTGAGAATGGTCCATATTAAAAAAAAAAAAAAAAAAAAAAAGACAACAAATGGTCCAGCCTCTATGAAAAGATACCTGGAGGATCCTTGAAACATTAAAAATGGATCTTCCTTATGATTCAGTGCTTCCACTCCTGGGAATATACCCAAAGAACACAAATTCAAAGAGAAACCTGCATGCCCATGTTTACTGCAGCACTATTTACAACAGCTGCAATATGGAAACAACCTAAATGCCCCAAAACAGACAAATGAATCAAGAAGATGTGGTGCATATACACAATGGACTACTACTCACTGATCAGAAAAGATAAACTCATGCCATTTGTGGCAACACGGATAGAGCTGGAAGGGATTATGCAAAGTAAAATAAGTCAGAGGGAACAGAAAAATACTGGATGGTCTGAGGCACACAGCAGTGGAGGTGGAAAGGTCAAACAGGAAGGAAAACCCTCATGTGATGGTTTACATGTGCTGTGGTGTGGGACAATTGTAGGGACTATACCTGAGGGGAGAAATCACGTATTGTACAAAAATGAACAATGATGTAACAAAGTAAAAGTATACATTAACTAAAAATTAAAGAATAAAAGAAAAAGCCGATGACAGATGTCTGAAGAACACTAACTGGTTTCCTTGCCTTCAATCTAGTTCATTAAGATTTCCCCCAAGTGATTCTAGGTCCTGCCTAAGTTGGGAAAACCTAAAGCAGCTATTTTCAATATCCTTTAAAGCTTGTAAAAGGCTGTAATTTTTAGTCAGTATGTCTCAAAATATTCACTTTGTTCATAATTTAACAACAAAAATTCTGATTCCTTTAATTAATGAAATTAAGACATTATCAAATTGGGTTAAAAATGTGTGTTAGGGGATGGAAAAACATATATTAAGTTCTTTAGATATTTTAGTGTTGAGGAAAGGAGATAAAGATATGTTAAGATGTTAAGTAAAAATCCATCAGTCCTGGATTTGAGTTAGTATAAATTCATTAGGTACTTAATCTCTAAAAAACAAAATTTTATCTTTTTTAGTTTTTAATTTGTATATTTGGAAGTGCTATCATTTATACATAATATCTACCCTTAATAAAATGTATTAAATCGTAACAGTATTTAGAAGACATAACACATTATTTACAACAGTCAAAAGGTGAAAGCAACCCAAAGGGTAATGGACAGATGAATAAATAAGCAAATGTGATATATACAAACAATGACGTATTATTCAATCTTAAAAAGGGAATTCTCACACATGCTACAATATGGATATTTAAAAAGTGAAATAAGCCAGTCACAAAAGCAATACTATATGATTCCATTTATATGATACTTAAAAGGTGTCAAAGTCATAGAGACAGAAAGTAGAGAGAGGCTGGGGAGAAAAGTATAGATTTGTTGTTTAATGGATACAATATCAGTTTTACAAGATGAATGGTAGTATGGAGATGGAAATGCAACATTTTGAATATACTTAATTCTTCTGAACTTACCCTTAAAAATGGTTAAGATGGTAAATTTTATATATATTTTATAATAAAAAAGTCATTTGAAATGCATCACACACCTAAATATAAAGGACAAAACTTAAAACTATAGAAGAAAAAATAGTAAAATAAAATTTTTGTGACTTTTGAGCAGGCAAAGATTTATTAGCTAGGACACAAAAAGCATGAACCATAATACAATAAAACTGATAATTTAGACTTCTTTAGAATTAAAATTTTCTGCTGTTTGAACAAAGTCATCAAGAAAATAAAAAGGAAAGCCAATAACGAAGACAAAATATTTGTCATATATATCTGAGAAAAGACTTATCTTTTAAGAACTGTTATAATTTAACAATAAAAAGACAAAGCAATATAAAAATGAATTTGAACATGCACTTCACAGAGGAAGCTCTACAAATGACCACTAAGCACATAAAAGTGGTCAAAATCATTAAGTGTTCGAGGGAATACAAATTAAACTATAGCACAATACCACAACATATCCACTAGAATGGCTAAAATGTGTTGGCTGCATGAATTTAATCCCTGAGTATTGCAGCAAACCTCTCCTGTCTCACCCACTGATGAAAAATTCCTTATCCCTCACCAGTGTATTTCAGTGAATTCACCTGTTATACTCCCCATTCTGTCTCTGATGAGTCCACTCACACTCCAAACCTCTGGCCTATACCCCAGTTCTTGCATGCATAAATAAATCTCAAAAAAAAAAAAAATGACCATAAAATGTAGCCATACACAGGAATAGCACTCATCAACAAAAAGAATTAAACTATACAAAACAATGCTAATGAATCTCAAGAACATTCTGTTGAGTAAAAATGCCAAACAAAAAAGGTATGTATTACATGATTTAGACTTGAAACCTTAAGAGAAAGCAAGTCTAAACTTATTATGCCACAAAGCACATGTCTAGGGCTAGGACTGTGGGGTCTGACAAGGAAGGGTCACAGGGAAACTTTTTAGAGCAACAGAAAGTCATGTACTTTGATTACAATAAGGATTACCAGAAGCACCTATCTCACAAAACTCCTCAAACTGTACACTTAAAATGGTAAATTTTATTACATAAAATATAGTTCAGTAAAGATGACTAATACTTTCTGCATACTGGAAGATATAAACAAGATTTCTCTTTTATAAAACAGGGATAATGAGTAAAGGGGTTAGGATTAGGTGATGTAAAGCACTGGCATACAATAAAACTCAAACTGCTAGAGGGATAAAGTTTTCTTAAAGATAAAAAAAAAGCACAACAGAGTCACTATAAACTAGTGGTTCTCAATTGGGTAATTTTTGCCTCCACCAGAGGATACTGGAAATGACTGGAGACATTTTTGATAGTTATGAATGGAGGGGTGGTACTAGTGGGTAGGGCTATCTAGTGGATAGGGGCCAGGGACGCTGCTAAACATCCAATGATACACAGAATGGTCTCCACAACCACGAATTATCTGAATCAAAATGTCAGTGCCACAGAGGTTGAGAAACAGTGACAGAATATAATCCACACTAAGAAAGAAAATATTGAAAAGTGGGTTTCAAATCCAAAATGGCACATATAAAAAACAAAAATAAACAACAAATGTTGGTGAGGAAGTTCCTGGAGAAACAGGAACTTTGCTGCACTGCTGGTGGGAATGCAAACTAGTACAACAACTATAGAAAACTGTTAGGAGGTTCCTCAAATTCCTAAACATGGAGCTTCCATATGACCCAGCAACCCCACTCCTAGATATCTACCAAAGGACACAAAAACACTGATTCGAAGACAGCTACACCCCATGTTTATTGCTGCTTTATTTACAATAGGGAAGACATGGAATCAACCCAAATGCCCAAAAGTAGATGGCTGGATTAAAAAGATGTGCTACATATAAACAATGGAATATTACTCAGCAATCAAAAAAGATAAACTCATGCCTTTTGCAGCAACATGGATGGAGTTGGAAGGGATCCTGCTTAGTGAAAATAAGCTAGAAAGAAAAAGAAAAATACTGGATGGTTTTACTCATAGCAGGAGCATAAAGGAGGGGGGTGGGGAAGGGAAATAATAAACATCTATATACCAGAGACATTTTGTGGGGGTGAGTTGGGGAACGGGATCAAAAATGTGGGGGAGATGGGAAAGGGCCCTCCCATTGAACCTTCCTGTGGTGCAACGGGTTAGGATGAAACTGCAAGCTTTAGGACACAGCACTGCAAGCTGGTCTTAGCCACTTAAGTGTGAGTTCAATCCATAGCCCTGAAGGTGATCTATGTGACGCAGCAGACCACTCCTTTCCAGCCCGCTGCTCCCCTCAGCAGTATACTTCATCAATCTGTCTGTTCTGCTCCCCATTCTGTCTCTGGTGAAGACTCTCCCTGCCCCTGAACCTCTGTACCCCAGTTCTGTATGAATAAAAAAAGAAAAAAAGGAGGGGTAGTACACGTGACTATGGTGATGGCATATGGGCGAATTGGTAATAGGAAGTCCATAGGTATTGCAGCTGAGATGGAAAAAGGCACAAAATGATGTAAAAATAAACTATTATAATACATTTTTTAAAAAAGGAAATTTACCAAAGGATAAAAATAAGTCCACTGAACATAAAAATATTCTCACCCTGAAGGAAAATGTAAAATGAATATATGAAATAGCATTTTCAAACCCATAAAGTAACAAAATTAAAAATTCTGACTATTGGGCCCTCCCTGGTGGCAAGGCAGGTAAAGCACAGCACTAAGAAGCTAAAGTCACTTCAACATGAGTTCAATCCCCAGCCCCAGAAGTGACCCATATAACGAGGCAGACATCTCCTGACCCACCCGCTGCTCCCCTCAGCAGTGTACTTCCTCAGTCAGCCTGTTCTGCTCCCCATTCTATCTCTGGTGAATCCTCTTACCACCCCTGAAACCTCTGACCTGTACCCCAGTTCTATATGCATAAATAAGTACATCTTTAAAAAAAAAAAATTCTGACTACACCAAATGTTGGTATGAGAGAAAAACAAATTTATATTATGCACTGCAGATTAAAGGATAAAGAGTAGCTATATATGAATACAGGTATGCATATATGCATTCTTATTCATGCATTAGGGTGAACAGTAACTAATGATAGTAAATATCCTTAGGGATGAAAGAAGATAAAGAGGGAAAACCTTAATACATATTAATTATTATTCTGCCCTCCCCAAACTAAGTTTTTAAATGGTTCCTATTCACTGAACAACTATTACATAGGTGCTGTACACAAGTTGTCTTTTATATACTTCACATATTTTATTCCTCACAACAAATCTGTGTTATAGATATTTTTTATAGAGAGTAAATTTTGTCTCTGAGAGATTAATTTACACAAGTTACATAGCCAGCAAGTAGTAGAGTCAGGATTCAGGTCAAAGGCTCTCTCCTAAAGTCAAACTTGTTTCTCCCACCATAGTACAATATCATAATCCATGTCCTAAGGTTTGACAAAATACTGAGAACATTTCCAGCTTTCACAGATATAGTGTCAACCAAGATAATTCTGATATGATGAGAAAATAACATGGTAAGATAAAGAGTAAGCAAAGTGTACATAATTTCAGTGGTTCACAAATTCTCTGGAAGCCCCCACCAAAAGGCTTTGAATCCCAGGCTAAGAATGCCTGCTTTTAGAAACAATAAGAACAACCACAAAAATAGGCTAGATTCAATTACAGTATTTGAAGAACAATACAAATTTCTTTGACCAGAGTTGTAGTTTATCAGTCAGTGCATTAACATAAGAATTACAAACATTTTTCATGTTCAGAGATTTTTGCTTTGTCTCATTAGACCTACCAACACTCTTACACAAGAGTTCTCTGTGGTGTGAGAGGCTTGTAGAATTAATTAAATTTGGTCATACATTCTGTGTGTAAAGGTTACGTTTGTTAACGATTTTAAGTTAGCACAAGAGGAACAAGAGACATTGACTAAGAGGTTTTATCTTTCTACATCCATGGACAATTAACTAATTAGCTACATCCCATTTTATGTCAGTATGTGCAAAAATGCAAAAGATTAAACATTAATTTTAAAACAAGAAAATGCCACACAATCCATATTTCAAGCGTAACTGTCTTTTTATCTGTCCTTTCTTATTTTGGGGTGATGGTTCATATCTTTCCTACTCTCTGGTCCTCTTCAATATCCCTTCATTCTGCTATTTTTAATCTCTTAGGCATATGTAATGCACATCTGTTTTGTTTAGTCACATAGATTTCATGTTTTCTATCAATTTAGCTAATTGCAAATTAGTGTTTTCTTTCCCTCAATAAATACTTCTAAACTCATTTACTTACTCTACCTTCATAGTTTTAATAGGGTGTTTTAATATAAATCTTCAGTTGGAAAAAGGAGACAATGTCCATACCATTAAGAATTATGTTCATCCAGCACACTGTCTCTTCATTTATTTTGTAACATCTGAGTACTAAGTAGGAGGAGCAAGTGTACAGACAATGATAACATCTTCTCTTAGTGAATGATAAAGCATATCAAGTACAATTATATCAACAACACTTTAAAAGCTATTTATATTTTCAGCCTGCATAATTTTAGGAAGCAAGTATAGAAAAATGACTATACATACAACTTTGACAATTACCATTACGTTCTTGGACTTCAAAGAAAGTAAAGAAGACTCCACTTACAACATAGTGGAGTAGAGTGGTTTGGATAATTCCCTCCCCTAAGTATAACTAGAAAAGTATAAATACATAAAGCAAATATAAAAATATGTATTACTCACAGGAAAATTTACCAATTCACCATGACTTATCTACAGCTATTTCCTGGAGGTTGGTGGTTCACAGGGATGGCCATTCTAGTCAGCCAAACAAGCTGGGTATCAAGCAGACACTCTGGTACACAGATCACGTGCAGGGAATGCACAAAGGAGAGTACAGACTTACATGCAGATGGGCACTGGGCCTCTGGTTCAGTTGCAAAGAATCTGGATGTTGGCAGCATGTGGTAGAGAGAGTTTCATCCTCCATTTCTGCTGGTAGAACAGAGAAAGACCTACTGTAACACCATAGAGAGGCACAGGAAGCAGGAGGGAACTTGGGCTCTGGGTAATAACAATCAGTGCTTGCTCCAGACCCAACAATAAAACTCCCTGCCTGGAACAGGTTTCCTGTGAATCAAGACAGACCAAGTCTTCATTTCTCCCCCTGCATTAGCTACCAAGTTAAACAAAGGAAAAGTCACAGTACACCAATGGAAAAATCAAAGGAAGCACTACATAAGCCTAAGAAACAAGGAAGAAACAAGGAGCATGTGAACATCAGATGGAAAAGCTTCTAAAAGAAGACCTATGAAAAGGATACAGAACTCAAAAAAAAAAAAAAGACACAGAATTCAAAGACTTAGTAGAAAAATATTTTAGAATAACAACCATAAGGAAACTTAGTGAAGGACTAGAAGTTCAATCAAACATAGAAAAATAAATTCAGGATCTTAGAAAAGATCCAGCTACAGAAAGTGCTCTTTACTAAAGAGAATGGGATTACTTAAACAAATACACACATCCACAACCACAGAGAGAGAGACAGACTGAATGAAATGAGAAAAACAGGGAAAGCATATAAAGTGGATTTAAGCTAGCAGAAGAGGTAAAGAGTTTTGGGAATTAAAGATACAAGTGTACAAACAACTCAAATGGAAGAAGGGAGAAATAAAGACTTAGGGAAGTGAAGGAACCTTACAAGAAATAACAGTTTCCATCAGATAATGAAACATTAGGATAATAGGTATCTCAAAAGGTGAAGAGAGAAGGGAGCAGAGAACCTATTCAAAGAATAGTTGAGAACTTCACCAACCTAAGGAAAGAAAAAACATGAATATCCAGGAAGCCAAAAGAGCATCCAAGTTCCTAAATGGAAAACAATGTATGCCAAGATGCATTACTGCTAAATTATCAAAAGTGAATAATAAATAATAATTAGAAAAGGCTACTAAAGAAAAAGAGCATGTTACACAGAAGGGCACCTCAACCACATTTCAATCAGATTGTTCAACAGAAACTCTTAAGATTAGAATAGAGTGAAATAACATCTTTTCAGCAAACACCGTACTCAATGGTGAAAAACAATACATTTCTTCTAAGATCAGAAACAAGACACAATTGGCTGAATATCACTACTGTTCAGCATAATATTGGAAGTCCTAGTCAGTTCGACAGGAAAAAGACATGAGAAATCAAAACTGCAAAAGTAAAACTTTCACTTTTGCCACTGACATAATAAAAAACAGAAAAATTCAAGACTACTAAGAAACTTCAAGAAATAATAATATAGTAAAGTTGTAGGTTCCAAAATCAATACATAAAATTCTATATGCAAACATAATTAGAAATCAATAATCCCATTTACAATCACACCAAACAATAAAATGTTTGTGAATAAACATTTTTTTTTCCAAAGACAGAATGAGTTTTTAAATTTCATTTTTCATTCAGAAAAAGATGTCACATGAATCTGGATTAGAAAACATGACATTAAAGCTTTTTTTTCTGGAAATGCAAGGGGGGAAAAAACCTTCTTACATCAAAAGCCATTTATCTTCTCTTCAAAATACCTGCTCCAAGTACTAACTGATCACCTCCCTTTCTCTGAGGCAAACTAACCCCCTCTACTTTTAGTGTCTTCTTTCAGCCACACAGTGTGGGTGCTGAAGACCCTGGGTCAATGAACAGAACTGTCCTTTAACACCAGCAACTCACTGGCAGAAGCACCCAAAGCCTTATTCCTAGGTCACAGAGATGGCACTGTTGCTATCTCATGAAGAAACCAAAAGCTTATCCTCAGCACAAATTAAGACCCAATAGGCAGATAGGATATAGTCTCCTAGGTCCTAAGCAGGCCGAGATAGGGGCAGGAAAAGGAGTTTTTGCAGTCATTTCATTTTTGAAAACAGGGGAAGCTGGAACCTCTTCCACTACTTGGGTTCCACAGGTACTCTACATCTTCTGAGCTCCATGGGAATCTGCAAACACAAATGGGGAACTTTGCCCTGGCTGGAAAAAGTAGCAATCAGGAAGTCAGGTTATGTAATAATTTGTGGGAAAATGATGATGGGAACTTAAGCTCCTCAAATGGCTGCCAGTCCTATAAAGAACAGAGGGAGACCAAGACAACCACTCCAAACTGGAATTGCTGGGGAATCTTCAGGCCTTTTCCCAGGCTCAGTATCAAGTACTGAATCCCATTCTAAGTGTGACACATGAGAGGGAAAGCAAGTGCACAACTGGCTGTGTGGATCAGTGCTGATGCCAGACAAAGGAACTTCAGAAGTTACAGAGACTAGTGTTCCCAGGGGTTATTAGGGCCGACAAACCCAAAAGAAACACCCCTATACTCAAAGCAATACAGTCACAAAATTGGCAGATGATATTACCATGGGAATAGACCAACTATGTAGATAGGGATATGGGGATAGAAGGGATGATTCGAACTGAAACAGAGCTACAGGGGCTATAGCTATCAAAAGAACAATGCCCAATTGGGGATAAGTCACTGTCAGTGGGTTCTTCACCCAAGTGCACACTTGCAAGACTACTCAGGCTCACAGAACAATGATGGGGTTTATTTAACAAATGGGGAAAATAAAGGGTCTCTAAAGCCATCTCATCCCAGATACATCACAGTGTCCAAAGTCCTAAACAAAAAGCTGCTCACCCAAGATGAAATTGTTCCATCAAAAAGGATGTGAAGCTCATGGCAGTCAGCAAGCTGCAGCTGGAGGTGCTCACAGACAAAGCCACTGAGATGATGCCCAAAGCAGCAGTCCACAGCAAGTCTGAAGGTCAGGATGGACAGCACCAGACACTGGACCAAAAAAATAGAGGCAGCAGCACCAGAAAGCAATGCCGGACAATCGATAGCTTTCAAAAGGTGACTGGACACAGAATGTTGGCAACTCATTAGCAGTGCTGGACAGCACTGGCCACTAGTGCCCACCACCCAGTCACTAGCATTAGAGCTGTTTTTAAAAAATTGTTGGTTCACCAACAACAGCTATTTGAGACAGTAGGCCCAAGGCTTGGTGGTTGCTTAAGGCAATCAGAGGCAGGCCTGTGCAAAGCTTTTCGACTCATCTTCTTCCCTTGGAGGATAACTGCGGGATACTTCTGAGCACAGTCCAAGTGAGCACATGTCCAGTCCAAAGTGTCCCAAGTGAGTCCTGTCCAAGCGAGTCTCAGAGTGCACAAGTGCAGCCACACATTCCTCAAGCGGAATGCAGCCAGAGAGCAGGTCCTCTGAGCTGGCTTCTGCCTTGCTTTATCTCCTCACTCCGAGCCCCCTCCCTACCAATCTGATTGGACCAGTTTCAGTCCTATGAACTGAATGGAACATTTACCAATCGCTCATAGCTCACACCTGTTCGTTCCATTCCACAATCTAGGCACCAAACCCATGGGCCTTTCTACTGACTACAGCTTAAGGAGCCAAAGTACTGGAGCTTGTCCTGTGTGTGTGAGTTGGGGGGGGGGGGGACACAGGGGCTGCACGCTCTAGGGTGATATGCTAGTAGAACCACTGCAGACCATTGCGAGAAGTCTGAGCCCCAGTGGGGCCACTGGTGATGGTCTGTGAAAAGCCCATCAGACACTGCTTACATTATCGCAAACAGTGTTCTGGGGCCAAGCACCGGAGCCCCCAGGGAGGGCCTTCAGTTTCAGAATCAGTGTTTCTTATTCCAAAACCTCTCCATTTCTTCTTTGGCTGTGGTTCTCAAAGGAACATTATTTCTGTTGTAGATCTGAGGATTAAGATGGGCACAAAAGTAATGACAGCCAACATATCTCAACAAGAGCACAGCCATCTTGTATTCAGGCCCTGGCAATAAACTTAACAAAGGAGGTAAATGACCTATACACTGAAAACTGTAAGATGCTGTCAAAAGAAATAAGGCATACAGAAATAGAAAGATAGTCTATGCTTAAGGATTGTTAAAAATAAACATTGATAAATGGCCTTATTAGTTAAAGCAATTTATAAATTGAATGCAATACACGACCCAACGACATTTTCCAAGGAAATAGAACAATTATAAAATTTGAATGCATATTTTACTGAAAGGCCCTTGGCAGCAAAAGCAAACTTGAGAATAAAGAGAAATGGAGATATCATATCCCCTGATTTCAATCTCCACTACAAAGCAAGAGTAACCAAGATAGTATGAGGTTGAAACAGAAACAATATGCCAACAGAAAGTCTAGAAATAAACCCATACTAATACAGACACTTAAACTATGACAATGGTATCATGAACATACAATGGAGAAAGTGGTATAAGTGGTATTGAAACAGGGTGGTCCCAAGGAAAAGGGGAGGTTCCAGGTTCCCAGTCCCACGAAGGAGGGTGGAGCTGAGCAGAGAAGAGAAGGAATCTGAAGAGGAAGGAAGTAGGATGGAGAGCCAGGAGACCTGAGGAAGCCACATGGATCGGAGAGCATAGGATGAAGAAACCGTGCTTGTTTCTCGGCCCTGTGCTGGTTGAAACAGATAAGGGTGAGAGACCTGTGGGGAGAGTGACTATGACAGCTTTTATCTTAGTTTTGATTGTGCTCTTTTCCTCCCAGATTTGTCTGTCCATTTCCGACCCTTTTCTATTGGTCCCAGCCAGAAGGTGCTTTAGTCTTGTGGCAGGCTTTCAGGCCTTGCTTTGGGTCAATCCCTTTTGGGTGGACTTTTGCCCACGAGGGGATGGGTTACTTCAGGTGTTTGATTTAGAAATTATACTCTTTGTCTTCTGTGTTGTATGCTCACAGTATTAAAGTTCCTTTTCATTAAAGTCTTACATTTTTTGTCTTGATGTGGTAGATGGCAGCAGGTTTGGGGGTTTAGGCGAGTCCCTCTCTCCCTGCCCTGTAACAGTACTGGGAACCTGGATAGTCATATGTAAAAAATGTGCAGCTACATCATTTAAATTCATACACAAAAAATAGTTCAAAATTAATTTAAGGTTTGGATACAAAACCTAAAACCAAAAACTGCATACATGAAAACATGGGGGACAGTCTCTTCGACTGCATTTTGTAGATTTCAATGGTAACAAATGGAAAGAAAAATAAACAAGATTACATCAACCATGAAAGCTCCAACCTCCAATGTGGCATCTCACATGGCACATTTGACAAGGGATTAATTTCCAAAATATAATATAAAGAATTCAAATAACAACAAAACCACCACCAATACAATCTAAAAACAGACAAAAGACCTAAATTGACACTTCTCTAAAGCATACAGAATGTTCACCAGCACATGAAAAAAGCTCAACATCACGTAGTTTAAGGTAGATGCAAATCAAAACCGCAATGAAATATCACCTGTGTGAGAATGGCCTGTATCAAAAAGCCTGGAAACATAACAATGAGGATGGGGATCAGATAAAGAGAACACTCCTTCACTGTCAAAGGAATATCAATTGTGCACTCTCTAAGGAAAATAGTATGGAGACTCCTCAAAAAAACTAAAAATGAAAGTGCCATATGACTTGCTGGGAGTGAACAAGTGCGGAGATTTACTGAGGGACTGGATAAGGGCAGTAATAAATTAGGCCTTGCATCCAAGGGTGATAAGGCGGTAATAAACTGGGCCTTGTATCCAGGATGAAGGTGATAACGAACTGGGCCTTACATCAAGGGACACAGGGATGAGTCACCCCTTTGGAACCTGAGCTTAGAATCTATATGAGACCCTTCCCCCCTTATAGGGCTGGCAGTAGCTGCGGACCCCAATCTAGGGGCTCCGTCTCAGCTGCTGCCCAGGAGCAATAAACTCTGCTTGCTCACTCAGCCTTTCTGCCTCCCGCCTTTCTTTCTTGCCGCAGGTCACAGAAGTTGGGACAAAACATGACTCACCTATGCCATTTCTAGGTATTTACCCAAAGAATATGAAAACACTAATACAAAACAGATTTATGCATGCCTAGTTCACCACAGTACCACTCACAATAGCCAAGATAAGAATAACAACGGATGATGGGATAGAGAGATTGTGATGTATATGCTCAATAGAATACTACTCAACTACTTAAAAATATGAAATAGTGCCTTTTGGTCAAAATGGATGCAATCTGAGGTAACTAGGGAATACGCCAGAAACTGCAAGACCCAAATGGTTTCACTCATTTGCAGAACATAAGTATTCCAAAGACAACAAAACAAAATGACAAACACACACAAAAAACTTCCGGATTCTGTGAAAACAAGTGATGACCAGAAGGGATGAGGGCTGGGGGAAGGGTACAGGATAAGGCAGTGGAGCTTTGTTGGAAGGTGTGTGAAATGTGCACATAAGGGGATGTGAAGTTGTACTCCCAAAGTTTAATTATGTAAATGATCAGCAAATCACTGAAATTTGACCAGAAAAAGAGATACAGTACTCAACTGTGTAGTTTCTCTAAATACCGATAGATTTTGGTCAAAACCCCATTTTCCCCACAACGGAAAACTGGTCTTTGCTATAAAATATATGCATGCCTCAACTTTTTTTTTTTTTTGCTCCTAGCTAGAAAAAAAGTCAATGTACTGAAATGATCAGCTGTTTGAGGTTTTTAAAGCCTGGATTTGAAACCTGGTTTTGTAAACAAATTGAGTGATTTTTGTAAAAGTCACTTAGCGGCTCTCCAAATTTCACTTTATGCTGTTTCTAAACCATACCTACCTCAAAATGTTGCTCTAAGGGCAATGAGCTTTTTTGTTCCCCAGCACTCAACCTGGCATGTTTCCAACATAATCCCAGCTTTGAAGATTCCTGAAACTAAAAGTATGGGTTTCCTTGAGTCCTTCCCATCACAGTGCTTCACACATTACAGAAACTCAGTGAATTCAGGGACTGCCTTGGGAGAAGTCTCAGCTTTTTGGCAACTCTTTCATTCCCCTTTTTTTTGGAGGCTAACGGCTTGTATTACAGTATCAGATATACCATATAGATTTATATATAAGTGTTCTCTATTTTTATTCTCTTAATTACCTTTCAACAGCTTCCTATGCTTTTCACAACTCCAACTCTATTGGGCCTAGTGATCAATTTAGGATCAATCAATTCTTTCTCATTTGAAAAGTTCTAGCCACACCTGCCCCTCTACCTGTTGCTCAAACACTCTTAAGTTTATTCAAGCTTGAGGCTATGTTTTCCTCTAACAGGAGCGGGTTTGTTTAGAACACTCCCCACACATTGAGCCTCCTCAGAGATTCTTTCTTTTGATTACTCTGCCTCCCTCCTTTTAGTATTATTTACAGCACAGCACTTGCCAGGGTGCCAAATTCTCCCATTTCCACGGGAGAACAGGAACGGTGACTATTTTGTCTCTGTGCTTAGCTGTACCTGACACGGAATGGAGTAATTCCTGGACTACTAACGTCCACCTTTCGGTTTTCCAGCTGGAGCCAGGGCATGGGTGCCTCAAGTTAGAGGGAGGCATTTACTATGACTAACTTTGCCCAAGTCCCTTCCCGGAGTGTTAGGGCAAGCTGCTCTTTTCCCCCAGCAGGGCGGAGACAGGGTGTTCCATGGCCCTCGATGTGGAGTCCAGAGCCAACTGTGAGATCCTGGGTTCAGGCGTTGGAAGTAGTATAGCTACAGGTAGGTACACCAAGGTGAGTCACGGTCAGGCGGCCACGCTCATGAGCCCTGCGTGGTGGACTTCTGGACCTTACACGTGAGCCAGGTGGACCAGATGAACCTCTTCCTGAGAAATCTGAGGGGCCAGAAGAGTTAATAGAACTTGGCGTCGCCGACGTTTGGAAGTGAGGTGAGAGGTAACAAGGACCTTCTCTCCACATCGTAAGAGGAAACCTGATATCCGTCACCAGAAAACTACTTCCAGGGAACCAGCTGAAAAACTCACCAGGAAGCTTGGGCTGCAGGGACATCCCGAGGGAACTCGGGTGGAAGGAGGAGCCTTTGGTAGGAGACTAGCGAACAACACGCGTAGAAAGTGCGCAGCCGCACTGGAAGCCGCATGCGTTCTAGCCAGAGGCGCAGCCGCAGTGAGGCCTCGCGCGGCCTGGGTGGGGCGCGGGACTAAGGCGGAGCTAGCTCCTCGCGCGCGCTGACGTGACGGGTCGCAGCGGAAGGGTGTGGCCGCGCAGGCGCCCCGTTGGGTCAGGGGAGCAGGGAGGCGGTGCCGCGCAGGCGCCGTGGCTGGCGGTAGCGGCGGCGGTGTTAGCGGCGGCAGCTGTGTGGGGGTTCCGGGAAGATGGTGCTGATTAAGGAATTGTGAGTGGATCGGTGGGCACGAGTGCGGTTCCGGGACTGCGGTGGTGGGGGAATTATTGATTGAGAAATGGCGGAGTATTTCTAAGAAGGCTAGAACCCAGACGCTGCCGCTCCCTTGCGCGCCTCCTACCCCCGGCAAGCGCCCCCGGCCCACTCGAGGCCCCATCGTTGCGCGCCCCCAGACAGATCTGGGCGTTGCGGTAGAAACTCCACGGCCCTCCCTTGGGGCGAAGGCTGCTAAGTCCCTGGCTGGAGCGCATGGCTCTGGAAGGCGCGGCCAGGAGTTTCCGCCGGGACCCGCCTTCTCCCCAAACCCCCCCCCCCCCAATCTGAATCTGGGCGCATTAGACCTGCGGGTAGGACCCAGCGATAGCCAGAGGGTGGGGTAGATGCCAGAGGGTCTAACTGATTTGTCTTCTGGGGTGGGGTCCGCTGGAGATGGGCTTGCCGGTAGAGGTTGGGACTGGAGGTGGGATGTTGGTGCCCTGAACTTCATCCAGGAGTCTTAGGATTGGTCTAGAGAGCGAGACTTCATTCTGCTCTGAGTCTTAGTTTCCACATCTTTAAGATGGGGTGACACTCGGTTCCACCTGCTTCACGAGGTTGAAATGAAGAGTAAGCAATTGGCCCAAATAGAAGGGTTTCCATATGCATCAAAATGGTGAGGCTTGTGAATATCTGGGGAAATCTGGTAGTAAGTTTGCAACTGTCACAGCTGGTTCTTGTCATGGGCATCCCTTAGGCAACTAGAGATTTCGAATATGGCCTATTTGATTTTCCAAAGGCTCCTTTGATTTGTTAAAATTTTAATTATCTACAGAAACCTTATTGTTAGTGTTGTCAAACTTCCTTTAAAAGATCTCATCTCTTCTCAGCTTAAAGTCCTTCTTAGACTCCCTATGTCATGAGAGTAAAAATCAAATCTTTATGATAGCTTAGGAGATCATCTTACACTATTTTCTTTTATGCTCTGATTTATTTACAGCCCTTCCCTCCCCCATTTCAGGATCACAAACTTCTATTCCAGGACTGAACTCCATTCAGGGCCTTTCTGCTTCCTGTTCTCTATGCCCTTTGCCCAGCTCACTAAACTTCAGCTCTTAAATATCACCACCTTAGGGAATCCCTTTTCTGAAGATCTAATTGCAATCCCAGCTGTTTGGTCCTTAGCAATTTCTACCATCAAACTTGCAACAAAAAATTTTTCCGTTTTACCAGGTGTGTTCCTTATAAATACTCTCCTATTCCCAGGTCATAGCATAGTCCCTGGCATGTAGTAAGTGCTCAATAAATATTTGTTACATGGGTTAATGAAAAACTATTGTCAGTGAGAGATCCTGAGAAAAATTTGTTGTAGAATAAAATTTTTTCAGCTAAAGAATATAATATAGTATTGGGCTTTAGATTTATATAAAACTTCATCCAAGTTGTTTATATAACAAACACAAGTGTTAACTTATTAGTTTGACATCTTTGTAATATAGGTGGGTGGCAGATATTAAGACAAATGGAGGAAGAAGATTGACTTGGCCCATGCCATATAGCAGATGAGGCATAGCACTAATTTTAGATCATAGATCTAACCATTTTTCTTTTATCAGAGTTATTTCCCTTCTCATTCAGGAAATCCCCTTGACAGTTATGTCATCAACACTAAGCTAACTCATGGAAAGCAACTCCTGAATACACCTAAGTAACAAATGGTGAAATGTCCCCCAAGTATAATTTTTTCCTCAAGAATTATAAATACAATTCTTGATGTTCACTCATATGTGTTAAGACCTTTTTGTTCCTCCCTCCTAGACTTTTTGAAAGCTTGAGGCTGTTTTCCTTTTTAATTAAGTATTCCAGTACAGCATTAATCTTAACACATTGCCAGCATTCAGTGTTGTTGAAAGGGGGAAAAAAGGATTCTCCCCTACTGTCTAGACAACTTTCTAAATTGTTTTTGGTCAGGAGCAATAAACAGATCATTTCCCTATGATATTGGTAAACTCTCAAATATTTTCACGAGTATTTCTGTCTTAAAAAATACCGTCTATTTTTATTTTTGACATGAACTAACAAGTTAGAAATTACTTTACAGGGTGGAGAGTTCCTTTCAAGTTTTACTCAAGCTATACATGAAATTTTTCCTAGTGTGAAGTCCTGTTTTTTTTTTGTTTTGTTTTAAGATTTATTTATGTATACAAGAGCTGGGGAGTAAGCCAGAGGTGGGGGGTGAGAGGATTCACCAGAGACACAGCAGGAAGCAGAACAGGCAGATCTGAATACACTGCTGAGGGGAGCAGCGGGGGAGACAGGAGATGTCTGCACCATGATCTCCCTGGTCAGTTGGAGATCAGACATGTGCTGCAGTGACTGAGGATAGCTTCATAGTGCTGTCTTTACCCCTTGAGCCACCAGGAAGGTCCCAGCTCCTGGTTTTAAAGAATTATTTGGTAGTTCCATTTGGAAAATTATTTTTGTGAGAATTTTCACATATTTTTCAAAGTGCTGTGAATGGTTAAGTATGACTTTAAAAATAATAACAGAAAACCAAAGCCTGCCTATTCCTTCTTTTTTGTTTTATTAAGCAAAATTGACGCTACTTGACTCATTCATTCATCATGTATTTAACTGTCACTTTTAATTTTGTAAAATGAATTCCTTGAAAGTGTTATATAAAAATAGCATCTTCCTGCTAATGAGCAGTTGTTCAAATTACACAGCATGGATTTTTTTGTTTTTGTGAAACTTCAGGGAAGTCTTTAACTTTACTCTGTACTCCTCCTTTTTACTCCCTCTGTTGTGCATCATCTTGACTCTGATGTTTGTAAACCTCCAAAAGATGACTTCCCCATAAACCTGCTTCTCAATGTTTTTAACTACCACAGATGACTTCTCAAGTTAACTATAGTCATGTCACTTAGCTTTTGGGACAACCTTCCATAATTCTTCATTGCCTGTTGAATTTGATAACATTTAAGACCCTGAAAACATGTTCCTAACCTAAATCTTGGACTATTATCTTTTTCAAGATATGCTCCCAACCTATACATAAAAGTATGTGTCACATACTTTTCCTCTCACCCTCCCTCCCCAGTTACTGAATGGTGAGCAAGTTAGTGTGTACTTTGAGGAGGCAACTTTAGGTGATTAGGTAGGGAAGGACTTTATATAACAAGTTAATTCTTGATAAGAATAGAAATTAGTGATCACTGTAGCTTTGAGAGCCAAGGAGGAGGACATATTGTTTCTTAAACATTTTATTGCAATAATATTAGTTTATAATGTTACGTATGTTTCATATGTACAGCATTATGCTGTCACATCTGTATATACTATATTATGATCACTGTCAAAAGTTAGTTTGACTTTATACATGTTGGAGAGGAAGGCTGCATATGAACATTCATAGATTCTGGAGGAGGAGAGTAGTGGGTGGGAAATGGAGTTGAAGAGACGATGGAATGAAGAAAACTATTGGAAATTTTCTGAAAAAATTATAATAGAGGTTAACACAGATTTTTTTTTTCTGATAATAGAGTTAAAATAAAATTTTATATGATTCTGTTGAGGTAGTTTAGTGGGGCCAGATCAAAAAAGGGGTTGCTGTGTTGGAGAGCAGTTACTATGAGGCCGTTGATACTCAGGGTGTCTTGATTTTCAGAGTTAATGGTACAAATCTGTAAAGAGAATTCCCTATAAAATTCTGTGATGTAACTGATATTCTTACTTTGGAATTCATCTTCAGAAGCATTGGTCCTTCACATGAGTTCTTTTATATTTACAGTAAAAAACTCTCTTGGACACAATCAAACATATATCAGCCATATATTTAATATACCTGGGAAGGGTTTACATTTATAAGGTTTAAAGTATTTTTTTCATAAATTTTTTCTTATTAAGTCTTGTAAGGGACCTTTAATTTCACTTAATAAAATTAAGGAATAATTGGGTGGTTGGGAACAATTTTTACAAGTGTTTATTGAGAGTCAAGACGTATTCTGTGAGAAGTATTATTAAAAACCATATAGTTGGAGAATGAAACCATACTAAAAATTTCACGGCCCTCCCTGGTGGCGCAGCGGGTTAAAACACTGCACTAAGAAGCTTAAGCCACTTCCGCATGAGTTCGATCCCCGCCTGCCCCGGAGGAGATCCACATGGCGCGGCAGACCTCTCCTGGCCCGCCCGCTGCTCCCCTCAGCAGTGTACTTCGTCCATCTGCCTGTTCTGCTCCCCACTCTGTCTCTGGTGAATCCTCTCACCCTCCGCATCTCTGGCCTGTACCCCAGTTCTGTATGAATAAATAAATAAGTCTTTAAAAAAAAAAATTTTCATGAGGGCAGCTAGACCAGACTAAAAATATTGTATTGATAGCCTACAGTTTTCAGTGCTAGTTTCTTTTATTCTTTATATCTCACAAGAATCTCTGCAGCTGAATTTTTGTAGTTTCTATACAATAAAGAGTTAAACTCTAATGATCATTGGAAGTCAAGAATAGTCCCAGTTTAAAATCCTTATTTGGAGCTCTAGACATGTAAAGGCCTTCTTTTATAAATGGCATCCAAGTATTGTGGTATCATCACATTCAAAGGAAAAGTTCTATTAAATGTAGAGTTCTTTGTTTTAAAGCCAACTATTTCACATGTAACTATATTCTTTTTCTTTTTGTCTTTTTAGTCGTGTGGTTTTGCCATGTTCTGTTCAGGAGGTAAGTCTTGCTTGCTTCTGTATTATTGTATTGTAGGTTTTTTTTTTATGATTTTGTATTTTTTATGTCAAACATTTGATATATTAAACTCATTTTGTTTACTTTCATTTATGTTTACTTTCCAATTTATGTAAAAAAATAAATTGAGTGTTATAAATAATTAATTGTAAATTAATTTCTGTCACAGTTCCTTCTTTTGGAAGGATCTAAAGAATGAAGTATAACCTCCCATACAATAGGAGTTTTTCCTACACTATCCCAAAGATGAGATTCTAGTCTCAACTTGAGTACCTTAAGATTAGTAACCTTGCTGCTTAGAGACAGGGTTTTCTGTTTTATTATTGAATATTTTAAACCTTGTCTTTAAACCAGAATTTAATTTCCTATAATGTTTGATGATTGTTTACATTTTCCACTTGAGCAAAGGAAATAAACTTGCTCTGTCTTGTATATGATAATTCTTCAGATTTTCAGATGGCAGTTCCCCTCCCCCAGCCCTTTTGTTTGATCTTTACTTGAGGTCACAGGTTAAAAATTCTCAACATATATCATTGGTTCATTTGGCCTTATATAACATGACCTCTAGACTTCTTCGCCAGCTGGCCTCACTATCCCATGTGTTGTATTGTTCTCAGCTGAAACCAGTACTCCTGACACTTAACAGTGAGAGTCTGTCTCCCTTGAGCTGCACAATATAGAAATACATCATAAATTTATAGCTTATACATTCTGCAGTTGTAGCTGTAGCCAAGAATAAGGATAAAATCAGAGAAGTCTCCTAAGAAATCAAGATATATGTAGTAAAATCCCAAAAGACCTCTGGGGTCCTTCTGTAACTTTTATACAGTTTGACCTTGCTCAGTTTTCTAGTTTTCGTACAACTGACAGTGAATCAGACAGAACCAGTAAGTTGGAAGTGAGGCAAAGGAAACTGATCATCTAAGAAGTGACAGCTGTCAGAAAACAGAAAGAAAAAGAAAAGAAAATTCATGACCTGAAATAGAGTAACTGTTTGGTACTGTTTAATATGAACACACCTGTGTGTGCGTGTGTGTGTATCAGTAGTGTGTTCAGGTTTCACTGTGTTAAAACAAGCAAGGCACCCCTTTTTACTTTTCCTATATCAGTCAGTCACTTGATTGATTGAACTTGAATTTGGAAATTGACATTTGTTTTTGTTAAATTTTTCCTTTGGGTTGAGGTAATTGAATCAACTTATAGAAATCTTCGAATTTGGTATTGTCACCCAAAATAACTCACCTTTTTGTTATACTCAACAAACATGTACCTTCTGTTCTCTAAGGTATTCTTTAAAATAACAATAAGCAAAGGTATAGTTGTGTGTCACAAAATCAGTCCATTAATTTTTTTGCATATTTGTTTCTGTATAAATTTTTGTTACTTTGTTGCTGACCAAAGTCATATTTACCTTTCAATTTAAAGACATTTTCATTTTAACCCTGTCTTTTACAGTACAGCATTACAGGAATTCAAAATTACATTTTGAAGAATTTAAGGATTATAGTGTTATTTAAGTAACCCTGATGTGTTGTCTGATGAAAACCAAAGAAATACTAGTCCTCTACAGAAACTTACTTTTGATGTACTTAAGAAATGTATTTGTTCTCAGCTTCCTAAACCCTTCTCTCTCTCTCTCTCTCTGTGTGTGTGTGTGTGTGTGTGTGTGAGTGTGAGAGAGAGAGAGAGAGAGAGAGAGAGAGAGAGAGAGAGAGAGAGAGATTGTGTTTAAAGGTATAAGATACTATCATACTCCCATTGGCTTTTTAGAGAAGAATACTTAATAAGCTTACAATTTCCCTAATTTTTTGTCCCTCAAGTAAGGTGTTAGTTTTGATTTATTAATGTTTAAAAATAGAGCTTTGAAACTTTGAAAGAAAAATACTTCCTCAGGCTTCATTGGGAAGAAGAAATTTAGCCAGATTTGAAGAGATTGGAAATAGTGCTTGGTTGAGTCAGTGAAACAAATCAGAATCCAAAAATTTCCGTTAATCATTTGTTGGAATTGTTAGTGACTCCAGATTGGCACAGAACAATACTACCCACTCACAAGTTATTGGTATAGACCATTGAGAATTCTGGTTCACTTCAAAATGAAATAGAAATCACTGTTAGCAATTTCTTGCCTTTCACAGTAGCACTTGTTTGTGATATTTTAAGAATAATGTCTGTTCTCTAGAGAACTTCAAAATAGCAGTTCTGATCCTAAATACCCAGTGCTTTTTCTGTTTAGGTGGCAAGGACCAAATTGGTTATGTCATACTTAAGTTATGGGAAAAGACAACTCCAGAAGTCTACTAAAGTTTGGACTTAATATTTCTTTGTATTTTCAGGCTTTTCTTACTACTTTGTGTATCTTTTCACTTCACTGAAAACACTCTTCTGGTTCTTCAGCTTTCTTAATTGGCAAAGTGACAATTATATTCCTTCCAGGCCTTCCTCAGAGTTTTGTGAAATCTGTGAGCTATAATAGATATGGAAATGCTTTGGGGAAAAATGCAAATACATTTATTATTCAATAGGTTGAAGCCAGTATCATTAAGTTTTCTTGGTAAGTGGATAGTGCTTTTTGAAGTCCCACGGTATTTGTAACAGTTGTTTTCGTAATATAAAAATCTTGTAAAATATTACAGTTTCTTACAGTTGTATTGTCACAGTGTTTGTCTTTCTCTGTATTAATTTTTACTAGAAGTCATTTTTCATATAGAACATATGCGCTGAATGGTTTAGATATGTTTTTCTGTATTCTCTATAATAAAGTTTTGCTACTGGAAGTTTTTGTAGTCACAGCTGACTTAGTGAAATTCTGTACTCTTTGAAATTTCAGTATCAGGTTGGGCAGCTTTACTCTGTTGCAGAAGCTAGTAAGAATGAGACTGGTGGTGGAGAAGGAATTGAAGTCTTGAAAAATGAACCTTATGAAAAGGATGGTGAAAAGGGACAGTATACACACAAAATTTATCATCTAAAAAGGTAAGCAGGCAGAGGGGAAGGGACTCACTGGACTAAGGTGGAGGACTTTTGGTGCTTTGGTGGAAGACACCTTTTAAGAGTATGTGCATTTGCAGAAAGTGAACCTATAGCTATGAAACATGAGCATATACAAAGCAGCATAGCTAGAACTAATATTAATAAATAAAACTTAATACTTAATCACTATATTAAATAATTATAATTATAACTAGCCAATTTAATAAACACACTAACTACCTGACTATAGGTATGCTCAGATATTTGAATTTCAGTCTAACGGTGTATTGTATTTTAATGTTTTGAGACTTTCCCTGCCTTTATTGTATTGTTTGCTTAAAAAAAAATCAGATTGCGAAATAAAAACTTGACCTCTGCTCTCGCTGTAGAGTTTATTCTCCCAGATTATTTTCTATGTGTATGATTGATAAAAATGATTTATTCCTTATATGATTTTGTTTTTTTAATAGCAAACAGGATCATACCAACCATGCGTTTTGCAATTTGCTTTTTTTTTTTTCAAATGCTGCAAGATATTGTGGACATTTTTCATGCTACTATTTAATACCTGTATCATTGTTTTTAAAACTGAGTAAATTTTCTTAGTATTCTTAGTGTTCTTTAAACTATGTAAATTTACATATTTTAGGTATTTCTAATTTTTTACTTTTACAAGTAATAATTTTGTGAATATGATTGTATATAAATCTTATGCCTTAGTTTCTATTTCTTTAGAAGAAATTTATGGTAGTATTGCTGCAAGGACATTTCTCATTTTAAAATTGTATACTACTTTCAGATTGCCTATTAAGAAAGTTTGATGGTATTCATTTCCCCATATTTTTCTCTTACAAATTTTTTTTTTTTTTAAAGATTTATTTATTCATTTACACAGATCTGGGGTACAGGCCAGAGATTTGGAGGGTGAGAGGATTCACCAGAGACAGAGTGGGGAGCAGGAAAGGCAGATCAATGCAGTACACTGCTGAGGGGAGCAGCGGGCGGGTCAGGAGAGGTCTGCCACGCCAAGTGGATCTCCTCCGGGGCAGGCGGGGATCGAACTCATGCGGAAGTGGCTTCAGCTTCTTAGTGCAGTGCTTTAACCCGCTGCGCCACCAGGGAGGGCCCTCTCTTAGAAATTTTTGAAATTTGATATACAGAGTAGTTCCCTTGTTTCAGTTTGTGCTTCCTTATTACTAAAGTTGGCTGTCTTTTCATGTTAATTTACATTTGTGTTTCTTACATGCTTTGATTGTTGAAATCCTTCACTTACTGTTTTTATCTCTAGTGTGTAAAATTGTTTTTGCATATTCTCCTAAGTTTGATAGTCTAATCTCTAGGGCACAGAACAATAATAGTTTTT
This sequence comes from Condylura cristata, assembly GCF_000260355.1. Classification (NCBI taxonomy): domain Eukaryota; kingdom Metazoa; phylum Chordata; class Mammalia; order Eulipotyphla; family Talpidae; genus Condylura; species Condylura cristata. Next base: position 7,636,521 of record NW_004567130.1, on the reverse strand, counting down.
TAAGAATCTGTTTTGTTTGTAGTGCTAGTATATTAAAAGACCTTGTTCTTTTGCCTTTATTCATATTAAAATGAATTTAGCACCCATATTTGTGGAGTTCTTAAAGTTTCAGAGAAACCGGGATGATCAGTATTTTCATATTTTTCAATAAAGGTCCTATTTGTTATATAGTGACCCATGAATATAAAGTAGGTTACCATTTTATAGAACCTGAACTTTTGTTGTTTTTTCATAGATTATAGCATTTCATTGCCTATTTCAGGTTTGAATAAAGGCAATAACGCTAATCAAGTAATTAGTCTGAGACTTATTTGTGGTTTCCATTTGTTAGCCCCCTATGATTTAAAAAAAAGTCACTTGAGAGAAAAAATTGGCTTTGATATAATCCTTTTACTTACAGTATGTGTTAAATTTAGTTATATACAGTCATCTTTTTCTACCATCTTACATTTATTCATTAACTAATATTATCAATACATAAAATTCCCTTTCCTATAAGCATTCACTTCTGGAATTCTAAAATAAAGTTTGAGATAAAACATTCTTTTGGTCTTCATGATGTACATATGTAAATTACCTTGAAATAAATTTTTAAAAAATTGGAATAATGGGGAAATGTTTGTGTAAGACTAATTATAATACATTAGTTGCTAATATATACATAAATGTAAATATATAATCTTACCTGTGTTTTTAAAATATTAATCAGAAAAAAGCCTAGAAGACTTTGTATGTGTTATGAATGTTTTTTCTTTGATGGTAGGATTATGGGTGATTTAAAAGTAGTCCATATTTTTGTTTTATGAGAATAAAAGGAATGATAAATACTATTTTTGATACATCTGATTCAGGTGACATTAAGAAGTTATAAATTTCTTAAGTTGAAGAGGCACACTTAAATATGGCTCATGGAAGAAATATTCTTGTTTTGGAGAGCTTCTTTGGGTTGAACTTTAAGTATACTCAGTCTTCTGGAACAGCTTCTTCATTCCTAGGAGTTGAAATTTGATTTACCCTTTAGTGTCAGCACACATTTCCTCCTCATTGGAGTTCTAAGAAAGAGTGTATAAGAAGACTGTAAGGTGTGTAAGTATCCAAAGTAACACAGCTATTAAGCGGCAGAATGTTGACTGAGATTCTCTGATTTTTATTCCCATGCTCTTGGTCACTAGTGAGCCATCCCAGGTGCCTGACAACCAGCCCTCAGGACCTGATAAGCATATGTGCCCCATAAGATAGGAGAGGAGTCTGAGTGGATGATAGAGACTATTTGATATTCAAGGAAGGCTTGCCTTATCACACAAAGACAGTAACTAGGTGAAAGCATAGAGGGGTATGAAACAGATTGGAAAAAGGGGGAAAGTAGCAGTGGTAGGTCTGAAGTAGAGTTGTGGATAATTGGCACTCTGACAGTAATGAAAACAACAGTGTATCCATTAAGATGAGAACCAGCTGCTGCTGTAGTCTAGGAATGGGGACTGTCACAGTGTAGAATTGTTGGTCTGCACTCAAGTTACCTGCCTCATACTGAAGCCACAGGGTAACTGTCATAGGGATTGACAGAGAACCAAAGCAGTAGTGCTGAGACTGTCACTGTGCTAGTGGAAATAGTAGTTCAGTCACACACAGGGCTGACTCTTAAGTTCCTGCAGGTTTCATCACTTGATCATGTACTGGTGTACATGCCCACGGTTCCTAGAAAGTTGTAGAGCTCTCTCCCTAAGGAAGTTAAGGTTAAGTACATCAATACATATTCCTTTTTTTGTTTTTTGTTTTTTGTTTGTTTTTTTAAGATTTATTTATTTATTCATACAGAACTGGGGTGAAGGCCAGAGGTGCGGAGGGTGAGAGGATTTACCAGGGACAGAGTGGGGAACAGAACAGGCAGATTGACGAAGTACACTGCTGAGGGGAGCAGCAGGTGGGTCAGGAGAGGTCTGCCGGGCCATGAGGTTACCTCCGGGGCAGGCAGGGCTTGAACTCATGCGGAAGTGGCTTTAGCTTCTCAGTGCTGTGCTTTAACCCACTGCGCCACCAGGGAGGGCCACATGTTCCTTTTTTCCTGCATTTAATCCTTTGGGTAACCTGTAGTCCTGTGTGTACTGGCCCTAAATAGGCATCACTAGAACTGCAGACCTGACAAACTCGCCTGACTAAGGTGAAAGTATGGAGTGTATAAGAGAGGGTGTTGGCTAAGGTCACAAATGCTTTATTTTTCATTTTGTTAACTTGAAATTCTGAGGTTTGCTTTCCCTCGTGTGACAATGGTTTGTATTCCATGACCAAGTTGACTTTGTATTTCAGCAAAAACATTTCCTGGTAAGATATAAATACCTAACCTCAACCAGAATATTGAGAAACACTCTTGGCAAGGTATTAACAAAAAGAAACAAAAACAAAATTTAGTGACCACTGCAAGGAACACTTCAAATTTTTGATTTCCCTGAATCTGAGATGTTAATCTATGGCATGAAATTCTTTCCTTTTTCTTTGATATCTTAAAATGAGTACTCACCCATTTAAAGTCACCCTCATAATTCTAAGCAGAGTATCTAATACTTGGTGTATTTTTACCGTTAACTGGTCATTTCAAGTACTTTAGGTAAATACTTGTTCATTCTCATAGCAACCTTTTCTAGTAAGGAAATTAGGGCCCGGGAAGGTGTAAGTAAATAGCCCTGTATTTAGTAGCAGACATAGATCATAAGCCAGGCAGGCATTGTGACTCAGAATGCCCTCTTAGTAACTATTTTCTACTGCTGAGCCCTGGGAGAGTTAGAATATTTTCCCTTTCCTGCATTGAACACCAAGGCAGTTTACAGAGAAATTCTTCCCCAGCCACATATCTCACCATATCCCATTTTCTCATAAATTTAATCTCAACATTTCCAAAATTAAATTAACAAAGTGATTATCCACATAGCCCAGGTTATTAATCACTCTTTGCGAATATAAATCCTTGACTCTAAGCAAGTCATTTTCTTCATTGTCTTCTAGAAGGGACTTGCTGAACTCTTTCAGTTGTGATGTTTGGTTGCTTATAACCTGGTGCTTATGGTTATAACAGCGCTGGCATCTGTCCTTTGCTAGTTATATTTATCCTTCCCTAAATTCCATCACTTTTGGTCACTTCTGATTTTGACAGCAAATCATATTTCCACCTGGGTATATGTAAGTATATATACATAAATACTTTTATATATGTATTTAAATGTCTTGGATGGACCTCCTTTACCACAAAAGTTTTAGTTTGTTTCCTTAAGTTGTTTAATATGTGCATAGCAGTGAATGGTGGAAGGGAAGACAGAATTTTTGGACAAAAGATTTTAAAATCAGGCAAAGATGTGTGTTACAACTGTTGAGAAAAACTTGAAGCTCTCCTGAGATCTGATAGGAGCACACCAACAAATCATTTTATTGTTTTCTGTCCCTTCTTGGAGAAAATCAGTTTTATTATTCTGTCTTTTTTTTTTTTTTTT
>NW_004567130.1:7599728-7632477 GCF_000260355.1 Condylura cristata | reverse complement strand
AGACAGAGTGAGGAGTAGAATAGGCAGATTGTTGAAGTACACTGCTTAGGAAGCAGCGAGTGGGCCAGGAGAGGTCTGCCGCGCCATGTGGGATCACCTCCCAGGCAGGCAGGGATCGAACTCAATGCGGAAGTGGCTTTAGCTTCTCAGTGCTGTGCTTTAACCCGCTGCGCTACCAGGGAGGGCCCTAAATACTTCATTTTTATAAGCAAAAAGAATCATTTGCCAGAAACCAAAGTTGTGTTTAAGTTTTGAAAGTGATACATTTAAATCAACTGAAAATGCAAAGATAGATTATATATGATGATTCCTGTTTGTAGAGTATTTCTAAATGAGTAAACATTTAATAATTATTACCCAAATATAGTATAATTTGTTTTTTGAGTTGAGAATTAGGTATCAGCACATAATGTTTTCTTTGTAAATAGTTCTAAGTGTTAAATTTTGCAAAGTTCAGAGTTTTCTAAATCGAGTGATCCTATTCCAGAAGAATATCAGAAATACCTGTTTCTGAAAAACTGTTTCCTCTTTATGGAATATTTTATTGCTCTTTGGTATTGTAATTTTTTTGTAATTCTGTAAAAGTTGAGTCTTGTTATATTTCCTGGATAGTAGACAATTTATTTTTGTTTCATTTGTTCCTTCCCCACAAGTTGGGATATTTTTTCCTGCTTATATCTCTCTTTCCTTTGTGCAGTCTTCCATCTCCATGGCTACTACGTTTAATGCAAGTTCCATTACCTCATGAGATCCTCCAGTTACCTCCATGGTCTCTTGTCATCTCTTAGCTATTATAAATAGTGCTGCTTTGACCATTATGGACAAGTTTCAGCATGGACATGTTTTTCCCTTGAAGTGAAAATCAAATTCACCCAAAGGCAAAATGATCTTAAATTTAACATTTTAAATATATACTAAGCACATGCCCATAATTGTAATTGCTGGCTCATGTGGTAATTTCTTACTTTTTGAAGAATTGCTAGGTGGTTTTCCAAAGCAACTTTATCGTTTTACAGTCTAATTTTTTTGACATTAATTATTTTCAGTTACCTTGAAATAGCCATCCTGATGTGAGGTGGTATTTCATTGTGGATTTGATTTGCATTTCTCTGATTAATGATGTGCATCTTTTCATGTGTTTTTTGGTCATTTGTAAATCTTTGGAGAAATGTCTGTTCAGAGCTCTTCCCCATTATTAGTTTCTCTTGTTGTAAGAGTTCTTTATATATTCTATATAGCAGCCTCTTGTTATATATGATTCGCAGTATTTTCCCCCATTCTGTGAATTGTCTTTTCACTTTCTTGGGTTCTTTGAAAAGTTCTTGATAAGTTAAAAATTTGGATGATGTCTCTTAATTGCTCTTTTGTTACTTATGTTTTTGGTGTCATTATCTAAAAAAACTACTGCCCTATCTGCAGAATATCATTACATATTTCTCCTGTAACACAATCGAGAGTCACAAAAATTTCATGTGTGTGAATTTATTTCCTCTGAGAATTTTATAGTTTTAGATCTTCGTATGCCTTCATCCTTGTCCATTCCATTAATGTTCCACACCAAGCTGGGATGACCTTAAATTGTAGATTAGGTTCTGTCATTCTCCTTAAAATCTCAGTAGTTTCCCATTCTATAAGAAATAAAGTCCAAAATATTTAGACCTGTGTGATAGGGCCCATGTCCATCTTGAACATTTTCTTCTTTCCCTCTGCTTCTCTTTGGTATTGTCTAGCCATGCCACAGTCCAGTGATTCAAATGAGTCAAATCTTTGGCTGTCTTAGGGCATGTGGCCAAACTCCACTCCCTGTCTCTTGTGTCCTGGCACTCCACATCCTTAGATCACCACTGTAATTTCATTTCCTCATGGGGCCCTTGTGGGCCCCCTTGTCCTAGGAACTCATTTACCCGTTGCCTTCTTTAACGTCTCAGCATTTTGCTAGAGGTAATTCTCATTGTCTGTGTTTACTGGTCTGTTTTCTGTACGAGTTGTGGGTAAAATTGTTTCTGTTCACACACCATTATTTATATAACCCCAGGCACATTCGACATTCAGTAAATACATGAGTGAGTGAGTGAGTGAATAAGATGTCCAATGTATTTTAGGTGTGTTTAAGGTATGACTATAAAATGATAGATGAATTGCTTTACTTACAGCAAATTAATCTGGTCTTCAGATTCCTCCCTTTTTTTCTCTGTGCCTCATGTTTAACCACAATAGGATGGAGGAAGATAGAAAAGTGGAGCTTTGAAACATTTTGCTCAGTTTGTTTGCAAGTAAATGAAAAATTTTCATGGGAAAAGTGCAGTTTTAAATGATTTGCCAAGATGTTATTTAATATCTCAAAACAGGATATTTTAAAAGAAAGCTAAATAGAAATTCAGTATGTATTATAGTTATTCATTATATATCTGTTAAATTTAATTAGCCTTGTTTTCTTGTAACATTGTGACAAAGCTGTCAAATGCTGAAACAGATTCACAAAAATTGTTATATTGAGGTTAGAGTAATATCCCCCACTCAACACCACTGATAAGTATATAAGTGGAATTTTACCCTGAGGTAAAATATTCTCAGTGTCCACTCATAGCTAGAGTAGGGGAAGGGCATAAACCTTTGGACATTATGCTATAGCTAACTATTAAACAACTGAAATCTAGATATGTTTATCTTGAGGTTAGCACTGTCATGAGTGTTAGTTTGTTGCGAGAGAGAAGTTTAGAACAAGAAAAGGAATATACTTTTCATATGTTTTTTAATACTTAGTGCCATTGTTACTTCAGCTAATATTTGTGCCTTTTATGAGACTCTTAAGCCTCCAAACCAGAATTTTCGGTATTTCATTGCACATATCTTCCTAACTGATTTTGAGATGGAGGAATGATATATACACTTTCATTCATATATAAATGGCACACTTGAACTGCTTTTATATGACTACTCAAGTTGCCATTAATGAAAATTCCTGTCCTTCAAAGTAGGATTGAAATTTAATTTTATTCTATTCATGCATTTTCTCCAATGCTAGTCAGTTATTTTAATACATTGAGGAGAGATGTTATTTATATTCTCATGTTAACTGTTAAAAGCCAGTACATTTGAAACAAAAATAGTTCAAATGTTTGGTCTTTTCTTGACTAAGCCAGAGCATAAAAGGAACTGTTGTAATTCTGTTGGTGGGAAAAGAATCCTGGAAATAAGGTTAAAGTCATTTGGGAGCTAAATAAATATTAAAACTTAATTTTAGATTTGATCCTTGCTGGTTTTTAATGACTGCCAATTTTCTTCTCTTTGGGTCAGCACGTTTTAGGAATTTGATGAATATTAAAGTTTTAGACTGTTGGGCACTAAAAGAATAAACAAGATTGTTAAAATATGTTTCTGGTCTAGTATGTGACTACTTTTCTCCTGCCTTTTCTAAGTAATCAAATAAAGCCATTGATATACCTGATTGTTATGCTCTGAGATGAGAAGTAGGGGAGTTTATCAGAAACCATAAAAGAAAGAATTGCTTCTATTTAAAAATACATATATTCTTGATAATTTTTATATTATTTTGATACTGTTTTATATACCCTTATAGCTTATGTCAAAAATTTACCCACATATATTACATCATTACTCTCATATATTACATATATTATGTACATTTCTCTGATTAGTCTTCTCCCATATTGTAGAAATTTTGGTTCCAATTCTTTAGCAACAAGAAATAATTTGAGCTGCTTGATACTGACTTTTAATGCGATACTATTTTCAGTTATCCTGGCTTCATTTTTCTAAAGTTATATCCCTTTGCATGAATCTTCTAAGACTTGCAAACTATTATATATTTAAAACATTAGCTTTCCTTTATTAGCTATCTTTTAAGACTGAAGGCTTACTCTTAACTGCCATATGCAGTCATGTCCCTCCAGTAATTTAATTTGCCGCATTGGCAGGAGCCCCAATGTTACACAGCTTCTCAATGGTGATGTTGGGGTTTGAATCCAGCCTATAAAAGTATTTGTAGAAGTGTTTTCTTTATAGTGGCTCAAGTTAGTAAAAATGAGCATTTTGTTTGCATTTCTTTGAACTCCAACGCTAGTTTTTTTCATTTGTTAACCATTGTGTTTTCTAGTTGTAATGTATCTGTGGATGTCCTTTGTCCATTTATCTGTTGGCTCTCTCTTGATTATCTTTGCAAACACTCATCATGTATCAGTTCTATGACTAACCTTTCCCCTCTGACCATACTGAGGCAGCCAGTAACATTCATCTTTTAAACCTATAAAATTTTATACTTGGTTGTGTCATAATCTTATTACCTACAAGAGTTCTTCATGTTGTCATTTTTCTGTAGTTAATGTTATAAATTTTTTTTTTTATTTTAGACACATTTTTTTTTTAAAGATTTATTTATTTGTGCATACAAATGGGGTGCAGGCCAGAGGCTCACGGGCGGTGAGAGGCTTCACTAGAGACAGAGTGGGTAACAGAACAGGCAGATCGACGAAGTACACTGCTGAGGGGAGCAGCGGGTGGGTCAGGAGAGGTCTGCCACGCCATGTGGTCACCTCCAGGGCAGGCGGAATCGAACTCATGTGCAAGCGGCTTTAGATTCTCAGTGCTGTGCTTTAACCCGCTGCGCCACCAGGGAGGGCCTATAAAATGTTTTTTAAAACTTTGAGAGTTCCTTATTCTGTGGCTTTTGTGTGTGTTAAAAGAACAGTGTTGTATAGTATAATTATTTGTGTAATGTGCAAGTTGAATAGCTTCGGTTAACACCTAGATGTCACAGTAGGGGAGTAAATCAGAAGCCATAACTGCTTCTCTAAAAAAAATAAACCTCTTAACCATTTTGTTACTTTTACATTAACTTTCCATCTACTTGATTACTTTTGTATTAAAAAAGAAAACTTAACATTCTTGGGTATAAGTTTATGAAGCTTAGTAAATTATCACCTTTGGTTACAGTACTGTTGGAAGCAGTGTGATAAATGCCAGTAAGGAATTGGTGGTTGAAAATACATCCATTATTTCTTTCCTCACAGCAAAGTTCCTGCTTTTGTGAGGATGATTGCTCCTGAGGGCTCCTTGGTGTTTCACGAGAAAGCCTGGAATGCATACCCCTACTGTAGAACAAGTAAGCCTTCTTCCCAGCGCCATTTTGCTCCTCAGCCCCACTGCTAAGGAGAGGGGCCCCTGGGGATGACTCCTTTGAGAAGTGTTACACCGAGCTGGTCTTCGTGGGGTCTCAGGTAGTCATCACACAGGTTGTGGCAGGACAACTGTCTTGGGTTCCTCCCAACGGGCCTCTGGCAGAGACATGGGTTCTTTCACAGGTGACAGCTACTTTAAGGTCCTTGCAGACAGAGTAGCCTCTAGGGAGAAGTAAACTAAAGGAATACAGAAAACTTAAAGAAAGTTCATTCATATTCAGAAATGTCTTTGGTATAGTCTCAGTAGTACTTTGCTTACATTGCTCATAATAAAGGAAAAATATGACAGGCTTCTCAAAATTTTCTGTTTATTAAGTTTGCCTTATAAATGACATCCTGCCTTTGTGTTACCCTTGCTTTATAATTAGATTATTGACTTCATAGTCTAAAGTATCTTATAGTGACACTTGTATAGAAATATGTTTTGGAGACATAAACTACTAAATGTTCTGTTGTCAGGTTGCTTATCTGCAGAATTGCATTTTGGGACAGATTGTATTGATTCTGATTAATGTTCTGAAATTTTTCCTCTTTCATTGCCTACTTGTCCATTGTGCCTCAGTTGTAACGGTGAGTAAATCTAATTTTTGTGTCATTTACTCTTCATCTCTAAATTTTTCTTTACTTAGTAATTATTTTCAACTATTGCTTCCTTTTTTTTTTTATTGAAACTGCCCACCAGTGAGTGACTCCTTTGGTCCTTCTACCAGCTCACACTCAATCCCAGTGTTAATTGGCTCTTCCTAATTTTGTTGCGGCGACTCCTTACTGACTTTATTTTGCTTCTGCTACTCCCTTTTAATGCAAGCATTGCTCACCAAATCTCACAATTTCTGCATTATTGATTGGCACTGTATGCTGCATGGCAAGTTGGCTTATTTACATTGTTGAAAAGCATGCAGTATTTGATTTGCCTGACAAGTCTACTCAAATAGGCCACTAATAATTCTTTGTCACTGGAAGAGTAGTAGTCTTCTGTAAAGTCAAAGCATGGATGCTTATGCTGGGGAAGGCTCCCACACACGGGAGCCCCAACGAATTGGTGAAAACATCACTGTCATTTTGCTATTTTCTCTGCAGAATGAATATATGAAAGATGATTTCTTCATAAAAATTGAAACTTGGCACAAACCAGACTTGGGAACATTAGAAAATGTAAGTTTTGACTGTACTTTCAGTGCAGAAGCGCCTGGAGATGGGTACACCGTAGGCCATTTTGTCATCACCAGAGTGATGTGACCTGCATTTTACTAGCCCTTGGCCATAGTAGAGTTTGTCACATTGAGGTGAGGCAAGCCTGCAGTCCGAAACAAATGAGCCAGTCCCCTGTCTTTGGCACTTGAGTAGATGTTGGTGAGTTTGTTGTTTTTATCAGCTCCTGTTCTTCTGAGACAAGGAGAGCATAGGTAAACAAAAGATAAAGATACTGTGACTATTAATTTTAGAGTTCTTTCATCTTGACATCTCTTTGTATTGGTCCCAACTGCTAAAAGTAGTTAATGGGTTGTTTTAATTTTTACCTCCATCCCACTTTGCTGGGATATAGATTGATGTCAGTGAAGTGACCAAAAGTCAGGAGGGAAAAGGTACTTTGAATAATTTACAAAAATGTCAACAACTTCCTGACTTTTACAGGTTGGTACATACTTACTCTGAGGTTAGTTTTAGAGAAGTCAGGTGGGACTTAGTGCAACCATGACCCTTTGATGAGGTCTATCAGTGAAATTGAGAGGGCATTTGGTACGGATTGATGTCTTTGATCCAGTAGTTCCCAAAAATGTGTTCCCTGGCCAGCAATAGCATCTGGGAACTTGTTAGAAATGCAGATTCTCAGAGCTGCCCATCCCATACCAATTGAATTAGAATCGGTGAGGAATCTGTGTTTTCTGGCGCTTGTTCACGTTTGATAACTGCTTTTCCCTCCTTATGAGAGATTGTTACAGCAAAGTAACTAGTGATAGTTGTGGTAGAGTCTGTTCTTACTGTACCAGGCAGTAGAACTTTTGAATTTTGATGGGTAGTACTTGACTTGAATTTTTTTTGGAATTGAGCATTCTATGTTTTGGTCCCCCCATAGTAACTAGTCTGAATGACATGATTTGCTATGCTTCAGTCTATATTTGATTGAATTTGCCATTTTTAGCATTGAAATGGGCATATCTTTCACAGTTTTTAAAAAATTCTTAATTGTTTCTAGATGGAGTTTCAAAAGTAAATAATTGAAGTGTTGGCATCACACTGAAATTGTATAGCCTTATGAGGTTTTAGACCATACAGAACTGCTTCTTGATATCTAATTACAATGTTTTCATCTTATGTTTGTGTAGGACTTAAGAAGGTGCAAGGGCTTTTACTATGTATCATTTGGGTTAAGTATAGGTCAGATACATTTTACTATGTAAACCATCTCTAAGAATTGACTGAAAAGAATAGTGGCAGATTTCTGTGCATTTGGCAGTGTCCTTTCCTCCCCATTTATTATTTGGATTTAAAGGGGTAACAAGATTTCTTGATCCATTGAGACATCTGAGTTCATGAAATATTGTTTTGTTTTTCTTTTTCATTTATAGGTACATGGTTTAGATCCAAATACATGGAAAACTGTTGAAATTGTCCACATAGATATAGCAGATCGGAGTCAAGTTGAACCAGCAGTAAGTATTACATATTGCTTGACGTCATTTTAACCTGTTGCCGCTTACATGTAAGATTATTTTATTTATATCTTCTTTACATGACCTACATTTTCACGCCAAAATTACATCTGGGTCCTTGCAGCACAGAGAGCAGATCAGGAGAGAAGGTGATTTGTTAATGATGAGGATTTCACTTTTGCACATTGACTCCAGAGCCTGGCATGTGTAGGGGTTTGTTTTCAGTAGGATAAAATAAAAGCAGTGTTTTCTTATAAAAGGATTCTTCTTGAACTTCTTTAAATAATATTGGGCCCTTTATACTTAAAAGGTGTAATTAAAAAAGCAAAAAATTTAATGTACCTACATATTTTTAGTAACTCATCTAGGGCTAAAGTCATTTGTGGAAATTGTTTGATGCTAGAATATCAGTTTAATAGTTAGTAGCTTCCTGTGCTGATTTATACTAGATATATGTGTGTGTGGCTTTCTTGTAGTTTGTAAATATTAACTTGTTTATGATGTGCTGGCTGCTACTTTGGTTTTACAGGGCACAGTTGTGGACTTTTTACTTGTTCACACCATCAGAGACCCTCTTCCTACTGGTCTAGAGAGCCAGAACTTTGGGAAAGAGTGATATCCTTTGTTTGGTGGTGGTAGAGCACAACATGTTCTATTTCATTTTCGGTGTTTATTCCCTGAACTTGAACAGCATTGTAAGCTGCCCAGAAGTAACCCAAACACTGGGTTACTCAGTTTTAATCAGAGATAAACCTTCTAAATGAGAGGGTTCGGACCTTTGCACAGAAGTCACTGGTGTTGGGGCTGCCAACAGTGACCTGCAAGCAGGGTCTTTTTTTCTGCTCGAAGTAAGTAGTCCTTGTCTTAGAAGTTCTCTAGTTGTGCTGTGATTTGAAGATACTCCAATTTTAGGTACTTTCCACCTGTGAAATTATATAGGACTTTTTTTTTTTCCATTCTTAGAAGTAGCTTGTATTCTGTTTTAAAACCAGTGATCAAATGAATGTTTTACGCTTTTAGGTTGTGTTTTTTGTGTTGGGTGTCTTTTCCAGCCTCAATTTAATGTGTGTTAAAGAACAGTCATAGAAAGAAAGACCATTAGGAGTGACTAGAGTCAGTCAGTTAAAGGCTAAGTCAGATAGCTTGAATGCTTAGAGCATCAGGTTGCAAGCAGCAAGCAGCAGCAGGGCATACCTATACCCAGCAAGCAGCAGATGACACACCTGTATTGGGTGACCTAGGAAATGCATTCAGCATTCAGGTGATTTGTTAGTATTTGTAAAAGTTATGCTGGCCGAACAAAATGATTCAATCTTGTGGCTTATAGGCTTGCATTCTGTGTTATTTTCCAGAAAAGTACAGGGCACCTTTGGTTTTACCGGGTGCATAAGAGTAGTTCTTTGTTCTGATCTTGGGCTAAAATGAACAGTGTTTGCAAGTGGTAAGAATAGACAAAGGAAGTTGTGCAAGAACTCTGAAGGCCGCCCTCATCCCTACTTCTTCCATCGCAATGCAGCCTTCAGAGAGGAGAGAAGGCACACTGCTGGCCTCTAGGACACATGTTGCCAGCAGTGGAGATAGGTGTTTTTGGTGTGGATTCTGCAAATAGAAAGGCTGAATATGTGATTCTATGTGCAAGATGGAGAGATAGTGAAGGGAGAATGGATTAGTCCCAAAATGAGAAGAATCTGATTGTGAGTTGGTGGAGCTGTATCCTGGAGCTAGGTTAGATTGGCTTCAGGCTTGAGTCTGACGTTCTGTACTTACTGGCAGTTGAGTCTTAGACAGGTTACTTACTGTGTCCACGCCTGTGTTATCAGTTATCTTCCTTAATCAACAGGATTAAATATGAGCACTTTAGAGCATTGCCTGGTTCAGTGTTTGCCATTGTTTGTTACAGTTAGTTATTACTGTACATGAATTCTGCACCAAGCATAGTTTGCAGAGTGAATAAGTATTCTTCTAAATAAGTGTGTGGTTTTCTTTTGCAGTGGTAATAGCTCCTGTTACAAGTTATATCTTAGAGATTAATGAGATACAAATTTAAAGTTTACAGAATTCACAGCACTTTTTTTAAGGTTTATTTATTTTGCATACAGAACTGGGGTACAGGCCAGAGGTGCAGAAGCAGTGAGAGGCTTCACTGGAGACAGTGAGGAGCAGAACAGGCCGACTGACTAAGTACACTGCTGAGGGGAGCAGTGGATGGGTCAGGAGAGGTCTGCCACGCCATGTGGGTCACCTCCGGGGCCAGGGATCAAATACTCACGCTGAAGTGGCTTTAGCTTCTTAGTGCTGTATTTACCTGCTGCAACCACCAGGGAGGGCCCCACAGTACCTTTTTATTGTGATAAAATATATGTAAATAAAATGTCCCATTTTAACACCTTAAAAGTGTATAATTCAAGCCCCTCCCTGGTGGTGCAGCACTAAGAAGCTAAAGCCACTTCAGCACGAGTTCGATCCCCGCCCCGGAGGTGACCCACATGGTGCAGCAGACCTCTCCTAATCTGCCTATTCTACTCCTCACTCTGTCTCCGGTGAATCCTCTTCACTGTCCCTGTGCCTCTGGCCCATACCCCAGTTCTGTATGCATAATAGATAAATCTTTTTAAAAAGCATACAATTCAGTGCATTTTGTACATTCATAATATTGTACAATCTTCACCAGTGTCTAGTTCCAGAACATTCCATCAACCCAAGAAGACACCCTGTACTTATCAACAGTCAGTCATATACTATGCCCTTTTTCCAACCTTTGGCTATCACTAACCTGTGTTCTGTTCCTATGGATCTACTTGTTTTGAATATTCTCTATAAATGGGGCTGTAACAATATGTGGCCTGCTGTGACTGACCTCTTTTACTTTGACATCATGTTTTCAAGGTTCATCTATGTTGTGGCACATGACATTGTTTTAACCGTTTATATGACTGAATAATATAGTCCAGTGCATAAATGTGGCACATTTGTTTGTGCACTCATCACAGGTGGACATTTAGGTGGTTTTCCATTTTTACTGTTCTGAGCAGTGCTTCTGTGACCAGATGTATCACAGTAGATTTTTATGTGTTTGCTCAGTTGTGGGAACAGATAGCACAACTGACAAATGTAGGAATTTTTAGACTTTTTGATAGTGAAAAGGCAACCACAACGTGTATATTTTCCTACTGTAAAAGGGATAAGGGAACTCTGCAGGAGGAGGTAGTGGAGCCCTTAGTGGCTTTTAAGCCGAGGCCTGATAGGAGTAGCACGCTAAACTGTAGAGGGGTGGGGGGCCAGGGTCGTGGCCCTGACACACATTCCACAAGGAGATAGGCAAGAGGCCTAGTGGGTCAGTCACTCTAGGTCTGCCCTTTCCTTCTGTACATCCTCATCGTCCACTCTGCTGGCACAGGTGGTTGTGCCAGCATTTGCCCTTTAGGTTCCACCCCATCTACTTAGGCTTGACTAGCTAATGTTTGTGTTAGGATTAGTTTTCTTTACAAACACATGTACCACCTGGCCATCCTACTTCTTCCCAGATCCATTGTAGATTTCTGTTGAGCTAATTTATTCATACAATTCTTGTATGTTCCTTAAAAGTTCTAGTCCATAACATTGCAAAGAAGAAAGCTTGAAGAATGCATTTGCAGTTCTAAAATGGCCATGTTACAGCAGTCAGCAGGTACCAGTGCCTGCTCAGTCTGTACAGACAGGGTGGCCCTGCAAGAACTGTCTGCCTTTGGTATGGCAACCTTAAGAATTATTTACTACTTGGGTGGAAAAAAAAGCCCAGTACATGTATCTCTTAACAGTGAAGATACATTCTGTGGTTGAGTGATTTCCTTATGTGAACCTCACAAAGTGCACTCTACAAACTTAGGTGCACACCTGGGCTGGCTGGAGGGACACCCACTGTGTAAATCATTCATTGTTGACCAGAAATCATTAGGTGGTGGTGCATAATCGTACAGTGAAACAGTTAGCAAATGGCAGAAACTTACACATGCTGCAAAGTGCTGCAGGGTTTCAGAGAAAAGAACAAATGATCTGTGAGGATGAAAATATGAGAAGACAGGATGAAGAGTGTGATGCAAAGATGAGTAGAGATGGGTTTGATGGAGCAGTCACTTTCTCTTTTAACCATTTTTTCTGGCATATTATCAAATTTTTTTTTCTTTCCCTTCCAAATAGAAATTGAACCTCAGAGGGAAGGCTCCCTAGTTTTAATTAAAATGCTTAAGATATGGTAGATACTTAGTGAATGCACGTTGGGGGAATGGATTGTAGGCAAACAGTGAAAGTAATCACTGATGGGAAAGTTGAAATACTTTTTAAAGTTGAAGGGGTCCTTTGCTATCCATTCTTACTGCTTTTAAACTGCTTTTGCATAATGTAAAGAGTTTCTTGGAAACTCACTCAAGATAGTTGGAATGACTAGAACATGGGACTGATGAGTTGCTTTTGTCCCCCTCTCCCAGCATATTTTTGCTTACCTGCAGGGCTTCATTGTAACACTTGCTTTGAACACATTGTTTCAGAGCTGCAAAAAGTCTGGTTTCTGGGCTAACCTCCCCTTTGTGTGTGTCTGTCTGTGTGTGTGTGTGTGTGTGTGTGTGTGTGTGTGTGTGTACTGTGATGAGACTGAAGTCAAGATAACTAGTTTTTCTCAAGATCAGTTAGCCAATGTCATGGTAGAAATTCTAACTTTCAATCTAGTGTTGTTTCTACTGGCTCTTGTTTTCTTCTGAGCGAAGGCCTTGCTTTGTTATTCTTCAGGCTGACACTGGAGTGTAATAACCTCTTTTTAAACTGATCTGCCACTTACCGTGTCCTCTGCTTCTCTGTCCCAGCATACAGCTTATTTTGGCCTCCCCTCTCTGGGACACCTTCCTCCCTGTTCGACGCCTCTGTGTACTTGAGGATATAGGTCAGATTCCACTTCTCTCAGGGAGATTTCCCCGATGTTGTAATCATTCTTTCCCACTGCTGAATTTCAGCTCATTTCATGCTGTGTCTGTGTGCTCATGAATCCCTCCCCTTTTCAGGGAGGGTACATCATAAATATTTGGTGAGTGAACCTGGTGAACTTGAGGATAATGTGAGTATCCCTTGAGTCTGGGTTGGTGAGGAGTGAGGAAACAGACGCATGCATTGCCTGTGGGAGTGTAAATAGCTGTAACTTGCGTAAGCAGAATTCCAAGTGTACATGCACTTAGAACTAGCAGAATTACACTTGTAGCAATTGATCCTGTTCAGTTTGGAGTGACAATTTTATTAACCTGAGATTAGAAACACTGGGACATCTAAATGTTTCTCTGTCAATGGGAAACTAGTTAAAAACATTTTGGCTCCACCTGTGCAATGAAGTTCTATATAGTCATAAAAAGGGAGGGAGCCCTAGTTGTACTGATAAGAAAGAGTATGAGTAATATGCTTCCATCTGTTGTATTTTGAAAAGAAGGAAAATACATCTATTAGCATATGTTTGCTTGTGGTCACAGAGCATGCATAAGATGCTAGTACGACAGTTAATTCCCTCTTCTCCAAGGCTTCATTTTTTTGTGGTTTAGTTACCCACTGTCAGCCATGCCCTGAAAATACTGTGTACAACTGAATGCTTGAGAGAGACCACAGAGACTTTTCTTGAAGTCTATAGATATAATTGTATTATATAAATATAATAAGTTATTTTTATTAGCTATTGGTAATTTCTTATTATGCCTAATTTAAAAGTTAAACTTTATATAAGTGTGTATGGGGGGAGAAATTATAGTGTACATACAGGGTTTGGTAGTATACATCTGCTGTGAGTCAGGAAAGATCCTCAGGTAAGGAGAACCACTGAGCAGATCCTTCAAAAACAAGGAACTGAGTGGCTGGAAGTTTGATGCAGTGGAAGAGTCAAGATGTATACAACGGACTGGGGATGTCTGTTTTCGTTGTTACCTGTTGCTGCATAACAAATCACAAGTTCAGTGGCCACGTAATATAACCAAGTCAGTGCAATGACCCTGTGTCACTTTGCCATAGTCTGTTGAGTAGACACCAGTCACATGCTCCACCTTCACACAGTGGTGGAGATACATAAAACTGTGACTCATAGGGTGCACGGGTCATCTTAGAATGTGTCTGTCGTACCAAAAGTTAGTTTTTAGTATCTAAAACTTGCGCTTCAAAGATTGGAGTGTCTAGATTTTGGAGCTTGGTAACCATGAATGGACCAACAAGTCAGTTTCATTAGGGAGACTTTTGTGAAGGTATGTTCCTCCAAATTTCAGATGTGGCACCTAAACATAGGTTTTAGTTTCAGTCTGATTCATGGATACTCATCTTATTTTTAATGATCTGTTTTTTCTTGAGTGATTGTATTTCTTTCCTGTATATTAACTACTTTAAAATAAATAAAAGCAGTTACATTAGTATTTTCAAGAAGTAACCAGGTCTTCTGCAGAATCGAGACAAATGTGAAATAACTGGGAAATTTAAAAAACCAAGAACGTAAAAGTGAAACTTGAATCACTTAACTCCACCTGGTGGGGGGTTTCTGTTACTGCAGGTAGATTTAAAACAGTACCAAACACTTTAATTCAAAGTGTCTTGGTAACTCTTAGGGTTTAACTCCATGTGGGCTTTCTGGTGTCAGATGCCTCATATACCACTATGTGATTAGATCTACTTTGTAACTATTCAGTACTGGGTAACTACTTTGACATATTTACATAATCTAAGACTGGCATTGTCACAATAACTCTGGGACCAAGGATTTATTGTAAAAATATGTCAGTGTGATCCACTGGAGGTCTGTCTAGGACCGTTACTATAGATACTGTTCTCTGTGATGTTCTGTTAGGTACATCATTGCTTAATGAAGTAAGTAGAGCAGTTTGGAATTCTTTTCTTAAATGTCCCTACCCCGTTTCTTTTGTCTACCATATAAAACAGATTTCCTGTTGCAGGGAAAAGAAGAGGCATTCTAGTGTAACGCTGATGTATTGTGCCCTCTAAGAAGGAAGGCACCTTCTGCTGGCTCTGAGTATACTATGTTGTTCTAGCAAAACATTCCACCTCTCCCCCACACCTGCCTGTCCCCTCTCCTCTTTCAAATCTAACCCAAGTACCATTCACGAAAAGCCTTAGATTGCCTGTAAGGACAAGACTGTGCTTTTCTCATTATTTTTGTTTCTAAGATCTAGCTAGCTGCTGAGTGCCTGGCATGGAATGAACTTTTCAATAAAGGTTTGGAGGAGTGAAGAGAAAACTTTATTATCACTCAGCATTGTTAGTTATAGCCTTCCTATACATCTCTAGTATTTAGCTATAACTGGAAGTTTGTACCTTATTTAACACCATTCTCCAGTTTCCATTATTCCCATCCTCTGCCTCTGGTCTCTTCCTGTAAGTTAGTGTGGGGTATGGGGGAGAGTGTTTTGTTTTTCAGATTCCCCATATAAGTGTCAGATCATGCAGTATTTTTCTTTTTTTTTTTTTTTTTTTAAGATTGATTTATTTGTTCATAGAGAACTGAGGTACAGGCCAGAGGCTCAGGGGCGGCGAGAGACAGAGTGGGGAGCAGAACAGGCAGATCTACGAAGTACACTGCTGAGGGGAGCAGCGGGCAGGTCAGGAGAGGTCTGCCGCGCCATGTGGTCACCTCCGGGGCAGGTGGGGATCGAACTCATGTGGAAGTGGCTTTAGCCTCTCAGTGCTGTGCTTTAACCCCCTGCGCCACCAGGGAGGGCCTATTTGTCTTTCTTGATATGATTTGTTACACTTCGCATATAATGCCTTCAGTATCTGTCCATGTTGTTGCAGATGATAGGATTACCTTTTTTACCTACATAATATTCCATTGCTCATTTGTAGATACCACAAGTTCTTTATTCATACATCCATTGATCATCACTTAGATTATATCCGTATATTGTTATGGTTATATATGGATTATATCCATGTGTCTGGATTGTCGTAATAAAGGCACTATTTAGGAACATGGAGATGCAGCTATCTTTCTTGAAGTGTTTTCCCAGGAGTGGGTTGCTGGTAGTTCTGTTATTGTTCCATGTTTTCCACAGTGAGTACCAATTTGTAGCTCCAAAAATGCTTTGCAAAAGTTCTGTTTCCTCTGTATCCAAGCCAGCATTTGGTATTTCTTACCTTTTTAATAATGGTCATTCTAACAGGCTTTAGATAACAACTCATTGTAGTTTTAATTTGCATTTCCTAATGACTAGTGATGCTGACCATTTTTCATGTATTTGTTAACATTTCTTATATCTTCTTTGGAGAGTGTCTTTTTAGGTCCTTTTACCTCTTTTTCAATTGGGTTATATATATTTTTTTCACTTTTGAATTTCTGAATTCTTTGAGGTATTAACCTTTTATATCAGATAAATGGTTAGCAAATTTTTTTACCCATGCTTTCATTTTTAGATGATTTCTTTGGCTGTGCAAAAGCTTTTTGTTTGTATACTTTTTATTTTGTTGGTGGTTCTTTGCCTTACTCAAAAGTTGTTACCAAGGTCATGAGTAAGGAGGTTGTTTTTATTTTTTTCTAGGTTTTTTTAATACTTTAAGGCTTTACATTTAATTTACTGTCCTTTAAGTTAATTTTTTGAATGGTTTAAGATATGATTCCATTTCATTATTTTTCATATGAGCCATTTATTGGAGAAACTGTCTTCATTGAGTATTTTTGACTCCTTTGTCACACACTAGCTGACTGTATCCTGGCGTTTATATCTGGGCTCTCAGTTCTGTTCTTTTGATTTGTCTTGATACCAATACCATCCTGTTGTGGTTCTGTGGTCTGTTGTGATTCCATATAAATATTTGGAGTGTTTTTTCTGCTCTGTTAAAAAAAAATACTATTGGAATCTTGATAGAGACTGCGCTGAATCTATAGATGACTTTTGGCAGTGTGACATTTTAATGCTATTATTTCTACCACTCCGTGAACATGAGTCTTCTTCCATTTATTTGTGTCCAATTTCTTTCCATTTATACCAGTTTCTTGTAGCTTTTTAAAGAGTGATTTTTTTTTAAAAGATTTATTTATTTGTGCATAAAGAACTAGGGTACAGGTCAGAGGTGCTGGGACCGTGAGAGAATTCACCAGAGACTGAGTGGGGAAGCAGAACAGGCCAATCGATGGGGGGAGCAGCGGGCGGGTCAGGAAAGGTCTGCCACCCCATGTGGGTCACCTCTGGGGCTGGGGATTGAACTCATGCTGAAGTGGCTTCAGCCTCTCAGTGTTGTGCTTTAACCCGCTGCGCCACCAGGGAGAGCCCTAAAGAGTGATTTTTATCAAACAAATATTAAATAGACTAAACCTTAGTTTATTTCTTCTTTATTGAACCTAGATGAAGTATATATCATGTACTTTTAATTCTAAAAATTGAGTTTCTAAATGAGCAAAGCCTTTCTGTCATATTAAAAAATGTTTTTAGTTAAAAGCAAATTGTAGTATGAGTCAAAGTGTAAAACACCAGCATATAAGTTTTAAAGTTTTTTAATTTCTAAAGTTGAGAATTCTTTAAGTATCTTGATGAAATCCACATGCCTATCTTCAACTCATTTCCAAAATATATACAAATGAGTCAGTTGACATCTGCTTTTGCTTTTTTTTTAAGGTATAAATTTGAATCTGGCCGCTTTTAATCATCTCCAGCACTTTGTCTAAGTAGCTTTCCATGATTTGTATACAAAAGTCACTTCCCAGGAGAGGAAGACTCTTTAAAGTGTAAGCCGAAGTGTACACACGATTAACATCAGAGAAACCTTCGTTTTTGGAAGTAATTTGAAAGAAAATGAGCACAGTTTAAAAAAAGAAAAGAAAGAAATTGGAACCATATTTTTAGGTATTTATGGGTAACCAGAAAGGATTGTATCAGTCTTCTATAGTATATGCTTCCTCTGTAGTACATACTGTGGAACTTTATTAAAATATTGAAATTTTTTTAAAGTAGGAATAGTGTTTAAATCAAAAATTTTAAATCTGAAGGTCTAAAAAGAATAGTTTAACATCTAACTTTTCTAAATATCAGTTGTAAGCAAATATTAATGATACGTAATATTGTTTGAGAGATACAAAATATTGTTTGAGAGATACAGTTTTAAAATACAGATCTGTTCCATATTAAAATGTGGTGAACTTAAAAAGGGTATGAATTTTATTTTCCTCGTGATTCACCATGTCAGTGTATATTAATTTGTGGTGAAAAAGTTTTTCCAAAGAAGGCATTTTGAAACCAAAAGTTCCCAGTTTCGTGAGTATAGTGTTGTTTCACTGAAGATGGTATTCCTTAAAGGGAGAGCCATCATCAAGAAACCATGGTTCTTGCTGTATCGTTTCTGAGTCACAGATGGGGTGTGCAAGGTGGGTGCTTTGATAGATAGGGTCCTTCATGGGGGCTTCCTGGCAGACTTGGAGGGGCTTTTAATATGAGTGACCCAGTAAACTTGTATTTTTAAACTAAAACACAAATTTCATTCATGCCACTTCCTCCTTTTTACCCTTTTTACCCTTTAACCTAGTTGTCCCACACATGCCCCTCATCCATACCTGCCTATGAGTATAATGCTGTATCATATTTACGCAGAATCTCCACCCCTTTTTCCCTGTCTCTTTCCCCATTTGCAAATCACTCCTGGAGGAGAGATCAGGAGAGGGATCTCACAGCATGAACCCAGCAGGCTGCAGCTGTGATGCCTGCCCTCACATAAACAATATGGTAGGATTTTGGTTTGTCACTACCTCACCTCTGGACTCTGAATTCTTTGCCCCTCTTCTGTACAGCTGGGCATTTCCGAGCCGCTCTTCAGGTGAGTGAGCTCCAGGAGCAAGTTAGCTACTCACCAGCCACCAGTCTTTCCTTTAAACTCTAGGGGACCCAGGCTTTTGCAAGTGGAAAGATGGAGCTGCTGATAATGTTTAGTCTCCGTCATGGTTCCTGGAGTCACTTCTGCTCAGTTCACACTCAGCCTTATCCTCCATATATATATTTTTTTAGAAGATTTATTTATTTGTACATACAGAACGGGCCAGAGGCTCAGGGGCGGCGAGAGGCTTCACCAGAGACAGAGCGGGGAACAGAACAGGCAGATTGACGAAGTACACTGCTGAGGGGAGCAGCGGGCGGGTCAGGAGAGGTCTGCCGCATCATGTGGTCACCTCCAGGGCAGGCGGGAATCGAACTCATGCATAAGTGGCTTTAGCTTCTTAGTGCTGTGCTTTAACCCCCTGCGCCACCAGGGAGGGCCTTATTCTCCATATTAGGTCTCCTTCAGAGGAGTACATCTCTGCCATGGCAAGGAAGCAGATTATAATATGTGTGTGAATCCCAGTTGTGAGCTGGATCTGTACACTAGTTTCTATTTTCCTGAGCATTGTGAAAAAGAGATTCTTTTGGAGTCCCTGAGACCTTGTAGGGAGCATTGTGGCTAACTCCTAAGCTAACATTCAAGTGAAATTACTCGAACCCCTTTTTCCTGCAAGCAAGATCTGCCCTTGAGCAAGTTATGGAAAAGCCTTCTTAGAGCCTTCCCCGTTCAGAATCTCGGGTTCAGCACCTCTGTCCAGTTCTTCAAGTGATAATTGTGAATTGCTCTTGTACACTACGAATGGGGAGGACTGTAGAGCTGGAACCTTTGTAGGATTTTTTAAAGCAGAAGGTATCTGACTTGAAAGCCAAGGTCCAACAACGTTCACTCCAACTTTTATTTTTGCTGTTACCGAATTTGAGTCTAGCAAAGTGCTGTGACTTCTTCAGCCACATGACTAGTGGAAGTGGAGCCAGGACTCAAACACAGAGCTCTTGATATATTTTTGTCTTTCTACAGCATCTTTTCACCAGATGCTGTTCCTTCCTTTGTAGTATTAAGAGGATTCTTAATGTATTTTAAACAAACATCCACCTGCTCAACTGTCCATCTAAACTACCCTGAAATAATAGTTTTTTAACCGGTGATCACCTCGTTGATAACCTCCCTGCAGGACTAGAGAAGTACATGCATATTTTGAAACTTAAATTTGTGTAGTAGAATAAAAATATTGGAGGCCCTAAGATGTCTTTGGTGCAGGCACTTGAAAGCAGCGCTCATATCTCCTCATCTATTGAACACTTATTTATTGGAATTTGATATTTGCTATATGTAAGTATATTCACAGATAAAGGAAAAATTGTATCTGTCTGTGAGAGAACAAGATTCCCAATCAGTGAACAATGTTAAAATGTTTCTAAATCGCTTAGAGTTAAGTTTGTTCCAACTGTTGCTTGTGTAGTGTAAAGGTGCTGCTCCCTACCCCCCTTCCCACCCTCCCACCCCTGCCTTTTTTCTCAAAACTGACACACACCAGTGCTAGGCTTCTGGGGGTGACCACCTAGGGGTTCAAAGGCTGATAAAAGCTGGGAGGAAAAAAAAAAAAAAGCTGGGAGGTTTGGAGCTTGGTGCTTTAGTAAAATAAAGAGCTTCTGCTTTTTTAATTGCCTATCAAAAGACAATGGAAGACAATGGTGGGCTGTAGTCTAGAAGTCCCTGCCCTAGTAAAGACAAAGAATGTTTTCTGCATCTGAGAGAAGCTGTTTCCATGTTTGGTAAACCTGGTTGTGTTAAAAGGAGTATGAGGTTGTGAGCGAGGTGGAGGACTTGAGCACTCTGGTGTTCCTGTACCCATTAATAAAATACTTGTTAAGGTTCTTACTGCCAAAAAATAAACTGCTTGCCTGAGCAGTGTGTAGAAGTTCCATGGTAATCCTTTTAAGAAGTGATGTCAGTGAAAGTGAATTGGCTTTTTAAGTTTTGTGGTGTTTTTACTTGTTCTCTCCAGTATTGACCATTGATTTGTTCTTTGGTTATGATCCATTTACTGTGTTTTGGTAGGCAGAACAGTGGCTCGCAACAGTTGAGACCAGGTGCACATTAAGCTGTACCTTTCTGAAATTCTGGTTGCCTTTGAAAATAAACAATTAAGACTTGACTTCTCATGCATTTATGTGTTTTCAATTTGAATGGCCATTCTTTTATTTGAATGTTGAAAAATATGACACTTTCTAATGGATTTATACCTCGAATGGGGCTGTTTTGAAGTTACTGCTTTTTTTTTTTTTTTTTTTAAGATTCATTATATTTGTACATACGGAACTGGGGTACAGGCCAGAGCCTCAGGGGCGGTGAGAGGCTTCACCAGAGAGAGAGTAGGGAGCAGAACAGGCAGATCTACGAAGTACACTGTTGAGGGGAGCAGCAGGCGGGCCAGGAGAGGTCTGGCGTGCCAGGAGAGGTCTGCCACACCATGTGGTCACCTCTGGGGCAGACGGGAATCGAACTCATGGGGAGTGTCTTTAGTTTCTCAATGCTGTACTTTAACCCGCTGTGCCACCAGGGAGGGCCGAAGTTACTGCTTTTTTAAAAGATAGTTTTTCTTAAGAGTATACCTTTAAAAACTGATGGAACTTGACTAATGTACTTAGGCATGTTAAATTTTAGTTACACCTTAAGCAGTGCTTGTTTCTTGTGTAGTAAGAAGAATTTGAGTATATCTTTTGAGCATACAATCTGGGGACAGTGTCCAGACACTATATATTTGAATAGTCTTGGTAGCATGATTTACTGCACTGCACTTAGGAAAAAATTTAGAATTTTAAAGAAATAAAAGAATGATAAAATGCGCTTTCTAAATAATCCTTAAGATTTTTTTTTTTTTAAGATTTATTTATTTGTGCATACAGAACTGGGGTACAGGCCAGAGGCTCAGGGGCGGTGAGAGGCTTCACCAGAGACAGAGTGGGAAACAGAACAGGCAGATCTACGAAGTACATTGCTGAGGGGAGCAGCAGGCAGGTCAGGAGAGGTCTGCCACACCATGTGGTCACCTCCGGGACAGGCGGGGATCAAACTCATGCAGACGTGGCTTTAGATTCTCAGTGCTGTGCTTTAACCCGCTGCGCCACCAGGGAGGGCCCATAATCCTTAAGGTTTTTTAATTAAAAATCTGAAATGTAGCTGGAAGCAGTTAAGTATTAATGAGAACATATGAAATTGTTACTATTTGTCGACTTCTGAACTACAAAATGACATCTTTTTAAACCTAGTACATTTCCCTAATGAACCTTCTGGTGAAGGCCTAAAATGGCCATTGCACCCCATTGCTCTGAGTTGTCCCTCAGACAGCTTTCATTATCCAGCATTTGAGATGTTACTTTTGCTCCAACTGTTGCCTCTTACTTCCTAAGAAGGGCTTTCTGCTTCCCAGAGCTGTGCAGTGGCTACCCAGTTCTGTAGCCCTGAAAAGAGCTTTTGTTTATTAAGTCTATGGCTGAAATCCAGCAAGTTTGAGGAGAGCCTGTAGTTGCCAAATTCTTCTTTGTTCATTTTGGTGTGAGCAGACACTTGAGCTAGTTGAGTTCCTCTTCCTTTTGCCATTAAAATGAACCTAGACATTCATTTCTGTTTTAAAAGTTTATGTGCGAGAAAGTCCCAAAAACTCTTACTGAGCTATGAGAATTGCAATTAAGTCGTCTTGCAGTTAAGTCGTCTCTTTGAACTCAAGTGAAAAACACAGGTTTTGAGGTAGCAGTGATTTTTTTTGACCTTCACTCAAGGAGTGTCAACTTTTCAGATTCACATATAATAATACCACCTTTGCTATGCTGTGAAGCAAACTATTGTCATGATTCCTTTTGTAGTGAGTTATAAATTTGTCCCCATACTCAGAGGAGATAAAAATAAATGTAAGCATGGTTCCTATTAAAAAGAAATATAAAAAATGTTTCCCACTTTGCTGCCTTACATGGTCAAGTACTTTCTGAACACTCAAAAGATTTACATCTAGTAGTGAATTTAGAGACTGTCCCATATACTTCAAGGCATAGTTGGATGGCAGTGCCCTCTTGTGGGAAAACAACATATTGCTTATTTCTTGCTTGCTTAAATCTCAGCAGATTTTAAATTTCTCTTACAAATCTGCATGTCCAGGCATATTTTGCACAAAATGCTTTTCACTGGAACTCCTTATTAGTTTTGTGTTTATTTCTAATTCTTTTCCATGTTTTTTTTTTTTTAAGATTTATCATTTATTTATGCATATGTAAACTGGGGTGTAGGCCAGAGGTGCAGGGTGTGAGAGCTTTACCAGAGACAGAGTGGGGAGCAGAACAGGCAGATCTATTGACATATGCTGCTGACGGGAGCATCAGACAAGACAGGAGAGGTCTGCTGGGCCAGGTGGTTTGGCTCTCTGGCCACCTGGGATGGGGATCAAACTCATGCTGTAGCTGCTGGCAATAACCTGATAGTGCTGAGGCTTAACCACTTGTGCCACCGGGGAGGGTCTTCCATATTTTAAAAGGGAGAGTGGTGCAGTTGGTGAGGTATTAAGTAGAATCTCTAGTTTCTAGGTAAGAAAAAATTCTCTGGTAGGAGTTAGAAAATGTTTTTTTTTTTAGTGGCCTATTGGCAGATATTTAAAGAAATTAAACACCTCCAAATTGAAACTTTAATGTATACTCATTATAAAAAGTTCCTTTTCAATAATGGAAAACCTTAAGATTCTCAAGGTGGAGAAGGGAGCGAAGACCCCTTCAGGTACTTGAGTCTTACCAAATGACCAAATATAAATCTCACAGTTTTTAGTAAAATGTCCTCCTTGGCCTGGGTGTCCAGGGAACAGCATCTGAGTCCCCGTTCAGCTGCTCAGCACCTTCCTTAGCCAGGTGGCAAGGGTTTCCACTTCCACTTCCCACCCCTTGTGGAGATGGTGCCTTTATTACAAGTTTTGAGGGTTAAATGGGAGGATGAATTTGGTCCTGTACATAAGTTCTTCAAAAATAGCAGGAATAGGGCCCTTCCTGGTGGCGCAGCGGGTTAAAGCACAGCACTGAGAAGCTAAAGCCATTTCCACATGAGTTAGATCCCTGCCCTGGAGGTGACCCACATAGCCTGGCAGACCTTTGCTGACCCACCTGCTGCTCCTCTCAGCAGTGTGCTTCGTCAGTCTGTCTGTTCTACTCCCCACTCTGTCTCTGGTGAATCCTGCACGTGTGGCCGTTGTACCCCAGCTCTGTATGCATAAATAAATGAACTTAAAATATATATAGCAGGAGTAATGCTACTTAATTGGACTTTGCTCTTGATTTTAAAGAAAAAAAAGATGTTTACTTTTTTCAGCAGTTATTTCCTGTTTAGTGTTAGATTAGTGTTGATGGGTTAAATGGGGTCCTAGGACTTGGGAGCAGATGGGTCTGAAGGCCAAACCATGAACCAACATGGACATTTTACTGGAAGGGATTCACACTGAATTTTCATTATCCTGCTTCCCCCCACCCCCTTCCTCTTGCCCTCCCCCTCCCCCATGTACCTTTTTCATTTAAGAGATTTGGTTTTGTATTTAAGGAAGAAGAATTTATTTATTTATTGTATTTATATTTGTATTTATTTAAGGAAATAAATACAATTCTCTTTAAACTTGACTGAACTTACAACTTAGGTTTCAGGTATATGCTGTTTAATTTTTTAAGTATGTAATGTTTAACAACAATCAATTTCAACAAAATAGATGAACAAAACCTATTATCTATACTAATGCTACTGTAATAGTAAATACATTGTGTATTTGTGCTACACAGGTAGCCCATTTACGAAAGAGGAGGGTGAGGAGTAGCCCACCAGCCCTAGGCTGTCAGGAACCCTCAGTTCTCCCCTAACTCCCATAGGCCTTGTTACATATGGGCACCCCGAACCCCCAAATCTGCTTGCTCTGAATAGGTTCTGCCATCTGCCGCATCAAGACAAAATATAAGAGCTTTAATGGAAAGGAACTTTAATAAAATTAATGTGTAGTACAGAAAAGACAAAGAATATAGTTTCTAAATCAAACACCTGAAGTTACCCATCTACCCAAAAGGGTTTGGCCCAAAGCAAGGCCTGACAGCCCTCCATAAGACCAAAGCAACCTCTGGCTGAGACCCATAGAAAAGAGTCAGACATGGCCAGACAAGTCTGGGAGGAAAAGAGCACAATCAAAATCAAGATAAACAGTGCTGTAGTGAACCTCCCTAGGGGTCTCTCACCACAACTGTTTCAGTCAGTCCAGGACCAAGAAGCAAGCACGGTTTCTTCACTTGTGTCTGTTCCCTGTGCCTATCTCAGGTCTCCTCCTGGCTCCATCCTGCTTCCTTCTTCAGACTCTTCTCCAGAGTCCTCTCTTTGCTCAGCTACACTCTCCTTCTGGGTGGGGTAGGAAACCTAGAACCTCTGTTTTCCTTGGGTCCATCACCACCTCACCTGCATATCTACCTGGGGGGGAAAAACCCAGTATTTAGTTTCCCTTTTGTGTGTAGGATTTGAAGTCTGTTGTTTCTTAGTTGCTAACTTCTTTTCTAACCTGAAATTCTGA
Organism: Condylura cristata; assembly: GCF_000260355.1. NCBI lineage: Eukaryota > Metazoa > Chordata > Mammalia > Eulipotyphla > Talpidae > Condylura > Condylura cristata. Next base: position 7,607,248 of record NW_004567130.1, on the reverse strand, counting down.
TTTCTTTCTTTTTCTCATTTTGTAACCTTCTAAAGGTTTTTGGGGGTCTGCTTTCATGAGCAGGATAGTGTCTGCCAGTCTCTGGCTGTGGGTTGGATGATAAGATGAGAAAGACTAGAAAGAGGCATTAGTTTGTGCTCTCTGGGCTGTGGCCACCATTTAGAGCTCTGGACACTTCCTTTCCTTTCACATTTCACCTCAGTTGTCTGTGCAGGGTCTCTGAGATTAAAAAGATCACAAAAATGTGTTCTCTTTGGGTATGTTGTAGGTATGACTGTATTTTCTGGTCTCAGTGCTGTTGTTTAAAAATTTAGGTTTTAGGATTCATTGATAGAAAAGCCAGTAAGGATTAATGAGAGGGCTGAATTGGAGAATATTTTTTAATGCAGTTTTGTTCCTCTGAGGTACATTCAGTAACAGAAACTAGGCCAACAAGTTATTGACAATTAGTGGTCCTTTGGGAATCTGCTTTAATGAATAGATAAGAATGATTTGTAATTAGCATAATAATTATATGCAAATGAATGCTTCTGAATTGCTCTAAAACACTTCTGAACTGTTTAAACAGCCCTCCTGAGATCTTGTTACTCTATTAATTTGTGTAGCAAATCTTTTTTTCATAGATCATGCAAAGATAAACTTCAGTCCAGCCTCTGTCCGAATTATTATGAATTCCAAGGTGGTAGGGCCTGAATTAATGAGATTTACTTATACTATATTAATAGTACTCTGTGGGAACCTGAAAGGGTGAGGAGTCACTGGAGAGATGTAATTAAAAAGAGGAAAGAAAGCTGCTTATTTGAAAGTAATTGTTGAAATGAGTTTTTAAAACAAGTTAGTAAATGTTATTTCTCTTTATACCTCTGTGAACTTGCTACTGTGAAATTTTATGCTAACTTTTTTTTTTTTTTTTAATAGACTTCCCATTTGCAGTCTTGCCTGAATTTTGTCAACTCCTTTAGGCACTCTGTGCCACAGTGTTAGGATCCAGTAGCTCATTGTTTTCTAAGTGCACAATACTGAACAATACCGGCCTAGCTAATAATGATATTATTTATCTTCATACTTAATTCAGCCTCCTCTCCCCCATCCTGGTCTTTATTTTTAGGCTGTGATTAAAGGAAATGAGCTTTGCTAAGTTGAGCAGCAGTACTCTGTGCATTGTAAACTTAGTGATTATCCTTGAGCTGTTTGAATAGACACCTAATTAATCATCTTATGCTAAAGGAAAGCATTTCACAGCAGGCTTCAGGACCCTAGTATCTCTCTCAAGTTTTTGTATTTACTCTGTGGAATTGTTTCTTTGGTGGGGGAGGGGGTTGGTGTTGATCTTTCCTAGCAGGTATTGAGGATTGCTGGTGCTTGTAGTTCTAGGCACTCCTTTCCTTGGCTTACGTTTAGCCCCACCTGTGGTAAGCCTGCAGGCTGCTTTAAACAGTTTTTGGTATCTGGAGCTCATCTTGATTTTTCCACAAGCTGTCAGACGTCTACCAGCCTTCCTCACCCCCACGCTCCACTCACTGCCCCATTCATAATCATGAGTTAAATCTGAGCTCAAGGACATTTAAGTTGGCTCAGCACAGATATTGTGCTTATGTTTTGGGGACCAGCCACAACACCGAAAGATTCATAAAGCTAATATTCTTTGTCTTCAAAATGAATCTGCTTTCTGTTGAGAGTTTCTATTGAGAGCTGTAGTGAGTAACAGATGTACACCCAAGAGGTAGTACAACTTTTGTATTCCAGTGACAGAAAACAGTTATTTATAAGAATTTAATGAATGTATTCTGTGGCTCCAGCATGGAGACTCTGTAATCCATTTATTTACCATATTATATTGTATTTGTTCTCCAAAGGGTGTCTTGACTTTGACTTGCCTCCTTTTTTCACTTAGATAGGAGTTTTCAATTAAATAGAGTTGTATTAACCTAATCCAAATCTACCTTATGCTGATACCATTGTGTTTTTCTGTTGTTCCAGCACCAGTATTGGTGGAGTGAGCATTGTCTAGGGACATTACACCTAACTTGATAATGATGGTTTTACTAAGCCCTTATCCTGGCCAGGCCTCTGGGCATTATACAGATAATTAAAATTTGATCATAAAAAATTTTAAACACAATGCACCTTAGCAATAAGATTTTTCTACCTTTAAACATGATTTTAAAACTCATTTTAAAAATACATTTCCTTGGCAGAATGAATTTGCTTTCATTTTTTCCCAAGGATTACAGAAAGTGCATAGCAAATTCAGCCTTCAGAATACCCAGGAGCTGAAGACTCAAGTAGGCTACAGCTGTCTTCACCCACAGTATTCTAAAAGAACTAATGAGATGAGAAGTCTGCAGCTGGTGGCAAGCACAATAAACCATGAGCCAAGGGCTTCTCTTCATCAGAGCCTCCCCTTTCCCCATGGGATCCCAAAGGAGACAGAATACTAACAAAGCCAGCAGGCTGTCTCATTCCACACTATTGCTCATTTGCAGCTATAATTGGTAGCTGAGGTTGCATTCTGTATGCTGAAACTGTCATACATGAAGGAATATATTTGTTCATTGTGATATGGATATAAGTCGGCCAGTTTTCAAATACAGAAAGACAAAACTAGATGTCCCACAATAAAATTGTAGTAAAGAAGATACTGTTCAAAAATTAAATGGTTGTTACAGAAATACAAACTGAGGTTGTTAAAACTACACCTGCTTCCTGCTTTTTAATATCTTGCTGTTTAATTCAACTGATTAAACATTTACGTATTCAAACTAACATACAAAAGCCCCAAAATTCCTTGGTTTTGACAAGATGCATTATTCTCATCTGTCAAGGGGAAGGTGCTATTGTTAATAATTGGATTTTGTTATATTTTCAGTATATCTGTAATGTTTGCTGCTTTGTATTCAAGAGAAAAAGGCAGAGGGAAGACTTAGCTTTGGCGATGTTATAGGCACACACTTGTGCCTTATAGGAAAATCTGCTTTGTGCCTCTGTGCCAGTGCTTCATGTTGTTTTGAAATGTGTTTTACTACCTGCTATCGCTGGGCACCCTTTTGCCCTCTCTTATATGGGGTTATTATGAACCCAGGCACAGGCCAAGCAGGCTGTGTTGAAGTCCTTGATGGTAGATGAGTCGCAGTATCTCCTTGCTGAATTTGTTTCCTCAGTTATAAAATGGGGCACATTGGATAGACTTCAGGGATCAGGTATCTGTAAATCTGTAATTCTATGAATTCAGTCTCAAGAATTATCTCAGTAACCACCTGGCACTAACAATGAAGGCTCAGAAATACATTTTTTAAAACAGTATATATATTTGTGAGGTCTGGGGTAGAAAAGTTCCATGTTCTTCAGCTGAACCATGTCAGATAGGTTATTGGGAGTCCCTGAAGTTTCATCCTGCTGTGAAGGTGAAGAGAATTGTCAGAAAAGTCTACCTCGTCCATCCACTCACATTTTCCCCTTCACCGCCGCCATAGCCATGCTTTGGCCCATCTCCTGGGCAGTTCGCTTAATTTGCCTGTACAAGAATGATTCATACTGCCCACAATTTGGACTAAGCCCACTTTTCATAAATTTGTTACTTCTTGGTTGATGAACAATCCTTATTCCCTCTGGCCTTACTGATACTTGTGCATACTGGTTTTCTGGCTTTTGTTCTTTCTCTTAGAAGTGAATTTAAAATCCACTGAAGTAGAATAGTTCTGCAGTCACTATTTCATCAGTTCTAAGATCCTCACCTTCCCCCCTTACATTTTAATATATTCAGAATCAAGATTTCTCTTCCAATTACAGCATGTTTTATTGACTGAGTGTTTTCCTTTTCAAGGATACATAAAATAACAGAGCCATCCTCTAATTGACTACCTCTTTGAGTAAAGAAAGTAGTATTTACTATTCTTCTCGTGCCTGTTTCCATATCATTTCAGACTTTGTAAAACAACAAGTTTTGTTAAAAAAAAAAAAAACAAACTTGATCATCATGCCCATGGCAAGGTCACACCCCACTTCGTTAACAAAAAGAAAACTGTTTCATTCAGATGGGATGGCTGTTAAACACTACATGGGCCTCCGGACACTGTATATAGATGATTAAAACGTAATCATATAATGTGCTTGTAAGAAGATTTTTATTTTAATACTCATTAAAAGATTACATTACTTTGACTGGTAGCAGTTGGTTTCAATTCCGACTGTGATTCTTTTTTCCCTTTTCTGTAGGCAGCTAACTCGTACTCCTGTGCTTTCAGCCACCTCTCCTCCTTTCTGTCAAGTAGACTAACTTTCTGGAGCCAGAGCCAGGGGCTTGTGCTGGTTTTCTTAACTCCTCAGACCTCCTTTGGACTACCTGTTAACTTACTGTGTGCTCCCTTCTACAAGGAAATAAAAGTTCTAGTTCAAGAAACAGACCTTGATTGAAGGAAATGGTAACAAAAGTGACTTTTGATATAATGTTAGACATTTCCAATTTTGGAGAAAAGTAAGCTTGACTCAGAGTTTTATTTAATTCCAAGCATCTGACCTAGAAGGAAATGTTCTATAGCTGTATGCCGTTAGTTATGTTAGTGTGGTAGCTTATTTCTCACAGGGAATCCAGGTCTTGAAACCACCAGTTGATTTTTCTCCATCAGCCGTGAAGTTGTTAATTCTTAGGGTGTAACGCTAAATTGGGTGTGACTTTAAATTGGGGTTCATGTTAGCTATCAGTAATTGAACTTGGTGCCACTGTGACCAGACACATGAAATAACTAGCTGTCGGATTCCCTACCATCGGCACACACCAGTTTGTTGTTCCTGGGTGGTGCGGACTGAACTAATACCTGTGGCCACACCACACTGCAGGGTTCTAAGCACTAAGGTTTATTGTGGCTGGCTCTGTTTGCTTCTGTAACTTAGCCCATTGTTGGGCTTTCTTAAAGCTTCTCAGGAGACAGCCTTTAGACTTTGAGTTCATGGTCCCATGTTTACCCAGTTACCTTTCTTTAAATTTGTTTTCTAACTGAACCTCAGTTTCCCTTCTGTATATTATTTAGTTAGGAATCATTAACATACATGATGTACTGAGTAACTGTTCAGTCTTGGTTGACTGCTTCTCAACCTACATTCTTTGATTTGTGGAACTTTGCATTGTATTTGAAGTATATTCAGTGCTTGCAATGCCCTTATCTCTACAACAATGTTTTTTCATATTTGACTTGTCTGGGCAGTTTTCCCAAAGTATGTGGTCCCTCCCTAAGTACTGTGAAGCACCTCTGGTATTTCTGGCTCAAAAATGAAGAGATTCTTCTCTTCGTAGTATTTTCAGCTGACCAGCAGACTTCTTTTTATCGTTACCATTGCAACGTATTTATTTGAATCTGGACACCAGCTCTTCAAAAGCAATGTCTTGTTTCTGTCTGTAGATTGTGTATATGTGTATGTGCTAATTAAAGGATTTTTATAAAGCAAATAGGATTTAAAAGATTTACTCATTTCATTCCTCCCGTTCTATAAGAAATAGGGTGTTAAGAGAAATAGAATTTACAAATGATAGAACCTTACATAAAACTTAAATTTTAGGGTCATTCTCCTAAAGTATAATATAACAAAGGTAGTTTCACTACAGATGCATCAATCTCTCCCTCACCTCCTTTGACAACGAGGTGCTGACATGAGTACACACTCTCTTCTGTGAGGAAGACACGTTTGGTATTACCCGTGGCGCTCTGAATAAGGGTTTGGAGAGGCTGGCCTACTAAATGGCACATATACCACAGGCCTGACCGTCTGCGCAGAGAGATGAGAGATGGGGCATGCCACAGGACCAGTAATTTTCATCTGTGTTTCCAGTTGCAGTCGTTGCTCTCTAGTAGGCGTTAGGGTCCTTTAGTCGTCTGTGGATATTATCAAATCTGCAATGGGTGTGTTTTGTTTCTAACATGATTGGAAGTGTATCAGAATGCTGAAATTGTTGAAACATGTTCTTAGAGGTAACTCTTTAGTAGTTAGCCAGGCATTGGTGGACTGCTAATTTTAAAGAGATTTGCATTATTTCTCATTAAGTAGTTGTTGTGCATGATGAAAGTTCAAAGCAAAGGGAACCAAACCAAAAATCTAAATATCATATAGAAGCATTTTCTTACTTTTCTGTAAAAGCCAGTAAGCTTAATTGGTTTCTGTCATGTGTTTTAGTAGCTGCTGTCATGTGTTTTAGTAGCTGCAGGGAGCCATTCTGGCAAGGTTAAAGAACTTTCTTTGGTTTTCTTCTCTGCCTCTGACTTTGTTTTGCTTTGCAGGACTACAAAGCTGATGAAGACCCCGCATTGTTCCAGTCAGTCAAGACCAAGAGAGGCCCTCTGGGACCCAACTGGAAGGTACTGGATGCTGACCTTTCTGACAGGCAGAGTCTTGGCAGCAGAACACTTGACAGGTCCTGAGTCTGGAAGAGCTGGTGACGTTTAAATGAAAAATAGAAATGGCTCGAAAGTAGTTTTATTTGCGATAAGGACTTAACAGTCAGTTGCACTTGGCTAGCAAGTCTGTGCTACATTAACAAACAGAACATAGCTAGACTGTCACTTTCAGCATAATGCTGTTCTGAAAACTCTTAAAAGAGACAACTGAGTTAGTCTTTGGAGATTGAAATATTCTCTTTTGAAACTTGAAGTAGTACAGCAATCCATGTTAAATGAAGGTTTAGAGTTTTAAATTTAGTCTTAGTAAAAACTAAGCAATTTTCACCCAAGCTCATGTTCCTAACCTTTTAGTAGTTATGTTTTGGGAATGTAGGACATTGGAGAACAATACGGATAGTAAATAGTTATTTTCTAGTAAAGAACACATCCTTGACTCATGGAAGTGAAAAAAGCAAAGTTCTTATAACTTAAATAGAGTATTATACATTCTCAAGAGATCACTGAACTGATTGACAAACTCTTAAAGAAGATACATAATACAACTAATTTGACAAAAGAAGAAGAGCTTAAGATCTTAAACATGCCCAGGGCAGATTTTCCGTCAGCAAGATTTTGCTAGATAACCCATCCATCTGTTTGTGCTGGAGCTAGTCATAGGTCATTGATGAAAGATGTCTAGGTGCTGGCTGTTGGGTACAGATAGAGGGCTACTGTTACAACTCCACCAGTAATCCATTGAGTGGTTCTGTGTGGGTGTCAAATTGTTGTGTGAACTATCTTACATGTCAGTTGACATGAAAAATGGGTCTGCTTGGTTCTGTAAGAGATGGTTTGTACTTAACCTTATTTGTGTATTTGTCTTCCAGTTAGAGTTCAGTTCAGTATTCTCAGTTTATAAATGACCATACTATAGACTTTTAATACCCAGAAAGTGATGTCACTTAAAAATTAAGGAACAGAGCCCTCCCTGGTGGCGCAGCGGGTTAAAGCACAGCACTGAGAAGCTTAAGCCACTTTCGCATGAGTTCGAGTCCCGCCTGCCATGGAGGAGATCCATGCGGCGTGGCAGACCTCTCCTGGCCCGCCCGCTGCTCCCCTCAGCAGTGTACTTCGTCGATCTGCCTATTCTGC
>NW_004567130.1:7528140-7599628 GCF_000260355.1 Condylura cristata | reverse complement strand
CTGCTCCCCTCAGCAGTGTACTTCGTCGATCTGCCTATTCTGCTCCCCACTCTGTCTCTGGTGAAGCCTCTCGCCACCCCTGGGCCTCTGGCCTATACCCCAGTTCTGTATGAATAAATAAATAAATCTTTAAAAAAAAAATTAAGGACCAAAATGTGTTCTAACTTTACAATAGTGGATTAAAAAAAAAATTTCCCCACCCTTTTTCAAATTTCTAGTTGTGAACTTTAGAACTTACCCTGCATGGGGCCCTCCCTGGTGGCGCAGTGGGTTAAAGCGCAGCACTGTGAAGTTATCCTCAGCCTCTGCAGCATGCATTCGATTCTCGTCCAGGGAGCAGCGTATTTCAGTCAGTTCACCAGTATCCTCACCACTCTGTCTCTGGTGAATCCTCTCACCCCTATACCTCTGGCCTGTACCCCAGTTCTTGTATGCATAAATAAATAAATCTTAAAAAAAAAAAAATAAAAAGAACTTAACCTGCATGAATTCTCAAGAAGCTTAAGAGAGAGTGCCATGCTATAACAGCAGAGGTCTGCTTGTGAATTTGCCACATCTTCTAAAAGATCATCTTGCATCAATAAGTAATGCTCTTTAGCTGATCATACTTTTATAGGCAAGAGAGTCATGAGGCTGAGACTCAGGTGGATTAAATATTGAAAATTTTGAAATTGCTAATTTTCCACGTATAAACCTAAAAAGGCAATGTTACATTACATGGTGGTCTATTATGTTTGGACTCAAATGTTCCCTCTAGGAAGTTTTAATCAGTTTTATAAAAGGCAACAAAAGTAGTTTGACATTAAGACTTTTACCTAGTTTCCACCCTTTTAGAACCCTAGAATATTTATAGTTTTTTTATTTATAATTTTTTCCTTTTTTAACTAACATTGCATTGTCTTTTACTATGGGCTAATGATTATTTAAAATTTTGGATTAGATTCAGTTTGTAGAAAAAATGAATTTCACATTTTTCAGATTGTGTTATGTAGCAGCATGCACCCCCACCACCACCACCACGTGTCTCTGTGTGTGTGTGCATGTACGTGTGCATTTAAGAGTAGCTTAGTGTTTTTCCAGGAACATACTGGTTTTAGTGTGACCTTTCTACCCATTTTTCTGTTGGTGGTTAACATCAGCCAGATGATGGTAGATGCAGCTATTCTGACAAATTGAGTTACTGGTTACCTGAATTTCAGTGAGTTACCATGACCTCAGAAATAAGTATGATAATTAAGAATAAAAATTAAACTGCTATGAAGGAAAATGAGAGTACAAAGGATAACTGATCACGTAACATACAGAAAAATAGGATCCTATGAACTGACTCGATCTTATCAGTATCTCCTCTAACTGGTAGTACTGGGGAAAGATGCTAGTTGGCAATTCTGTACTTCTGAATTATGAAGATAGGGATGAAATACATGGTAATCAGGACCAAGAGACCTTGTGTGTAGGGCTGCTCCTCGGTAAGTGCTCCATTGTAGGTATACAGCTATTCTGAAGACCTCTCAGGTACTGTCCCACCCTCACCCTTCAGTTTAAATAAGATTACCCCTCAGTGGAAATCTGACTTGGAGTACAAGTCCCAAAGTTCACTCGAAGGTTTGGGACTTTTCCTTACTTACTCCACAGTGGTCTTTTCCTTTTGAATTATTTCAGTATTTGCTGATTGTCTGAACCATACTAGATAGGGGAAATGAAACTTTTCCTGGCTACCATAATAGGCACTATGTAAAGCCATATTGAATCTTCACAGCTTTCCTATAGGCAAGTACAACTACTTCATCTTATAGATAAGAAATTTGACCAGGGAAATATATAGTTGTAGAAGAAAAGCAAAATATCAGCCATTTCTGTAGTTCCTGACTTGGTGCTAGTCATAGAAATTGAAGGAAGTACAAAAATAACAGATTCTCTCAATCTGTGACTCCTAAGTCACCACTTTGTACCTCGTATGCCTTAGTGCATTATGGCCATTATATGGTTCTGAATTCATGGTACTTGCCAGAATTCTTGATTTTTTTGTTAATATCAGTGATCATTTCTAATGTTCAGGGAGTCTGTAGCACCAAGGGAGATCCATTGGAAACCCATCATGAATTTGTCACAGTTGTAAAGATAAATTATGTAACCCTAACTCTGAACTTCAGTTTGCACATCGCTGAAAAGGGCATGTTAGGAACTGACTCAGAGCACTGAGTTAGGTGGCTAATTGAAGCTGTGAATGTTACATGTTCAACACAGGAAATGCAAGATTATTATTATCATGATTTTGTCTTCAAAAATAAAAAGTTTATCTTTTATTTATTTACTTATTTTTAATCTTTTAAATGCATTTACATACATTTTACATCATTGTTCTCTTTTGTACAATATTTGCTTTCTCCTCTCAGGTGTAGTTCCCATTAAACTCCCAGCAATTCACTGGGCACCATCACCATGGTCCCTGTGCTCTTCCCTCCCCTGAAAACAAAAAGGTTTTATCTCAGGTCAGATAATAAATATGCTGTTCTGTTACGACACATAGTATCCAGGGTTCTCTTGGTTCTAGTTTGTCAACTAAATTCTGGCTCACCTATCTTTACTTTCACTCCCACCCATCAAGGTTATGTGGTGTTTAATGAATACAGACACCACACAGTTTAGAGAGCATTTGCGAGCAGGAAATCATGGAGTTGCTAGGGAGTAAGTTTTCCTATTTTCCACATCTGTTAAGAATAGACTTTTTTTTTGGTTTTGGTTTTGTTAGCCACTGGTATGATACATACTCTTTTTAGATAAACCTACATGTGTAGTCCTTAATTGAAAAAAGAATTTCTAAAAATCTTCAAAATCTGAGCACATAAATTATATTTCGTTCTTTAGGGTTTCTAACATCTGATTTAATGTCGGTATGTGTAACCTGGTAAAAAAATGTTTGTTTCAGAGCAGAATTGTATTTCTCATGACTGAATGTGTTGCTTCTCTGTAGCACAGTACGTGCATGTGTGAGTGTGTACACATTGGTTCATTTGGGTTTGGCAAAATTTTTTGTGTTTTGTGACATTTTGACTACCTATTCTGATGTTTTATCCAAAGCATTTTGTATGTAGCTTCCTTTAGCTTTCCAGTTTACCTCCTCTGATGTGGTAAGGAGTCATTTAAACAAATTGAAACACCACTTTTAAAGATCATGGTATCATTTTTATCCAGTGTTAAAAAATGATACCATTTTGGGGCCCTCCCTGGTGGCGCAGTGGGTTAAAGCACAACACTGAGAAGCTAAAGCCACTTCCGCATGAGTTCGATTCCCGCCTGCCCCAGAGGTGACCACATGGCGTGGCAGACCTCTCCTGACCCGCCCACTGCTCACCTCAGCAGTGTACTTCGTAGATCTTCCTGTTCTGTTTCCCACTCCGTCTCTGGTGAAGCCTCTTGCCGCCCCTGAGCCTCTGGCCTGTACCCCAGTTCTGTATGAACAAATAAATAAATCTTAAAAAAAAACAAACAAATAAAAAAGTGATACCACTTTTAAAGATCATGGTATCATTTTTATCCAGTGTTAAACCATATTTTTTCTTCATTTAATCCAGATACCTCATGAAGACTTAAGCTTCTGTCTACAAATATACATTAGTTAATAATTAAGCCAGTAAAGGTATTTGTAGGCAGCTTTGCCAAAGCTTCCATCCTTAACAGTGCTTGACAGGTCTCTGAAGGCTCTGCCTATGTTGAACACTGAAGTATAAAGGGATCAGGTCAAACAAACTGACTTAGAAACTGTGGTAGCTTATGTATCATCTCATGTATGTGCTTTTTCTAATCATAAAGATGTATCCTTTTTAGCTTTCCATGTTAATTATAGTCAGGGCAAAACCCCTGGCAATTAAGAGATTGAATTCTGAGAACAGTTGGTTACACCATTTATAAGCTTACTCATACTCTACACCCATTTTACAATTGCCATACTGGCCATTCTGTATCTCCCCAAGTCAATGGGAGGCAGCCATGTTTGTGGATTATAGGGACTCTAATGTTTTTCTGCTAAGCTGCCAAGACTTCTTTCCCCATCTGTGTCTGTGAAAAGATGCTAAGAGGCCCTCCCTGGTGGCGTAGCCGGTTAAAGCACAGCACTAAGAAGCTAAGGCCACTTCCACATGAGTTCGATTCCCGCCTGCCCTGGAGGTGATCCACTTGGCGAGGCAGACCTCTCCTGGCCCTCCCACTGCTCCCCTCAGTGGTGTGCCTCGTCCATCTGCCTGTTCTGCTCCCCACTTTGTCTCTGGTGAAGCCTCTCGCCGCCCCTACACCTCTGGCCTGTACCCCTCAGTTCTGTATGCATAAATAAATAAATCTTTAAAAAAAAAATGGGTGTGAGCTACAGAAATAACTAAGTTTGGGAACATGCAAAAATGCATCTTACAGTAAACTTCCCTATCTTAGTTTCTTCTTGCCTACTCTGTGTGTAAATTAGTTTAAGCTACAGTTACTTTAATCTTTTGAATTTATCTTGCCTTATACCATCTAACATTTCCCATCTACCCCCAGATAGAAAACTCTGAACCCTCCCTAAAGTTCTGTGTTGATGACCTTCTCAGGTTACTTGGTGTGTCCCATGTCAGGCTGGTGGTTTATGTGTTCACTCTTACTTATCTCCTTTCTTTGTCCCTTGCTTCTCAGGGAATTAAGAACTACTGGCTCTGTATTTAACTTACTTATATGTAGCGTTGCCTAGTATGGGGGTTTACTTACAGTAGACACTATTTGCTGGATTCAAGAGAGCTGTTTTAAACCAAATAAAAAATCAGTCAAATGTTGGACTTCACCATGTATTTACAGAGACTGTAATGTCCAAAGTGGTCTGTCCAAATGACTACCAAATAAACAAAATTGAGGAAATGGCTATGAGTTGGGCAATCTGGGCTTTGCGTGAAATTTCAGTATACTTCACTTGTATTCTGTAATCTTGTGTTGATATTTACTTGATGCATTCATTGGCAATAGCACCCACAGTGCTTTATTTTTAACTTTCTTAGGAAAACTTGGATTGGAAAGTTAGGAAATCAGCAGCTGAAATTGAGCATTTAGATTGCCAAAAACTGAAAAATTAAAATATGAAGAGAATGTGAACCTTATAGAACCTGCAGTGTCTTGTTTAGTATTAACTCTGGTTAAACATAGCATATACCTATTCTACCTTCATCCTAATATATTTTAAATAGGAAAAAGCATGTTTGGAGATGACATGTAGCACAAGACAGAAATGTTTTAGAAAATGAGCTTCTAAGATGCCTTTACGTTTTTGTTTTTTTTTTTATTCTCTCACATTTGTATATATTTTTGTTTGTCACAGACACAAGAAACTAGTTCTTGTGCGTAGCATGGGCTGATTGCTCACGATTCCAGTTAAACATGCTGTGTTTTGTTTAGTTGTGTTGTGTGGCTCCAGTATACATTACTCCCCCCTAGGCCTCCTCCGCATACCTCAGAGTAACCTAATATGCTCGTTAAATTAAAAACATGATTTGAGTTTAGGGGTTTCATTTATAGTTAGAAACATGAAATGTAAGGAATTCAGTGAAATGCAGACTTTTTAAATACAATTTTGGAAACATTTCACAACTAGCTAGTGCTTGCTATATTCCAGACAAAATTTAAATTATGGAAAGATGAGTCATAATTTGGGGTTCTTAAGTGAGTGCACAACTTTCATTTTATAGAACTTTTGATTGTGCTTTTCTTTTGGTAACAAACTAGTCTTTGCCTTCCATTTTCAATTATTCTTTTAAATATTCATGCTTTAATCTATATGAAACTTGAATTTATCAACCAAATAACTTTACTTACTCCTACTAGGAGTTCATCTTATTTTGCTCTTAAGTTTGAACTGAATTAGAATTTAGTGTGAAGATTCAGATTTTGGCTTTATTTGCTTTTGGGTTATTAACTAATAAAGAGGAAAAACTCAGAAAGCATTTGTATGTTTTGGAGCAAAGAGGAAGCTTTGCTCTGCCCCAGTAGTAAGGCTGCTGAAGACTGGGCAGACAAGCGAGAGCTCCTTTGGGTTCTATGAATCCTAGAATAGTCCTTTGGTTATGGAATACCAAATATTTGTGCTATTGAAACTTTTGCATATCTCTTCAAAACATGTATTTCTTAGAACTCTGAAGTGTTGGTTATATTTTATGCCTTGCCTTTGCTTTAAAAGTTTAATTAAGATTAGGAAGAATTAAATAGGAACTGAACTAAAGTTTTAAAGATCTTCATATTTTAGAATGGTTCTGTTTAATTTATTGAAGATCAAAAAAAGGACAGGAAAGCATTTGATTATAGTCAAAGAAGGATGAAAATTTAAAGTGGAGTCCCCATATAATTTAAGACAGAGTAAAACTTCATCATAAAATACTCAAAGGAGGGCCCAAACTTTCTGAGTCTGTTTTCGAAGCATTTTAGGAATTTCTCTGATTACAAAGTGACATTTCTTAAGTTTTGAAAATAAAGGGTTGTACATAATAGAAAAAATCAGTTGTTGTACTATCAGTTATTTCTATTTTTTTCTAATTGGTGTTCATACCATGCATAGATACCTATTTATATTCATGTTATGCTTTCCCTCCTTCAACTTGTTAACTGATCTTTGTAAAGGTGGTTTTTAAAGGCTCTAAGTAGCTCATTGTTTGGAAAACCTATGAGATATTTTGCCACTTACCTTTGGTTAATAATCCAGGTTTCTGTTATAAATAAATCTAGTGTTTTTGTTTTATTACCTGATGAATTGGGATACCTTTCTGAACATGGATATATTGTTGAACATAGGTTATGGGCTCTTAAGATTCAGATTCCACCCCCAGGAAGATGGTGCCAGAAGCCTTTACTTACCACATTAAGACAATTTCACTATTTTCTGTTTTGGTCATTAAATTTGGGACATTTTCTGAATTAAATCACAAGTTGTAAGACCAGGCTTAACCTCTGAGGTAAATCACATTCGTTATTTTTAGAATTGAGTCAGACCTTAAAAAATCACATATATTAATAATTATTATAATTAATAACAATAGTAATAAATGAATAGAAAATAGGTGGCTTCTGTGTCCTTGACTTTGTTCTGCGGAATAGCTGCAGTTATGTTTCTGTAAGTCATCTTACACTATGAGATAATGATTCTGTGGTGTATTAGGCAAAGAAATAAAGACAACAGTTGTTTACTGGTTTGTTTTTTAAATTGGTTTATAAATTCTTACCTAAACTTATTTTTTTCTTAATAGTTATGTGTAAGTTGGCTGGAAAACAAAAAACAGATTGAGACTGAATATTCAGTACATTTTAGGTCTAGGAAAGATAGCTCAGACAACTGGTTTCTTTTTCTCCCATCATTTATAACTTTTAAACTAAATTTTATAGATCAATGTTACTTTATAAATTACTAGTATTACCTTAATTGATTTGAATAGGCTGCCAGAGTCACTAGGAAGAATGTGAGAAACAAACTTGGGTAATTGTAGAAGTCACGTGTGTGTGCACTGTTCCTGGAGTCCAAATTTGGTGTAGGCATGTTTGTATTAAATATAGCTTACTCTTTAATTAGAACCATGCTTCATCCTGCTGTTTTTATAAACCAGGAAAATTCTAAAGAGCCAGTGTTTCACTAGAAGCACTCAAGGTTTTCATTCAGCACAAGGTATCCAGTGATTTGGGCCTTCACTAAGAAGCTATCAGCAGCTCATAATTAATAGGATCTTTGGGCTAGTGGTGTATGAGAGATTCTCAGCCACAGAGGAAATTCAGCCTGAGTGTAGATGGTTAGGGGGACATTTTGTTAATTTCAAGCATGCTGTGGAATGAAATGCAAAATTATAGAAGGTTTCAGATAAGCCAGTGGGTATCTAAAGAACATGTACTTATGTAGCCCGAGGCAGCCCTGACCCTTGACCCTCACCCATCTTTTTAGTGTCATGTCATAAAGATTGAAAAACTCAGATAGAGCTCAGCTTTCCTTTTACAGAGAAGTGAGGCCCAGAGAGGTTAAGGATTCTGTGCACATTAAGTAGGACATGACTTTGCTTAATTATTGAAGACTGCAACCTAAGTCCTAAGACTGGCACTGCTGTTTAGCACATATTATCTTGCCGTTTCCCCAACTGTATTCTGTATGTCCCCAAGTTGTGTCTCATTGATGTTTTTAGTGACATGTGTTGAATTTAAGCATTCTCAACCCTGACTCACTTCTTATTGCAGAAATAATCTCTGAAAGACCAGCCTTGTCATTATAGGGCTAGTTATGCCCTATGGTAGGCTTGTTGACTACATGGGGTCTCAGGTTTGGGGGTGTGGGGAAATAAGAGGTCCTAGGACTATAGGTCTGAAGGGTGGCCCTTCTAATAGAGATTGTTTGGGCCAAGAGCAATGATTTATTAGTATTTATATACATAATTCCTGACCTCTCTGCCAGTCACTTTTGTGTGTCCTTGGTCAATGCTTAGATTGGGTTGTAAATGGTAGCCACTTAATACTTTCTATATTAAACTTATCCATAAAATATGATGTGTACATTTGTGTGTGATATACACATGAACTGAATTTTCACAATGGTACTGTTTTATGGCAGGGAAGTCATAAAAAATAGTATTAATCTTGCTAATTAAAGTTCATTGTTGACAGAAGTCACTCAAATGAAATATTTTTGTTTAAATTTTCCCTCATTGATTAACCCATGTAACAAGTTTGCTAGTCAGAAGATGAAATGTTTTTACGGAGGAGATTTCCTGCAAAAAGCTGATCTATTATGCAGGACACTACAGAATTTTGAGGCCTGTTACTAAAATTAAGATAAAATATTTTCATACATTGTATACTTAAAATTCACTTGAAATCGAACCATTATTGAGAGCTTGGGAGAAAGTGTGGCCAGTGCTATCAATACA
The DNA here is from genome assembly GCF_000260355.1 of Condylura cristata. NCBI lineage: Eukaryota > Metazoa > Chordata > Mammalia > Eulipotyphla > Talpidae > Condylura > Condylura cristata. Next base: position 7,590,722 of record NW_004567130.1, on the reverse strand, counting down.
TAAATGAAGACTAATCTTTAAGTTTTAGAATTCAGACCTACATGGGAAGAATATTTGCTCACAGTGAACAACTCATTGAATGTTGGATCTGCAGATGAGTTGAAGTAGACATGAAGATGGCACACAGTATGACTGATGGAGCATTGATGTCTTGAGCACTGGGAATGGTGAAGAAGGAAGAGTAATTGTAAATAGGTGTTTTATCTTTGCCTCACTGATTTAATTTTTATATAAAGGGGCCTCATAATTTTGCACACGACTTCCTACTTTGAGAAGCTTTGTTTGAAACTGTTTTTGCAAATTCAGAGTGTTAAGATGACTGTTAAAAGAAAGGCAGTGGGGGGACTAATATGTATTTAGCCCTTGAGTCCCACGTGCTAGGCCCAGAGCATACAGTGCCCTATTTAATCCTCATCAATTCCTAACACATAGGTTTCGTCTTGCAAGTACACCAGTACTGGGGCTTAGAGTTTACAGAATTACCCTTTTCTGGATTGTAGCCACCACTGCCTGTTACCTCACCCAGGAACCTACCTTATGTACTAGGCTGTGAGCTTCAGAAGCAGGACAGTGTCACATTGAATCAGTGCTGTGCCCATCGTAGTCCTCTTCCAAGTCAGCTCACTAGTGTTTGAATCTTCCTCACATATCAGCTTGGAGGAACCATAGTGCAAACAGTGATGTGTGTTTCAGACTTCATGTTCTACCCCTCCATTCATGCCTTCCCCCCAAATAATAAGCTGGTGTATTGATGTTACAGAGGCAGAAGCCTGCAATACTTTTCACAGAAATTGTCAGTAATACCATAGATTGCAGTCCCCTCCCGCCCAATTATTATAATGAAAACATAAAAACTAGCCAAGAAGACAGTAGAACAGCGAATACCTCCACTTAGATTCAACAGTTGTCAACTCTTTGTTTTCTCCTCTCCTTTTTCTTCCTACAGTCTCTTCCTCTTTCCCCACAAATGCATATTATAACATTTTTTTTTGGTTGAACCTAAAAACTCAAAAGTGCATTTTTATGTCCTACAGTAAAATAAGCTAAGGGTACAACTTTTTCTGAAAATAAGTCACAAACATTATATTTTGTCTCTTTCAATTCAGATAATTGCTCCACCTCTCTACCTTATTTTAAAAACAAATTAAAAAAAATATTTTTTCCCTTTCTTTTGACAACAAAAGATTTGATTCCCTAACTACACCACTTAAACTCTGAAGTAATCACTGGGCGAAATTAAAGTCCAGATGTGTGTGGGACTTGCCTTCAGATATTTGATAGTTATAGGTTATTTTTGCTGCTGCATGCCTTTCAGCATACCCCTTCCATTGAAAATCCCTCCGTTAAAATACAGTACCTCTCTACCTGCCAGTGTCCGCCTCACTGTTTTTTATTGCAACTCACCGTGTCCACAATGGGAGTGTGATAATGAGGTTAGGAAAACTCCTACAAACTAAAGACTCACTACTGATAGGATGTGAACAGAATTTGGTATTTAATATGAGATCTGAATAGTGTAATTTGAGGCAGAGCAATGTACCGATTAAACTGTAGAGCCAGGATGTAACTACATCTGTGGAAGGAGAGTTTGCAGTAGGGGAATATCGCTGCTTTTACTAAAACAATTTGGAATTTCCAAATACCTGAATTAAACACATATGAGACTGTAGTTTTCTTCATGTATGTCTGTGATGTTGTTACCAACAGTCAATTTTAATCAAAACATAAAAATTTAAGTCACGATTTTTCTCTTTCCATTCTCCTCATCTAGAAGGAACTAGCAAACAACACTGACTGTCCTCAGATGTGTGCCTATAAACTGGTGACGATCAAATTCAAGTGGTGGGGACTGCAAAGCAAAGTAGAGAACTTCATTCAGAAGGTAAAGTCTATTCCAAATTTGATTTTAAATTTAGGTAAGAGTTGCGATTACTACTAATGGTGTATTTTCTGCTATCACGCGTCCCTCCTACCCCCCACAAACGCAAAGACAAGAGGCTGACTTTGGGCAAGAACATAGCGTTTTTGTGTTTAAAAGACTTCCCTGAAAGTTTGCCCAGCTCTTCTTAGCGAGCCCTAAGGAGCCTGGTGCTCCAACATTGGAGGAGAGGGTAGGTAGGCCTCGGGCTGAGGGGCAAGTCTGCCTTCACACTGCCCTCCACACAAATCTTCCCTGACAGTACACCTTGTTTGTGTGCTTTGCACTTTCTTATGTGACATCTTCGTTAGCAGCCATGACTGAGAATAGGACCTAGAATGACATGATCTGGGGATCCAGTAATGACTGCTTTGTTTTACTTCTACATCTCAATAGAAGTAACATGGGCAGTGTGATGGAGGTGGGGGTTGCGGTTGTATAAATGCACATGGTTGTAAACATGCAGAGTTTGTTCATTGCTTTTCCTCCAAGTAGTAGTCAGTATAAAGAAGCCCCCTGTTGTATCACTGAACCTGTGACTAGTTGTGTTTGAGTTTCCCATAACTTGTCGTCGTCTTAAAACTATAACTGCTGCAACGTTTTATTTAAAAAAGATCTTTTAAGAGTCCTGGAAACTTTGATTATTCTTGGGTCTGCTTGCAGTTGGGCCACAGTAGTCACTCTAAATTTTGGCTTCCTTCCTTCCTTTTGGATCATAATCATACATTAACAATCCAGTTCTGATAAATAGAAGTCGCACATATAATTGATGAAGTCCCTTCTGTTTGTGGGGGGAAAAAACCCTAAATATTGAAAATTGTTCAAAAGTACTGAAATACTCATTGTTCATTGCACTTTCTTCTCTTGGGAGAAGTTAAGTAAAAACTAAATAATTCAAAAATTAAAACCAGTAATTATCTACATGAGCTTATTAGTATATATGTGATAGCAGTAACATTGGAGTAGGAAATTAAATGAGAACATATAATTCTTAATTGTTAAGAATTATTTCAAAGAACCCAAGACTCATTTCTCTCAGTACGTTTTGTATTCTACCTACAGTATGCTTTTGAATTGCAGAGAAATTAAGAATGACAATGTATAGTTTTGTAGCAGAAAAAAAATTGAGTTGACCTTTGGTCACTGACATTTAGTAAAAGGTAAAAATAAATCAGGTTCAGCAGGAGTTTATGTTGAATCTGGACATGCACAAATATTTTATTTTCTGGTAGAGAATGTTTCACTTTTCATAGGGAAATTTTTATTTAGTTAAATAAGAGGTAATTAAGATTTCCTCTGATTGTCATTGAATATTCTTGTCAAACCAAATGTTATTAATCTTATTTTATTTTATTTTTTGCTGCCTTATCCTACTTTATTTTAAAGCAAGAAAAAAGGATATTTACAAACTTTCACCGCCAGCTTTTTTGTTGGATTGACAAGTGGATTGATCTGACAATGGAAGACATTAGAAGAATGGAAGATGAAACACAGAAAGAACTAGAAACAGTAAGATTTCCCTTTCTGTAGAAATCCTCTTAATTTCCCCCTTTCTCAAACTTTGTACTTAGTAAATGTAGACTTAGAGTGAAGAATAGTATTATTAAAAACCATTTCTAATCTATATGTCCTCCCAAACTAAGTTTCTTAGGTACTAACAATATCCCTTCTCATGTTCCAATTTCTTTTTTGTTAAGCATCTTTCGTGAAAGTAGACTTGAGCTTTCTTGATAAGAATTAGTTTCCTGGAATGGTTTTTTCTTTTTCATGCATTTCTTCTCTGTGATGGTACCTGGTTCAGAGTCCTTTTATCTTTCACTTTATCGGACCAAGTTGTCTTTGGCTCACTTTATTGACGCAGTAAGTTGTTAATGTATGCACAGCAAGTCCTAATTCCCTCTTCTATAGGAAAGACAAGGCTAATGTTATTGTCACTGATTGCAGAAATGCTTCTTCTCCTCGCACAACTAGCTGAGGTCCTCATTTCCTCATTAGCATCAAGCAGAAGTCCTGTGAACCTGGTGCTGGGATCAGCATCAGCCTTTCAGCTAAAGCCTCCTACCATTTACTTGCCACAGGCTGAGCCTCTTCAGTCTCTCCAGGACAGATTCTTCCCTGACTTTCTTTTGCACATATCTGGTTTTGCTTTTGCTCTGGGCTACACTTCTTTTTAGTTGAAAGTAAGGCCCCATGGGGTAATGAACCCAAGGAATGTTCAGGACAGACTCGTGGTTTCCATGCAGTCATCTAGAGTTCTGCCAGCAGTCCCAGCTTTGGAAGCCCTGCAGGCGAGAGTGTTTGACGAATGCCTGTGTGTGAGGCAGGAACTCTATTTAATCACAGGAGAATGGCAGCAAATCAGGTTCTTTGGCACACAAGGAAATCTATTTGTCTGGCACATCGCATCGTAAAGAATCTGTGTTTAAAATTGCTTACTTTTGGTGATTACAGCAGATCTGCTTCTAATTAGCTTTATACAAACGTTCGGAGAGGACTAGGACATATTTTCTTTATAAGGCAATAAAATGTTTTAACCTTATCTTATACATAAAGTAAACTTGAGACAGTCTCCAGCTTATGAATAGATTTTCTTCCAAAAATTTTAAGTTCAAATTTGTTTGATTGGTGCATGTTTTCCCAGAGAGACAATGTTATAAATTGGGGTTTGATGTTTAGGCCAGCCAGTGGAAGCCTCTTTGACTTCATGTTCTTAATGTGGTAGTATGACTCTGAGTATTGGTCTTAGGACTAGGGTAATCATATGGCAAGCTTGGAAGACTCCCTCATCCTCTTTTTTTAGACTTAATCTCAGGCAGAACACTTGAACAGGCAAGAGCAAGTCATGGTCACTTCTTACCTTTCTTTTCATCCCTCACACCCACTTTGTCTTTCCATCTGAAGGGTCAGAGACCCTGCTCTTAAAAGGCACCCTTACGGCACTCAGCTTTGGTGCCTTTTCCCCTGTCTTGCCTAGTTTCTCTCCCTCTTGCTACTCAAGTCCTTAGAGAAACTTGGTGGCACGATTTATACTCATTGTCTAAGCTCACCAAAAAGGAGATGGCAATACTAGAGAAACCAGAATTGTTTCTTTTTTATTATCAAACTTAGACTCTCAGGGAGGGAGGCCTTTTGTTTTTAATACATATGCTGAAGAACTACGTGCCCATAACATGATGAAAGTGGTTATGGTTGAAGGATGGTGAATGAAGCCCTCCCTGGTTGGCACTCTGATCGTGCTTGCCTCAAGGCCCCTTGGAGAGAATTTGACTATGTCCTCTGTTGGCCCAGGTTGTGCTTTTTCTTTCCTCCTGTACCAGAGCTCAGTACAGTGCCATTGTCAGTACAGGGAGCTCCCCAATGAGAAAACAGCAACTCTTGCTCCCACTTAACGGCAGTTGTCGTGCAGGGCCAGCCGCTTCCCCGTGTGAGTCAGTTATTCGTGAGTGGGGAGTTGTGCAGGAAAAGATGAAAATACAGTACACAGAAGCCCAGTTTTTTTGAAGGTGGTCATCCTTATTGTATCCACGTGGCTCAAACTCATTGAAATCTCCATGAAGTTGGAAGAAATTCATTATTGGTTAGGGTTGAAGGCCCATGAATTTTCTTAAATATTTCAAGACTGAAGACAAATTTTAGGAGTAAGAGCTGATCATCCTGATGTAAAATCCCATTTATCTTGCTCTAGGTCATTGATGAATAGTGTTATTTTCCACAAAACTGCTGCTTGGCATCCCTAACAGTGGGTTTATGAGCTTCCAGAATGTGGGCAGCATCAAGCCTGCAGGTCAAAACCCCTTCTAGAAAGCTTAACATTTTCAAGCTCTTTTCACCACGGAGGCATGTCCCATTTTGTTCATAGTTTTTTGTTTTGCTTTGTTTTGAAGTCTTCTTATCCTAATACCTGATGACAGAATTTAATACATTATAATTTTTAACTCATAAATATTTAAGAATTTAATTTCTTTCAAATAGTTTTGGTCCTGAAGGAAAGGAAGAACATCTTGAGAGGTTAGTTAAAGAGGAATGTTTCTGTCTGTAATTCTGTGAAGAAATATTGGGGTTAGACTCAGCAACTGAAGAAATACTTTAGGAAACATTGTCAGGTGTTCTCAATTGGCACTTCTGTGGAGGGTGGGAAGAAAGTGTTGAGTTTTAGAAGTGTTTATTGCATTTGTTCCTTTGTCATCTAGTCTTAATTTTCTCATTGAGTTTTGGTTGTTTTTTGTTTTAATTTTCTGTAGGCTCTTTTGTATGTGTATCCGTTCTAACACATCCTTATGTAGTTCATATTGTTCCTGTGCTCACTTGTTCTTTTTGTTCTGCCCTTTCCAGTAAACTTCTTATCAATATAAAAAATGCCTCTGAGGGACCCTGGTCTCAGAAGCAGCCGAGGTGCCATCTCTCTTGGCCCCCGGTTTAGTCTGAGGACTGCAAAAACATGAACCATACCATTGGGCATTTTCTCACAGTACATTGGTGAAGGGTTCTTTTCCCATTGCTGTCTTTGATAATTCTACATCAACAGTGCAGATTTTTGTTTCCTGGATTCAAGAATAGATAATTGTGTGTGTGTGCTGTGTAAGAAAAGCCTTTTGCAAGGTTTTCTTTGACCAAGATTCCTAGAGGTGCCACTGAACTTCATTTTCCATGTGTGTGTTGTTACAAACACACAGCAGCCACTTCACAATCTCTTCTAGATCTTTCTCTCCTTGCTTGCTAACCCAATTTAGAGTCTGTGATTTCAGCAGCTCATGATTTTATTTTACGTTTAGATGCGTAAGAAGGGTTCCGTTCGAGGCACGTCGGCTGCTGATGTCTAGATGAGTCCCCTGTAGGGTCAGAGACAATATCAAACTGTGTAAGTGAAGACCTGGGTAAAAAGAATGTTTAAAAACCAACACCTTTTGTATAATGGGTAGTTAACTTGCTGAGCAGAGCCTAAGTGTTAAATGTAGTTTAAATTTCAGCATGTAAGAGATAATATATTTTAGAAATTGACAGTACACACTAGAGTTGTTGCCCTGTAAGATTTTGTGTGTGGAACAAGGTTGCATGTAGTGATCACAAGCTAGTTCCTAGAGTTTGAGGTTAGAAGTCTGCTGCCAGCTGCACTTAGTCATCATGTAGTTTTGCCTAGAAGATAGCTGATTGTTTCATTGATAACCAGTTAATTGATCAGTTTCTCAATAGGACCACTTGTGAGTAATAAGGAAATCATTAAAAACTTTTTAAGTCTTACTAAGATCCTTCATCCCATACCACAAGGGCCAAGCTCCATAGTTGAAACTGTTCCTGAACACCAGAAAGTTGTCCTTCGTGTTGAATCTCCACTTATCTTTACAGTTAGCTTTAATATGTGTGCATACACTTTGGTTTTCATTTATACTATGAAACATTTTTGCAGTGTTATTTCTCTAATACAAATTTATATGCCCAGATGAGGTTTACCTAGAGGGGCAAAAAAGAGCCTCAGAATCCCCACCACTAAAATCAGTGTGAATAAACCAAACTTGACAGAATGTTGTTATTAATATTGGATCATCATTAATCTCTAGCTACAGTATTAGGAAAAGAACAAAATTGAACACTTCTTAGTCCACCATGGTTCTCTGAAAATTCCTTACTTGCACTACCTGCTCTTTAATTATTAAACACAGGAGAGATAGTGTTCAGCTGTAAGGAGAATAGTTATTCCAACAAGAATGAATGAACTTGGCCAGGATTCCTCCAGAGCCCTTTCTTTAATTCAGTGTTCATTTAAAAATTTTAAGTTTCTGTTTTTTGTTAAGTTCTTCTAAGTTTCTGTGATTTATTTCTGCTTCTAATTTATTTTCCCTCTGATGAAACAGAGTGTTAAACCACTGCACTAGTGAGACCAGAGTCTTCAGAAGGTTAAATATTTAAAATGTAGTCATCAGTACCCTTTTTGCTATAGGTTTTGCTGTAATGATGACTTTTTTTTTTTCTTTCTTAAGACTAACATCGTATTTCTCTGTATTTTAACACGTTGCACTTTTATTTTTTCTTACAGTTACGTAATCAAGGTCAAGTGAGGGGAACAAGTGCAGCCAGTGATGAGTGAAGAAGAATCTGAACAGTATCTTGCAGTGTTGATGTTCCCAGATGTGTGCTTGTGCTAACAGCTCACATGCACAGGTTCCCAACCACGTGTGTATATATGTTTGTGTGTGTATATATATCTGTGGCTGTATATAAAGCGCATGTAGAGCTACAGATTAGAATACACACACTTGTGTATATATGTACATACAAACATACTGAAGGGATTAGTACAATTTCTCCAAAGTACTGTACCTATCTTCAGCAAGAATGCAAAAGAAAATATTTTCAATATATATACCTGGAACAAATTTTAATAATTATCAGAGTAATACCATTCATGGACAAATTGACTGCAATGTAATACTAGCTGGTATGTCTCATAAATGTCAAGTTGTGGACCAATATATATATATAGAGACTTTTATTACTTTTCTGTTCTTTTAAATCAGTCTCTTATAAATCTTTATTTTAGTCCTATAAGCAACAGACTCCCACAGAGAAATTTACTCAAAAGCTTTTAGTATTCCAGTGAATCCAGAATGTAAACTCTGAATGTATTTATAACGATTTATTTCTGAATGGTTATTATCTTACAGCCAGTTGGACAATATCTGTTAGTAAAGAGTAAAATTATAGGCCAGTTTTTACTTGTTTGCCCCTAGGGAAGAATCCTTTTAAAAAAAAAATTCCAGTTTTTATTGGATTTTGTATTTTAAATTTCAAATATTTTTCTACATCAAACCTAGCAAAAATGGAGATGATGGCTTGTGATTTATAATAAACACTGTACAATTTTCAGGCTTCTGTTAGACAAACAAAGAAATTGATGAAGAAATTAATAGTGTTGTCGGCTGTTTAGAGAAATTGGAAGTACAGCACTTCCACACGGAGTCTTATTTCTGAAATGACTGTTTTCTGAAATTACAGCTTGGAAACTATGCAAATGATGTAGATTACTCACAGCTCACACGATAGAATATAGACAGTGAAGATGTTTTGCTCTTTTTCTTGTTGAAATACACTTTATGGCGAGATGCTGACTTTTGAGATAGGAAATTTTCAGGCGCAGCGCAAAGCTGGCCCGCACAGGGAAGAGGCCCTGCTGAGGGCCAGTGCGCCTCCTCCCTCTCAGAGTGCTCTTGAGCAGGATGTCTTTGGAGCATGTCCTGAATAAGCACCAGGAAAACTGCTGGTTACAAGCTGCTGCCATGTTTTGTCCCCCATTTTTTGAAAAAGAAACAATAGCTAGGTGAGATTTGTATCAGCCTTCTCTGTCCAGATCCCGTTTTTCTCCTGTCAGTCCTAGAAGCTTGAATGCAGTGATGTTGTTGAAGCCTTCAGGTCACAAACTGTCTTCTTTAACCGATCATCCCTCCTGGAACATGCCAGCCCCTGTAGTCACATCACATTAGTAATCTGATTTGCTGACAGGCCTGCCGTCCCCACTCCTCGTTTCCCCACATGTCCTGTGTCCCCACGGAAGTGATTGCAGTGACTCAGACAAGGGTGTTTAGGATCACTACTGCGTTACGATGCCCTGTTACCCTCCGCAGAAAACCTCATAGTGCGTGCGGATGTCCTCTTGTGTACTCAGGGTCACAACTGACGTTTACTCTCCGGACACTGTTGTAAGATAGGTTTTGTCAAAGCATAATCATTGTCTGCAAAGTGTTTGGTGTGAGGAAGATTATTGCTAATTTTGTGAAATAAAAAGTCTAGCCCTCTCCATTTAATGAACTTAACTCTCGTTGGCATCTGTAGCATCATTGGGAGCTTAGGCGCACATGGAAATGAGAGCCCGGTGCATGGATTTTAATGTTTTTCTAACAACTGTGGAGATTTGAGGGAATGTGTGGTGAATGTAAAATACCTAGTTTACTTGGCAGTCTCTCGTGTAAATTACAGTAAAACAAAGTAAATGAAATTTAAACAAAAAATAAATTTGATCACAAAATGCCACTTGTGTGCTTGAGTGGTTGTTTCCCTGATGCCTCATCTGGTTCAGAACACTATGGGCCACGCGCACGCTTGTGTGCGTGTGTGTGTTTTCGAGAATTCTCTAATTTGCAACACTACCATTCTGAGGAAAAAAAAATAAAGTAAAAGTGTTTTGTTTTTGATTTCTTATCACAGACTCCCATTGTTGAAATGTGCCTGTGCTACATTAAGTTGTTATATTTTGTTTCTTAAACAAGTTTCTGTCTTTAAATGCTAAGCAGTAATCTGAAGAAGGATTATTTATTTGTAGTCTTGGTCTTTTTTTTTTTTTAAGATTTATTTATTTATGCATACAGAACTAGGGTACAGGCCAGAGGTGCAGGGGTGGTGAGAGGATTCACCAGAGACAGAGTAGGGAGCAGAACAGGCCGACTGACAAAGTACACTGCTGAGGGGAGCAGCGGGCGGGTCAGGAGAGGTCTGCGGCGCCATGTGGATCACCTCCAGGGCTGGTGGGGGGGTCAAACACATGCTGAAGTGGCTTTAGCTTCTTAATGCTGTGCTTTCACCCATTGCACCACCAGGGAGGTCCCTAGTCTTGGGTTTTTAAAAAATTGTTTTTAAGGAGAGAAATGAGGAAAACCCATAGAATTAAAAAAAAAAAAAAAAGCCTCAGTGAAGATTTTGCCACTAGGTCATGGCTTCCTGGTTCAGGCCCATGTCTTACATCTCCTTTTAGGACTTTGTCCCATCTAGTCTACTGTTTCTGGTCACAAGACAACTAGTGTAGTTCCCATTTAAATTCCAGAGCTGCTCAACCTCATCCTTTGGAGGGGTCGCCAGCTCTCTGGATAAAATCAATGTATGATGTTGTATTTCAGGGTTTTGTTTTGTTTTTTTTCTGATGTTACTTTCTTTTATTTCAGATGTAGTGTTTGCATTCACATTGACAGTTTTAGCATTTGTGCATCCAGCAACCAGCTTGGCTGCATACCTGGTTCAGGTCTCACTATAGGTAACAAGATGAATAGAAGTGTACATCCAGTGTGGGAAACAGGCATGTGAGTAGATAAATTGCAGTCAGTTGATAAGTACTCGTGTAACAGTAGAAAGTTGGTTGGGGGAGATCTTGGCTATTCCCTACAGTGTTCAGGTAGAAAACAAAAGTTCAAGCTGAAGGCGTCTTGGTGAAACTTGAAGAACTCAGGCTGTTGCTGGACACTGGGCCTGGGGTGTGGGCCAAACCTGGACCTTATCCTGGGCTATGTCTTCTCAACTGTTGAGCATTCACGGTCATTTGACATTAGGCTCTAATGGTATGTCCTGTGAGTGTCACTTCTCCCTCTTCCACTCACCAGACTCCCTGCTGGTTGATCTAAAATCATTTGCCCTCCTGTTCTGTGAACTCAACTGTTGTCTTTAAATTAGCACTCCCTTTGCTCTCCCTTCATCAACTTGTTAGGCTGGAAGTTTGCACAGTCCAGTGTTCTCAGATTTTGTCTCTGGAAAGACATTTTCTTCTCACGGTGGTTTTATTTGTCTTCTCTGAGCAGCTGAGTTGACAAAGGCCTGCTGTGGACTTCCTAGTTCTTGATCACCTAAAGAGAATGTACTACTATCCTGAGCCCCTTGGGTCAGATATCATGGGAGGCACGTTACCCTCACTTAATTCCAGAGTTTGGGACTTTTCGTAATGGGAGCAGGGAAAAGTACAAGGGGAACAGTTAAAGATACTTCCACTGAGCTTGGAGCAGCTGCGCCCCAGGAATACTTCCTAGGAGCCTTGCCACTGTTACTTGGGGTGATGTTGTCTAACTTGGAAATAATGACCCAATGCTAGGTCCCTTCAAAACCAGTTCATCTAGAGTGGATTGGAAAAAAGAAATTGCAGATGTGCTAATGCTATCTCATTTGTTTCAAGGCCATGCTGAGCATGGCCACTTTAAGGTGTGCCTTCCTTCTGAAAATGCCATGTTGCAAGGCATCACTGCTATTTGGAAGGAATTGAGAATTCGATGTGTTTGCTTTCCCCTCTAGGTCTCTTGTTCTCTCCAGTGGGGGTTGTATGAGAAGCCACTGTTTTCCTTGTGCATTTATGTATTTTTTGTTCCCTCCTGTTAAGTTAAACTGTAAATTAAAAATTGTCCCTGGATGAGAAGAGAATGTCTTCTAGTCAAGTTCTTGTCCAAAATGTCTTGAGAGTCCAACAGTTTTTTTCTGTTGTGCTTGGGTTGCTGAGGCAAAGAAGCTATAAATCCTGGCTGCACCTCAGAAGCACATGGTGGTGCTTTAAAAACATCAACTGCCCACAGAGTCTTTCTGTGGCTTGGGTTTGGTGTGCCCCGTTTTTAAAGAACGGGAAGCGCAGACAGAATGCTCATTCTCTTCCTGGAAGATCACTGAGAAGACCGCCTTTAAACAATCTGGTTCCTGCCCATTTAAGGCTGTGTATTTTCCCCACACAGCTCGTCTTAACCTGGTGCCGTCTGCAGAGGTCCATACCTTTCATTTGGCTACCTCGGTTAGTAAATATTCTTATTTTCTAATTCTGTTTTGTGTCCCAAGTTAGCTTGGGAACTCCTTGTGGACAGTAACCACAACTCTTATGTGGAAGTCACCTGCGTTGATGGAAACAGACAGCTCCTTTCACCCACAACAGATACCTGCCCGCATTGGGTAAGACATCTTGTGAACCCTAGGCTTAAGAGGGGCAAATAGTTCAAAATCAGTAGCATCTAGTTTCTGCCCTCAGAGAATTAAAGCCTGACAGCTAACTGCAACAGGATGTTGTAATTTCTAGAAGCTAACAGGAGAGTGTTAGGAACAGAGGAGGGAGCTCCAGGTCTGCATTTCCTGCTCACTTTCCAGACATGCAACGCAGAGCTCTGGCAGACTCGGAAAAGGAGTCTTTAGCCAACTAAGTCTCCTAGCCCCTAAAGTACTGTCCCATCAAAAAATCCGGACACTAGCAGTGCTGCCCAAGCCAGAAATACTAGTCGGTTGCTGAATCTCAAAACACACCTCCAAATGTTTGTGTCCTGGTTTAAGGCATGTTTTAATGAGCTGTCCTCTCATCAAGGCAGGAGACTACAAGTTCTATAAAGGCCTGGACATGAAATTTTTTAAGCTGTGTAAGCCATAGTTGCAAATGTAATAATATAAATGCTATTTTATAATGTAAAAATGGCCATGTAGTCCCAAAAGGAATAAGCAGATCTGTTCTGATAAAATTTTATACAAAACAGCAGGCTGGATTTGACTAGTGAGGTCTTGGTTTTACCAAGCCGTAGACATTCTAGACTGTTCTAGAACATTGTATAGATAGCCTTAGGCTGCCAGAGGTAACTTTGTAGAACATTCCTAAAGGTGCCCTGCATGGCCCCCTGAGGCACAGTAGCTGATAACCAATGAAAGCCCTATCTGTTGTTGAAGTGGAGCTAGTGATGGTCATGACCTATGGAGGGTCAGGCATGGGTGGAAGGAATTGAGCTGTCTCTGCTGCCTGTAGCAAGGATGTGGTCTGTAGAAAAGACTACCCAATCAAAGGCAGTTGCTATTTGCCATCTGATTCTCAACCAAGAGCTTGAGATAGAAAGATGTGTTAACAAAAACTGTTGGTGTATGAAATATAATGAAGATAATGCTGGTTAGCTACACTCTTCTCATTTGGCATATTTTACTTCGCTATATGTTTGTTGTCCGGAAAATACCATCTGTGGCTGTTAATTGCTATATGAGCAGAAAATCTTGTAGATATCCTATACATTTCCCATGATCAAAATTTCGCTCTAGATAACATTACTAAGGTGTCAACCTGATCATGGCTTCATAGCTGCTGAGGGGGCACATTCAGGCCAGACCTGTGCCTAGAAAATCAGCCCAGGCTTTCCGTGAGTCAGTGATGCTCAGCCTCAGGTTGAATCTGTTTACTCCTTGAATTTCTGAGAAGCAGTAAAGTGCTGAGACATGCCCCTGCCTCGTTGATCCCTTACATATTCTGACACCACCTGCTAATCAGTCAATAGCAGAATTGCCTTGCACTCCAGACTGAGGGAGCTTCATGAAGTGGAACAGAGGAGTGGCTTACAGTGTTTATTAATGTATGTGCTAAACAAAAGCTTTGCCTCTGGGCATCCCCTTGCGGGCTGGCTCCGTGTAGCCCAGAATACTGATGGTATGTTCTCTCAGCCGCCTCCACTTTCCCATGGCCTAGGAAACCCTGAAACAACTGAGCCTCCCAGACCATGTGCTATAGCTACCACTCTGAAAATTCATTCCCAGGGAGGTGCTATATAGGAAGGAAGACTGGAGGGAGGGTTAGGAAAGCCCCAGAACTGCCATACAAGACATGACACGGGCCAATCCTCCTTTAGTCCATGGATTGGCAAGTTTTTTCTCTCAAGGACCAAATAGTAAACTTTTGGGCCTGAGTAGGCTATGTAGTTTGTAACAACTAATCAACTCTGTAGCATGAAAGTAGCCGTAGACACTATATAAAAGAATGGATATTGTTGTGTTAATAAAGCTTTATTCACACACTGACGATTTGGCCCAAAGGCCTTATTGCCAATCTCTCCTGTAGCGCCCTCACAAATAAGCCAAATCCAACACTTGTGTCAGGTGCTGTTCTAAACACAAATGGCCTCATTTCATCTCCACAACCACCCTGTGGTGCTGTTACCACTTTCCCTTTTACAGATGAGGAAGCTGAGACCCAGGTAAGTGATTTTTGCTCATTCATGTTGCCAAAAGCGGGGGGGGCCAAGAGGACCTCTCCAGTCACTCATCATCTCTGCTCACCACCCCCATTCCCCTCAGAACTGCAGAATCCTACACCTTTAGCATTTACTATCGGATCCACGAAAGGAGAAGCTGATAATGATAAAAATTCTATGGCGGATATTCTGTTCTTCTATGACTGATTCTTCCCAGAGCTCAGAGCCAAGAAAACATTTTTTCCTTGCCGGTGTTGAATTTCTCCCTCGGTGGTGATGTCAGGAAACTCATGTTGAATTTTATGTCCAACTGAGGCAACTCTACAGACAGGACTTCCTGGCATAACTCCTTCATGCCTTCTCCACCCCTCACATTGAATCTGTGATGGTGGTGCTGTAAAATCTGAGGGTCCATGGCCCTCCTAGATGCTTGCCTCCTAATGTATGTCACCTCAAAGTATTTGGGGGAAAGGGTTCGTGATAATTCTGAGAGGTATGTGGAAATACAAACGTCTGCTACATCGAGGTGAGAAATCAGAACTGCAGTCCCTCAGCTGCAGGAAATGCTTCGGCCGGCGAACATCTGGAAGGGAGCCACCGCGGTTGTTTTGTTAGCATGGTGGGGATTGTGGGTAGTTACCTCCCCCCACCCCCAGCCCCTCACCCCTGGAGTTATCTTCAGCATTTCACTTTAGAAGAGAATCTGACTTAAAACTATTTTTGTTACACCCAGACGCCCTGAGAACACTCCCCAGGCACAAAGGCCCAGCAGTGCCGCCTATCACTGGGGATAAGACTTTTTGGTTCAGCATCTGGTAGGCCATGAGCTCACTCCTCTTCTAGGCGTGTGCCAGAAAGCCGCCGGTGGGGGGGATTTCAGGGTTTCTTTAGCCCCTTCCAACCCAACAGGCTCAGATTTTCCACTTGTGCAATTGAGGTCAGAGCCTGCATTCCTGCTGGCGAGCTCCCCTCATATGCCCAAGTTGGGCCTCAAGCAGGGGCTTCTCCCTAGGCTGTTTGTGCCCCCAGAATTTTGGGAAGCCCCATGGGTGACTCAGGACAACCTGGTACAGCCCTGACTTGGGGCCACCAGGAGAAGATGCCAGCCCCTGTGTTTGCTCAGGCTTTTGTGTGGGTAGGGCAGAGCCTTCAGCCAGGCCAGGAGCTGAGGGAGCGCTGTTGCTTGCAAAGAGCTTTGTTCCCTTCCCTGCCAGCCTACCCAACAACCATAACTGCTGCCGTGGCTGCTGCCACTTTCTCTGAGAGACCATGCCCACTTACTGAGCAAATGAACCAGCAAGTAAGTCTTGGCCCCTCAGTCTCTGTATCCAGTAAAGGTTGGAGAAAATACCAGCGTGGACTGTGGCCATGCGACAAAAAATGTGTTAAGTGACATGGGGAGATCCAGCACTGGGTTACTACCCCTTGGCTGGTCCACTAATCAGCTGGACTGACTAACCATCTTGTTTGGCCCAGGACAGGGGAGTCTCTTGGGAATTTGGGGTGCTGAAATCAGGACTGTCCTGGGCACACTGCTTGGGTGACAGCCACCCTACTTTTCGCTTCAAATGTCAGCAAACATTTGAAGCATCAACCGTCTGGCGCCTTTTCTCCAGGCCTAGCAGGGAACCTAGTGGGGCAGGTTGTAATGAGGTGCTGGCCAGGAGGACCCAGCAAGGAGGTGCTCAGACTGCTCAGACGGGATGACTCAGAAGGGGGCCCTCTCCCCAAGCAGCATCCCTGCTAGCTCACAACTCCTGGGTGACAAGGTCCTGATGAGCAGGAACTTACCCACTTCCCTACCCTTGAGGAAACCCGAGCAACTTGGCTGAAAAGAAACACAGTTCCCTGTAGGGAAAAAGCCTCTCACTCAAAGGCGGGTCAGGTCACTCCATCTCTGCTTTCAGGACAAGGCCTGGGAGGCCTTCGGACTGGCCCAGTCACCCTCTCCCATCTCCTTGCTTGGCCACACGGGCCTTCTTCGAGGAACTCTCAGACCAAAGTCAGTGTTCTCTAGGCCCGGAGCCCTTTCCCCACTGCTGTTCAACCTTTGACCTCAGCCCAGACAGCACTTTCTGGAAGTTGCCTCCCCTGGGCCACCGTCCCCTTGGGTGCTGCCACAGCAACCAGGCCAGAGCTCCACATGGGCAGGCCCAGGAGTGCTAGCAACGCTGGCCATTGTCTGCCCGAGGCTTGCCCGCTGCCTACCACAGAGGAGTCAATGCTCAACAAATCTGTTTTGAATGAATGGAACACAGAAGCCCCAAATTTAACCCCTCTCCTCCTGTGCCGTTCCCACGGAGCGGCCAGCCCTTCTCCCTGTTAACCACCCCCCTGAGCCTGCCTGCAGCATAGCGAGGCCCCATCCCAGTAAGAGCCACTCCACCTCGGTCCCCTCCCACCCTGCGCAAGGAAATATTTCTGTTTTATGACTAACTCTGCTCCTCATTTCTCTCGCGTTATCTTAATGAATTAACTGGGTCCCCACCGTTCCCCTGGCCCCCCGCAGTTTATGAGCTGTTCAGCAATATCTGCGATCTTAGTCAACCCCACACAGTTGTTGTGCTGGTTCCTATTACAGTAATTGGCATAAACTTTATTCTTTTGCAGAGAGATTTTTTGGCCCGCTGAGACTGCATAACCATCTGCCATAAATTGAGACTAGTACGGCTTATTTTGGTGAATGCAAAATTGGATCCCATTCTTTACTCTGTGGCTTGATTCAACTTCCAGATGGTTAATCCACATGAAGTAATAGGAATGCACCACAGCTCTGCTTAGCTGAAGATGGAGACGTAATATTTATTTGCTGATGTGGAGGCCGCCGAATGCGGCCCTGTCGGGATGTCAATATATAACGCCAAAGCACAAAAATGTCAGCTTGTTCCACAGGCGCGACAGTGTTCCTCTGAGTTGCCATGGGGGACCCTGCGTGTCACTTTTTTTTTTTTTGTCTGCCCTTGACCTAATCTCAAGAGGTTTTGTTCTCTCCTGGGCTGTTTCTTATCAGCGATGTCTGCCCGTGTAGCTGACTTCGCATCTGCTTTGACTTTAGTGCCTGTGACATTTTCATTAATACTTCTCCAAGGTTGAGCCTTTATTCCAAATATCCTGCAGCTTGCGGAAGCCGTAGCTCAGCTGTGCCCAGCTGGGGGCAGCTGGGAAATTTGGCCCCAGCAGTATCGACAAGCTCGGATGTCTCCACTCAGTTGGGCTAATCAATCCGTTCTCATTTTTCCTTTTCCTTTTCTTTTCTACACTAGGAATGCGCTGAAAGAGATCGAAGTCAGTGGATCTGCGGGCTGAGACCCCTCCCCTGAGGCACTCCTGAGTCTTGACCGCACTCCCTGTCAACTTTGTGTGGATAGAATATCCACACCCACCCTACCTCTTGACTTTCCCCACCTATTCCAGGGAAGTCTGGGAGTCAGGGTGCTTGGGAACCACCTGCATTTGAATCCCCTGGGTAATCCTCTAAGATTGCAACTCTTAGAGGAGCGGATTTAAAAAATCTGTCATATATACACAATGGAATACTATTCAGCTATATAAAAAAAATGGACTCTTGCCATTTGTGACAACATGGATGGAACTGGAGGAGAGTCCATTAAAGAGAAATAAGTCAGAAGCAGAAAGACAAACAGTGGATGGTTTCACTTTTACATGGAATACAGAGAAACAAAAAGGGTCTGATAAAACCAAACCAATAACCTAGAATCTGAATGTGGAATCTAGGCTACGAAATGGGAGGACGCACAGTGGATGATAGTGGGGGGGACTGAGGGTGTACTGTGGTGACATACATCTGAGGAGGTGTAATCTAATGCATCTGAAACATAGGGTGTTGTAAACCAGTTACCTCAGCAAAAAAAAATAGAATAATTAAACTCTTGGACTGAAGGAGACCAGTGATCCTTGGGCTGAGGGCTGTCTTGAGTTAGCACTGCAGTCCCTCATTCTGAGAAGCCCCTTGAATCTGGCCAATGGGGGACCAGCCTCAGGCCTATAGAATGAGCAGTTTTGAGGGTTCTGGCCTAGAGATCGGCATTTTAATTAGTTCCCATGGGTGGCTCCGACTTGGGAACCCCAGCAGAAGCCATGAGCACCTTCAGGGCCCACACTCTGACTGCCAGCCCCAGGAGACACAAGACCATTTATTTATTAAAGTGTTTGCTCCCCTCCACGTGAGCCCCCCGCTAGGAGAGGCTCAGCCCCGTGCATGTTTGCATTCTCAGTTCAGCGCTGTGCCTGGCTTACAGTCCACACTTGAAGAAGGCTGATGAGGAATAATTAGGTACAAGTAAATATTCGCGGTGGGGAATGTGACCCAGACCTGTTTCTCACGTACTTTTCCCAAGTTCTGGGGTGGACTCGAATAGAAATTAGATCAAGGAAATTCTAGTAGGACAGGATAGTTTTGAAAAGAATGAAAACCTTGAAAAATTCCAAGATGGAACAAATAAAGAATTAGATCTAAGAAATTCTAAAATGGAATGGACTGGAACCGTGAACATTCTGAGACGAAATTGCTCTTTCTTCTCTAATCGTCACGGGATCTTCAGCAGGCAGAAAGAACAAGAGGTCGGATGCCTTGTACCTGACTATCGGAGCCCAGCATCCCTGAGTGGTTTCAACTGCTTAAAAGTCTGCTCTCCAAAAACTCACAGCTGTGCATGAAGACAGTTTCAAGTGTGAGGTCTCTGGGCGGGGTGATGGGGGACCGCGAAGCCCAGAAAAGGATTGTGCTTTGGGGGGAACTAGTGTCTGGCTCCAGAATGCTGCCGGCAGCTCGGTCCTTCACTCCTTCACCTGGCAGGGCTCAGCCAGGTGATGGCCATCTCCTGTCCCCCAGCTTTAAAACCCTGGCTGTCCCACTGCCTTGGGCAACGGGTCTTACCACCTCTTTTAGTTTCCTCAGCCTTACAATCAAGATGGAAATACTCTTCTCTGGAATGTGGCTGTAACTTAGGTGAAGAGGCCTCCTTGGTGGAGCAAGGGGTTAAGTGTAAGCATTATGATGCTATCCACAGCTACTGCAGCACGTGTTTGATCCCTGGCCAGGGAGCTGACCCACATGGCACAGCAGACCTCTCCTGTCCCACCCACTGCTCCCCTCAGCAGTGTACTTCAGCAGATTCGCTGGTTCTGCTCCCCACGCTGTGTCTAGTCAATCCTCTCACCCCCAACACCTCTAGCTCACACCCCTTTCTTGTATGCATAAATAAATATTTTTTTTAAAAAACTGCTCCCCTCCAACACCTCTAGCTCATACCCCTTTCTTGTATGCATAAATAAATAAGTATTTTTAAAAAAAAGAAAGCAGGTGATGGATTAAGAACTATTTGCTTGGTTTTGTCTGTGAAAACACAGATTGATCCAGGGCCCTGCCCATGATCATCTTGGCAGGAGTGAATGTGCATGAGTGGAGTGTGCAAGTGCACAGGAGCGAAAGGATCACCTTAACACAGGCCAGAACCTGCGAGCCTGAATCTGTGGGGGTCCGTGGCAATCAGCATGCCTATTGGAGTGGATAAGCTGAAGCCCCAACAGGCTACAGTGGAGTCTGAGCACAACCAAGGGGGACACCTGGTTGCACACCCAGCTCTGACTGGGTCAGGTATACTTCTCATGCCTCACATTGCATCCTGTTGGCTCAAATTCTCAAATAATTCCAGAATCTGGCCCTTTGCACCAAACCTACCACAAGGTCCCTGACCCAACCCAGTCACCACCATCTCCCCCAGGACGGTTGTCCAAGACCTTCCCAACTGGCCCTTTCCCCTCTCAGAGAGGAGTCAGAGAAGCTTCTGTTAAATATTAAACAGGTAACATTCCTTCTCTACTCAAAATCCTCTCCTATAACTCAGAATACTGAACATACCCTTTTTAGGGGGACCCCATCTCTTTCTCCAGACATACCTATACCTGCTCCTCCTTTCTAGCCATACAAACCCCCCTGACTGCCATTCCAACACGCCAGGCAAGTGTCCTTAAGAGTCTTTGCACTGGTGTTGCCCAAACTCTCCCCGGAATCCCTCACGGTGGCTCCACCCTTGCCTCATGCAAGTGCTCACATGTTCCCTCTTCAGGGGGACTGTCCCAGATCATCTTATAGAAAGCCTCTCCCTGCATCATCATGGCTCTTTATCCTTCATAGCACCTATCACTACCTGCAGTGTGTGCTGCTTGTCTCTTCCCACTAGACTAGAAGTTCCATGAGAATTGACTGTGCCCTCCCAGTGCTTTGCACCAGGTAGCGTCTGTTCCAGGTGCTCTACGAGCATTTGCCAAGGATGCCTCTTACCTCTCTCCCATGCTGGAATAAGCTGATAACTCTCAGTGAGTCATGTGGCAGTTGCAAAGATCACAAGATAACTCAACAGGGCTGTCCAAATGTAATAATAGCCATTAGCTTCCCTCTACCCCAGAGTGACGATTCTGGAGCATTCTATGTAATTGGAGCACAATTAAGCATATGGCAGTGTTTCTATCAGACCGTAGATCTGATTCTGAGCTTCCTCTGCGTGGCCTCTGGGATCTTTTTCCTGTAACAAGAAACCTGGACCCACCATAGTGGGGGAGGGCCCATGGTCTGGATCACGGGGGAATGCTGGGGAATGAGATTCATGCATATAGGACTCAGTCCTGAGGCATTGGGCTCTACGTGCAATGGTGATTTCCTGGACTTTGCAGCCAACATAAATAACAGCCAGAGGATGCCTGCTGCTTGACGTGAGGTGCACGTTGGTCTGGGGCAGTAAGTTGCCCAACCTAAGCTGCTGCTGATGGTGCCCTTCCCCTCCCACACTGGGACCACTCACAGGCCTCCCTCACACCAGGGGTACCACACACTGTGATAAGTGTCCTCAGGGTGAAAGAGTTTAGAGGCCAACAACAGAGATGAGAATTAAGACACAGACTTGTTACCCAATTCCTTGATTGTGAGTATAAATTATGTCTTTCTAAACCAGACTATTGAACTTCCTCAGATAGGCTCTGCATGTTAGGCAGACAAGTTAGAATAACAGAGTCATTGGTGACACCCCATTTTTATGGATGAGACACCTAAAGAAAATGTACAGTGAGTAGGGCGGTGTTAGAAATCACAGACAAGTCCACCCATTTGGTGAATGGGCACATATCTAAATGATTGAGCCAAATGATTGGTCTAAAGGACTTATCTAAATGATTACATTTAATTGAATGGAATATTACACAATAGTTTAAAGGAATGAGCTATCTCTACATTTACCAGCAAGACTAAATCTTGAAAATGAATATTGATGGAGGAAATAAAGTTGAAAATGAGTTACAGAAAATAATAAGACTCATTTAAAAACCACCTCCCCAAGGCAATGTTGGTTGTGCTTCTAGATACAAAAGCATGCAAATAGTGGGTGGCCAGATGTCCTGGAAGGATGAAACTACATTTAATATGTGATGGCTCATGTCTATGAGGCTGGGGGGGTTGGGGGAAGGTCTGTCTACACCACTGATGATACTGAGTCACTCAAAGATTAGTGTCCTCAAGGAAATCAATTCATTCCTGTGCACTGGCCAATCAAAAATAAATGAGTCAGACTCCCAGGGACTGCTAGTATGTTGTGCTACAACTTGGGTCAACGTCCCAAGCGCCACAGTCTACCTCAGAAACATCTGTTCAATCTTGCTTTCATAAATTCAGTGCACTAGGAGACTTTTCTTCGTCAATAAATTTTTATTAAATCCTGAATATGCAAATTACCCCCTCTAGCATCCTCCCTGCTACTTGGGAGATTCCTTTTATACCTCTGCGTGCAACATTATTGAATCTGCTTGTTCTTGCTATTGTATCTGTTGTTTGTACTGTTCTGTCCGCTGGCCTCTGCAATAGAAGCCAGTGAGCTCTAGCACTCTCTTCCTGGCAAGATTCCTTTTCTCTCCCATGACCAAACGTTGACTTTGGTCCTTTTAAATATTTTTTTCTTCGTTCAAATCACTTGTCTTGAATAGCCTATCTCTGCCGTGAACTTTGCTGGATGGGATCCAGATGTCAAAGCAAGGGAGTTCTTCGCCTCAAGAGACTTCACATTCAAATCTGTCCTTTGCCTGGTAGATCAACAAGTCTTAAGGGCAGCCAAGGGCAGGGGAGCAGAGATACTCAAAAGGAAAGGTGATTCTACGCAGGAACCTTCCTAAGGCCATCATCAACCAGCACATGCAGGGGGAGGTGGGCTGAGGAGAGGAAAGTGGAAACTGGATTTATGAGGAGTGGTGGAAGGGCCACATTCCATTTCATGGAGAGGGGAACTCTTTGCCTGTCTGCAGCCCTCAAGGATCCAGTCATTCGGGTTTGGGGAAAATAGGGCCCCAGCTGGGAGTCCACACAGGTTGAGACAATTAGGGGGATAATTTGAGTTGAGTCATCTTGGCAGAGGCCAGGAGGAGGGTGTCAGGTGGGTGGGGGCCCCATCATCATAATTGCTCCAGACTTCTGCCTCTCTCTGACACTGCAGTAGAATAAGTTAATCCACTACTTGAAAAGGGCTGGGTCTTCTCTTGCAGTGTGACTTGAACAGCGAGACCTGCCTGAACCTGACACCAGTGTGACCTGGGGAGGACCCTCTCCCAGGGCGGGAAGCAGACAACACTGGGGAAAGCAGGCAATTTATGTTCCTGCCTGAAACCTCGACACCCCAATCTGGGAACAAGAAACAATGTTAAGTTTCATCAATTCCAAGAAGTCTTTTCTCCCTCATAGTTTAATATCTCTAAAATGGGATGTGATATCTTGGATTTGGTGAAATAAATGATAATAAAAGAAAAAACAAACAAACACTGCATATGCTTTCTCTGTGCTAGGCGCTCTTTCCAAGCATTTTACACTTTAATCCTCTTAACAACTCTATGAAGTGGAAACTTATTTCATACCCATTTTATGGATGGAAAAATTGAGGTTTCAAGGGTGATCCCTAGAATCTACAACAAGAGCATAAGGATGCAAAATCTAGTGAAGCAGTTTTCTGACATTTACATGGGCATATGTAATTTAAACAAAGAATGCCTTTATGGTTTTGACTCAGCACCTGACACATAGAAGGGCCTGATTATTTTACCCTTGCAGGCTGTCTCTGTTCTGAGCATCACACCACAAGGCTTAGAAAAGCGATTGTGATCTATCAGACTGAATGGATGGACAAACTTGCTGTCCCTCACCATTCTCCCAGGGCAGCCCACTCTCAGGTCACCTGCAGGTAACCTCACTCCTGGCTGGCCGGGTGAGTGGGCAGACTGGCTAGAAGTGCTGGCCAGGTAACCGCCCAATTCCTAGGCAGGATTTTCTTCTGCTGAGGGATAAATATCCTAGCTATCTTGATGGCGCTGAGGGATAAATATCCTAGCTATCTCCTCCCTCAAGTGGAGCAACCCGAGTTTAACCCACCGTCTTCCGGTATTGCCCACTATGACCACCCACTCCTTCACTGGCTTTCTTCCTCTCTCACTTCCCTATTCCTGACTCCTCTCCCTAGATCTTTAGCCAATGTGCTTGCCTGGCTTATGCTTTTGGGGAACACTTGATTGTGTCTAGATGCCATTTAAGGTGGAATGTGTTACAAGAACTGAGTGACAGCATGTACACACACAGGAGGAGGAGGCAGACAGAGCTACAGCAACTAGGAGACAAGGGAGAAAATGTGAACCCCTTACTCACTTCTGGGTACAGGGGTGGGGTTGGCTTTAGGGTGAGGCCTGAACCATCCAGATAGATTGCTGCAGATTTGACACTGTGGAAACAGCCCAGGGCTTGGAGACAAGCCCACCTGGATTCAGACCCCAGTTCTTCAGCTTCCCAGCTCTGAGACCTTGAACTAGTCACACGTCCCATCCGAACCCCACTTGTCTCCTTTGAGTAATGGTGATAGCAAAGGTCCCTCTGTCATAGATTGCTGATAGAATTCTCTTGTGGAGCCAGGCACAGAATAACACCCCTCAATCAACTGCCAACTTTGGGAACTTCTAGCATCTGAGTTTCCTTTTTGTTTCTGGAGAGGAGGGGAGGAGAACCTCAATGGGAGTTCTGTAAGGATTTAAAGAGATTATATACAAGAAACTAAGCATGCAGTAGCCACACAACAAACATTAGCTGGAACCTGTCTTAGATGCTAACCAAAATTAATTTTACTATTTGTTATTGTTCCCTGGACACGATGTGGCTACACTGACCTTTTTGGAGCTAACCACAGGGCCTTTGCACATATTTCTGCTGCCCCCCCCACTTCAGTTCTTAGCCTGTTGCATTTCTTTGGGGAATCCATTATGGCTCCTACATCCTCAGGGTTTTATGTACCTCTCCTTGCCAATGTTCTGACTGTACAGCTTCCTCTGTGTGTTGAATGGTGTCTTTCTTTTTAATCTGTATACTCCATGAGGGCAGGGGCAGGGTTTCTTTTGCTCATGATTCCTTCCCTACCTCTATACACTGATTCTAGCAAACCATCAATGCTCAATATTTGTTGAGTGCATATCTGAATAGGGGGCTTGTGTCTCCAGAAAACTCATGGGGTCACTCAAAGCGAAGGATGTGAGGCTGGAGTGGGTGAGGGAAGACTACTGTGTTTTTTCAGCCAGCTTGTCCAGGCTGAAGGAAAGGGGCCCTTTTGGGGCTGGATGGCCTGCATTCAAAGCCCAGCTCTACCTTTTACAAGTTCAGCGATACTGCCCAGGAAATGAGCTTCAGCTTCCTCATCTGTGAACCTGGAAGAAACCTACCCCCATGAATTGTCATGGATAATGGATAATAGAACTACATAGCCTCACAAAGCCAGTTCTGTCCCCACACAAGTTACTTCTTCCACTTCCCATAAAAGAAGGGGTTCTTTACGCAGCACAGAGGGCTCTGGAATTCTCCATGGAGCCTGGGGCCCCGGGAGGCACTGCGGTTATGAGGCCGTCACCTACTGCGAAGTCCTAATTGCTGGGTCAGATTTAATTGCCTTCTAAAGAGCAGATGGCCGCGCCGGGCGGCTGTGACACATCGCTCTGTTTGCATGCCTGGCAGTGCCGCCCCCATGGGTACAGGGACCTTTGTTGTTGAAGTCAAGCAAAAGTCAGGCTGCAGCATCACGGATATTTTCCAGGTAGATCTTGTCTATCCAGGAGGCTCCTGCCAGCATGGCTTCCTCTTGGTCGGCAGTGAGAGTCTGGAGACCAAGTCTTAGGAGCTCATCTCTCAGATAGGAATAATAGGCTCTAGTGAAGGCCTATTATGCAATTGCAAAGACCTTTGAAAGTAGTGTAAGATGCTGCGGACTCAGCGATTTCCTTCCTTGCACCCTCTACACCACCCTCCACATACACGTAGCTGATGGGGCTGTGCCATAGTGGGGTCCTGCTTCCCTGTTAGAGCACAGCATCACATGTTTCTCAACATCTGCATTTTTAGTGGTTGCTAACTTGTCCATTGTGGTGGTGACTAAAACACACACACACACACACACACACACAATCTTTATCCTTCTTGGTTTTGTTGAACCCTAACTCTATATCTGGATGAGGGGTCTCCCCCCTTTTAATAATGCTTACCTGCAGAATTAGTGACTACCGAGATGGGACTGATATAAAGGCAGCTCCAGGGTCACTTCTTAAAGTGCAGTAATCTAGGTGGCTTCCCTGGGCTGTCTCCAGGGAGTGCATCACACACTTCTACCTGGCAGGGGCCACACTATGAACTGTTGACCTTAGCTGTTGTCTGAAGTCAGAGACATGGGTTCTAGTCCTGATTGACTGAGTTGCTGTGTGACTTGCCATCAGTCACTTAATCTCTCTGTTTCCACTTCAGGCATATAAGGATGGTAATCCAGTGGATTCTAGGCCACTGCTGGGCCACTTCATTCCCCAAGCCCCATGGTCCATAATCAAAGCTCCTGAAAACAGAATCTAGAATTTCCTCTGAGGTCTAGTCCCCCCCCCACATCTGACTGTGAATTTTGGGGTGAGGCTGATCCCACTCCCAAACTCCAGGTATGGGCCTTGTATATCAGGCCATTGAGATACCACTGTTACTTGCAGAAGGATTGGTCTAGGATGTTAGCTAAAAGTAGTGTGGAACAAGCATTCTCATTTAGTTTGCTATGCCACAGGAGGCAAACCTTGATCTTCTGGGGTCTATCTTTTCACTACAGATTGCATGGTTGTCTAGAAGGATACAAGAACAAAAACAAGGCGTGGAGAGAGTGGTTGCTAAAGGAGCACCTAGATGCAGCCATGCCTGATGCTATTACCAATGATGTGTCAGTGAACTTCTGTTTTTGTTTCAGCCAGTTTAAGCAGAGCTTCTGTCACTTTCTTTCTATTCTATCGCCCATTCATGCTGCTCCCCAACATAACTGCTGCATAGGGGTGATTATCCAAAATACACATTTGACCTTGTCGTGACGGCCTATACTCTCCCAAATCTCCCCAGTGCCCTTAGGAGATTGGATTATGACCAACTTTCTTAGCCTGGCCTAGATCTAGGTATGTCAACAGCAGCTTCCTCGCCATCTCTTTCTTCAAAGGCATTATATTCAGCAACACACTCAACAGTGTCAACAACTTTGTGTCTTTTTTCATGCTGTTCCCTCAGCTTGAATGTCAACCTCTACTGAATTTACCTTTCCATACTCAGTCCCAAGGCCATTCCCAGCAGGACTTGGCTGGTTGTATACACATTGAAATTACCTGCTCATAGAACCACCCCAGGAATCATTAGTGCAGTTCTCCCAATCAAAGAGTTGGACTCTGTGGGGTGGGGCTCAGGAACCTCCAGTTTTCATAAGTGCCCTGAGGATCTTCTCCCCTCCCCTGATTTAGACTCAGTTGCCTGGTCTGTAAAATGGGACATTCTATCAGAAAAGGTAGCTGGGAGAAAGAAGCGTGACTTGCTTTTCTATTTATTCTCTCCCATAGGGTGATCACTGGGTCCACATTTCCTGGCTTTCCTAAAAGTCGACACTTTCAGTTTTAAAACTGGGAAGGTTTCAGGCAAATCAGAATGAGTTGGATGTCCTTGCATCCTTGCTTTCTTTTTCCTGGATCAAAGATCTTGATTGCCTGCTTTGACCTTACTGGCCAGAAGGAATCTCTGATTCGAGGACTCCAACAGAGAGCTGGAAACTCAGTGAACAAAAGCACAAACAGCTTCTGAAAATACTAAGAACTGATGTTTTCCTTCCAGGTGTGATGAGGTCTACATGTTGTCTTTTATCCCACGGGAGGGGTCTCAAGGTGATGTCCCCATCCCTGAAACCTTCTGGCCACTCGGCCTGGTTGCTTTGGCAGAATAGGGCCAAGAAAGCCACACTGGCTAAACTGGCATAACTTTTCCGAGTTCCTGATGCTTCAAACTATATATATCTAAACATTCCCTCCATTAGAGTCTTGGGGATTTTTTCCCCTGCATTGAGTTCCCAGATTTATTTTAAGCCAAACAGCTCTTCACCCAAACTCCTCTGCCTCCTTTCAAAACCCAAGGCCACGTCCAACTTCGCAGGCCCAAACCGCGCTTACATAACCTGCAGTGACACTAAGTGTTTGTGAGGCCAGCCGGAGCGGGGCCGGGGCCGCCTGCTCCAGAGCACAGGGGACATTTTGTCCTGCAAAATGATGCCGTTTGGGGTGTGTGCGTGCGTGTGTGTGTGTTTTTCCCCTCCTGAAATTCAAAAACAGCTACTTTTGCTCAAGCTGTCAAAAAAGGAGAAGGGGAAGAAGAAAAAAGTCTGCAATAATTTCAGTGTTGGGCCCAGATCAAGAATTGCAAATGCTAAGAGAATATTTTCCAAAGTTATGAGGCTTAGGAGTCTCTGAGTTACGGGAATTAGAGGCTGACCTTGTGTAATTTCCACAGGCCCTGTCTCCCCTTGGTTCTACAACAGTGATGGGATTTCTCTCCAGTCATCATAGTTCACAACGATCTGGCCTTTGCTATGTGCCAGGCACTTCTATCCCTTATCTTATTTTTTTCCGTCAAACAGTTCCTCTTATTATCCTCAGGTTACCTAAGAGAAAAATCAAGTTTGAGGAAAGAAATTGAAGGGACTTGGCCAAGGTCAATGCATTGATGACTGGAGAATGCTGACTTGTATCCACTTGGCCTCCAACTTTCACCACCACGTGATGCTGGATATAAGCACCTACTGTGTGCTAAGAGCTATGTTTTCACTTTTCTTGTGACTTTCTGGCTGAATGTCCAACAGATTTAGCTTTTAGTCTTCAGACAATCTTCCCATGGTAATATTTGGTGTTTCTGTGAGGGGAGTGATGCTTGGTAGGGTAGTAACTGGAGCCACACTGTGGTGCCTGAACCACACACTATGATGCCTGAGTCTATGATGAGTCTCCTTTGGCTTTGAAGATAGAAGAAGGCTATGAACAAACAATGCTGAAAGAGGGAAGAAAATGGAATCTCCTTTAGTGCTTCTAGAAACTCTTTAACCTCCAGAACTGGGTAAACTTTTGATTTCCAGAACAATGCAATAATTGGGCTCCCCAGTGGTGTGATGGGTTAAAGCACAGCATTAGAAAGCTAGCCCCAGCCACCTCAACAGAAGTTCAATCCCCAAACAGGGAGGTGACCCACATGATGCAGTAGAACCCTCCTATCTGGTCCTCCGCTCCCCTCAGGCGTGTACTGCATCAAACTGCCTATTCTGCTCCCCACTCTAGCTCTGGTGAGTCTTCTCGCTGCCCCTGTACCCCAGTCCTGGATGCATAAATAAATTGCTCTTTAAAAAAATAATAAATGTGTGCAGTATTGAGCCAATACAATTATAATAATTTGGGCCCTCCCTGGTAGTGCAGCGAGTTAAGGCGCAGCACTAAGAATCAAAAGCCACTTCCGCATGAGTTTGATCCCCGCCTGCCCTGGAGGTGACCACATGGCATGGCAGACCTCTCCTGACCGGCCCGCTGCTCCCCTCAGCAGTGCACTTCATCGATCTGTCTGTTCTGCTCCCCGCTCTGTCTCTGGTGAATCTTCTCACCCTCCACATCTCTGGCCTGTACCCCAGTTCTGTAAGAATAAATACATAAATCTTTAATAATAATTATAATAATTTTTACAGTAGCAACAGGAAACTAATATGTGCACAAGAATTCCAGGTACAGGAAACAGTATGTACAAAGGCTCAGAGATGAAAAAAAAATACATAGCGTCAGCTGGGGAACTGACCTGGTGTGCCTGCCACTACTCCTTGCCCATGCTAACAGCACAGGTGAGCATTTGCCAGCACAGGCAGGCACCTGCAGGCTCTCCTGGGTCCTCCAGCTGTGCATCCACGGGGCATGCTCTGGAAAACCAGCCAGGGCAGAGTGTTGGCAGGTTACACTGGGGAAACCCCTTTTCCTCACAGGCCCGCTTTCTTTCTAGGGACTTTGTGAGAATAATCTAAGTAGGGCTCTTTGTAAAAGAAGGAAAGCTTGATCAGCATAGGGGGTGCCAGCTGTCTGCATAGAGTTCAGGGGTCTGTTCTTGTCTGCTGTCGTTACCATAATACTGTTTCTTTAAACTGTGGCTCTTGTGTGATCTTTCTTGGAACAGGCCCGGTGAAGGTCAAGGGCAAGAAGACTGACTCACAGAGAAGGTCTAAGATGCTTAAAGGTTCACAGACATGTCCTAAGGTGCCCAACATGCTGGGCAAAACTCAGCTGGAACCTATGACTTCTAATGCTCTTTCCAGTCCCCTATAGTACCTCTTGCTTGAAAACAGGTGAATAGAGAATTGAAAAATTAGAAATATATCATTGTGGTAGAATACATATACCATCAAATACCCATTTTAATAATTTGGGGGAAAAAATTCAGTGGCATGAAGCATATCCACAATGTCATGCAATCATTGTCTTTAGTTTCAGACCATTTTCACATCAAAAGTAAACCCTGTACCTTAGCGCCCTCTTTTTCCTCCTCCTCCAACTCCTACCAACCATTAACCTATTTTCTAAGGATGTGCCTATTCTGAATATTTCAAATAAATTGAATCATATAACATGTGGTCTTTTGTGACTGACTTCTTCACCAATCATAATAATTTCAAGGTTCATCCTATTTCTTTTCATGACTGCATAATATTCCATTATATAGATTGACCCTATTTTCTTACCCTTCATCTGTTGATTGACATTTGTTTTGTTGACATACTTTCTTTTCAATTAATTTGGGTATTTACCTAGGAATAAAATTGCTGGGTCATATAGAGGATTCTATGGTTATGTTTCATCATAAGTTTAAGTTATGCCTATACCAGATCTGGTGTGCTTTGACATTTGTGGCTGTCTACACCCATTTATTAAGTTTTGGGCTTCCTAACACTGTTCTTGGGTCCAGGGCTGCAGCAGCAAATAAGGTGGACATGTCCATCACCCCTATGGACCATCTGAAAAGCACATGAAACTGATGTTTCCCCTGTGGGCACACCGAGATATGTAATATTGGCATTTCCATGAGGAGGTGACTTTCAGGTGAACTGTAACAAGTGAGGGCAAGTTGATGCTGAGGAAGATGGAATAACATTGCAAAAGCTTGTAGGCTGGAGAGCATTTTTGACATCATCTAAAACTTTTGATGTCATCCAAACTCATTCCCTTTTAAAAAAGGGAATGGCTGAGAAAGGGGCTGGTCTAAACATTATAATGGCTAAAGTCCAAATTGACTTTATTGATCTCAGCTTGAGTGAAAGGGTCCCGGTTAGTTTTAAAAGAATAGGTGGGACCTCTTTGTGCTGACCTCTGGGTCCCCTGCCAAGCCCGCATGTATGTGCGTGTGTATTGCTGTGTGAGTGTGTGGGCACGTGTGTGTGGTATTTGATGCACGCTTTTCCTCTGCAGGCCTGTGGCCTGTTTCACAGAGGAGCCCCTTGCTCCTTCGAATGCCCCTTTACTCATTTCCCAGCCTGTTCTCTGAGGTCCTGCTAGGCTCTGTGCAGAGTAAGTGCTCAATAAATAAATATCAAGCATCTTTGAAGGTTCGTGATGCATAGGACTTTGATCTGATAAGAAAAATCAGAAGCATGACCAGACGAGGCACAAAGTCTCAAGTCATGGTTTGATTTGTGCAGAAAAGATCATTTGTTTGCCAGAGGATTTGGTGGCCATGTATGTAACCGGCCAAGGTGGGGAGTTGATGGCAAGTTTGAATTTGAACATTCTCTTTCTGGGAAATGTCTCTTCTCTTTGGAGAGTTAACTGTGCAGTGGGTGCATGTGGTAGAGGGCCAGACCGAACTGGGTTCGAAGTCTGCCACAACCCTTGCCAGCTGTGCCACTTAGCATGCTTCCAAGTTTCATCCATATTTTAATTTATATCGGTATCCCTTTTTTGTTGCTAAATAATATTCCATTCTAAGAACACACCAGTTTTGTTCATTCATTCATCCATTGATGGACATTGGGTTGTTTCCACCTTTTGGCTATTGGGAATAATGCTGCTATGAATATGTGTCCAAGTGTTTGTCTGAACACCTGTTTTCAACTCTCTTGTGCACAGACTTGGGGTGGGACTCCTGGGTCATACCGGCCACTCTAAATTTAAATTTTTGAAGGGCTGCAATTAACTTTTAATTAGCTCTAGGCCATACAGTTTGTGAAAATCAAGGGTGTTTCTGCTGCAAGTTCAAGTGTTTCACCACTTCCTGACTCTGCAGCGCATGGGAATGTCTGCTCTGGACTAACACACAGATCCCAGGAAGGTTATCATGCAGTTGCTGAGATCTAAGTATAGTCATGGGGATGGTGGAACTGCTCAGAAAAGATGGGGCAAGTTGGCGAGAGAGGTATTGTGGGGGAGGCCAGAGCGCCTGAACTTGAAGGAATAGAGAGGGAGGGGGGTCAAGATGTCCGTCTAGTGACCAGTGGGGTAGACTTCAGAGGTGGGAATGTGTTTCATACCAGCAACCATCACAGGAAGTAGTTTAGAAGAGACAATAGATCCAGTTCAAACCTCAGTTTTCCCATCCATAGAATGGGACCAGCAGAAGAACTCTCTGTAAGTGCTGAGGGTTAGATGTAACTTGCAGAAGATGGCACCTGTTAAGTCTCCATAATTACAGCTGGTATTGTTGTGATGATGACAGGATTATTTTGCCTTAGAGACTTCTCAACTTTGTCCCAGCTAATCTTGTTCCCGCTAAGAAATCAGGGCACAGATTTCATTTAAATGCTCACCCCCAAATATGAAATACGTTCCTTAATAATTTCAGAGCCATTTTGCAGTGTTCGCTTCCACGCATTGCTAATATCTTTAGGGACTTGAAAAATATATTTGCAACAAAGAGGCCTTTGTCTGCTGGGCCGGGCAGGCTGGCGGGGATATTATTCGAAATCTGATCAGCAGACGCTGGCCACAAACCTGCTGCATTGTGCCCCAGTCAGGGCAGCAGCCACGACGGTGGCTGGATTAAATTGGGCCTTTTGTTGGGATGGGAAGGGCCACTAGCCACGTGACACAGCAGGGCTTTAACCCTGTGGGCGCTGGCTACCCCTTTCTGGTGGGTCCCAGTCTCTGTAATCCATTACAGCAGCCCTGGGTGGGCACTAACCCCATCCTCCTTTCCCGATGAGAAACAGTTAAGGGAGTTGGCTAAGGTCAACCCACATGTGAGCAGCACAGCTGGGATTTGAACTGGGATATGAACACAAGCCCTGTGGGACTAGTTACTACTGAGTCGACTCATCCAGCAAATACATGTAGAGCACCTATGGTGTGTAAATCCTCCTCCCAGCTGCTGGTCCCATTCTATGGATGGGAAAACTGAGGTTTAGGGACATGTTGGTCTTAGTGACACAGTCAGGTTTGAACTGGATCTGTTGTCTCTTCTAAACTGTTTCCTGTGATGGTTGCAGGTGTGAAACACATTCCCACCTTTGAAGTCTACCCCATGGGTCACTAGGAGGACATCTTGACCCTCCTTCCCTCTGGGACCCCTTCCCCACCAGGAATCCAAT
This sequence comes from Condylura cristata, assembly GCF_000260355.1. Lineage (NCBI taxonomy): Eukaryota > Metazoa > Chordata > Mammalia > Eulipotyphla > Talpidae > Condylura > Condylura cristata. The sequence continues at coordinate 7,557,132 of NW_004567130.1, read as the reverse complement.
AATGAGTAAAACAAACACATTGGTTCACTCATTTATTCAACTAATTGATATAGGTTAAGTTCCTAATATGTGCTAAGGACTAAAGAACCACAAGGTAAACTCTCCAGCAGGTAATGTTCTTTATAACCCACACGCCTCATTCATGCATAGATTCAGAGCTCAAGGGGGGAGCCATGGTTCTTTCCCTGTTGTATTCCCAGTGCCCACTATGCATTGCACATATTAGGTGCACAAGAAGAAGCAGCTTTATGTACACACTTGTTAATGATAGCACCATTCACAATAACTAAAAATTAGGAAGTGTATCAGTGGGTTAAGAGTCTATCCATGTGGTAGAATACTATCTAGCCATGAAAAGGAATGAGGTTCAGATGCATGCTACAATGTGACTGAACCTCAAAATACTGTGATAAGTGATATATAAAAGGTCACATATATGTTCTATTTATATGAAATGTCCAGAATAGGTAAATCCAGAGGTGGAATATGGATTGGTCATTGCCAGAAGCTGGGGGAGGAGGAATGTGGAGCGACAGCTTAATGGGTGCACACTTTCCTTTTGAGATGATAAAAATGTTTGAAATAGAGAGAAGTGGTGGTTATACAATATTATGAATGTACTGAATTACCTACTTTAAAATGGTTAATATTATGTGATATAAATCTCACATTAAAAAAAAGTGACTTTCGGCCCTCCCTGGTGGCGCAGCGGGTTAAAGCACGGCACTAAGAAGCTTAAGCCACTTCTGCATGAGTTCGATCCCCGCCTGCCCCGGAGGAGTCCACATGGCGAGGCAGACCTCTCCTGACCCGCCCGCTGCTCCCCTCAGCAGTGTACTTCGTTGATCTGCCTGTTCTGCTCCCTGCTCTGTCTCTGGTGAATCCTCTCACCCTCCGCATCTCTGCCCTGTACTCCAGTTCTATATGAATAAATAAATAAATCTTTTTTTAAAAAAAGAAGTGACTTTCACAGAAACTCTGTAGGGAGAAGACTTTGACTGCTCCATTTTGCAGATGAGGAAGTAGTTGCTCTGGGAGGGCACATGGCTTACTCAGTGCACAGGGCTGCTGTCGTCTTGGTAGCTCAAGCCTGTCTTCAACTTAACCCCAGCATCAGCCCCGAAAGGGGCTTCTCATGGACCCTGAGTGCTTGTGTTAAGCTTTTTGCATGTTTCCCCTGATGGCCCAAGATCAGCCTGAGTGTGGAGTTCTGTCGGGACTTTGACAATGAGGTCTCCAGTGAGGTCTAAAGGGGCAGCTTCAACCAAGTTGAAGCACCTTTCTACATCCCTTGAACTGCCAGAAGACACCTAAATGTCTGTGCCTGGGAGATCCACATTTCTCTGGATGTCTGGGGCACAGTGGAGACATGTCTGCAGTGAGATGCACAGAGCGAGGAAAGCCTCTTCTCACTGTTCAAACCCCTACCTTTTTCCAGTGAGTGTAGAATTAATCCCAATGTCCGGTCTGTGCAAATTCAATTCTGTGCACTCTTGGTTATTGCACTTCTTGGTTATTGTCTTTGGTGGGAAGACTCATACTAACATTTCTCTTTTGGGGCCGAGGAGGTGGGGTATTGGTTTTCTGGGTGTAAGGAGTTTCACAATGGGCAGTCAAAGTTATTTCTGACTTTCTGGGTGATGCCTGAAGTCCTTTTAACTCTAAACTGCATTTTCCTCACTGTTCTTCTGGCCAGAACATCAGAAAGAAGCACATGAGTTTAGCTGGCCTTGTGAATCTGTGCCACACGCTACAGAAATATGATTGTCACCAACCTCATCCTCTCCAGGAAAAACTGTTGTGCACAGATGTTTAAAAATGTTTTAATATTTGCCTCCTTTTCTGTGACTATAAAGCACTAAGGGTGACAGCATTTTTTTGTGGTTTAAGTTACCATTAGAGTTATCCTTGGTATAAACTAATCAAAACAACAGAAGTAGATGATATATTTTTATAATATTACTATAAAATACTGCTATATTATAAATTATAATAATAAAATAACTAATAATTTTATAAAAAATGATGAATTCTCAATGTTTTGGTAAATGTTTCCCTCCAGGATCTGAACCTCCATCAAGATTTTCCTCTATCTTGAGCGAAAGATTGGTCTGCAACTAGCTGCTTCTTCTTTTTTATTAATGGCCAGTAGAACCTATTCAACATTGTGGGAGATGAAATACAGAATATAACTGGAATTAAGATTTTTTTAATATTACTTGATAAAATGTATTTGAACACATAATTGAATAACAGGTTGAATGATTCTGGATAAAATCACATAACATTTTTGTCTGTGGGTCTCATCCAGTGTATCTTGGAAAAGCTGGTGTCCCTGGAGTATATTCTAGCTGATTTCAAAGAACGACAGTATATTGAAGTGAATAGCGAACTCCCCAAATTTAAGTCAATCCAGAGCCTGGGAATGTGGCCTTATTGGGAAAAGGGGTTTTTGAAGATGTCATCAAGTGAAAATGTGGTCATGCAGGGCTGGAGTGGGCTGTAGTCGAATAGGACTGGTGTCCTAAGGAGAGGGAAATGGGACTCAGACACGAGAACCCGGAGGCAGAGACGAAAGGGACTTGCCCACCTCTGATCCGCACCCACGGACTGCTGGCAGCCACGAGAAGCTGGAAGAGGCAAGAAGAACTCCCCCTGCTGCCTTTGGAGAAAGCAGACCTGCCCACCCCTGGTTTTTGGGCTTTATGTGCCAGAGAGAACAAGCAACTGCTGTCTTAAACCTCCCAGTTTGTAGTATTTCGTTACAGTGGTGCTAGGACACCAGCATTTGAGGTCACTCAATCCTGTCGCAGCTGCTTAAACATGATTTTTTTCTCCAGCTGGTACCTAATATAAGAATGTACATTGAGCATAGTGGGAAAGAATAGCCTGGGGGAGGAAGAAGGAAGGGGACAAGCTTGTTTTATGTGATGGCACACATGTGACCTTGAGCGGGTCAGCTCTGTGAGGAGCGAAGCCTTGGCAGTTTTATCCAGGTTTGTAGGCCCGAGCCTACAAGAGGCTAGGCCCGAGCTGTGCAAGAGGAGCCCACAGTAGAGGCTGAATGCATATCGATATGTTGCACTAATTCATTATATCACTGCCCCTTAATCTTCAAAGGCTTCCTTTGGCCAAAGAGCCCTATAATTCTGGCCCTTGTCACTGTCTTTGGCCTATCTAGGGTTTCTCATTTCTTGAACTTTTGTATCTACTTTGTACCTCAGGACCTTTGTACATGCCACTCTCTGCCTGGATACCATTTCTCTGATCTTTTTCTTTTCTTTTTTTAATAAGTGGTGCTTTTCTTTTTTTTTAAATATTTATTTATTTTTTCAGGCATACAGAACTGGGTTACAGGCCAGAAGTACAGGGGCGATGAGAGGCCTCACCGGAAAGAGTGGGGAGTAGAACAGGCAGATCAATGAAGTATACTGCTGAGGGGAGCTGGCGAGACAGCTCCCAGGTGAGACAAGAGAGGTCTGCTGTGCTATGTGGTCACCTCTGGGGCCGGGGCTTGAACCCTCACTGAAGCGGCTGCGACCAGCTTGCAGTCCGTGTCCTAATCCACTGTGCCACCAGGGCCCAGCTCACTCGGTGCCTAGGAAGTCAAGCCATGTCTGACTCTGGTATGGCCTCATGTGTGACTAAGACTGTGTCCCACCCCTCCCCGAGAAAGAAGTGCAGGCATGGAAGTGTTACAGGGACCGCAATGTGAATTGGGTTGCCTGTCTGTTTGTCTTCACCCGCGCGCTTACGATTCAATCGTATTATGGACACACTCAGAAAGGTTAAATAATGGATTCATTTATAAGGAGAAAGGTAAAGGAATAACCCAGGGAAAGAAGGAGAGAAATACAAGTTAACTAGAATGTCCTACCAGTTCTGCTGACTTGGACTCCACTGCACGCTGAAAACCGGTCCAGAGCCAAAACCATCAGCCCCGAACCACCAGGCCAAGAGCCCCCCAGAGCCCACATGTCCGGTTTTATCCCAACCTGGCTGCTCAGCTCCGCCCTCACATCCCTGCGTGCTTCTCCTTGGTACTGATGGGATTTGGAGTTCCAGTATCTGGAGTGGGGGCGGAGTCCCTGAAACCTGTACCTGTTACAGAAGGACTACTTTTTGCTCTCTTGTCTAGTGGGTGGCTCGAGTACAGATGCTGAGTTGCATGGGACTGAGCAGGGCTGTGCCTTTCCACCTCACCCCTGCTAGGGCATCTAGGACACATCGGACCTTCTTTCATGCCAACAAGTGTGAGGACCAGCCTTCCCATCAGCTCTCCAAGCAGGAAGCCAGAGCTTCTGGACTTTTCCTTTCTGGAATACTGTTCTGTACTCCAGAGTATTCCCACAGTATCTGGAATACTGCTCTGTATTCTGTATTGCTGGAGTGTCCTCTGTCCTTCCCTCCTGCCCTGCTTCTTCTGCAGCGCTCTGCTCAGATGTCACTTCTCCCAGAAGCCTGCCTTGGCCTTCTTTCCCCTGTTCGCATCTACAGGGCTTTTCCGACATGGGTGTCCTGAATTTCTTTCTCCAGCCAGGGCAGGGCTGACCTGGTGTCATTGAGCTTTGTGGGACGTGGAAAAACTTGGGGGCTGGTATTGCCTGACCCACATAGGGTAATGGGAGGGAGATAGCTTTAGAGGCCAGACTTAGAGTGAGACAGAATTCCTGCCTTAGTCTTCTTTGTCTAGACAATGGGTGCTGAGAAGAACTGATAAGCTAAAGATCCATAAAGATAAAGAACCAGTATCCACTTGTCCTGTCCACCTCTGTATTCCAGGACTTCTCAAGGACATGATCAAGCATTTCTTGAATGAATGAGTCAATATTTATAAAGCACTTAAATTGGCATATAGCAAGCACTCACTAAGTCACAGCAGTTAATGTTATCATTTTTGTTGTGATCATTATTAGTGGGCTAAGGGCACCCAAAGATGTGAAGTGACTTTTCTGGGCTCACACAATCTCTATCAGTGGCAGAGCTGGGACTTGAAATCAGGGAGAATCCAAATCTGGAACTGCTAAGCTCACCTACATCTTGAGTGCTTCTAAGAAATACTACGTTGCTACTACATCTCAGGCATGGAGCTTGGCTCCTTGACCACACACACAGCTTTGGCCTAATGAGCTTGTGAGCAGTTCCAGTGATCAACAGATAAACAGGCATGGAGCCCACAAAGTACCGAGTACCGAGAGAAGCACGCAGGGGCCTAGGAACAGAGAGCAGGAGGACATTACTGACCAAGGTCAGGGTGGCTTCTGAGGACCTGTGATCCTTGAAAGCAGTGTTTTTCAAAATTAGTTGAACATGCCCCAAAGTTGGAAATTTATTTTACACAAACCTACTACTAACATAAAACCAAATGAAACAAAAGTTCCACCAGATAATTCTTATTTGTACATTTACTTGCATAGCTTAAAGTTATTTTTATTGTGGTAACATAGACATGCAATTTACCATTTGAATTATTTTTTAAGTGAACAATTCAGGGTCATGAAATATATTCACAGTATTGTGTAACTATTCATTTCCAGACATCTTTTCATCATCTCAAACAGAAATTCTACCCTTTAAACAATAGCTTCCCCCCGGCCCCAGCCCCAGCCCAGCTCCTGGCAATCTCGATTCTATTTTTTGCCTGTGACTTTGCCTTTTCTAGCTACCTCATATAAGTGGAATCATACAATATTTGTTCTTTTACATATGGCTTATTTCACTTGGTATGACATTTTCAAGGTACCTCCACGGTATAACATACCAGAATGTCATTTCTTTTTATGGTTGACCTATATTCCATAATATGTCTATGCCACATTCCCTAAATGAATTTTTAATCTATTAATTGGTCAAAACTTGCACTTTGGAAAGCATTAGATGGGTCCTTGAAGGATGAATAGGAGTTTTTCATGTCCAGTGTGGCAAGAAAAAATGACACCAGAGAGGAAGACCCTGGAAGGGGAGAGACTAAAGAGCGAGGATGGGATTTCAAGGACAGTTGCTGGACATGGAAACTTCTGCTTGATCTAATGGGTCTTACAAATGTTCTCCTGGAACTCCACACCTTGCCACTTTGCTCCAGTGATATCTCTGTTCATGGCATATCTATCCATCATCCATCCATCTCCCATCTAGCAAACATGTATGGTGCACCCAGGGTTGGCATAAAGAACCTCACAGACTCTAGCAGAGAATTTGACCTTTATTCTCTAAAACAAAGTGAAGGGGGTCCACTGAGGAGTCAGAAGAAGGGAGTGGGGTGGGGAAGGGATGTGTATGACCTGCCCTGATCTGATATAGATGCTGGCTGTGGCCCAGGGGCAAGGGTGGTGCCAGGACCAGGGGCCAGTGGGAGGGGGGTGGAGTGGAGAGAGATTCCCTCAGGACCTGGGATAGACAAGAGCACCGTGTGTGTGAGAGAGAATGTGAGTGTGCGCGCGCACACACACCTGTGTGCCTCCTTGGGAAGTGTCCGAGTTGGGGCAGCACCTTCAGGCCTCCCTCCCTCCTCCTGAGACTTGCCCAGGGAGGGGTAGCCTTGCCACGGATGCCAGGAGGCGGAGCGGCTTCGGTGGCATCCTTTTCTTGTGGCCCTGCGTTTGCAGTTCCATGAGGTCTCAGCACCTTCAGGCCTGGCTCTGGCTCCCTGTGATTTAAGAGGCTCTTTATTTTTGGTGATACAGATCCCAAATGCCACACCCATCTCCTCGGCCTGGAGAAACCGGCCTGTCTGAGTTAGAGCAGATTGCTTTCTGCATGCTTCAAGGGTGGGGGCACCGCTCTGCTCTTTCTGCTCTTTCTACTCCCTGGGCTTGGAATATTTGAGCAAACATTCCTGGCTGCTTTGGAAGTTACCAAACCCAGATGAGCTCATCTGAGCCAGAGGTGGGGGCAGCAGGCGCCTGGAGCTTGCCCGGAGCTCACCAGGTGGCCCAGTGGCAAATGTCAGGGGCAGCTGGACCTCAGCTGGGGAGGACACGCCCTGCACAGCTGGGGCCTGGCCCAGAGAGCCCTGGGGTGGGGACACCCGCCTGCTGCCCCTCCCTGGAGCTGGCAGTGTGTTGGTGTGGCATGGTCCCTGGGCTCGAGCTGGGAGCCTCCGACCGCACAGCTAGGGTCTGAGAGGGCGCAGCGTGCAGGCACCTCATCAATCCTTTCAGGAGGCCCTGAGGGAGCCTCCAGCCCTGCAGGGCCTCACCCCATGTAGTAGCCGCTGCGTTTATTGAGTGTTAACTATGTGCTAAATGCTCTGTGCCAGTCCCCCTGACAGCACTAGGCACGATTGCTCTCCCCATTGGACAGAAGGGGAAACTGAGGCGCACAGAGCAGAGAGCCACTCTGTTGGCGGAGCTTGAGGTGGGCCCTGTGTGCCTCGAGGCTGCCCTGGCCTTCCAGTTAGAAACAAAACAATGTCCAAAGCAAGAGCTGCTCAGACTGTCAGAGGCTCAACAGTGATAATTTGTGAACTTTCCATGGATCTGACTCAGTAAGCGCTTTAGTTACTCCCTCTGGGCTCGATTTCCTCATAGGGGCAGAGATGGCATTCAAGGCCTCCGGCCCTGGACCACTTCATAGCCTTAGTGGAGGGGTGAAAGGGTGGGAAGGGGCTTCTGAGCCTTTCCTGGGGAGTTCTGTTCACTCCCTGCCAGGGTGTCTGCCCACAGACTCGAGCTCCTGGCAACATGCCCATGCATCTTCTCAAGGCTGCGTACCTTCCTCTAAGTTCCCTTCTGAAAAATGGGCAGACACCTAACATAGCCCCATGTAGGGCTGGTCTGCCAATTAAAAATGATCTGTCGGTCCTCCCTGGTGGCGCAGCGGGTTAAAGCACAGCACTGAGAAGCTAAAAAGCCACTTCCGCATGAGTTCAATTCCCGCCTGCCCCGGAGGAGACCACATGGCGTGGCAGACCTCTCCTGACCCGCCCGCTGCTCCCCTCAGCAGTGTACTTCGTTGATCTACCTATTCTGCTCCCCACTCTGTCTCTGGTGAAGCCTCTCACCGCCCCTGAGCCTCTGGCCTGTACCCCAGTTCTGTATGTACAAATAAATAAATCTTTAAAAAAAAAATGATCTGTGGAGAGGATTCGGCATGGAGCCAGCCAGCACATAGTGAACACTCAGGAGCTGGAGACACTTCTCACCTATTGTGATTTGAATGAGGGCCACGTTTCAAAGGCTCCCTGTAGTGGAAGCTTGTTTCCTTATAAACCCCTTCCCCTACTCACCTGCTTCCCCCACCCCCCAGGAGAAGCGCCTGACTGGACCCTTAACCCACATCATTACATTTCTTCCTCACAACTGCCTTGGACCTAGGTAGGTACGGCTGGAAACTGACTTCACAGGCTGAAAACTAAGGCACAGAGAAGCGAATCGAATGACCTTTTCGAGGTCACAAATCTCAAATCTGTGTGACTCACCGAGCACAGCAGCCATCACTTTCGTGGTAGTAAGTGAAGAAGCATGGGCAGCAGGGCCCCTGTGGGAGACAGGCCTGTGGGGGCCAAGCTGGGGTGACTTACCCAAGGCTGTGGGGTTCTTCTGCCAGCACCCCCTACCCCCAGTGGATACAGCACCCTGCAGCAGCCTTTTAGCAGCAGGGAGGGGTGGAGGAAGGGAAGACGTGATTTGAAAGGCTTGGGCTAATATTTGGCTCATCCAAAGTTTCCTATCGTATATGCTTGTTTGGTTCCGTTTATGAAGCTGGTTTGCCAGCTTGAGTCTGGATCTCGGTGGTAATGAGCCCGCATTGCTGATTGCTTCAGGGAGAGAAAGGAAGAGCTGGAAGAGGGGAAGATCATGCTAAATAGGTTTGTTGAATAATAATGAACCCTGCCGAACTTTTGCATTTTCTGACTAATTGTGTGGTGCCCAATGCCGGTTTTTCTGCTGAATGGGAATTTTTTCAAGGGGAGTCTGGACTGGGCCCCAGAGTTCCCGGGACCTCAGGTCTAGTGGGTGGGACTGGTTTGAGTTATTTTGGGATCAAGGCCTGGGTTCAGTGCTCTCCGCTTAGAGAATGGAAAATAGAAGCTCATAGCTGGATGCCTTTGGGGGAAGAGAAATCCTTCTCCCGGAGAGGTGGGGGTAAGATTTAGGGTCCCCCAGCCTGAGTTTGAGGCCAGGCTCTACTGAGATCAAGTTGTGTGGCTTCCTCAAGTTCCCGGGGGTCACGGAGGCTCCAACCTCGCAGGGTTGTTTTCAAGATTAAACAAGGCCTAGGTGTGCTCCTGGTCTCAGCACAGGGGCAGCTCTTACCAACGTTGCTCCTCCTACTTGCAGGCCGTGGTCCTTTTCTGACCTCCCAGCACCCTGCTAAGCATGCTGCTGTCCACTCCAGAAGTCGGTGCCAGCTTGGAGTCAGGCTCGCTGGTGAGAAAGGAGGTGCCTGGGAAGGTTGGCTGTCAAGGAAAGCGTAACGCTGGCAGCAGGTTACGGCACCTCGCCCACCTCAGTCCGGTGTGTCTGGATCCTACGGTCTGAGCCTCAATGTATGAGAAGTCTTTCCCCATGCCGAGGCCCTGTCCTGCCAGATGAACTGGGACACGGAGGACACTGTTGTTCCAGTCTAATTCAAGGGGACATTCAGTGGCTCCCTTAGGCTGAAATTTACCAGTTGGATCTGGATGCCTCTGGCAAATAGGGAAGCAGAAAGGGTGGGCAAAGCAGGGGGCTGGTCTCCAGGTTGGTTTTCTCTAGGAAGAGGAGAAGGGGAGTTTCTCAGGCTCCACCAATCACTCCCTCCATGGAGCTACAAAGACTGTGGCTGCTTCATGCGCCTGGTAGGGTCAAACCAGGCCTGGAATGAGTCAGCCTCTGCCTCTCACTTGCTGACAAATCCCCTCACTACTCTGTGCCTCAGTTTCCTCCTTTATAAATGGAGAAAATAACGGCACCCACCTTGCAAAATAGCAATGTCTTATAAGTGACACACACATGCATAATGTATTATAGTTATATTATATACACATGGTAGACATACATATATTTATACCATATAACTCCATGATATATTGTCTGGTTGCTTTCTCATACTTTTAGCTTTCCCAACATCCCTAGAAATATGTATTGTTACAGATCCAGAAGTTGGAGTTGTCATGCAGGTCTTGCCCATGGTCAGATGGTCAGGGGATAGCAGACCAGGGATGTCCCTAGGACATCTAGCTTTCTTGCAAATGCCTCATCTGCCTCGCCCCAACAATCATCCTTCCTGCCCCCAGCTAAAGGATGAGTAGAACTTCTGCTCATTGGGACTCAATTAGACTCTCACCTTGATCTGTCATTGCTGAGGCACTCCTGTCTATGCAAATAGTCAGTGGACTATTGGAGAACAAGTGGTTACTGCTTTGCTCCTTGTTGGCTGTCGAAACAAATGTGGAACTTTCCCCCTTCCAGGCCTTTTTCCTCAGATCTCCAAGGACTATTCCAAACTCAATTCTGTGTATAGTACTATAGTCTAGGCTTGAAAGCCTTTCATGGGTCTCCAGAACAATGTCTAAACTCTTCCTACCTTTGTGGTCCCTGAGATCTGATTCCTGATGACCTCTTGCGCTCCAAACTGCCCTTTTCCCCAGTCCTACCTTCAACAAAGTGTCGCCTAAATCTTTCATTACTCTGTCTAATTAACTCTTCTACCAGGGAAGTCCTCTGACTGTAAACTCCTATTTTATCTTCCAAGCCCTTGTCTGGGAACCCTTCTTTGTTCTCCTACCCTTCCAGCATATATGTATTATCCTTTATAGTGTGTGATGTACTCCTCTTCACATAGACTACTAGGTTTCACTGGATGTAAATTAAGAACCGGGGTGTGCTCTAGGCTCACTTTTTCTGAGTTCCCATCCTGAGCTCTGGCGCACAGTAGGCATTCAATATGTATTTATTCAGTGGACAGATGGAGGAGAGAACCCAAAAGATATCAGCAATCATGCATAGAGAGAGGGAGGGGAAGCTGTTGCTTAGCAACCAGCAGGCACTGGTATATGAGGGGCTCACCTATTCCAACCTCTAGCCAGTTAGTCTATCCCAGCCATCTCTGGACTTTCCCTGGAGGCTTCAGCCGGGGTGCTCCCTGGAAATATGCTGGGCCTGCATTGTGTGGGGGTTTGGGAGGGTAAGGTGATGATCTATGGGAATTATCCTTCTCTCCAAGCCTGGCTGGGGAGGCAAGGCCGATTTGTCAAATACATCAGATTTCTCTGAGATCATTGTTTTGCTCTCACCTCCCTGGATCCAAGCACAGAAGAAATAATGATAGCCATGGCAAGCAAGGCTATCATTGAGTGCGTGCCCACCATCTGCCATGCTCTGTCACTATGTCTCTAGATGAACTGGCTATGACTCCCCTTCCCAAACAGGAAACTGAGGCTCAGAGAAGGAGCTCTTTGATTTAAGAATTGCACAGCTTTAAGTGGCAAAAACAAGATTTGAGTCTGTATCTAATGCCAAAGCTCATACCCCTCTTACCACTAGCCCAGGAGTGAGGCTCGCCAGTGACTCAGTCAGCAAGACAGGCTGCTGTGATTCCTGTGTTTCAAAGCTCTAAAAGGGAGAGAAGGCTGAAGATTAAAATGTGTGTGTGCATGTGGGGACTAGTTCCTCAGGTTTCTGTGGAAGAGACACAGAGAATAATACTAATCATAATCACAGTAATATTCATAACGATAACAGTGTCAGTAGTGATAAAGCTAGCTCACATTTCTTGGCACTGACTGTGTTCCCTGCACTATGCTAAATGCTTTGCCTGAACTGTCACATTCAGGTGGAGCAGGCAGTGGTTCAGAGTCAGGCCTCAAGAGTCAGGCAAATTGGTTTGGAATTCCAGCTCTGCTACTCTTTGACTTTGGGAAAAACACTTGGCTAAGGCGAAGCTCCAAGTCTTCATCTGGAAATTGAGTTCAGAGTCCTCACTTCGTGGGGTTGCCTCAAGGATGAAATGGGATCAGGGACACTTAACAATCAGAAAGGAGCCCAACACAGAGGCAGACTTCTAGGAGGTAGCAGTGTGCAAACACATCCTCTATGGAGGGGGATTTGTGGGGAGGCATGGGGGGTGGGCAGACATCTGCTATGGAGATGAGTGTCTGAGGAAAAGGCACAAAGACTGTGTGCGCTGTCTGAAGAGTGTTAACTGTTGATTGTTTTGTGATTTTGCTTAATGGGAGTCCTCTTGGGGGAGTCCTCTTTTGCACTTGAGCTCCTGGACCAGTTCAGGCATGTAGGGTTCTCAGCCCCAGGAGGGTTCTGGATTGCCCACTGAGGGCCAGTGGGGCAGCTCTCTGCTTTTCACCTGCTCAGAGCATCCCTCTTAGGCCTTGGGGGTGAGGGAGCCAGTCAAACTATATCTCACCCTTTGCTCCCTGTGCCCAGAGCCAGCACACTTAACATCCTTGGAGGGGAGGGCTTCAGGAAAGACAGAGGAAAACCCCAGGATCCTCCTGTTCCCAGCTCTGTGCTGCTGGACCCCCGCGCTGGGGACTTTGAATTCATCTGAGCACTAGGGGGCAATGTGTCTGTTTCAAAGAAGCTGCCGGCTCTTGCTGGCGGAGCGCGCACACGGGCACACGCAGGGGCGGGCACACGCAGGGGCGCCCACACTTTGGCGGCGCACACGCCAGAGTGCACAGGGCATGGTGGCACAGGCAGGGACACACACTCACAGAGACGCAGACACACAAGGTGGGAGGCAGGCATACACATACAGGTACAAACACAGACGCATACACACAAACAGAGGTTGGGGGACAGTCGACGCTGCTTCCCCAGGGAGAGATCTGGAGACAGCAAGAGACAGACAAATGTGCCGCCCTCACAGTGAAGACCAACACAAGGCACACGCCACCTGCTCGCACGACATCTATAGAGTTAAGGAAAGTACTAGACATACAAGTCCTGGGCAGAAATATAGCAGGGCCCAAACACACCCTCCTTTCAGACACGCACACACCTTGTAGAGCTCACTCTTGGAAACAACCCCAGAAAAATATTCCCATACCCCTCTCCCTGGAGCTCACAGAATTATTCCACAGGAAACCTGCCCAGGTGTTCAGGGGACCCCCAGCCAGCCAGCCCTGTGTGAAGTCATGCCTCAGCCTAGAGCACACCCCAAAAAAGGTCTCTCCAGACTTCAGGTCTTGGGGCCTTTCTTCCACTGGCCCACCCAGGGCTGCAGACAGGCCCCAACTTTTTCTTTTCTCTCCAGACACGCATGGCAGTCTGACTCCTCACACAGGTTCCGCCTGAGACCCCCAGAACCCGGCCCAGGGGACCAGGCAGGTGACTGAGTGTCAGGGACTTTGCCCACACAGGTCCTCCTCCAGACAACTGTTCTCCCCTCCTGGCCCCCTTCCTGTCCTGGAGGCTCAGGGTCGCCCCTGCTCCAGTCTGCTGCCCTGGGGGTGGGGGAAATGGGCAATCTACCCAGGCCCTTTATTTCTTTGTGCCTAAGTCAGCCTCAGTCTTTTCTCTGGCTCTCACTTCCCTGTCACTTTGCTAAGTAATAATTTCCATGTCCAATTCCATTTCTTTTCTAGTTCTGAAACCTCTAAGCTATCAGCAAGAGGATAGTTCACATGAAAACTAATTACACAAAATCAATATTTAATCACAGACCAACAACCTGATCCTGCAGAAAAATCCTTTTAAAACTCCACCGCCCTTTACAAATACTTCTTCTCAGTGCTTATTTATGGACCCCATTTTTGGTGGGGGTAATTTTCATTTTTAATTTCAAAAAGAAAAAATATCTGTAGACATCCACAGCAGGGCAGTCCCTGGAAAGGCCTTGAAACTGAGCTTTCTTCAGACCTCTGGGCGTCAAAGTTGCAGGTTTTTATAGCTTGTTTTCATTTTGATTCCAGTGGGGGTGGGGGAGAGCAATTTTCTTCTGAAGTTCCTCAAGACCCTGCTTCTTTGGGCCCCCCTTCCCCTAAACTGAGTCCATCTTCTCCATGTTTGGGTTTTGGAACACCCAGCATCTGCCTTCCCAGCAGCAACTCCAGGGAGCAATGAATCCCCGCGCAACGACGTGGTAACTTTTTAACTTGCGCTGGCGACGGTAGAGTGCTTAATCTGAGGTTTTTAAATAAAAAGGGCTCAGGGGTTGGTTTTATTATAACGTTTATTTCATTTCAGATTTCATGCGCAATTTAGCAAACGCTAGACAGACTTGGGCGATAAACACTTTCTTTTGTGGGGGGAAAAAGGCATTTTTATACACCATGCTTAATTTTATTTAGATTTAATAGCGATATCAGGGGCACTTCAAAGAAAGTTCTTTTTTTCTCCCCTTCTGCTAAGAATGCTGGTCTGCGAGCAAAATTTCTTCATGCTTTTTTTATGGTAAAGAAAATTAAAAGCCTTCTCCTCTTTCACCCCCCCTACACCCACTTTAAGGAGGAAAACACACACACACAGAATAAACACCTTTTCTACCCTCCATCACCTCTCCCAACTTCTAATTGCAAGATAGATTTCAGCCTCTGTAGGGATCAGGAAGAGCTAAACATTTTAACTAAGATTATTGGGATAAATATTTCATAAAGAGCAGGGCAGATATTAAATTACTCCTATTGATTTTAGCATCACAACCCAATTCCGTTCCTTGGCCTCTTCAGTTTAATTGATCTCTTAAGGAGGCCGAACTCGCGCTTGGAGAGGGTCTGGGCCTTGGCCCCGGGTGCCCGGAGTGGGGTGCTGTGTCCCGCGCTCCCCCTGGGCACGGGTCTTCTCGCATCCTCCAGATGCCTTGCCGTTCCGGAGCTGAGCTTTCGAGGTGCACAGCAGTGAGTGGCCGAGCGGTCATAGCTCCTCCCGGTGGAAGTCAGTGACTGAGAACCGGGAACCCCAAATAGTGAGGATAGGGAACAATTGTGTGTGCCCTAGTGAGAGAGGAGCCAGCAGGCGTCCGGTCTCTGAAGGAGAACCCTAACTTTAGCGTTCCGGGTCTACTTTGACCTCCAGGAAAATCCGAGGGCTGGCTAACTTGGACGCCACTAGTTAGCAGACAGCTGGAGTCAAGGGTTTGCCTGAGGGTTGAAGCGCAGTTGACACTTAGCGACTTTCCGTGTGGAGTCTGGAAGCTCTGCCTGGCGACCCCATTGTCTGAGCGCCCCGCACGGCTTACAGCCTACCTCCCCGCCCCTTGCCCACCCCGCAGGTCTCGCTTCAGTGGGGGGTGGGGAGTTGGGAACTGTGTAAGTGGGAAGGGGGGTGAACAAAGCCAAGCTCCCGCCATTCTCCGCTTGCGCCCTCTTCAGCCCAAAGTGCAGAGAGGCCAGCGCGCGCCCCCAGCGCACTTGCGCCGGACCGCGAGGCCAGATCCGAGCGGGGGACCAGGGAGTTGGCTAAGTGCGGGTTCGTGGCTGGGGCCTCGGCAGCCAGCACCCAGGACCACCTTAAGAGCGAGCCCCGCCCCGGGCCCGTAGCTCGGGCTGCGCTGATTGGTGCAAATGTAATGGCTGAAATTGATTGCTGAAATGCAAAACTTGTTGCTGCTTCTCCCAGCGTTGGGCTAGAGGCAGACACAGAGAGGGGAGCCGAGACCCTCGGAACGCCCCACGCAGAGGCCCCCCCCGCCACGCCAACCCAGAGAGGGGTGCGTGGACCCCCCCGAGCTGCCCCCGCCCCCCCCATTCCGGGCCCCGAAAGCGCAACTGGAACGCCTTAGCCTGCTCAGCCTGGCCCCTAACCTGCGTACGCCCCCCTCCCCTCCAGCGGGTCCGAGGGGGACTCGCGGAGCACCTCCGCGCGGAGGCAGGGAACCAAGCCTTGGAGCTATCTAACCCCTCGCCTCGCTGCCTACCCGCTCCTGGAACAGACTGCTGAGACCCCCGCGAACTCAGAGACCAAACAGCGTAGGACTGAGAGCGGCAGGCGGCGGACGTGGCCGCGAAGCGGCGCGCCGGGGTGCACGCACCAGCCGCGGAGCCGGGGAGCCGCGCCTTCCCCCAACCCTCAGCTCCAACCCCCGGCGCCCGCGCCTCCCCGGTCCCGCTGCGTGCTCGGCTACGGGACCAGCATCGGTGATGCCGACAGAAACCTCCAGTCCTCGGACTCGCTGAAGAAGCAGTAGCCTCTTGCTGGGTGCTGACGGGGATTGTGCAAGCAGGTCGTGCTTGGCCGAGGCTCCGGCTGCAAAGCGCGGGGACTCCGGGGGGAGGGGGGAGGGACCGTTCAGTCCGTGCCCCAGCGCAAGCCACAGCTTTGAAGGGTCTCCTAACCGGGCCCCTTAGCTGCTCAGCCACGGACTTCGGGAAGCTTCCGGCGTCCTGGGGCTCCCTGCCGGACTCGATCGGACTTAAGAAGGTGATCGCTCTGCTCTCTCTTCCTCCTTCCCGCCTCCTTCCCCCCACTTAACTTTTTGTCTCCACTCGTCGCTGTTCCCTCTCCGCAAACTGACTTGCGGCTGTGCTAACCGCCCGGGGCATGGGCCCCCCAACAAGGCTCCTGGAGGCCCCGCGGCGCCGCAAGATGTGAGAGGCCCGTGTCGAACATAGCCGGAGCTTTGGGAGAGGAGCTGAGAGCCCCCAGCCTCCACAAGCCGAGCGAGGTGGCGGTGCGCGCTGCGCCCCCGAGGTGTTGAGCGTCCGGGAGCGCCCAACTCGGGGCCGGAACGAGTAGCTGGCCGAGGCGCGCCGCGGAGAGCCGGCTGTCATGCCCTATTGATCCCCCGCCCCCCGCCAAGTATGTTTGGGCTGGACCAATTCGAGCCCCAGATCAACAGCAGGAACGCTGGCCAGGGCGAAAGGAACTTTAACGAGGCCGGACTAAGCATGAACGCCCACTTTAAGACCCCGGCTTTCCACGCAGGGGGACCTCCTGGCCCCGTGGACCCTGCCATGAGCGCGCTGGGCGAGCCCCCGATCTTGGGCATGAACATGGAGCCTTACGGCTTCCACACGCGTGGCCACTCGGAGTTGCACGCCGGGGGGCTGCAGGCGCAGCCGGTGCACGGTTTCTTTGGAGGCCAACAGCCGCACCACGGTCACCCGGGAGGCCACCACCCCCACCAGCATCACCCCCACTTTGGGGGCAACTTCGGAGGCCCGGACCCAGGGGCCTCCTGCCTGCACGGGGGTCGCCTGCTCGGCTACGGCGGCGCAGCCGGTGGCCTAGGCAGTCAACCGCCCTTTGCGGAGGGTTATGATCACATGGCTGAGAGCCAGGGGCCTGAGAGCTTCGGCCCTCAGCGACCCGGGAACCTTCCGGACTTCCATAGTTCGGGCGCCTCGGGCCACGGAGTGCCTGCTCCTTGCTTGCCGCTGGACCAGAGTCCTAACCGAGCGGCCTCTTTCCACGGCCTGCCGGCCTCCAGCGGCTCCGATTCGCACAGTTTGGAGCCCCGGAGGGTGGCGAATCAAGGAGCCGTCGACTCTCTGGAATACAATTACCCGGGCGAGGCGCCCTCAGGACATTTCGACTTGTTTTCACCCTCAGAATCCGAGGGGCAGCTGCCTCATTATGCGGCGGGCCGCCAGGTTCCCGGGGGCTCTTTCCCGGGTGCTTCGGCCTTGCCCAGAGCTGCAGGCATGGTGGGCTTGTCCAAAATGCATGCCCAGCAGCAGCAGCAGCAACAGCAGCAGCAGCAGCAGCAGCAACAGCAGCAGCAGCAGCAGCAGCAACAGCAACAACAGCAGCAGCACGGTGTTTTCTTCGAGAGGTTCGGTGGGGCCCGAAAGATGCCTGTAGGTCTGGATCCGGGAGTAGGCTCCAGACACCCATTAATGCAGCCTCCCCAGCAGGCCCCTCCGCCCCCTCAGCAACAGCCCCCGCCACCACCGCAGCAGCCGCCTCCGCAGCAGCCGCCCCCTGGGCTTTTGGTCAGACAAAATTCGTGCCCGCCTGCCCTCCCACGGCCCCAGCAGGGCGAGGCAGGCACACCCAGCGGAGGTCTGCAGGACGGGGGCCCCATGCTGCCCAGCCAACACGCGCAGTTCGAGTACCCCATCCACCGGCTGGAGAACCGGAGCATGCACCCTTACTCCGAGCCTGTGTTCAACATGCAACACCCCCCTCCGCAGCAGGCACCCAACCAGCGGCTGCAGCATTTCGATGCCCCCCCCTACATGAATGTGGCCAAGAGGCCACGCTTTGACTTCCCGGGCAGCGCGGGAGTGGACCGCTGCGCTTCGTGGAACGGCAGCATGCACAACGGCGCTCTGGACAACCACCTCTCGCCCTCGGCCTACTCGGGCCTTCCCGGCGAGTTCACGCCGCCTGTGCCGGAGAGCTTCCCCTCTGGGCCACCCCTGCAGCACCCGACCCCAGACCACCAATCTCTGCAGCAGCAGCAGCAGCAGCAACAGCAGCAGCAGCAGCGCCAAAACGCGGCCCTCATGATTAAGCAGATGGCGTCGCGGAATCAACAGCAGCGACTGCGCCAGCCCAACCTGACCCAGCTAGGCCACCCGGGTGACGTAGGCCAGGGCAGCCTGGTGCACGGCGGCCCGGTGGGCGGCTTGGCCCAGCCGAACTTTGAGCGCGAAAGCGGCGGCCCGGGCGCCGGGCGCCTGGGCACCTTCGAGCAGCAAGCACCACACTTGGCGCAGGAGAGTGCGTGGTTTCCAGGTCCGCACGCGCCCCCGGGTGACCTGCTGCCCCGCAGGATGGGTGGCGCAGGTCTGCCAACCGACTGTGGCCCGCACGACCCAGGCCTGGCGCCGCCCCCTCCTCCGGGTGGCTCCGGGGTGCTGTTCCGGGGCCCTCTGCAGGAGCCGCTGCGGATGCCCGGAGAGGGCCACGTGCCCGCCTTGGCCTCCCCCGGTCTGCAGTTTGGGGGCAGCCTGGCCGGCCTGGGACAACTGCAGTCTCCGGGGGCTGGGGTGGGACTGCCCAGCGCTCCCTCTGAGCGCCGCCCTCCACCGCCGGATTTTGCGGCGCCCTCGCTCGGGGGCCAGCCGGGCTTCCCATTCGGTGCGGCGAACCGTCAGGCCACGCCGCACAGCGGCCCAGGCGTGAACTCGCCTCCGAGCGCGGGCGGGGGAGGTGGCAGCACGGGCGGCGGCGGCGGCGGCGGGGGTGCCTACCCGCCGCAGCCTGACTTCCAGCCCAGCCAGCGTACCTCGGCCAGTAAACTGGGCGCGCTCTCGCTGGGCTCCTTCAACAAGCCCAGCTCCAAGGACAACCTGTTTGGTCAAAGCTGTCTGGCTGCTCTCTCCACCGCCTGCCAGAACATGATCGCCAGCCTCGGGGCTCCCAACCTCAACGTGACCTTCAACAAGAAGAACCCGCCCGAGGGCAAGAGGAAACTGAGCCAGAACGAGACCGAAGGCGCGGCAGTGGCCGGCAACCCGGGCTCGGATTATTTCCCCGGAGGGGCTGCTTCTGGGGCCCCAGGGCCGGGGGGCCCTTCTGGGACTAGTGGCAGCGGTTCTAAAGCCTCTGGGCCGCCCAACCCGTCCGCCCAGGGGGACGGCACCAGCCTCTCCCCCAATTACACCCTGGAATCAACGTCGGGGAACGACGGCAAGCCAGTCCCCGGGGGCGGTGGCCGGGGCCGGGGTCGCAGAAAAAGGGACAGTGGTCACGTGAGCCCCGGGACCTTCTTTGACAAATACTCTGCAGCTCCAGACAGCGGGGGTGCGCCTGGGGTGAGCCCAGGGCAACAGCCAGCGCAAGGCGCAGCCGTCGGGGCAAACTCCACCGGAGAGGCGCGCGGGGCACCGACGCCTCACGAGAAAGCGCTCACGTCGCCCTCGTGGGGGAAGGGGACCGAGTTGCTCCTGGGGGACCAGCCGGACCTCATGGCGACCCTGGATGGGGGACCCAAGTCGGATGGTAGTTCC
Source organism: Condylura cristata (assembly GCF_000260355.1). Taxonomy (NCBI): domain Eukaryota; kingdom Metazoa; phylum Chordata; class Mammalia; order Eulipotyphla; family Talpidae; genus Condylura; species Condylura cristata. Next base: position 7,537,352 of record NW_004567130.1, on the reverse strand, counting down.
CCGCACGTGGGCGAGTTCGCCTCCGACGAGGTGAGCACGAGCTATGCCAATGAGGACGAGGTGTCATCTAGCTCAGATAACCCCCCAGCCCTGGCCAAAGCGAGTAGGAGCCCCCTGGTGACAGGATCGCCCAAACTCGCTCCCCGTGGGATGGGCGCAGGGGAGCACGGACCTAAGGCGCCCCCGCCCCCGCTAGGCCTGGGCATCATGTCTACCTCTACCTCCACCCCTGACAGTTATGGCGGCGGCGGGGCCTCGGGCCATCCGGGCACGCCCGGCCTGGAGCAAGTCCGGACCCCGACGAGCAGCAGCGGTGGCCCACCACCTGATGAGATCCACCCCCTGGAGATCCTCCAGGCACAGATCCAGTTACAAAGGCAGCAGTTCAGCATCTCCGAGGACCAGCCCCTGGGGCTCAAGGGTGGCAAGAAGGGTGAGTGCCCTGTAGGGCCCTCAGGCGGGCAGAATGGTGACAGCGAGCTGGGCAGCTGCTGCTCAGAGGCAGTTAAAAGCGCCATGAGCACCATTGACCTGGACTCGCTGATGGCAGAGCACAGCGCCACCTGGTACATGCCTGCTGACAAGGCCTTGGTGGAAGGTTCGGATGATGACAAGACGCTGGCGCCCTGGGAGAAGGCCAAACCCCAGAACCCCAACAGCAAAGAAGGTATATGTGCTCGCCTCCAGTTCCCTTCTCACCTCTCTCACACCCACCCTGGGACTTAGCCTAAGCCTGGAAAGGGGAGGGTCCCTTGGGGTTAGGACCCTCAAGGCCTGACGCAGAGCTGGGTACCTTCCCCTGGTTACACCCAGGACTCTGTAGGGGAACCGCCCCCCCCCCAGGTGCTGCCAAGTCTCTGCTTGGTACTGAGAATTTATATGGGAGGCCTCTGGGAATAACTGTTGCCCTTCTTTCTGATGCCCTCTACCCCCCCCCCCCCATCAAGTTTTAACTGAGTTGCTGGGTGCTTGAAAGACTAGACTCCTTTCCTTTCAGACCAAGACTTCTCCTCACCATCAACATTCAGGCTGGTTCTACTTTTTAGGAGTTGTGTACTATGCCCTCCTTCCTGGCAGGACACCTGGGAAGTTGTATTCATACCTCCCCACCTTCTCTTAGTTAGCCGGCCTGCAGCTTGAGTTTCCTTCTCTGCCAGCATCTTTGCAAAAAAAAAAAAAGAAAAAAAAAGTTACCAGCTCTGGTGTCGGCAGCATCACTCACAGGCAACGCCTAATTTGACATTTGTTCCTAATGAATAGCTGTTTTGTCTCTTCTTAACTATTAGAGTTTCATTGAAAAACCGGAGACCTGTCAGGGTTGTAAGAGGCAGGCAGCCTTTTCCGGGTGCATCTCCTTGACATTTGGTGGGGGGTGGGGTGGGAGCTGGGGTGGAGTCTTCTTGGCACAGACCAGAGTACTCAGCCAGGCTACCATGTGCATATGGGAATATGGATATATATTCTTAAGACACAAAGGACTCTTGTTTGTCAATATCTCGCCTGGCTTTGGTGACAGATGTCCACTCTCCGCTGGCCTTTGCATTCCAAACACTCCCTCCCCACCAGGCCTAGCGCCTTTAAGGTGGGTGGGGTAGAGGTTAGGAAATGGACTGCCGTGTAGTTAAAGTAATACTTCTTCTTCTTCTTTTAACCTATAGAGGACTCTGCAGTAGATACTCATTTTATTTATATGGGGACCCCCTCCTCACACAGATAATGGTACTTTAAAATTAGGCAGCATCATTTTGTTCTCATTCCTACTGTTTCCTTTAAACCCTAGTTGAATCCCCTCGGTTCCAGCACACTTTTTATGGCCTTGGAGCCCTGCCTGGCGATTTTACCCTGTCTTTAAAAAATAACGTCCCCCGATTCTTTCCCTCTAAAGAGTTCTGCCCTTCCTCTCCCTTTCTCCTTGCCCAGTCCACATCCTGCCATCTCTTGACCCCGAATTTCAGGTGAGGGTAGGTGTCGCAGAATGGGGGCGGAGGAGGGGCGGGGAGGAGGGGGAGAGTGCCTCAGGAGTTGGGGTGGCTCAGAACTCCGGCTTTCACGGGCGTCGTCGCGGTTGGCTTTCCCCTTAGGTTTTCTAATTCATGAAGGCGGCCGCGGTGCTTTTCTCTTTGTTCGCCTACTGCCCAGCCCGGGACGCCGCTCTCTCATTTGAAGCCGGGTATTTAGCATGCACTGCAGACGCTGCGGCCAGCATTAGCATTCTCCTGGGCAAGGCTATAAATTGGTTAGTTTGGGACCCTCGGCTTCTTCTGCTCCCCCCCCCCCTTTAAAAATGGAGTTGGACACAGCATCCTGCTTGCTCGGTCCCCCTTTCTCTTTTATTTTCTTGTACACAACATCTCGATCCCACCGATCGATAGCTGGTTAGCACAAATTCCAGCTGCTGTCACTTCTACCTGGCTTGGCCTGGCTGTTCCACCCCCCTCCCCCTTCCCCAGTTCCCTCCCCTCCCCAGTAATTAAGAACACATTGACCAAAACAGGGTGAGAAAAGTCAAAAAATAAATCTGATTTAGAGAATTAATAAAGAAAAAAAACGGTAGCCCCTGGCCTAGGCCTGCAAGGGCCTTGGTCTACTTGGTGGGAAGGCAGAAAGAGTGGTTTTAATGAGATCTTTTTATAAGATATCACACCTTTCCCTTCCCAGTAGGACTATTCTTCCCTTGCAAGGGGGGAAAAAAAGATACAGATTTGAAAGGAAAATCATTAAAGAAATGTTTTGTTTTGTTTGTTTCATTATGACAGGCAGAGGAGGGAAATTTTTTTTTTTTTGGAAACAGATGCTAGTCACTTCAGGGTTGATCTCCCCTGTAAGCCACTTGCAGCCCTCCCGGCCCAGGGCAGCGTCTTCCTTCAGGGAGGGCTTCGGGACTGGCTGTCTTAGAAGCATCTCGGGGACACCCACTTACTTGACCTCCTTTGTTTTCCACTCTGTGGTGTGGGAAGGACAGTTCCTTAGATAAAGCCCCGAATCGAGGTCACTCAGATCTGCAGCCTTGGGGCTGTTAGTTAAGGCTTTATAAGGTACCTGAGCCCGGTTCCTGCTCCCTTCCTGGTAGTAAATAAGGATGATTAAACTTTTCATTATGATAACACCCTGCAGTTCCATCACATGTTGTATAAATAGGCACACAGAGTCTTCCACGCACCCCAAGTCCCCTGGCTGAAAATCAGAGTGAAGTGTGCCACTTTGAAACAGAGTCGGAAAAAATTAAAACATTCTGCTTTTCCTTAAACACACGCCCGCGGTCCCATTAGCCACGAAGAGCAGTGCCCGGCCCGAGGCTTTCGCGAGGCTTTGAACATACCTCCTCCAGGTTCCAGCCCAAGCAAATACTTTCTCCCCCCCCCTCAGGCAAAGCCCATTTTTGTAATGATATTTTATTTTGTCACGCCGTAAAACACGCCAGTACTAATGTGATTAAATATTAACACCGTTTCTGAAATTCTTCGCTCCGATGACAAAATACTAGTCGGTATTTAACAAAATGATCCGTGCTTGGATTGGAGAGAAGGAATAAGTCTTCAGAACTGCACAAGCCATGTTGCTACTGCAACCTGCGTGCCCAGATTGTCTTATGGGCTTTCGATGTCCTTTGGAGGGGAGAGGACTGGCTCGTGGCAGTTCTCACAAAGTCTAGGCCAGAATCACATGTGATTATGATTTTTTTTTTAACCAGGAAAGCGCCTTCAAATTCTGCTGCCCCTGACTTCTCACTCAACACACCAACAACTTCAGTCTAATGAAACTACATCCTATCATGAGGTGCTGTTTGTACAGAGTTGGTGTGGGGGAAGGGTGAGGCCGTGCAAAGGGGGAAAATATCAGCCTGAATTTGGGCTTCTTCAGACTTCTCTGAAATCAGTGAGGGTTAAATGTAAAATTACCTTGCAAAATTCTCACCTATCTATCTTTCTAGTAGGTATGTGGTTAAGGAGGAATTCCCTAACAGAGAAGGAGAAATAAATAATAGATTGTAGAAAAAGGTTATTAAGTCTGGAAAAGTATCTCCCCCGCCCCCATCTTCACCCTCTTCCAGTTTTCTAAACTTGAATTAACCATATTCTTTATTAAGTTTATCCTTGCCAGACCTCCGTTCTGTTGTTCCCTCTCTATCTTGAAATCTGGAGTAGTCTAGAAACGCTCTTTCACACACACTGAAACGGGAGAGGTCTCCTTCTCCGCTCTGTATGCAATCCTGCCCTTTTTGGAAGTATGATATTTTTACAGTGGTGCGGGAGAAATTTTTGGAATTTCATGCCTCTCTCAGTGTTCCTATCAGAGCAGTCAGCAGTGCTGAGAAATAGTAGGCAGGCAGGATTTGAACAGTGAGTTTTTTTAGATGAGGAGCAGGCTGGGGGGGGGGGTCGGCTGGTAGGGGGGCCTGGTGGGAGTGGAGGGGTCCCAGTCCAGTGTTTTTGGAGTAATTTCCTCTACTCCCCACACCATGGAGATAATTTTTAAGGCTCACTCAAACTTGTTTGGGGAAGGCAAGGAACCTTGCAATCCTGGTTCCCTGTGAAATCACCCAGCAGGACCTGCATGCCTTCCTGTGACTTTTGCAGCTTCCGGAAGATGTAACCCAAAACTTCGCAGGTGTTAATCAGGGGTAATGTAAACAGATAGGAGCCCCTTTGTGCAGCTGACGTTCAGGCCTCCCTGCTCCTTGGCTAGTCCAGGACATACTACTACTGTTCTTTGGTGCTTGTTTAATATTTCATGGGTGTAATAAACCTGTCTTCTTTGCCCGCCCCCCGACATAAAACCCCAACCCAGCACACATCTGCAATTATACATTTCCACTAAATATTAATAAAGGACAAAGATGTTTTAAGGGGCTGAAGCTTATCGGTGTTGAACTTGTGGTTTATGGCACTGGATTTTTTTCGCTGTTTTGATTTTAAATAACCATGGCCTCTAATATGTAATCTATACTTATGTGTTCTTCTTATAGACACAAAAACATGCAATTTGTGTAGATTGCAAAGTTTTCCTCAAGGATAGCTTTCTTAAATGTAAATTCATTTAGATTTCTTGTGAGGCCCCTTCAGACCAGAAGTTAGAGATTGTTGAAATGTACTTCTATTTTATTGAGGTTTCTAGGAAAGGAGCGAGGGCTGGTTAATCTAATTTCGCTTTCTAGCAATGAAATTCTGTGATTCCTTATATGATTTGGTTTGCTTGACAGAGGTATTTAAATTTCCACAAAGAGTCTTAATAAGTTCTGAAAATATATTTGCCTTCGCCAAGAAGTTACTTGATACTCTCTGCTGATATAAAATACACATCTTTTAATAAATAGTCCAAGAGGACCAGGTGAAATTATAGGAGGGAGAGCCTTCCCACTGTGGGAGAGGCAAACTCGGGATTTCACAGGGTCTCCTAACTCTCTCCATGATGGGAGATTTAGCAAAATCACTTGTGATCGTTCTCTTCCCCGTAACGACAGTCCCATCGGGTCATGTTCTTTGCCTAGAGAGTGATCTATTTTGCTGAAAGCACTTAGTAGATAAATACTCTTAGTAAGGAATACTGTATTTACCTCTCCTTGGTTAATTTTAGAGATTAAAAGGCTATCGCTTTATATAATAGGATCAAATGTGGGGAGACTAGGCAAGGGTAAGCACATTGCAACATAAAAACACCAAACCCTTTGCACACCAGAGGTCTATAGGGGGCCCCCATAACCAGTGACTATACCTTCTATCCTTCCCTCAAAGCCCCCCTGCTTGTTCCACTCGAGTCTTCAGTCTGGAGGAATTGGAATAGTCCAGCTTCATCATTTTGACTCAAGTCAGGATTTTGATTTGCCCGGCGATGTGTTTGTGTTAGGATGATGTCTATTTTTAGGCGCGTCTTGGGTGGACAGATTTGAGCGTGGGTTTTGATTGCTAGTGGCGGAGATGTTGATATATACATGAGTGCGTGATTGAGAAGAGAGACATTTGGGGAGAAATGTTCAAGTTCCTGTCTTTTCCTGAATACACTGGAAACAAATGAAGTGGTCTGGGGGGTTGGCTTGAAAGAGGATGGCTGAGGTGGGTGTCGGGAGGAAAGCCGGGCCCCCTGCAATGTAGCGTGTACGGAGGGGGTCCCCCTTTCTCCCCTGCACAGGCACATACATACATATACACGGCCAAGTGTATTTCAGTCAGGCGATGCAGCTAGTCTTCAGTATACTCTTAATCTGCTTTCCGAAGGCGAGTGGGGAAAGGCAGCTAAACCTTTGGTTTCAATGGCCTTGGCTGACAGATTCTGATTCTGTAAGGGCCTGAATGAGTACAAGTCCTAAAAATAGAGAGAGGATTTTGAAGATCCTCATTATGAAATCTCGGCCTCCTGGGCCTGGTGGGCCGAGGGTGACTTGGATTTGGAGTGTGGCAATGGCAGGCGTTCACTTCCCCTCTGGGTTTTGGGCTTGAGTGTGTCTGTGGAGGTGTCTCTGCTGAGTTCAGCTAACACCACTCTTCAGCCAGGAGAGGAGTCTTTGAATCAGTGCCCCCCCAGCCTCACCCCTCCTCCCGGTTGTGGGAAGCGGCAGACACTGCTTCTCATTTATGGAAATTCCTCTCCTTTATTGTAATCATTCGGTACCAAGACGTGGCAGAAACGATGCTGGGCTTTCAAATTAGTCACAGCCTTGCCTTCAGGGACCCTCTCTGTTCTGAGGCGCAGCAGCTCAGCCGACAATCCCCAACTCACTGCCACTTGGGCCCCAAGAAATCTTGAATCAGGACACGGAGGAAGAGAGGGCTCTGGCCCCCAATCTCTTCTGTCCCTGGGTCACCCAGCATGGGGTGGCCCTGAGCGTTCCTGCCATCCTCCGTGGTTGGTTGCTCCGAAGAGGCACCCACAGCTTGGCCTTACTCTTGCTGGGAGCAATCACTTCGGGTGTGAGCAAGAAAGACCCTGAGGGTATAGTACACACTTGGTGGGTTGGGGTGGGAGAACAATGTCCAAACTTATTTTGCCACTGAGATCCGACTGGGATCAGACAGTGGAGTAAAGTTTAGTTTAGTGAGTGAGGTCACTAGCGTAATTATTAGAGAAAGCCAAGACCCGCTTTGTTTGCTGGTCTGCATTTTAATCAGGGGCCTCCGAGGCTTGGGAAGGAATGGAGGGTCTGCTCCTAACATGGTGTTGTCCAGAAAGAACTCAGGGTGTGGAGAAACGGCCACAGGTTTCCCTACATCTTGCAACCCGAGGGTCTTTTCCGGCTTCCTGGTAACTTTGAGATTTGGCCTGACGAGGTCACCCCAGACTGGTGAGTGGGGGTCTTTTGGAGCCACAACATCCTGAATTACCCTTCCCCTCTAGGCTGGAAAACTGGTAGGTTTCTCACCACTGCTTCCTTGTGAAGCTGGATCAGAGAGAGCTTTACGGCGGCCGCGTGCATTTCCTGGCACGATCCACACATCATCCTATGGACCCAAATGCCCTTTAAATATAAAGGCAATTGAATTTAACAGTTCGGAGCTCTTAGTGTGTTCCTAACAAACTAGGAGTCTGAGTGTCCCAGAAGGAGTATCTTACATGGAATAGACTTGTCCAAAAAGAAGACAACCCCTCAATAAACACCCCATGTGAACTCATTGTTGTGGGGAAGTAGGTTTTTATGTTCCGATCTTTAAAGCTCAAGTTGTGCCCCCTCCCCTGGAGCCTGTAGGATCAACTCTGTGACTGGAGGCTGCTGTCACTTTTCCCATTTTTGCTGCTGTGGGAGATCTTGAACTTTTCATCAAATGTGCGGTCCTGGGGTGATGCTCCTTCAGTGGACTATGGTTTCCTCGGTACCGACAGTAGTGTGTCGTTTGAGTGAATGAGGTGTTGGGAGGAAGGTTGAGAGAAACTTTTGTCAAAAGCATACTTGGAACTCATTGGCAAGGGTGGTCTTGGGAAGGGTGGTCTTTGAAGACGCCCAGGAGGGAACCAGGTCTCCTTGGGACTCTGCAAGTCTGGCTCTACCTGGGCAGTGACTGACGAGTAAGGGTCATTGTCACACTTCCCGAAGAAGTAGACTGACTTTGGTGTGGGAGGCCCGAGGCCGGTCTGCGGGCTTTTCCCTCTGCTCCCTCACCCAGCAGCAGTCTGTTTGATGAGAATGAAGGGGCCTGTGGGTGCATTCGATTCTGAGCATTTAAAAATTGTCTTTTCTTCTCATTGCTCATAATTATTTTTAAAGAGTGTTTAGGCATGGAATTTCATTTGATCTTAAAACTCTAGTCAAAAATTTCACTGGAGCAACTCTGTCTTGGGACTTTGTGATGCTTTCGTGGTGGGACTGGGGAAATGGCCCTGCCTCAGGCCCCAGGTGGCCTTGCTGTTTGTATTTGGGAGCACAAGGAGCGTGAGGGGACAGTTAATGAGTAAATCCATCTCTCTCTCTGTTCCCGCCCCCCTCACCCCCCCCCCCCCCCCACACACATACTCTCCTTGCTCCCTACTCACCCAGTCATCCAGGGTAGGGTAAGATGTCAGAAAGATATGACCCTTTTCAGTTACTGTGAAACCGTGTTTTCAGACGCTCTTGGATCTTGGAATACAAGCATTGTCAAATGATTGGCAACGACCACCAGGAATAAAATACTTCTGAGGGACCTTCTTATGATGGGGGGGGAGGGGGTGGGAGAGCCCACAGAAGACATCCTCTGCTTTGAAATCCCCCAGAGCAAGCGGGGGTTGGGTGAGAATTCAGCAAGTAAGCTACTTGTCCCCTGTCCACATGGGCTGTTTAAAAAGTCCTTGAAAATGTGAAGTCCCAGGCCCTATGTGGACCCTCTGGCCTCCATTCCTCTGAACTAGGAGGCAGAGAGAGCAATACCCCCAGTTAGGAAGACTGGATGGAGATTGGGGTGCTGTTTATTTTCTCCATAGGGGTAGTGGCAGAGGGGTGGTTGGAGGGGGAGGAAGCGTTATTTACTGATACTTGGGGTTCAAGAGTGGAAAATGATTGTTAAGTGTGGACGTCACTTATAACAGTACTCCTGGGTGAGACTGGGGGTGAGCGAAGTACTTGGGGGCCATGTCGGGCATCATAAAGGATGGGAAATTCTTGGCTGAGCTTTCCCTGCTGGGCTGGGGCTTCCACATGATTGCAGATGTATGGGGGGAAATAGGTATGGATGGTCCAGTCTGGGACTAATGACCATATCGTGGTTTGTTAGCAATCAGGGCCCGATTCTGTTTAGTTAGTGGCTGGG
>NW_004567130.1:7460164-7527913 GCF_000260355.1 Condylura cristata | reverse complement strand
GTGGGAAAAAGGAGCGACCTTTCTCCTGGCAATCCTGTAACATGACCATCACTGGGGTTTCCCTCCCCTCTCTGAGCCTCTCAGGGCTACTGCTGACTTTGACATAGGCCTGGCAGGTAGGCCCACTGCTTTGAAACCCAGACGATGCTTTCCCACAGTATCTGTATATTTCCCTTTTTCTGAATGGTAGGGAAAAAGGAAATAAAAGTAAGTGACGAATTCAGCAAGAGGAAGATTTTCTTGATTCGAGATAAGTCAAGTGTGAAAAGCAGCTAGAGAAATTAGTCTCCCCTTTACTCCCCTTTCCGGGGACCCCTTGGTCCAGCATTAGAAACCCTTAATGCTTTGGTATTAGGGCCTAATTGGCTCACAACAAATTGGCCATTTGCATCCTCTGCAATGCAACTTTTGGTTGTGGTTTAATATTTAAGGGAAGGGAGTCTGTGCACTAAAATTTGGCTTTTTAAAGCAGAAGCAATTTCACGATTCTTATGCGGTGACTATTTCTAAATTGTCTGGGCACAAAGCTTTGGATGCCTTTTGCTTGTTTCTGCTCGTGGGCACGCACACCCACCCACTCACCCACCTACCCACCCACCCACATATACACAGGCTTGAGAAGTTTTAATAAGAAATGAAAAAATAGGTTTTTTTCTCTCCAAGAAGTTCATGCAAACTTTTGGCCCCACTCAGTTTTAAGTAGCTTATTGATCTTAGTATGGTCAATTTTTGTTGAATTTGTAATCCTATTAGGCCTTCGGGAGAGGCATGATTAATTTACTTGTACATTTCACTATTTTGGGTCAGTTTAGTTAATAAGCATTTATTTTGTACTTAGTGTTTGCACAGCATTTTGCTGGGATTAAGGGTGTGTGTGTGTGTGTGTGTGTGTGTGTAACTTTTTGAGAAACACATGGTTTGATTTCCAAAGAAGGAAGAAAAAGTATGCAAGAAGTCTTGGAAGCTAGGGGAAGGAAAAGCAGAGCAAACAGCCGGCCGCTTGGCCTTTCCCAGCGCTGAGTCTCACAGGGGAGAATGTATCATTGTGACGCTGTGGGTACTTCAGCTGCTTTCTCTGGGTGTACCCCTCTTCCTCTCTGGCCTCCCCCCAGCCTTCCTGTCTCTCTGCTTCCAGGATGGGTTCACATTCCACTTTTATATTATATGTATATTTTTTAAAGACAGGTTTTGGCCCTAACAGTTTTAGAGCAAATGGTTTCCTGAACACCCCCACCCCCTTTCCTTAATCCTCACACACCAGCCTCCAGCGAGGCCTTGCCTTTCAGAGTGAGGGCCTGATGGGAATATTTTCGGCACTGAGCCAGCCTGGAATGAACTTGAGGTGCGGAGGAAACAGGCATTTGGAGAGATGAGGATACAATTTCTTTTTTTACGGGGGCCCGTTAAAATCTAATGGGCATTGGGGTCTGGCTTTAAATTTGGAGAGGGTCTTTATCTAACCCTTAAAACCAAAGTCGCTTCCGGTGATTACGACGCCCCAGGCTAGGCTACTAAATCTTCCAGAAACTTGTCTGGAGGACGGGTGGGAGGGACAGACGGGCACACCTGTTACCTGTATCAGCTATAATTATGACATTTCTGGACTCCTGGCTTTAAAAGAATAATTTATGGGCTAGGCAGTGCCGGAAGTGAGCAGCCTGAGGTGTTCAAGCTCTTGGCAGTGAAATCACAGAGGCCCCACGCTTGGTACCCATCACAGCCCCAGCGTTTCCTTAATGAATTAATTTAGCTCCCCGACATTTGGTATTAAGTAAGTGGTTATTTTGGGAATCCGAGAGAGAAAGAGCTCGAAGACTTAAACTTTTTTTGGGGGAAAATAAGTGTATTCATTTTGAAGTTGGAGATGACTGGGCACTGGGCGGGCGCTGTCGCGGCCAGGGGGACACATTTGGTGGGCCGGGGCGGGATGAGGCAGAGCAGCGGGGCCCTGCCTGTGTGTTTGCTTCTTACGGGAGGGATTTTTGTTGTTGTTGTTAAGAATGGTGGAGGCCACAACACCCAAACTCCATGCAGTTTGTTTGGAAGTATTGTTTAGATTACTCTCGCTTTTTAAATTGAGAGAAACTTAGTTTAATGGGAAAATAGCAGTATTGCTATCTTGGTGTGTTTGCTTTAGCGTTTAAAAATAGTTTGTTTTCATATCCTGAATTTCATCCTTTCCGTGTTTGCTTGTTTGATGGAAACCCCTGAGTGTGTGTGTGTGTGTGTGTGTGTGTGTGTGAGAGAGACAGAGAGAGACAGAGAGAGAGAGCGAGCGAGAGATACACCAGCATACACATTTAGACAGTCAAATGGCTTCAATCTCACAACCAAAATTCAGTTGCAATTTTACAGCTGGCTAAAGGGACCGAGAGCATTTGCTTTTAACTTAAACCATCTTTTCCCTTCCCTCTCCATCAGCACACCCCTCCCACCCCCTCCTCCCAAGATCTCCCTCCCTTGGCGATATTTATTTCTTCCTTAAAAAAGGAATGCTGTGCCTGTTTGCTGAGGTCCCTGTTGGAATAGATTTTCAGGGGTTATGTATTAAATGTGTTTGAGGGCGATTTCAGCCCTCAGCCTGGTCGTCCCAGTACTAATGGTAGCAGGGCCTATTATAGAGAGGCAAAGAATATTGTAAATGGCTTATGCAGAAAAACCATTTAGATAAAAATGCAATTTTCCCTTCTGCATAGAGTGCTAAGAATTAATAGCACATTCTTTCTAAATGGGTATTTTTATATTATATTTCCCCCCTAATGAAATTCTTTTCCCAAACAGGAGTATGTTTCATTTTCAACTTTAGAGTAAAATTGATCTGTTTTTAAGCCTGCAAAAACGGGTGTCCCAGTTTTCAGCAGGCCCCATGCCTCCACCCCCCCACCACCCCCCTTCATTCTGTGCCCAAGACTTTTGAAGTTGCAGAGGATGGTAATGACAGTTCTGTCTCCTTGGCTGTCCACCTTTAGGCTGAAAATAGGGAGAAGGCTCAGTCGGCCCACAGTTTGGTTTTGCCTTTTTTCTTCCTGGGATGGGCTTGGGGACAGTGGGTAGTTTCAACAAGTGCGGAATTTGGTCCTGAACTTGGAGCTGTTTCTGCTGGGCCAGGTCTGAGTAGAGGGCTCACCTCTCTCATCTGTCCTTCTCCCTGACTTCTTTGCTATATCCCAGGATATATAGGTGCCCACTGCTTGCCTCCATTATGTGATGACTATAAAGAAGGATGTATGTAACCCCTACCCCTGACCCCCCAGTTATGGTCCAGTGGCTCAGCTCTCTACCAGTGCCTATGTAGCCATTTTGGGAGGCGTGGAAATCCAGAACTTCTTAGCAGGCTGACCTCTTGCACGGCAGGAGGAGCTTGTGACAGCCTGGTTGTGAAAGTCTTCGGGCTCACTGCACTGACTGCCATGGACCAAAGTCCGCTGACCCAATTTTTCCTGCCCAGCTGTGTGTGTAAGTGGAGATATTGGGTGGACTTGTGTTGGCTACTTAGATGTCTCAGTGTGACAGATGTCAAAGCTACTGTGACTGTCCCCAAATGCATGCTTGTAGTTTTCACTGTTGGAATTGCAGGAAGCTGGATGTGTAAGTGTCTCCATATTCACACCCTTCTCAGTAACATTTCAAGCTGAGAGAGCCAAGGCTCAGAGAGGGTGAGCAACCTGACCAAGGTCACACAGCACAGATGCAGAGGAAGGGGTTAGACTACCGCTGACCCTTGGCCTTGGCTTTCCCTTACCACCCATTGACCTACTCACCTAGAAGCTAGGACCTGATTTTACCTGGCTAAACCTTATGCAGACCATATACTAAACTATAAGTTTCCAAACCTTTTGTGGAAAGCAGCATGGCACACGTATCTGATACCCCCTCTTGTGGAGGGGGACATTGCATAGGAGATCATTCTGGGTCTTGGCTCACCACAGTGGTACCAGATCCTGCCAGATAGGTGGTCTGCCCAGCCTTTGAACTCTTCCGAGCTCTGTGACCTGAGCCAGTACAGTGCCCCGGCATCTTCATTGATACAATTGATAAAAGGAAAAAAAGAAAAAAAATAGTACTTCCCTCATAGGGTTATTGTAAGGACTAGATAGGGTGATTGCGATAATTGGTTAACAGCCAGGTTCTGTAGCCAGATGCCACCTGAATTTAAACCCCAGCAACTCCATTTCCTAGCAGCATGACCTTGGGCAGGTGACTTAACCAGGCGGTACGTCCATCTCCTCCTCAATGGAACAGGGTAATAATAGCTCTATGTCAAGAGGCTGGAAGGACTCAATGAGTTAATAGAGACATGAGTTGATGCTCAGAAGACTGCCCAGCACAGGAAGCTCTGGACCAGCCCTAGCTTTTATTGACCCCTTACTGTATGCCAGATGTTTCGTATGTAATGTCATGTGTCCCTTTGAAGTGTAGAGTGGCGTTCCTGCTATTGTTTGCCCCATCTTTGGGTTGAGAGGATGAATCACAGAGAGGCTGTGGGACTCGCAGTGGGCAGGAGGGGTGATTTTGCAGGCCGCACACCGGCCACAGCGTGGGGTCTGGCCCTGGGCACCCCTCGGGAGGCCAGGACTGGGCTGGAGCCCGCTGCTCCTGCAGCAGCACTCTCTGGCCTCTCCGCTGGGCTGTCTTCGACAGCAGGGCAGTCAGACCCGGCGCAGACGGGTGGACGGGCCCCAGGCCGGTGCGGTCAGCCGTGGTTGGGCACGGGTCGCTGGCGGCGGGATGGCCGTGCAGAGGCATTTTTCTTCTGCCTGACAGCTCTCCCTGTGCTCAGAAGGCACAGTTCCCTGATATGCGTGAGTAATGGTCAGCCTTCTTGTTGAAGGAATTCATGAGATGAGCCGGTCCCTGGCCTCTGAGCACTTTGCCAGGAGCCTGCACCAGCCATAAACAATCTGGGAGCTGGCAACAGAAAAATTAAACCCCTGTGTCTGTCAACTCAGGTGGGGCCTCAGGAACCTGGCAGCCTTGGCTTGTAGTTAAGGGGGGGGGGGGAAGGAGAGAGGGTGAAGAAGAAGACTAAGGCAAAGACTAGGGAGAAAGAGAGAGCGCAAGAGAGCACACTTGGGGTGAATGTCCCTGCACAGATGCGGGGTATGAGGAGAGGGCTTAGGGGGTTAGCGAGGCCTGGATTCGAATCTCTGTCACTTGTGTGCTGTGTGACCTAGGGCAGGTGGTTCAGCTCTCTGAGCCTCAGTTTCTGACCCATAACACAGGTGGAATGCTGTACCCCTCTCTGAGGGTTGCGTGGGCCGATGAGCTCTGTACCGTGGGGACTGGGCACTAGAGTAGTTGTGAGAGGAAGGACTTGGGAATCAGACAGTCATTTTCTGTGCCCATGTGGAACCCTTGGCCAAGTTTTCACACCTCTCCCAGTCCTCAGTTGCAATCTGGGGAGAGTAACATATGTCACTGTGGGTCCTGGTCCCCACAGGGGGTGAGGTGACCCCCCTCCCCACAGAGTACACTTAGAGCTGTTTTTGGTTACCACAATAGCAGGGGAAAAGGACATTACAGATCCAGCTAAACATTTTACGATGCCCCAGCCGGCTTCATCCCTTTCCTCCCCAATGACCCAGCCCAAAGTGTCAAGCGAGTCAAGACTGAGAAACCCTGAATGATACAAGGGGCTGGAGTCGAAATAATGAACAAGGTAGGAAAATTTGAATTAAAAAGCATCTGGCATATTTATTCACGCAACAAACATGTATCAAGCACTAACCCCAGACAACACTGTTTTAGGTGCTGGGATGCAGTGGGGAAACCACTGGACAAAGCCAGTGCTCCCAGAGTGGACAGGGCCGGGAACAGAGAGTTCGAAGCGGGTGTGCATGAGCGTATTGAAAGTGGACCGCAGTGAGGTGCTGCAGGTTAAGTTAAGCCCTGAATGACAAACAGGAGCTCGCTGGGGTGTGCTGGTAACTGTTCAGCCACGGCTCTGCAGGGAGGGGTGTGTGTGGGGTGTTCTGCTTTGTAGCATTTGCTGATGCCCTTGGTGTAAATACTCCCTCGTGGTACAGAGCAATGTGAAGGCAATGGGATTGCAGATCCTGAACACTTAACAGAAGGTTCCCACACCCCGGAGCAGCTGTGTCAGGCGGCAGGAAGGGTGTTCCGGGCCAGGGGGGCGCCAGTGCAGGAACCCCAGTGCTCAGTGTGCCTATTCCAGGAATGGCAGGGGCTGGAGTGTGTGTATGGGGAGATGGTACAGGCAGCAGGGTTTGAGCCACTGTGGTCAAATCAGGAGTTTGGCCTCTCTCCTGGGGAGCCAGGGGAGGGTGTCCAGACCAGGAAGGATGAGGCCTGAGGGCACATATTAGATGTGCAATTAATGGTGTTGCGTCTGAGCCCCAAGCAGCTGAGAGAAACCAGTTTTCCTTCTCTTCCCTCATGCCTGGCCCCTCTGGAGGAGCAGAAACCCTCTTTCACTATGGCAGTACGTGTGCCCTGGCTCAAGACAGGGGGTGTTCCATCTGGCCCCCCACAGAGCACAGCCTGCCACAGGTGGGGGCGTGGGGGATGTCCGCCTCTGCCCAGAGCTGGGCAGACCACGATTTATGTCTCAGCCCAGGGAGACTCTGTTTCCTTCTTTTCCCAGGCATTGTTCTCCAGGTCTGACAGAGGTCACCCGGGCAGGAAGGCGCAGACCCAGCTGGGGACAAGCCCGAGGAGGTGCAGAGGGCTGAGCCTCTGGGTGACCCGGGCCTGACGTCACCTTCTGGAAGTTTTTCTTTTGCTTTCCTCTCTGGCTCTCTGAGTTGCAAAAGAATCTAAAAGGCCAAAGTCATCAAATACCAATTTCACCAGGCCCCATTTTACAGATGAGAAAACGGAGGGAGGAGAGACAGAGTGTCCTGCCCAAGCTGGGAGAGGGGGAATACTGTGGCTCCGTATCTCGGCCTTTTTGGCCTGGGAATCTGTGCCCAGAACCACTATGGCCCAGAAGGGAAGCTGATTTCCCAACAACAGATGCTCAAAATAAAAACCAACTCCTGGTCTTGACACTCCCCGCCTCAGGGGTGGGTCTCCTGGCCAGGATGGCTACGCTTCCCCAGCCCTGCGCCCTGGCTCAGTGGCCAGTAGATGCCTGACAATCCAAAGCTCGGTGAAAAAAAATTTGTGGCTTCAGGGGTGCATCTGTGAGTGTCACCCTGAGACCTAGGTAGGTGAAGGCTCTTTCTAATACAGGGGCAAGGGATCAGAGCCTCTAATCTGCTCAGGGGTGAGTAGGAAAGGGAGGAGGCCCTGGACGTTGGAATTCCCAGCCCCGCCTGTCTCCTTTCTTCATGCACAGCACTGGTCCTAACAGCTCTGTTTCCCTGGGATTCTTTTACCACCCCAGGCCTCAGTTTCCTTTTCTAGTTTTTGGTTAAATAGGGACATGGAGGGGATTATCAGAATTAATGAAAAGCCTAGGCCAGTGTCCAGCCTAGTCCCCTAAATCTTGATAAAACTACAGTGCTTCCCACCTCGGGAAGGGGAACTTGGGAACCGAGATGTGGAGGGGTGCAGAAGTTCCCCAGATGGCTCGATGCTTAGCACAACCCCAAGTGAGAAAATAGCTCTGAGACAAAAACTGTACATTTTATGGAACCCTTTGCGTTTTCAGCATCTTCAGTTTGTATACCCACTTCTTACATTCTCGTGGTGTAGGGTTTGAAAAATCACTCCCGTGTGAGTGTTAGGAAACTTTCTAAAAGTCACAACAGTGCTAATAGCCTGTACAAGAATATTAATCACACCTTCTCATCTGTACGGGGCTGACGTGCTCTTCACGGGTGCTCCTGAGCCCAAGTCTGTGTAGCCCTCGTAAGCCGCGGCTGGCAGGTAGGAAGCCCCCCGTAACTACCAGCCACTTTGTCATTCTCCTGGCTCACCACGGACTGGGACTGAGGTCAGTGCACCTGTAGGTCTTTCTTCTTGCCAGTGTGTGTGTCTCCCTGAATCCGTGAGATGGTGAGCAAGCCCATTCGCTGGAGATTTCTTCTAGATCCTGCTTTTGGAAGGAAATCTCTTCTGATTGCCTGCCTCAAGCATTCACTTAGTTTAATCAAACAAAGGCAGAATTGTGAAGAAGGTGCAGCGAAAGTCTTACCTGCCTAGAACAGGGCACAGCCATACTCCCCTTTTGTTTTCATGGCCAGGTGCAGAAATTACTTGCACACCAGTTCCTGGGGCACAGACAAAATATCTCTGGCTGTGGTACCCCAGGTATTGGCTCCATTTCCCTCTCCCCTGCCGTCTCTCCCTCCTCTTTTTCCTTCTTTCCCTTTCATTCCTGGAACAATTGTCCCGGCCAGTTCCTTTGGGTTCCTCCACACTCACTGCCAAAAACAAAAACCATTCTTAACCCCAGATGACCAGGCCTGCAGTCGTTTTGTCTGGTATGTGGCGTCCGCCTTGGGGGGGGGGGCATGCAGGCTTCCAATTTATATTCCGGTATGCCAGCTTCCAGGGGAACAGGGACTGGGGGAGAAAAGGCCTCAAGGAGCGGTGGAGAGAAGAAGAGGGAAGGAGTGTAAGGCCATAGCTCAGGGGTGTAAGGCCACCAGGGTGGGGAGTGGAGTGGGTTGTCTGAGGGGTGCAGGAGCTAGTGGTTTGAGTCAGGCGAGGCCTGGCCCTTGGAACCCCTTCTCCCCCACTTGTCAGCCATATTGTGGGTTTTGGGTTTTACTCTGTATTCTACTTGGTTATTATTATTTTTTAATGAGGTCAGACTGAAAATCCATCTGCCTGGGCCTGCCTGGGTTTGAAGGCAATTAAACTGGAGACTAACCTCTTAATTAGGGTTTGCCTGTGTAAATCTCATTTGATAAATTCCTTATCATCCTTGGTTTTAACTACAGGGTGTCCTCGAGAGGGGATTGAATTCCCCCTGGGACCTTTAAGTGAATCCCCCCCAGAGAGGTTGCCTTCCCAAGCAAGGGGGGTGGGGGGGGGTGGAGTCTGCCAGCCAGAACCTCCCCCAGGAAGAGCTGGGAGAGAGGCCCCTTTCAGGGTTAATTAATCAGAAAATGTCGTGGTGTCCGGTGATCTGGAGGGCTAGTCTGCCACCTTTCTATTCTCCTGTTCCTCCTGCTCCTCCCTTCTGGGCCTTTCTTTAAAAAAAAAAAAAAATGTTTTTTTGGGTGAGCTGAACTCTGCTAAAGGAAATCTGCAGCACCCCTCCTTCTTCCTTGCCACCCCCCCACTTCTACCCAACCTAAGTTTGTGTGTATGCATGGTTTAATTTTTTTCCTTCCCTTTTTTTAAATGCAAGTGCGGCTGGGAGTGGAAATGTCAGAGGTCAGGCTTCAGGCTGCAGGGAGCAGGGCAGCCTTGGCTTCTGTCTCTGCCTTTGGGGAGAAATCAGAGCTGGGCTTAACCCTTTAGTGCCCAGCCCCTGCCTGTGGGTTTGGGGGCTTCCTCCTACTTTCTTGACTAGATTCAGGGGGACTCTGACATCGGGATTCCTTTTTTT
The DNA here is from genome assembly GCF_000260355.1 of Condylura cristata. Classification (NCBI taxonomy): domain Eukaryota; kingdom Metazoa; phylum Chordata; class Mammalia; order Eulipotyphla; family Talpidae; genus Condylura; species Condylura cristata. The sequence continues at coordinate 7,518,447 of NW_004567130.1, read as the reverse complement.
AAAAATTATTTTTATTTATTTATGCATACGAGAACTGGGGTATAGGCCAGAGGTGCGGGGTGTGGGGGATGAGAAAAATTCATCAGAAAGAGAGTGGGGAACAGAATAGGCAGATCTACTGAGATACACTGTCAGGGGAGCAGTGGGCGAGACAGGGGAGGTCTGGGGCTCCTTTTTTAAGGTTTTAGGCTAAAATCCACTTCCATGGTGTGGGTCAGGTTGGGTTGGGAGGCAGTCACATAGAGTCCCTAGATGATTGCTAAGCGGATTTTTGGTGCCAGCAGGATACACTAAGGTGTGCTGGGCATCACATGTCCCCGGTTTGGCTGGGATTTGTGGGGCAGGCTTTACACCGGCAAGCATCCTAGAAGACACCCCCCACCCCGTAACATATGGGGAAACTGAGCCCCAGAAGGTCTGGATGAGCTGAGTCTCCAGCCATACTGATAGTTAGGGATGGGGTTGGCACCCAGCTCTCCTGGTGCCCTCACTTCCTGTATACCAGGAAGAGAGTGGCCCCCACTCCCCTAGGTCCAGTATGAGGAGAGGCCTGGACCCAGATACCACTCTGAGCCATCGAAGGTGGAGGAAACAGTTTGAGAGCTGAGTACGCACCAGTTACCCAGCATCTTCATTCCTGTGACGCAGTTACTAATGCTGGCCCATTTTACAGATGAGAAGGGTGAGGTACACATGGGGAAAGCACCCATGGGTGGGACTGATCGGCATGTGCTCCAGGCCCATCTGCCCCTCCAGCTTTCTGCCCACTGTCCAGGCTGCCTTGAAGCCTGGGGATGCGGCCAGTCCCTGAAAACAGGAAAATCCATGTCAGACTTGCTCTTTGTGATCACTGGTCTCCATTGTGACGGAGCTGCTCAGAGCAATGGCAAGATGCCTGGTCTATGAACTAGGATTTAGGGGAAGGTGCATGAGGCTGAGTGGCTTTGGGGTCTCTGGGGTTTGGGCCCAGCAGCGGCTCAGGGGAACACTTGGCAGAGTTGCCCTGGCACCTGGGGCCCATGTGGGAATGCTGCTGGATGTTATCTCTGAGCTTCATCTGTGAAGGGAGATGATGGCAGTGCCAACCCCATGGGTTTCTGTGGGGACCACACCTGTTCATGCACACACAGCCGTGTGATCAGTGACTCTGGTAAGTTTCATTAGCCATTATTATTAGCCCTCCTAATCACGGAGGAAAATGTAGGTACTAAGGCAGTCTCAAAGGGCAGATGGCCCATGACCTCCCACTTCTTGGATGGCCAGGAAAGTGAGGGCTCCCGGTGGGAGCGGGTGAGAGCTGGCAGCTGAGTGCCATTGCTCCAGCCCAGCACCAGGGCTTGATCTCGGAAGCCCAGGCTGGGTGGCTCTGGGCAAGTTACTTCACCTTTCCGTGCTTTGGTGGTGGGGAAGGAATGCCAGCTTGGTTGCCAGCGACACGAGCCTGGATCTTGAGCTTGATCTGCAGTGGGAGCAGATGGGGTTTGCTTCGCGGCTCTGATCCACCCTGCTGGCTGGGCCTCAGTTTCCTCGTCTGGAATGGGGAAGCTGTGGTGAAGCTGAGAGGAAGTGATACACCCAGACGTGTCTTGCTAGCTCTGAAAAGGCTGTTCAGACACCAGGGATTATTATTAGAATAATAGAAAGGGGGGTCGTTTCTCTGCAGAGCAGAAAGGAATCTGAGCACATGGAGGCAGTTCCTGCTCTACAGGGAGATGTTTGCTCTGTGTCTGCCCCAAGTGGGTGCACCAGGGAGATTAGAAAGATGAAGGTGGTTCAGGGACGCTGGCTTTTCAATCATGGCACCTCTTTTGCTTTGTGGCCTTGAGTGAGTCCATTGCTACCCTGTGCCTCTGTTTTTTCATCTATAAAATGGGTGCAGTAGAATGTGAGGACTAGGTGAAGGGGCGCATTCTAGGTGACAGCCTGGGGGCCCCCCCACCATACCTTGAGTCTGATCCCTGCTCACCAGTCACCGTGACAACCACGCAGGCCACGCCGAGCCTGGAAAGGTCTTTGGAGCTGCCTAAAGCGGAACTTAAATTCTCCCCTCGCAGGCTTGTGGCCTCCCTTCCTCCCTCCCTCTGAAACCAAAGCCCAGCATCTGTTTCCCCAGGAGCTGCTTAATATTCTGCCCTGGTAAAATGAACTCATTGGAGCCACCCGAAAACAGCTGAATGAACCCCCCGCTCCCGGCGGCCTTTCAGAGCAGCTCCAGACCCCCCTCAGGCTGGCAACAACAGCAGCTGTGGGAGAGGGGCCCCCTTTTCTTCTGTTGCCCTGGAGGAGCCTGTGCCCCCAAACGGGGCTCCTGGAGAGCTGGGTTGGGGGGGCTGGGACTCGGGGAAGGACAGCCCACTTGGGGCTGCAGATGTACACTTGGCTTAGAAATTATGTATGTGGGGCTTTCCTGGGGAGGCTGAGAAAGCTGAGTTCCGCGCCCCACCCCCAGCCTCAAACCTGGCCCAGTGGAGGTAGGAGCCAGCCTACAGACAGTGCTGTGTGAAGATGATGATGGTGATATGATGGCAGCGTCCATCTGCTGAGCTCTTGCTGTCTTGCCAAGCACATCATCTGCGCTGTCTTGTTGACTCCTAAGCCACTACCCAATATCCTATTCTTATTTCCATTTGACAGATGAGGAAACTGAGGACGGAGAGGTGGATCACACACAACCAGGAAGTGGCCAAGTAGAGCTCCAGTCAGAGGCTGGCCCTCCTCTCGACAGCATGCAGATGCCTGTCCTTGATCCTCTGGGGTCCAGTGCCCCCCTCTCCCCATAATTGGGGTGTGGGGCCATCTTAACATGCCCACCTACAGGGTTGGCCTGAGGTGAAGTGACCGCTGCTGTGGGGCACTTCTCCCAGGCATACACTTGGTGCTCACTTAAGTGCTAGCTTACTAGCCTTACACTGACGAGCCTTTCTAATGCCTGCTGCCCGTTCAGTCCAGATCTCAGCACCCTCTCCCTTCTGCCCCCCCAGTCTCGTGTGGTTCGTTTGGAAAGCAAATGGTAACAAAGTGCTTCCAGGTAGAAGCCAAATTAATTTCGTGTAATTATCCCTGATAAAATTAAACATTACTTGCAATTAGTCTTGGGCAATTTCTCTACTGAGAGGTGGCAATGCACCGGGGTGCAAATGGGCTGAGCTGGTGCCGACTGGGCCGGGTGTGGGGCTGGGGTGGCTGGGGACGAGCTGCCTGGGGCTGTCCCTGTCCTCGGGCCTGGGCCCTGCAGCAGTGACTTCTCTCCAAGGCAGAGAGTCCTGGAGAGGGCCAGGCACGGGGATTTCTAGCATCCCTTTCCACTGTCATGTGTTATATCTGAGAAGCTTCGGGAGGCGGGCATGGGCCGGTTCAGCAGGGGGCCTGATGATGTGTCTGTGTCTTGTCCTGCTACCTTGTTGAAGGTCCCCAGTGGTTGACTCTAGAAATAGAATCTGAGGTTAGTGTTTTCTTCCCGGGGTTTACATCTGGCAACACCTTTCCCCAACTGTGAGGCATCAGCCGAATTATTTCCTTTATCCGAGCCCCCGTCTTTCCTATCTGTAAAATGGGGGTAATTTTCTGTAACTTTTTCTGTAAAGGATCAGATAGTTAAGTCTTTTGGGCTTTGGAGATCAGGTAGCTAGATCTCCCCTTGTCATGCAAAAGTTTCTCCAGACAACGGGCAAAGGAAGTGGCCTCTTCCGTGTTCTGATAAAATTTTAAGAATGGACATTGGCTTTCATATAAATTTTACTTGTCATGAAGGAATCTTTTTTTTTTTTTTTTTTTTATTTTTTTTTTTTTTTTTTTTTGGCAACCATAAAAAAAATATGAAAGAGGAAAAGGTTGTAGTTCGCCCACCCTTTAGTTGATGCATGGAAAGTACTTAGCACAGAGCACAGTGCAGAAGACCTGATCAATAAATAGAAACTACTGCTATTATGATTTTCTGGATGGGAAACACATTTTATGGGTATATTTAAGAGTAAGTTAAAAGCAGGTTTGTACAGTGTTATTTGGGTGATGATGACCATAATCAATCCTTTTTCCTATTTACACAGCGTCTGTACATGTTTTGTGTGTTCTTTGACCAAAGCAGGGCCTTCATGCAGGAAGTCCTGTTGCTAGCGCCGAGACAGGGGAGTGCCTTGTTCAAAGTCACACACCTTGAGTTCATGTGGTTCTCTACCTGGCCAGTTTCACACTGGAATGCACACTGGTCTGCAAGCCAGAGACCTTCCTTATTTGAACCTCAGTTTCCCTACTTCGAAATAACTCCTCTCCTCCACAGTTTCTGATTCTGGGTGCTAACTGGAGGATGGAAGGTGAAACTCTCCTTCGCCTCCAGGTTACCCCAGACCAACATTCCTAATGCTTGTGTTTAAGAGTTGTAGGATCCACCACTGCGGTAGCTAGAGAGGACTTGACTTGAGCGAGTCTTGTAAGATGAGGCCAGGGGCTGCATTGCTAGATCGGGGTGAGGACAGGGAAACCACATGGTTCCTGCTGAGTGCTTCGGATGATGTCAGTATCTGATTATGATAGCTCCCTGGTGATCATGTGACCTTGGGCAGGCCCTCTTAGGTCTTGGACTCCTACTTTACTCATCATCTGGAAAAAGGGATAATACTATGTAGGTTGCCATGAGAATAAAGGAAGGTACTGGTGAAAATATTTGGGCCTAGTTGCATCAATGATCAATAAATTGACATCATTATTATTATTGCTGTTAACACCACTGCTCTTCTTAGTCTTCTGTATTGCATTTCTAGGCCTTTTTTTTGAGAGCTGTGACATCTGAATATGCAGTGGCAGTGGGGGAGATTCAGTGGAGGAGAATAGGAGGCAGGAGATCTGAATTTTAATCCTGGTTTGGCCTGGCATTGTTTCCTGGGGCCTCAGTTTCTTCCTCTCAGTGACTGGACTTGGTCATATTTACAGATTCAATGTCAAGTGCTAATCTAGATTGATTAGTTCTGGCTGTGCAGAGCATTGTGCTGAGAAAGACTCTGAGTCAGGTTGCACAGGAGTGGGTGCTGCAGTTGATTAGCCATGTCTGCCATGAACTCAAGAGGAAACAAATTTTGGAGGGAGGCGATTGATAAATCTTGAAAAGGTGACACTTGTGTGGCTCCTTCCAGTCCCAAATTTACTTCAGTCCATGGAAACTTCATATTTGGAAAATGGTGGGTCTTGACTTTTGTAAGAAAACTGGCCTGTGAGTCCTGATGCAGACGGGGAGACTATAGACTCTGCTTCTCCATTGGCGCCATCTGGGAGAAATTTCTGCGAGACTGGAGAGGTCCTGTGGTAACCACTAGCTGTAGACAGTTATTGAACACTTAAAATATGGTTAGTTGGGAAAGAGAAACTGCTTTTTAAATTTGAGTTCATTTTAATTTTTTTAATATAATAGTTTATTTTTACATCATTTGTGCCTTTTTCCATTTCAGTTGTAATCCCCGTGGGCTTCCCACCACCAGATCACCCGTGTGCCATCACCATAGTCCAATGCAATTCCCCACCACACTTTTGATCCCATTCCCCACTCCACCCCCATCAAATGTCTCTGGTACATAGTTGTTCATTTTTATTCCCCCAAGCCCCCACCAGTCCTCTTTGCTCCTGCTGTGAGTGGAACCATCCGGTATTTTTCTTGTTCTTTATGGCTTATTTCAAGCATGATCCCTTCCAGCTCCATCCATGTTGCTGCAAAAGGCATGAGTTTATCTTTTTTGATTGCTGAGTAATATTCCAATGTGTATATGTACCACATCCTTTTAATCCAGTCATCTACTTTTGAGCATTTGGTTTGATTCCATGTCTTCCCTATTGTAAATAAAGCAGCAATAAACATGGGGGTGCAGGTGTCTTTTTGAATCATCATTTAAAATTTTAAAATGCCCACCAGTGGGGGCAGAAGAAAACAATTTGTAAAACTCTCTGTGACTAGTGGCTGCCATGTTGGATAGCTTAGTTCTAGATTCATAGAGCCCCTGAGGTTGTGGGCCCCCAGGATCATTGATCTATACCCTGGGTGGATTGTTCGGGTAAAAATCCCGGGCACCCATATAGGAGTCCAGGCAGCTGGCAGCCCCTCTGCACTAGTTTTGTTCAGGTGAGGGAGCTGTGTACCAGAGGTAAGCACTTTTTTCTCTGCCCTACTCACTTCCCTGGGAACCTGGCTCCTGAGGACTCAAACCTTCCCAGGGGGTGAGACCTGGCTTGGATCAGATGTGTATGCCTCCTGACCCCTTGACACCTCAGCAAGCAGGCAGGTGTTTCCAGATGCAGAGCAGCAGGCCAGGAAGGGAGGGAGGGAGCTAGGCCTTTAGAAAAATGGGCATCAACTTATTTTCTTTCCTCTGCTCTTTCCCTCTGCTCTCCCCTCCCCCAACCCCCATTTTACTGGCATGGGTCAAATGCAGAGGAGCCTTTGGACAGCTTCATCTTGCCTCAGCTGCTCCCCAGCTATGTGGCATGGGTCAAGTTGCCTGACCTCTCGGAACCTGTTTCTGCATCCTTTAAAAAGGAATGATAGACCCTCCTGTGGAGGCTGATGGGAGGCTCCAGTGCAGAAATGGACATGGATCATTTACAATGGTGTCTGGGATGTGGTTCCCTTTCATGGAAAGAAAGAACAAAGAAAGAAGCATTAGAGTATAGGAGGCTGAATGAAGGAATTCTGAGGCCTTGTATCAACTCAAAACTCACTTCCCTGGGTTATCCCAGGGAGTCCAGGCTCGGGGTCAGTGGACAGGAGGAGGTGTTGGATGGAGGTGAGAGAAGGGCCTCCCTGGATTGCCATCCTCAGACAGGAGGAAATCGCTGGCATTTGTCAGTTTATGTCAGGGGTCCTGATTTTTGTCTCCTTACTAACAGCACCTGCCTCTTGTGGCTTCTTCATATCTACCGGGTCTAAAGTAAAATGGAGAATTCTAATTGCCAAACTTTAAAGGAGGTCCGTTGGCTGGGTTGGGGTCCTGGAGAGTCAGGGGTACAGTTTCTTGGTTTCTGGATATCTGTGCTAGGGTGTGGCCCCTCTCACTAAATTTTGAGGAGGGACAGAGGGCAAACTCTTGTGTCCAGGAAGGCTTTTGAAGTTCATATTCAGATCTACCTGGAGGCTCAGGTGAAGTGGTTTGAGTCTTTTGGTAATTCTTGAGGACTTGTTCCTGTGCCCCAAAATTGATACAGTCAGCACCCATTGATTGAAGGCTTGCTATGCCTTCCCTCAGTTCCACAGTATGAAATCATCATGCAACCCTCATGCTGGTGCTATCACCAAAAGTAGGGGAATAATGAGAAGTTGGGGTTAGCATCATGGGTTGCAGAATGGGGGACTCTGGAGTCCACTGAGGGATTTGGAGAGACCTGGTTGAGGAAGGAGGATCAGTCAAAGGGAAAAGGGACAGCAGAGGTAAGGAAGAGAGGAGAGCTAGCAGGAGCAGTGTGGCCATCACTTGGTGACAGCATACTGAAAACTCCATTCTCAAACTTTTGAGAGGACTGAATGCTGACTTTGGCAGGCAGGCTGGCCCGGGTCCTCTGATCTGGTTCCCTTCTGCTCCTGATTGACCTCTCTGGTCTTAGTCTTCAGTTCACAGCACCTGCCAGCCCAGATTTCCTAGGGTCCAGTTCTGCCTTTCACAGGCCAAGGGACTGTGACTTCTGGCAGAAGAGGATGGATACTGGGTCTTCATCCTGCTTCTCCACATGTGAGGCAAAGGTCAAATCTGGAAAGTCCTTCTAAGAGGTAGGGTGTGTGTCCTGTCCAGGGAATATCTGACAGAAGGTGAGGCCAGGGTGGAGTTAGTTATCTACCACTCAGCCCTGCCTCTTCCCATACTCCCTGCCTGGCAGGAATGAGGTAGCCCTGCCTTCCCCTCAGAGCCTACACCCCACCTTCTTAGGTCCAGCCCAGAGGTGCACTCTGGGTGTTGCAGGCTCAGTGTGAACAATCAACACATCTCTGTGCCCACATCCCTCCCAATGTACAGATCAACCAATGTTTCTCAACAGTCCACAGCATCACTGGGCTTGGGGACCCCACTTGGCCTCTTCAGGTCAAAGGCCTGGCGGCGGGATTCCTGCTGCTTATGAGATGGCAACCCAGTGAGGACATGTGGTCTGCCTGAAGTCACACACTGCTTCTGACAGAGCTGGGCCTTGGTTTCTAAAGTAGGGGAGGAGAGCCCAGAAAGCCAAAGGCTGGACCAGCTAGAAACTTTCAGAAGTGGGAACTGAGGATGGACCTGCCAGGCACTGGGCACCCCAAGGGCTTTCTTCCCTTTTGTTTCAATGGGAGTGACCAACCAGCTCCTTCCTAGTCCAGGTCAACTTCTGCGACTATTCCCATCTCTCTCCCCCAGGTCAGGAAGACCCCACAGCAGCAGGGAGTGGGGGGGTGGGGCAGGTTCATGGAGGCCTGGGTTTGAATTCTAGCTCTCTACTTTCCAGTTGTGTGACCTTGGCTCTCATGAAGCCATCCAAGGGATAAGTAGGACCAGCCAGTGAGAAGATCCTGGGCCAACCCCAGGCTACCATTGCCTGCTCATCTGTCCTGCCACTCATCCTGGCCTTCCCTGAGTTAAAACTGAGCCGTGATGGGTGCTCACAGGCTGTGCAGAAGGAGCATCTGTGCCTTGGAGATCCCATCTTTGTCCTCTTTGGTTGCATTTGTGGACACAATCTAAAGCAATCTCTGCCTCCTTGATCAATGTTTTATTGTCTTGCTGATTTTTAAGTAGGAAGTCAGACAGGTTTCCACTGTGAGCCCAAGAAGGAAGGCCAGGGTCATTGTGATCACCGAGGACATTTCTGATTCACCGAGGCTCATCATGTGAGTCTGCATTGATATGCAGTGTTGCTTATACAGAAATTTCAGGAGCATGTATTGAGCGCTTGGCTCTATGGGGTACTCGGTGGCTTCTTCCTACTTGAGTAAATTGGACAAGGAACATCACCTCTCTTAACCTCAGGTTCAGAAATTGGCAAACCTTTTCCGTGAAGGACCCTAGCATAAATATTTTAGGTTTGTGGGTTATACAATCTAAGTCACAACTTCTCAGCTCTGCTGTTGTAGCATGAAAACAGTCAGAGCCAAAGTGAAAATGTATGAGCAGGGCTGTGTTCAATAAAATTTTATTTATAAAAGCAGGTGGCGGGCCAGAGTTGACCCATAGGCCATCATTTGCTGGCTCTTCACCTGTGCAGTGGGGCTAAGAGAATAAAAAGCTCTCCCGGCTTACAGTGAAGAATTAGTGAATTTAGAAGAATGAACATGGGTTTAACTGTAATTATTGTCTGTTTTGTTAATATTCTCATGTCATTCTCCCAGAGCCCTGCCCTCTCATAGGTGTATGGTCTCATTTTGCACATGGGGACGCAGACAGAGAGATAAGTGACTTTCCCTCAGCCCTTCTGCTTATGGTTGGCTGATCTGGGATGCTCTCCCTTCCTCTTTGTGCCTTTATTTCTTTATGTGTCGCCTCAGAGAGGACTTGCTGATGGAAAAGCACAGGGCATGGTGATCATGCCCACTGTGTGGAGGGGAGGTGGGGTCCCTTGCAGGCGCTGGCAGCTGAGACTTGGCAGGGCTGGGCGCAGGACTGGCACTGGGCTTTTCAAGGGTCCAGGTTGGACCAAGGTGGGCCCAGTTACATCAGTTCTCAGAGCAATGTTCCCACAGAGAGGGGGGACTCTGGTTCCCCCCTCTAGCTTATAGTTAGGGACTTGTTCCCAAGGAGGGACTGTGTTTCTAAGGCAGGCATCCTATGCCAAGGTGCACATGATGAGGTACAGCCTTTTATTGCTTTTGACGGGTTCTTGAAGCCCCTCCCCTACTTAGAAGCCACCGTTGACTCCCCTTTCCTCTCAGGAATGAAGCCAAGCACTCCCTGGGCAAAACATTAGGTTTTGCAGCCTCTTCTTCCCCTGCGTGTCTCCCCACCCACCCCCAAATCAGGGCCCCTGGGCTAGCCTCTTTCTAGTGCCCTTCTCCCTCTCCCTGAAAAGCTTTGGATGCTCGCTCTTAAGCTCTCATGGCAAGTCCTCTCCTCTCAGTCTTCTCGGACCCCCGTCCTCTGGGCACCCCGCCACAGGACCCCCTTAGACTCTGGCAGTGGAGGCGTTCTCCTTGGAATTTTCTTTCGAGTCATGTGTTTCTCAGAACACCTCTCCACCAGCCTGGGACCTCTTGTCCGGGTCCCCCTGTCCAAACCCAAATACTCAGCACACGGCTGGGGCTCCTAACTTTGGTTGTAGTGCTTTAGCCCATTACTGTCGCAAAGACTTCCTTCCCAAAGGCTGCCCCAGGCCCACTTCGGGAAATAGTTATGGTAATGGGATATTAAGCATCACTTGGGTGCGCGGCATTTTATCCCCCTTTGCAAGGCAGTAATAGCCAAGCTCATTTTTAGGTGAGTAAATGGAGACAAGGAATCCAAGTAGTTGATCCAGGATTACGCCCTCTGGGGCTGACAGGGTTGGGATTTGAGCTCAAACCGCTGTCTCTAAAGCACAGATCTGTGTCATAGCTGCTCTCCATGCAAAGCCCTGCAGATGTAGCCCCTGTCAGGGGACTTCCTGGGGCAGCCCGTCACTCGCAACACCCCCTTGGCCCTCAACATGGGAAGCAGGAATCTCCCCTAGACCTGTGGTTGGGCCAGGAGGGCAGATACCCCAAGAAACTTCACCCCAACATCAGCACTTCAAAACATGCTCTTGAGCACGCAGATTCGTCACGCAACGTGACCTTTCCTCCAATGGGCTCAAAGCAGTGAGGTTCTGATGCTTTAGAGATGCTGTGTGTTTGTCTTATTTTATAAAAACCACTGTTGAGTGGTTCACCACGTGCCAGGCAGAGTGCCGGATGCTCAGTGAGGTGTTGCACTGGCGCTACACCTTGAGGTTACAGGTGAGGACTGTGGGGCTCAGGGAGGGGCAGAGCCCCGCCTGGGTCATCAGTGTTGGGCCACATACTATGGCGCTGAGTAGTGGGTGCGAAAACAGTGTGGGGAACTGTGCTGCAGATGGGCAGGAGAGATTTCCAAGAGGAGAGCCACCCAGGTGATAGAGTAGCAGCTCTGAGCTCTTGGGCATCCTTGGGGCCTGGCAGCGTGCTAAGTGCTCTCCTTGCATTATCACTCTTAGTGACCCTATGCGGATACAACTGTCTCCAACCCCACAGCATGGGTGAGAAAACAGGCTTGGAGGAGTCAATGTCTGCAGAGCCCAGACTGGAGCCCCTGCTCTGACTCCCGTGCAGTGCAGTCTCTGCACCAGCCTGGCACTGCCCCACTGCACACGGATCAGAACTGCAGCGTGGGCTGAGCATCCAGGCCCGGAGTGGCCCAGAGTGGGGGTGCACAGGGCTGCATCTGTCACAGATCACTGGCCATATTGCTGGAGAAGCCAGAAAAAGGGGTCCCATCGGATGTGTTCAGGCTGGAGTGCGGGTCTGTCCTGTACATCTGGACACTGCTCCTCATATATCACCTCGTTTCCTCCTTTAGGGAAGGGGCAGGTCCCCAGAGTTCCACCACTACCCCCACTTCCCAAGGCCTGAGCCCAGCTCTCAGTAGCCTGGTCTGAATGATGCTCTTGCTGCTTCGCCTCAGTGGAGTCCTCAACCAGTCCTCAATCTAAATGACAGCTGCCCTCAGCCAAGTCAACTCCAATTAGTTTCCCAAGGCTTCCAGGGCCCAGGCCGAATGTCTCACCAAGCCAAGCTGCCCCAGCAGCTGGAGCAAGGCCCTTCCTTCACCTCCATGGGGCTCAGGAAGATGGGGCTTCATGGGACCATTGATAGGGTGCCCCAACCCCGCACACATCCTGTGCATGCTGTACTGCCCACCCATTGCTGTGGCCCACAGACGTGGAAATGCTCAAGCAGTGTCCACGGAGAAAGTACCGACCAGGCCTTGGGCTTCTCCCGGGCTGCTATGACATCCTAGCTGCTTCTCATTCCATCTGTGAGCCAAGGGAGCTTTCTTAAAAGGTAAAAGTGCTTATCAGAGAGAGAGAAAGAGCGAGTGAGCGAGTGTGCCTGGCATGGGAAGATGGAGGGAGAGCTAACACCTACCACTTGGGTGGACATTTTGCTTTTTCATGTGACCCTGACATTATCACACAGACTTGGGAGTGACCAGCAATGTCTCCAACTGGAGATATTGGCCAATAGCTCTTCCCTGAGCATCTGTCTCTTCCCTGTAAGATAGGCTGGTGTCCTGGGTGGTGATATCAGCGTGTAGGGAGCCTGGTCAGTGTACTGTGATGTCCCGGCACCGACAGGTAGAGAGGTGTGGTCAGCTTTCCTCTTTCTCAGTTGTGACACTATCACTAGACACTGTCACTGATGGGAGGTCAGAGCTGAGGTAGTGATGATGCAAGCAGAGGTCTGGTTTAAGGAGCCCCTGAGAGATGGCTGGGTGGGGTGTCCTTATCCCTGGGGTTGTGGGTGCTGGCTCTTGGGGCTTCGGTTAAGGTATCCTAGTGTCTCTTGCTTTGGGGAAGCCTCTGCTCTAGCCTCCCGTCTGCATTGAAGATCAACTCTTACTGACTCAAAATGAATAGAGTCAGAACATTTAATATCCACCTACCACCTTTAATTTTAGAGAGGGCCAAGTAGGCCCAGAGAGGGAAAAGAACTTGCCCAAGGTCACACAGCAAGCAAGTGAAAGGCTGTGATGAGAATGCAAGTTAACCATTAAAACCTTTAAACAATCCGTAGCAGGTGCCTAAAGTGTGAGGGGACTAGGGAGACGATGGGAGCCACCTGGGCCTCCACACAGGCTCCGCTAATCTTACCGAGCATTGCTATCCTCTTCTACAGATGGAGAAACTGAGGTGCAGCAAGCTGATGTTCCAAAGTCATGGAACTGGGGAAGGGCAGAGATTCAGATGGAGGTGGGATTCCCAAGCTTCTGAACCCAGCACTGGGAGTCCCCCAAAGCTGTTGAGTGTGCAGAAAGGGTGGGTGGGGTTTCGGTTGGCCATTCTCCTGATTGGTTGGTAGCTGTGTAGACTCTTGGTGCTGCCTGACAGCTGACTTAGATTTGCTGGTCTTGTCCCTGAGTCCATAGTCGGTGAATCCCCTCAGCTCCTGTCTACCTCTCTGGAGGAGGCACATGGCCCAGGCTCTGAATAGGCAGACAGGGTCCTCCTTAGGGTTGTGGGCCCTTGAAGAAGGGATCCATTTGGATTGTGGGGCGAGGTATGGGTGCGATCTTCATCCATTTTGTGGAGAAGAAAACTGAGGATCAGAGAGGGAAGGTGACTGCCCAAGGTCAACTTGTTGGGAAGGCCAGAGCCTGAAATACAGACTTGATCATCTAGCTCCCCCATGTTTTCTATCTTTGGCAGCCTGTTTCCCCCGGGCCCTGACCTCAGGACCCTGCTTTGCCAGGGTGAGCTGTGTTAGTGCTTCCCTGTAGCCAGCTAGGTGGTAGTTGGCGGTATCATCATGGTTATAATATCTGGGGGTGAGGGTGCCATCCAGGAGCAGGGAGGGGGTCACGTACCTCAGAGTAGGGGCGTTGGAGAAATATCACCACAGGGCTGACAGCCAGGTAGGATGGTGGGAGTCAGCAGGGGTGAGGTGGGGAGGGTGTTGTAGATAGAAGAGACATCAGAAGCAGCGGTGTGGAGGCGGGGAAGCTCAGGGCTTCTTGAACGACTGTGTAGTATATCAGGAGTGCTGAGAGATGAGCCTGAAGATCCCGGGGGAAGGAGCTGGGTCATGGGAACCCCGGGACTTTACCTTGGGGGGCCAGGAGCCATGGGAGGTTTAAGCAAGGGGCTCTTCTTGTGCTTCCGGAAGCTTGCCTGCTCACAAGGGAAAATAGTCTGGGTTGCCAGCTTGCAAGCAGGTGGCTGCTGCAGGCTGGAGAGGGTAGGGCTAGGGCAGGAGGGATCCTGGGGCAGGAGAAGTGAGTGGACTTCAGAGGTGGCCTCTTCCCTTCCTGGTGCCCGGGCTGACTCCGGAGCGTGGGAAACAATGAAGAATGCTGTGGGATGAGCTGGCCTTTCTCAGCTCAGCAAGCAGGTGCTAGGAGAGTCTGTGGGACTGATGGTGTCTGGGGGACCCAGGAAAGGAGGCCCCAAGAGGAGGTGGCCAGCCTTGTGACTCCCAGACCTGCCCCCCAGCTGAGTGGCAGCTGTCAGACACCTGCATCTCCTCCCTCCAGGTCCCAAATAAAGGGTAAACTAAAATACATTTCCCTTTGTCGGAATCCAGGGAGGGGGATTCAGGCGAGAGTCATTTGCTATTGTGTTCTGGGGCCCACACGTCTCCTTACATAAGCTCTGAGTTAAAAATATGCACGGAATTCTAATTCTCCTGCTCTGCCCGGGATCACACCCCAGGTTCCCTCAGTCTCTGCAGGGGGGTGGGGGTGGGGCACAAGGTGGGCCCCTGGCACCCAAGGAGAGGGAGAAACTGCCCCGTGGCGTAAAGCTGGCCCCTGGCAGGACTAGCTCTGGCTGCCTCCAGACCCCTAGAATGTTAAGAACAGTAAGTGCAAAAGTTCCAAGAGCAGCCCTGTTTTGAGGGCTCATCATGCTACTGGGGTCCCTTCATCCTCCTGGTGCCCTGGGAAGTAGGTTTGCATTTGACAACCCAGGTCATTAGCACCCCTTGACCCCTAAGACCTTTGCCTCATGTCCCTGGTCTTCTCTCTGATGGGCCAGAGGGACCCGAGGTGGCAGGCAGAAGCCCCTTCCCGGGGCTCGAAGACAGAGCGGTGGCTTCCAGAATCAGGGGGACATCACTCAGCTGCTGTGGGGCTGGCAGCTGCGCCACTGAGCTGAGCACGCAGGGATTGGAATCCGGTCTTGGGAGTCTTCAGGGCAGGGCAAGGTGGCAATAGGGTCTATTTTGCTGACTTTATAAAAAATGAAATAAAATCCACGCCCCCCTTCCCCGTGGGTGGCATTTACGGAAGGGAAATTAACAAGAAGTGTCCCCAGGTAAATAAATACACATCTCTGCCTCCTTCCTTCACCCCAGTCATGGGCAGCAACAGGGTCCCCCGATGTCCCCACCGAAGCCTAAGCCAAGTATTCAGGGTCCCGTGGGTCCCCGCGACCGCCGGCAGCCGGCAGCGTGCTCCCGCGAGCGTGCTGCGCCCGGTGCGAGGCAGTGCTAAGCACTTTACATGGATCATTTCACTTAATCCTCGTAACTGCCTCCATGACGGCCAGTCCTATTATTTTCCCTATTTTCTAGAACCGAGGTTCTGAGAGCTGAAATGATGTGCGCCAAAGGCTTATGCTCCACAAATGGTAGCTGTTATCGCTGTCGAACCCTGCGAGAGAAATGAAATCACATTAGTTATTCACGTGGTCGCTTTTCGGCACTGGCTAGCGGTTCTCTCCTTCCCCTCCTGGGGTTTGCTGTCCTGGAGTGGACTGGGAAGCGCGGGTGTCTGATGTCAGCAGCAGGGTGAGCAGAGGAGCCTTGTGGAGAGTGGGGTACAAAGTCCTGGACAGACATGGCCGAATACAGAGCTGTGGTGGAGAGAGGCACTGGGAAGAGACTGGATCAGCAGGACGTGTGACAGAAAAGGCAGTGGAGGAGCTCTGGGGGTTGGGGGGGAGAAGGGGGTGCAGACAGGACAGGGGAGTCCCCTTCACATCTGGGGGCCCCTTCTGGCCAATAGGAGAAGGTCCTCAAAGACCACCCTGAAGTCCTTCCTTGGCAGTAAGCCATCTGATCCAGCCTCTCCCCTCAGTCCCCAAGTACCTGCCTGGGCGTGAGGCCACCTGAGCGCCCCACCTGCATGCCATCATCAGCCATTTCTCCTGTTCGGTCTTCCCACGCTGCCCTGAGCAGATGAGGAAACCAAGGCCCTGCAGATGGGGATCACCTGTCCAGTACAGGCATCTGGGGTTCACTCATGACCTGAGATTCCCGCTGGGAGTCCTGGGCACAGAAGATGACTGACCGCATAGCTGATGACCTGGCTCAGGGTGACCCCTGGGTGGCTTCCTGCTCTTGGAACCCTCAGTCTCCCCCTCTGTCAAATAGGGGTGAGATGGGCAGTTCCCAGTCAATATACGGGCCCCAACTGAGCCGCTGCTCTGGGGGAGAGGGGCTTGCTGAAAAGATCAAACCCCAGGCAGCCATGGTCTGGGGTCTGGCAGGGGGGTCAGCGGCTAACTAGTGGAAAACACAACCCCCTCAGGCTCCGTGGCGTCTGCCAGTGCCAGGTACCGCAACTCCAGGGGCTTTCCAGCCCCCTGGGAGCCCAGAGTGGGGGAGGTTTTATCTCTGGGTCCGGGGGGGGGGTCTGGCATGCCTACCCCCACAAAGATCAGGTCCCTGAGGGCCTCTCCGGAGCTTGGGCAGGCCCTGACTTGAGGTGGCTTCCGGGACTGATTTATCAGCAGCAGCCACTCGGCAGCCTTGGGGAGCCTGGGTCCTAGGGCGTGTTAGGTCCCCCCAGCTGGAATGAAGCGGCGGGAGGATGAGTTTGGTCATGCTTGAGTTGTCAACTGAAGAAAAATATTTTCTCTTAAAAATGTTTCCTGTGGATACCAGACCCCTTGTCTCTCTTGCTCATACATGGGGGTGGTTGGGGAATCCTGCACCCTGTTTTGTGATGTCAGACAAGCCCCTCACCCTCCCTGAACCCTCAAAAATAGGGAAAAGTCACAGGTGCTGAGCTGGCTGGGGGTTGGCGTTAGATAACACACGGAAGCGCTCCGCGGCACGCCCTCATTAAATCCACCCAGGTTGAGAAGAGCAGCTGTCTCAGGTACTCACGCGTGGCAAGCCTGGGAACTGTCTGTAACTTGGGAATAAAGCACCTTGGGGCAATTTCGCCATGTGGGTCATCCCTCCGCAAACCCAGCTCTCAGAAATGTCGCTGAGACTCCTGCATCCCAGCACAGAGCTCAGGAGATGCCAGCTTCCGGTCTCCTTCCTGCTGCTGTAGCCACAGAGCAAGGTAACCGAAGTCAGGAGCTTGGCTGGGTCTTATCTTTCTTTAGTCAAGAAGCCAGATAAGGGGGTTCAGTTACCTCACTATAAAATGGGCACATACATCGCTGGGCTGGCTGATCGCCTCATTCAGGCAGAGCTGCGCCACCTCAATCCGGATCTTGCGATTCCTGGAAGTGAATTCCTTTGGGGATATCATGCAGTGGGGTGTCGCTGTGAGCAAGGCAAGTGTGTGCTGGGGACAGAGATGTGGACTGTGCCTCGGCTGGAGCCCAGGGCCTGTATGTGCCAGGGGACCCTTGAGTCTGTGTCTCAAGCTTCTTGGGGTCTCTTCCCTCAGGAAGCCCTGGGCATGGCATGGAAGTCTCCCAGCTCCACCACTCCTCAGCAGCTTTGAAACTTCAGGCTCAGAACCTCGGCTGCCCCTGGTGAAAAGGGGCCAGGACTTCAATCTCAATGGCAGGAACATGCCCATCAGGCCAGTCACCAGGAGTGGGGAGTCTTGACTGCTCCTAGATGGCAGCAAGACCCCTCATCTCCTAACCTTTCCAGACATGAACAACAATCCCAGCAGCCCTGTCTGGGGGCTCTCTGTGTGCCAGGCCATTATGGTGCTCAAGGGAGAGGGTTATTTACTCCTGCTTTATCAGCGAGGGAAACGAGGCTCAGAGAGGGAAAGTAGGAAAGACCTACTGTGTGACTAGCCTTGGATTGAAGCCCCACTCTGTGACTCCAGAGCGACTATGCTGTGACACTGTCTCATTACCACACTGTCAGTTCCAGAAAGACAGTGTCTGTCTTGCTTCCTGTTATAGCTGTAGCGCTGATGTCACACCTGGTACACAGTAGGGCCTTCACAATGTTTATTGACTGAATGAGGGAAGAAACAAAGGAGAGAATCTTCCTTTCTAGCCCTGGCTCCTCCCAGCATGGCCAGCCCCTAAGCTGAGTGTCTCTGGGCCTCAGGGTGGAGGTTGACCAACTCTGTTAGTCACAGCCTGGCCTCAGCTGCCTGGGCCCTTCCCTCTGGGAGATTTTTCTCTGCAGGCTCTGGCTTAGCTCCTGGGGGAGGCCTCCTCTTTAATCCCAGAGGCCGGGCTGGGTGGGGCGGCTCTTGCCTGGCACAGGGCCCTGGCTGGGCCTGTATGGTGTGCTGTGGAGAGCAGGCAGGTCATGAAGTTCAGTATCTGGGTGTGCTCCCTCAACTGGAGTTGGGTCCCCACTTCCAATTTCAGCTTTTTTTTTCACTTGCACTGAGTCAGAAATTCACCCTTAGCTCATCTTCAGACCCAACTCTGTCCCTTCCTGGCTGTGTGACCTTGGGTAGGTCACCTTTCTCTGAGAGCTGGGACTAAAAAAGAAATGATGGGGACACCCATCCACATCTCAATAGGTCTCAGAACAGAACCCATCATCACTTGGCAGCAGAAAGGTAGAAATCCTCTGAAATGATTGCTCAGTTCCTTCCCTTCCTTTGGCTTCCCTGTCCTTGTTAGGTAGTTCATACTAGATCTGAATGGTTGTCAAAGCACTGTTCTCCTCAAGTGTATCTAACCCAGATGTCACTATCACCTATGGTATTTCTTGCACTTTGTAATGGAGTGAGGAGAAAATCGAGGAGATTTTAACTGAGGGTGTGGGGGAGCAATAGATGCCTCTACTCTGTCACCCAGGGCCCTTCACACAGTAGTTGGGGATGGGCAAAGGATACAGGTCTGGTTGGGGAATCCATGCTCTCAGTCATTACACCCAGAGAAGTTTGGCACTGTTTAGGGAAGTTCCCAACAAAGAGTAGACCTTTAGCAAACAACTGGAGGATGACGAGAGAATCGGTTGATTCTGGACCTGGGTGATTCGCCCTCTGCCCTGTTTGCCTGGCAGCCGACAAACTCCTACACCCAGTTTAGATGCTCCTCTTTCAGGAAGCCTTACCAACTTGCTTCAGGTCCAGTGAATCTTTTGAGAACTCCATGCTATCAGAGAAGGGCAAGCCCTGTGTTTACCCTGCCCAGCTTTCTTATTTCCCAAGCAGGAAAACCGAGGCCCATCATCAGTGCCAGGGCACAGCAGGTGGGTTCCGGGCAGGACACCTAGGTCCCTTCAAGCCACCTTGCAGCGTGGAAAGCAAGTGTGGACACTGCCTCTCTTCTCATGCCTCTGCCCCTGCCAGGGCCTCCCCACCGATTCAGACTCACAGCTAACTGCTCTTCCCTTCTTTTCTCCACAGCTCATGACCTCCCTGCGAACAAGGCCTCGGCCACCCAGCCTGGCAGCCACTTGCAGTGCCTGTCCGTTCACTGCACAGACGACGTGGGTGACGCCAAGGCCCGCGCCTCCGTGCCCACCTGGCGGTCCCTGCATTCTGACATTTCCAACAGATTCGGGACGTTCGTGGCTGCCCTAACTTGAATTGACAAGAAACCCACCTCCCCCACCAGGCCCTTCCCGCCCCCCCCCATCTCCTCTCAACCTGACCCCACCCCACTGTTCATTTGAAAGGGCCACTATTGCTGAGTGGATGATTTTTTTTTTCTAGGTTGGTACCTGCTTAGTGGCATATGGACCGGAAAGGGTTAATTTAAAGGGAAAAAAAAAAAAACCTCAGAAAAATTTTTTTAAGAAAGGAACTCCTCTGCCACAGTATGTTACCAGTGTTAATCCTTCTGCAGTTAGCAAACTTTTGCTTAAGACTTTCCTGCTAGATAATTCCCCACTTTCTGTAATCTTGGCATACGTTTTTTAGATGACCTCTTTCCTTGTTTTATTTTCATGCTGCTGTATGTCCAAGTATTGTTATTTCATAATAAGACAAGAGTTGCTTTCCTTTTTTATTCTCTTTTATTCTTTTATTCTTGTTCCTTTTCTCCCTCCACCCCCCACCTTTTTTTTTTTTTTCTTTTTGCTTTGTTCATTGCTTATTAAAATGGAAATCCTGGAGAATAGTAGTTCTGGAATATTGCCGGGTGAAAGTGAAATTGTCATCACAACATTATATATTGACACCCAACTGTCATCAGTCAGCCGGAGCCAAACAATTAATGCCCCCCTTAGGTATTCCGCCTGGGATTTTGTTTTGTCTGTTCCCTAAGAAAATAGAGATATATATTTTTGTTCTCACAAACACTCACTCAGCCTCCAGCTCCCTTCTCTTGCTGGAAGCTGCTCTCTGCAGTGGAGGTGATGACGTGTCCAGCCCGCTCTGTGGGCAGGAGCTGGAATGTTCGACAGAAGTGTTTTCTCTCCTTTTCTGGGTCTCTGCACAAATGCCCAGGCTGAGTTTTCATGCTCTGCTAAGCAGCCCTGGTCTGATGGGGGATGCTGCCCTTGCAGCCGGCAGAGTCTGTGGGGGTGGGGGGACGGGCTCCTGCCTTGGGGGGGCGGGGCACAGGCTCCTGCCTCTGCTGCAGCCAGGCCGGCTGGGTCTTGGGTGCTGGAGTTGGGGGGTGGGGGGATGAATTCTTAGCCCTTGACTTTGTCAGACAGCTGTTTCTGGCACCCTCAGGACGGAAGGAGAGAACAGGGTCTGCGTCCCCCATCTCTTTCATTCTGTCCTGGTCCTCTTCTAATGTCCTGCCTCCACCCTGGACAAGCCCCCGTCCCGTGGGAGGGATGAGGCTTTCTCCATGACTTTCCCAAGGGTTCATTCAGTGGAGGACCCCCTGCCCAGCTC
This sequence comes from Condylura cristata, assembly GCF_000260355.1. Taxonomy (NCBI): domain Eukaryota; kingdom Metazoa; phylum Chordata; class Mammalia; order Eulipotyphla; family Talpidae; genus Condylura; species Condylura cristata. The sequence goes on along the minus strand of NW_004567130.1, from coordinate 7,497,847 downwards.
AGCCCCCAGAACTCTTTCTCTGAGACTGGGTGTATATCTTTGCAGGGGTTTGCAGATTCCCGATGGGCCTGATGGCTAGAGGAGAAAGAAAGGGGCTATCAGTAATGAATTTGATTACTGGGACTTTTTTTGATTTTTAAATCTGTAACTTCTCTCCACTTTGATTTGAACTCACCTTGTTGCAAAACTAGAGCCATGTTCCTTTGCACCCCATGAAGGAAAGAGTTTCCCTTGAGGAGAAATGGGTGGCTAGGCTGGCAGGGCTTCAGAGAGGCTCCTGGACCCAGCAGAGGCCTGTTAGCTGCTCTTCCCAGATGGTGGTCACTGGAGGCTCCATGTTGGCAGGGACCGGCACCTTTGGGTGCTGTTGGTGCCTACAAAGGGCTTGTATGACTCATGGGGTGGTGGGGGGGGCACTAGGACCCCAGGGTGGGTCAGACAAGAAATGCAAGAAATGAGTGCTATCACTTCACCCATATCGGTGACTCATGCTTTATTTCAGTTTTTGTTGGTGAGCATGTCTTACTAAATGCTCCATTTTGAGCTTCCCTCACCCCACCCCCCACATCCCTGGAGTTTGCAGACCTGGCTTTTATTTTTTTAGCAAGGACCTGAAGGCTTTGGGCTCACCATACAACACCCACATTGTTGATTTCAAAGAACTTTGCAAAAAGGGAGGAGAGCATCCAGAACATGCTCTCCCCTCCCTCCTCTTTTTTTCCTTTGGCCAGTCTTTTTGGCTGGAGCCTGACCCCGGATGGTCCGGGGTTCTGGCATGGCCAGTCTGACCAAGGGCTGACCCGGGCCCACAGAGGGCAGGCAGAGCAGAGCAGGTGGTGCGAATTTATTAGCCAGAGGGTGCGAGCTGACTCCCTTCCTGTGTTCTGCCTGTAAAGGAAAGCAAAGCCGAGAAAATCTACCCCCTGCCTGGGGCTGCAGGAGAATCGGCGTAGATAGAGCAAAACTCCATGCCCCCTCTGATTCTGCAGTGTACAGCTATTCGAGAGCTTCATCCTATTTTTTAAACAGGAATGATTTTCCTTAATTGCTTAAGGCCGGGGAGCCAAGTGTCGTGACTTCTGTCTCTGACTTTCCCTGTGTTGAGTCCATCAGCACGTGGCCACCAGTTCATGGTTCTAGCAACCTCGGATCCCCCTGAAGTTTGAAACTTTCTCGCTCCCCGTGACCCCAGAATGGAACAGCTTTAAAAATAGCCTTAAGCAAAAGGATGTTATTTCATTAAATTTGGTTTAATGGAAAGAATAAAAGCAAATTAAAAACATACCCAACCCACGAGACTCCAAACACTGGTAATCGGTACTGCATAGCAAACTCTTCGGGAAAGAAAAAGAAAATGTTATTGCACATGTAAAATATGAAAACTTAACTCTGCTGTGTGTTAGGCAATCCTGTAATCTTTTTTGACTCTTAAAAGAAATTCATTTCTGAAATGCTTGGTTGGAAGACTGTGACAATAGCTCATGAAATTGAGTGTTATTTTTTTCTTTCTTTTTTAAAAAAATATGTAAAGTGCAGTCTTCTGTATTCATGCATATTGTATATACCTGTATATGTTTTCCTGAGCAGCTAAATAACAATAAATATGACGTTAATGGTGACTGTGGCACATTTGTGGGTCGGGCTTCCCCCTGCCCTCTCCCTTTCCCCATAGATCCACAGGGGGTGGGAGTGCAGGTCTGTATGCTTAGCGTGTGTGTGTATGTGTGCAACACGTGTGTGCGTGCATTGGTGCCTGATGCTGTTCTGTGGGGTCATCTCAGAATTTCCCACCACAGGCAGCACTGATATTTGGGGTGCGTGTTTCTTTGTGGTGCTGGTGGGAGGGGTGCCCTGAGCGTTCCAGGATGTTTAGCACCATCTACCCACTACGTGCCAGCATCTCTTTTCCTCCCCACCTCCGTTGTGATAATCAGAACAAGGCCAAGTATCCCTTGGGTGGGCATAACCCCCCTCCCCACCCGGATCTTATACACTGATATTCGTGCAGGAAGGAAGGGTTAAGGGGAGACCACCCAGCTGACGGTTTTGGGTCCCCTTAAGTTTCAGCTGCCTGTGAACTCTAACCTCTTGCAAGTTAGGCAGCTTCTCTGGGGTGGGTGTAACTTGCAGAGTTGTTGGAGGAGATGATGGGTGCAGGGAGGAGGAGGGTTGTGTACCCCTAAACTATTGTCTCTTCATCAGGTTGCCCTGGGTGGGATGCTGCTTTCTCTGACGACAAAGGCTGTGGGCAAGCGGGTTACCTCCAGCAACACTTTCTTGTCTCTAAATTAGAGCAAATAATATCGAGTTTGAAGATTCCAGTGAGCCCCACCCAGTTCCAGATCCTGTAAAACTCTGACTGCCCCACCAGCCACCCTTTGGGCAGGAGCTTCACGCTGCCACTTGGAGCCACAGCCTTAGAGCCACGGGAAACCTTCCCTGCATCTTCCTTTCACACCGCTACCGCTCAGTGTTTCTTAAAGTGTGGTCCATAGAACCCTGGCACGGAAATGCTGAAGGACTCTTGTAAACCCCAGGTTGTTGCCCCTGCTGCCGGGTCAGGCCCCTGGGGCCCACCTTCCCGATCACTGTAACAGCCTCGGTGGCCTTTTTTCTAGCCCAGAGCAGATCAGGGCACTACTGTAGGTGGACCCAATATCTCTGCAAGAGGCAGAGATGACAGTGGCAGATTCCCTGAGTGTGGACCTCAGCGTGGAGACAAACAGTACCCACCCCAGAGGTCTCTGCCGGGTTCCACCCTGAAAGTATCACATGGGTGCAGCACCTTAACAGAACCCTGTCCCCTTCACCCTGCCTAGATTAAACTGGCCCAGAGTTTAATGACTTCCAGCAAATTCTCCCTCTCAGAAGGACACATTTTGAAGATTATCACCCGATGCTTTGATGTGGCGTCTGGGCTCCCAGTGGACTCTTGCATCTCCTGGTCTCCAGGACAGTGAGCTTTCTCTTGGCCTCAGTTTCTCAGTGGCTGCAAGGGCAGAGCTTATTTCTGGCAGACAGCTGAGATCAGCACGGGACACAGAGCGGGAGCAGATGGAGCAAGGACGCTTCTCTTGGCAGAGGCAGGACAAACCTCCCAGGTTGCACTGATCTAGGAAAAGCATTCTCCTGCAAGAATCCCTCAAGACTCACCTGCAGTGCAAGCACTGAGGAGAGAGATTTGTCTCACTGCAAGTCTGGTTGTTGGCAACCCTTCCCAATAACTGGAGGACATGGTTAGGGGATTCAAACTGTTTCATTTTAACAAATTTACTGAGTGCTTGCTATGTGCCAGGCGAAGGAGTCAAGTAATAAAACTGCCATGAATTCAGGCCTAAGTTCTGTATGATGCACTTTATACACTACAGTGTCTCATTTTATTCTCAGAACAAACTCGTGCCAGGGCAGCATCATCCCTGCCTTGCAGAAGAGGAAACAGGCTCAGGGAGATGAAATGCCCAAGGGTGTACACTTAAGGTGTAGATTTGAGCCAAGTTGTGAGTGACATTAAGGCTTCCCCCACCTTAAAATACTCAGCCTATGCAGGGAGGGAGAGATAGACAGATTGGTAGTTAAAAGTGAGAATATATATGCCCAGTAGCTCACAAAGGATGGCTGTCACACTTTATATTCATGAACCCTTATGGGAGGCTGGAGGAGGGCTTCCTCCAGCAGGTTATGTGCAGGTAGGGTTTTGAAGGGTGAATAGGAGTTCGTCCTATGTCTCCCAGCATATAAATCAACCCTAAGTTGGCCAAAGTTGTGTTGTTGCCTTTATCTGTCAAGGTCTTCTTTCTATATGCAATGGCATACTTGGCAGAATGTAAGGTTTTAAAGTTGAGGCCTCTATATTCACTTTAATTTGGAGGAGCTCACAGATCTCTGTAACCTTTAAAGGTCTCCTGCTCAAAGTGACAGTGGTGTATGAGCATATTCAGTACCCAAGGATGGGAAGAAAGGTGGAAGAGTGATGAGTCCTGGGTATGGGCATTTGGGAGACTTCAGGTTGGTGTGAGATGAGTGGGTGAACGAGTGAATGACTTCATATCTCAGGGGCCCAGGAACCCAAAAGGTCACAGATGGTCAGATCACTGGGGGTGGGTGCAACGTGCAATGTTGGCGCTACAGCACTGGGGGCCATATTGGCCCTGGAGAGAGCCAGGGGCGACTCCGGCAGCAAGCAGTGTTCCTGCAGCCTTCCCACGTCAGAAATACCATCTTACCCAGATTCCACTGCATACCCCAGAGTAGCAGCAGGTGACGATAATCCCAGGGACATTGTCAGTGGCTGGTGACATAGTCCTACTTGGATTAGCAGGGTGACAGCTTGTCCAGCCCAACAGACAAGGGGAGATGTGTCACGAATCCATGGGGGACTGATGCTGAGTGAACTTCAGTTCTGCAAACTTAGCACAGGCTCATTGTCCAGAGGAATGAGGAACCCAAAAGATCACAGATGGGGGGGAGGTGGGTGCAATGTGCAAAGTTGGGGCTACAGCACTGGGGGCCATATTGGCCCTGGGGAAAGCCAGGGGTGACTCCAGCAGCAAGCAGTGTTCTGCTGACTGACTATTATGGACTGACTATGGTAGGAAATGTTGACGATTTTGGGGAGATATTAGTTTTGGTCTCAATTCTTCCTGTATGACAGTGAGGTGGCATCACTGGTGCCTGGGATGATGAGAGTAAGGTCACCAAGGGCCCTTCATCACATATGTCTTCACTCCTTGAACCACAAGCTTCAGGTAACCGTGACGGCCAGTTCTCAGAAACTTCACCCCACAGCATACATTAAAGGCATCTCCAGCCCGGGAGGGTCCCCGAAGAAAGGGAGCGGAGAGGCACAGACCTCAGGTCCTCCTGGCATTTTAGCACCTCTCAGAGCTCCCGAGAGTTTTTTTTTTTAATAATATAATAGTTTATTTTTACATCATTTTGTACATTTTTTTCATCTCAATTGCAGTTCCCAAGGGGAGGTTTTTAAAGTCACTCTAGGTCAGGTGTCACCTGGGCTCTGTATGTGCGGAGAGGAGGAAGACTTCCAGAAGTGGTGGGCTCCGGCCAGGTTGGGCCTCAGATTCCCAGGGTGGATGAATGTCCAGGTCATAGTACAGGGTGTGGAGCCCAGTGTCTTGTCCCTCTGCACCTCAGTTTGCTCATCTGTAAAGTGGGGAGGATGGTCACGATAGTGACCATTTCCTAGGGCAAGGCTTGCCCATAGCAATCGCTCCATGATGCTGAGGCACAGGACACACCAGGGAGCAGGAAGGGCTGTGAGGACCTTCCAGGACTCAACCCCAAGAATATGGAGGAGGTGAGGCAGGCATGCTGCAAGAGCCCACAAAATGTCTCTCCCTGATCTGTCCAATATGGTCACCACTAATGTGTGTGGCTCTTGAGCCCCTGAAATCTGGCTGATTGAAATTGTTCTGTAAGTATGAAACATGTACCACATTTTAAAAGACGGAGTAAGAAAAAAAATGTTTCAATAGACTATAAACAGCTCATTAATTAAATTAAAATTTTTGTATGTTGATCAAAGGTTGACCTGATCATATTTTGGATCTTTTTTTGTATGCTAAATACATAAAAAATCATTTCACTTACTCTTTTAATTGCTTCTTTTTAACATGGTATGTTAGTTTTCCAAAGTTCCACAAACTTAGTGGCTCAAAGCAAACACCTATTGATTACCTCTGAATTGATGGGATCGGGAGTCCAGTCTGGGTATGTCCAGACCCCCGGCTTGGAGACTCACAAGACTGCAGGTCAGAAGTTGAGGGGCTGTGTTTTCATCTGGAGCCTTGACTGCGGAATAATTCATTTGAATCTCATTCAGATGGTTGGCAGAACTCAGGACCCAGGGGCTGCATGATGGAGTGTCCTGGAGTGCTCTCAGCAGACAGAGGTGACCACCTCACAGCCTATGGGCAGCTCATGATACAAGTGTTTGCTTCTTTAAGCCCAACCAAAGAATCTGCTAAGAGGGAGTCTTATGTGATGTTCAGCTGGCTGTGCTGTCTTGCCACCTTTCGATATATATGCACCTTAATCAAGGGAGTGGTTCCCATCACATTTGCCCTATTCTGTGGATCAGAAACAAGTGCCCCAGTTCCTCTATGCTTAGGAAGTGGGTATTGTACTGGACACAACTCACTAAGGGGTTTGAACAAACAAGGATGATCACATCCCCGTCCGCCCCCCACCCCCGCAAGACCCTGTGGCTACCTTGTTTTTCTAAGGAGTGTGGGGACCTAGGAGAAAAATGGAATCTAGGTCTGGAAATACCCCGATGGCCTTTCCAGGTAAGGGTGTTAGCCGTAGCCCACCAGCTCTCACTCCAGCTCCCTGGCTGGTGGCGGCTGTCTAAGCTTCAGTTTTCTCATCTGCAAAATGGGGTCGTATTTAGCAGCTACTGAGTAGAGGTGTAAGGGTTAAATGCAGGCAAGAGGGTCTCGTGAGGGGCTGAGCAGAGCAAATGTTCAGTGCCTGTCAGCTGCGGTTGAGGACATCGCACGCCTCAGTTTCTCCCTTTATAAAACGGAATTATTTTGTTTTATTAGCTATAATAATGTGAAACACCCACATGATGCTTGTTTGACACCGGGGCCTCATCTAAGCGTTTCACTGACACTGGTGAGTTGTATGAGCAGCAGAGGACACAGCCCTCTTATGAATCCCATTTTCCAGAGGAGGAGGCTAAGCTGTGGAGACATGAAGCCATTTGATCAAAGTGACCTGGACAGGGCCATGAGGATTCAGTTGTGCTCAGGACAGACCAGGGAAGGTTTAACCCCCAACTAGGTGATGCAAGTGAGGCTCAGAGAGGCATAGCCACGCACCTGAGGTCACACAGCTTGCCCATGGCAGAGCATGGGTCCGATGTGGGTCTTTTGAGTATAAAGGGCCAGCTTTGTGTTGCGTTCCCTGCCTGACTCTGTACCCCAAATGCAGTCACCGCTGGGTGAATGCTCTGTTACCCACCCAGGAGAGAGGCTGTGCACCTCACCTTTGGTCGTTCTTTGATAAGGAGGTGAAAAGAGGCCAGAGAGGCTGATTTTCATGCTCCCTGACCCTTCTCCCAACCCCCTTCTACCCTAATATATGGTCAGTGCTGTGCTCTTGGGGGTCTTGCCTCCTGTCCTCCATTGAGTGGACAGAACACCTGCTCCTCAGACCCCCTTGCTGGGGCTCGAGCCTTCAGGTTGGTTGGCCCTGGGGCAGCCACTGGTGTGGGAGCTGGTGGACTTCCAGGATGGCCCTGGTCAGTGCCACTGTCCACGTGGCTGCAGCTTTTGTCCCCTTACAGTCCCCTTACTGACCCCAGGTTAAAACCCACAGATTAGATCATAACCTGTGTTGCATTCAAGGCTGATGTGGCCAACAGTGAAGTGGATGCCGTGGTCGTGACCAGTTGAATGTGAGAAAACAGGCTGTCCATGAAGTGACTCAGCACTGGCACCCACAGCTGGGCAAGTCAGGCCCCCAAATCATCTGTGGTACCCCAAGACCTGTCTCCAGCTGTGTGAGCCTTGGCTGCACCGAATGTGAATCCTGCTGGACCCCCTGCTGACCATGTGACCCGAGGCACCAGGGGCCCATTTGCTCAACTACAAAATGGGCTTGACGAGGGTTTACAAAGGACAGAACAACAGAGTTGCTGGGTATGGAAGGCGCCTGCAACAGAGCAGGCTCTGGAAGAAAGGGTTTTTCTCTCCAGGGTCTGCAGCAGGCTTTCCTCCTTTGGTGAGCAGCTGCATTCTTTGGGGTGTGTGTGGGGGTGCAAATACGGCAGAGGCACAGGTCCCCGTCCAGGCCCTCTGATTTGCTCCGTCAGATTTGGAGTCTAGAACGCTGACCTCTCGGCCAGGTGGAGAGCCAGGTGAACGGCATCACCCAATCCCCAGCTTCGCTTCCTGCTCAGTGGTTCCCCTCTCAGCGGGGAGGTGGGCAGGCGGCCAGGCCAGCCTGGGCTAGGGATGTGGACAGTGAGTTCAGACTCAGCTGGGTTAGCATGTTTGTCAGCTTAGGGCAAGCTCGCTACATAATTTTGGGGGCCCACTGCAAGATGAGAATGTGGGCTCCTTGTATCAAAAGCAGGAAAAAAACCAATAAAGGGCAACTGAAATAGAAAGCTTTCTTTTTTTCTTCCAAGGCCTTGATTTATTCTGTTTTTATTTGCTATTTAATGTAGCTCGAAGTAAAGAAAAATCGAACTTTTAAATTATTAGCATCAATTGCAGCACACTATATAGTCCATTGCCAGTTTTAAGTTCAGATGGAAGATCCCTTAATTCATGCGTGCCATCCCCGAAATGACACAATTTGAGTTAGCAGGCCACACAGGCACGCTCCTTTCGTTTCTGTAACTGGTTTGTTTCACTTCCTGATACACGCTCATCTACCACCGCTCTACCTTCTGCTTACCAAGAGGGAAGACAGAACCGGACAGGACTCATGAGCCGCTTGGTCTTCCCTTTCCTTCTCGGCCATCATCAGCAAACATGAATGACAAAGCACACTAGAGGGTTTTTCGGTTGCCTGTATTTCTTCAACCCCCATCACCTTCTTCCTGCAATTGAAGTAAGTTTGGGTGAAAAGCGAGGTTTCTTAGGGCTGGTGGCGGCCCCACTTACTCAGTCTTTGCTACAGTCTGTTTGCTTTGTACTTCATCTTCTAACCTCCTGCTCACGGCGGGCCCACTGGAGTTCTGCACCCACCGGGCATCTCAAGAGCCGCAGGGAACGAGGCAGCAAGAAACAGCGACAGGTCTGTTGACGCTCCCACGGAACTTCCCTTATAAAACACAAGTCTGAAGATAAAATCAGTAAGAATTTTAACGTGATACAGCAAAGCATTTGACCAGGCATGGGACCCTGAGGAGTGAGGAGTCCTGTGGACTGTACAAACTGACTCTGTTCCTGGGCCATGACTTCCTGTACAGACGGGGAAACTGAGGCCCAGACAGGCGGGGATCTGGATAAGTGGCACATGGCCAGGCCAGCTTGGGTTGGGGACAGAGATCAGCGGCTGTGGGCACTACGTTCACAGGTCTCCTTGGACCTGTTTCTTGTTATTGGATTGGAGATGAGATTTGCTTCGCCGGGAGTTGCTGGTAAGGAGCAGAGTGGGTCTGAGTTTACAGAGGCCAGCGAGGCACTGGCTTATGTTTGAATTAAAAAAATGGTAGCTGAAAAATACCGGATGTTTTCGCGCATAACAGGAGTATAATGGACCAGGCAAGAAAATAATAAGAATAATGAACAGTCATATACCAGAGACATTTTGTGGGGGTGGAGTGGGGAATGGGATCAAAAATGGGGTGGGGGGTGGTGGAGGGAAGTGCACGGGGCTATGGTGATTGCACATGGGTGACTCGGTGTTGGGAAACCCATGGGGATTACAATTGAGATGAAAAAAAAAAAGTACAAAATGATGTAAAAATAAACTATTATATTATAAAACAAAAACATAAACAAAAATGATAGCTAACTCTCGGCACCAACCTGACCCCAGTCGTTGAGGAACTTCTAATCTGGGGCCCCTAAGCGTAGATACACTGTCTAAAACCTTCCACACAGGGCCCTCCCTGGTGGCGCAGCCGGTTAAAGCACAGCACTAAGAAGCTAAAGCCACTTCCGCATGAGTTCGATCCCTGCCTGCCCAGGAGGAGACCACATGGCGAGGCAGACATCTCCTGACCCACCCGCTGCTCCCCTCAGCAGTGTACTTCATCAGTGGGCCTGTTCTGCTCCCCGTTGTGTTTCTGGGGAATCCTTTCACTGCCCCTGCAGCTCTGGCCTGTACCCCAGTTCTGTATGCATAAATAAATAAATATTAAAAAAAAAATTAAACCTTCCAGACAGGAAGCCCCGACTCTGATCACCCTAATACATTGTCAAAAGTGGGGCATTAGTGTGACCCATTAGCATCAGACTGGGGTGCCATCAGAGACTGGCTGTGAGTCCACTGAGCAGCTCAGCAGGGAGCAGGCACAGCCTGGGCCCCAGCGTAGCAGTTAGAGAGGCCTGCCTGGAGAGTGGCAACGTCTATCTTCTCGAAGAAATGCTAGGCAAAGATGGAGGCTGAGCCAGACCCCCCAAAGGCGACGCTCAGCCATCACGTGACTCTAACTGCCACCCCCACCCTGGCCAGGTCCTGGGATGGGCCCCCAGTCAAGGCCGCTCTGTGGAACTTGGCTGTCTGCAAGGAGCGCTGAGTCCTGCCAGTCATGCTTCACGGAATGGATGTGTCAGACTTTCCTCTCTCCCTCCCGCCCGCTCTTTTTTTCTTTCTCCTCTTCTCCCTTCCTGTCCCCAGCCCTCCCCCTTCTTCAACCAAGTCCCTGCATTAAAACACAACCTGCTCTGTTTATCCAAATGACAATATGTCCGCTGCTGTGTCCGGCTTGAGCATCTTCTCACCAAATGCTCACCAGCCCTGTCGTCTTAGACGAAATTGAGCTCAGAGAGCTGAAGCAAGTCCCCTAAAGTCACTGTGAATGGGGGAAGCAGGCCATCTGCTGCTCACCTCTGGGTGCTGAGCCACCACGTCACACTGCCTCAGGCCTGCATGTTCTTGCCTCTGCTCTGCCTGCCACCCTGGCTTCTCCCTGCACCTGGGGGACTCGTGCTCATTCACATAACTGCTTGAATGGTCCCTTTGTTGTTGTTGCTTCAAGGCCCTAAACAAGGAACATGTCATTCTGTGTAGCGGTGCTGGGTCCTGAGAGAAGCTAGTGAAAAATCTGACTTGGGCCGAGTAATTGACAAGTAAAGATAAACCAAAACAGCTGTGAAGGACATGAACTGAATACTCTAATAAAAAATAATAGATTAGGATTATTGTGTATTGAGTGATCACAGTTCTTTGGAAGAGGAAATTTGAGAGTATCTTCAAAAGAGGAGCTTGCAAGTGCAAAGGCCCTGGAGTAGGAAGACAGCAAGGCGACTTGTGCAGAGGAGACAGGAAAGGGTGGCAGGCAGCCAGCCAGAGAGGTGGGCAGGCATCTTAGAGGCCTCCCCAAAGGCCCTGAACCTCCTGGGGCAGAAGGCCAGATCCTCATGGTGCTCCAGATCAGGGCCTGGAAGTCAGAGAGACAACCCTCCTTTCCTCTGTCAGGAAGGCTGCTGGACACTCTGCTTGGCTGGAACTTCTGGGACATTCTTCCTAGGGGCACAGTAGGTCAAATGGGCCCAGGTGAAGGGGCATGAATGGTGCTGATATGGGACCCAGGCAAGGGCCATCATGGCGCATGGCACTCTTGGAGTTCTGTACTTCCTGCACCTCATTGCCTGTGTCACTTGCCTTTTATCGCAAGTCTGTTTTTCAAAGGTTCCAGCCAAATGCTCTGTCACACATGCTTCGGCTTTAAAGACGCATCAAGGAGCTCATGGGCATTAGGGGTGGCCCCTCCAGGCTTTGAGCTTTCCTGGGTTTGCTCTCCACCCCCTTTTCCTGGCAGAGGCAGCTGGGCTCTGGGAGGAGCACAGATATAAAAGAGGTAGTTGCTGAGGCTTCCTTGGTGCAGGCTCCATGTTGAGAAAGGGCCATGCAGTCTCCGCGAGAGCCCAGGGCACAGAGAAGGACATTCTCCACACTGAGGCACAAAGTGTGCTCACAGCAAGCAGAGTGGAAGCTTCCAGCAAACTGGCAGGGAAGCTCCTGTTTTCATTCGAAGGGAGGGCAGGTCTGCCAGATGGAGCACAGGCCTGCCAGATGCAGTCCACAGCCCGAGTCTCCCTGCTTGTGTTGGACAGCAAGTGTTCCCTGAGGTCTTTACCAAAAACCACTGGGAAGGTGAGGAAACAGAGTTCTTCAAGTAGACAGCAAAGGGTGGCACTGGGATTCAAACTAGGAATGCCTGCTTCTGAGGGTAAATGATGCGACTTCAGCCATAATAGCTAACACCCTGCTCTAGTCAGAGTGGATGGTGGGGCTCCCTACCTGGGAAATCACACCTGCGAGGTGGCTGGGCAGGTAGGTTACAATTCCCTCCATGTGGTGTGAGATCAATAATTTTGAATTCCTTTGTGAGACAGCTATTTCCTTGCGATTTTCTTGAGACATCAGGGAGATTCCTGTTCATGCTAATATGAACATGTCTTTTTTAAAAAAAGATTTATTTTTTATTTATGCACACAGAACTGGGGGATAGTGGCAGTGAGAGGATCCACCAGAGACAGAGTGGGGAGCAGAACAAGCAGATTGACAACGTACATTGCCAAAGGGAGCAGTGGGTGAGGCAGGAGAGGTCTGCTGTGCCATATGGGTCACCTCTCCAGCTGGGGATCAAACTAGAGCTCTAGCTTTTGCAGTGCTTTAACCAGTTGCGCCACCAGAGAGGGCCCATATCTTTATTTTTATAAGATTTATTTATTTATGTATATAAGAACTGAGGTATAGGCCAGAGGTGTGGGAACTGAGAGGACCTACCAGGGACAGAGTGGGGAACAGAGCAGGCAGATTGACCGAAATATACGCCGGTAGGACAGGAAAGGTCTATATGCATCATGTGGGTCACCTTCTTGGCTGGGGATCGAACCTGCACTACAGTGGCTGCGGACAGCTCTATAGTGCTGTAGTTTAACCCCTTGTGCTACCAGAGAGGGCCCTCGTGATAATTTGTCTTTAACACCACTCTTCAGCTCTTGTTCATCTCTCTTTTTAACAAAGAAGCCCAGTGCTTTCTGCAGGCAATGCAGTCCACCTAGAAATTAAGGCAGTTTTGTTAAGAAGGGACCATTTGAGCTAAGCCCAGGGTGGGTCACTGGACATTTGGTGGGTGGAGGGAATGTACAGTCCTGGGGACATGGGGATAGCATGGTATATCTGGAGAGAGGGGAACTATTTGATATGTCCAGGACTGTAGGGTGTGGGTGATAAAGTAAGAAGGGAATGAAAGGGAAAGTGCTCCAGTGTCAGGTGTAAGTGATTTCTACTGTGGGTGGTGGGAGTCATAGAAGGACTGTGAATAGGATCAGGGGTTGGGAAGAAGAAAGGCCAGAGGCAAGTGGGCAGGTAAGGGCTTCTACTACTGTTCTGGGCCAAAGGTGTTGGGACCTGGAGGAGTAAAGTGGGAAAATAGTCACCGATGTTGGCCTGCCAACTAGGCTTTGCCTAACAGGTAAGGTGATGATCATGGTGATATGAGGATGTTGCTGGTGCTGGTGATGATGTGATGATACCCACAGTGATGGTGATGATGGTAATGATGTTGGACATGGGAGTGGCGGTGGTGGTGATGGTGGCGATGGTGTTGAAGTTGATAATGTAGATGGTGATGGTGATGATAGTCATGAGGTCGGTGGTGATGATGGTGATGATGATGGTGGTGGCAGTGTGATGACAATGATGGCAATGCTGGTATTAATAGCATAAATACTACTGCCAACCAATGTTGAGTTTTATATTCCTCACTTCATTGCTATTATTAAGCCACTATCTGATGGGATTAACATGATTTTAATTCCCATTTTTTCAGATGAGAAAGCATGGCCACCCAGCTAAAGAATGACAGAATGGGGATGAGTGCCAGGTTGGCCTGACTTTTGATCACTGAGCTCTGAAATCCATGCCTCTTGTCCCTCTTCATCATTTCTCTCCACCCAGGGCATGGAGAACACCACCTTTCCTCCCCCTCAGCCTTTGTCCTGCAATGACCCTAGGGGTTTAGACATCAAAGGAAGCATTTGCACCTTTGGCTGGGGTCTTATCATGTCATTGGCATTGGTGACTGTGTTCTTGTTCCCCTTGGAAGAAGGAGAAGCTTTTTCACAGCCTTCAGCTTTTGTGTGCCAAACCCTAGCCTGGGTGAGATGAGCGTGGAGGAATTTGGAGCCTCCATATGGATTCAATTTCTTTTGGAATATTTAGCAAATGATGCTGGACAAGGGCAGACTGCCTTGGTTGAACCTAAAGTACGTGGGTGATTGCTTCTGAGCTGTCTGAAAACTCCAAGACTCAGCAGAATGGGCTGGCAGCATTAGGCAGTGACAACCAGTCCAGGAGTGAGCAGTGACGGTTACAGTTCATTCCATGAGTGTGCCAGAGACACATGGACAGGGACCAAGACGCAGAGGAATTCCATCAGGTGGGTAGGCGGGTGAGGGCACAAAGGATTTCCATTCAGGAGACCAGTACACATAGTGTCAGAATCAAGGTTTGATTTTCCTGCTTTGTGACCTCCAAAAATCTTGTGACCTTGTTCAGACCTAATGGTTTTTACTATCAAATGAGAGAAGCAGAAATGGGGAATGTGGACCAGAGCCAACACAGATCTTTTGGTCTTATCCAACCTCCTTTTCCTCCAGGCATCTGTACTTTCTCTTCTCAACATGTACTTTCATGGTAACTGCCAATCATCATATCTCACCTCTGACAGCTGTGATTGGTCTAAAGGTGAGCATGTGATTCACACAGGGCCAATCAAAACCCTTCCTTGGAATTTTTGGTGATTTTTTTTTCCTCATGAAAATGAGAGCTTAGTTTGTCTATGGTTGTGTCTCTTGTCCTGTGGAGAAAACGGGCTGAGAGAAAGGTGACCAGTAAAGAGGGAAGTAGATGAAGACAAGAAATGTCCAGGGGAAGTTGATGGCCTGGAGAGCCATCTTACACCTGTTCTCATCACAGAACTTTCGGTGACAAGTGCCAAGAACAACTCTCGCTGTGCTTCAACTATTTGGACTTGTGTTTCTGCCTCATAGACTAAAACAGTGTTGATAAATGCCTGTCTTGGCTTCCAAGGCAAGCCGTTCTTTGAGAGGGGTATTAATATTCCTAATTACAAATACTAGTCATCACAATCACCTCATTCCCCTAGAACTCAATGCTGTGCCAGCCATTGAGCATGGCCCCTTATAGAAAATGTTTTATGAATCTTTCAGTGCCCTTGGAAGGAGTGGTGATAAATATCCTCATTCTACAGGTAAGGAAATGGCAGTGCAGAGATGTCAAAGGACTCACCCTAGGTCACACAGCTGGCAAATGGCAGGGCCAGAATTTAAGTTCAGATCAAGTTTTTCAGCTCCTTGTTCCTGGTCTGTGAGGGTAGTGTTGATGATGGGAAGGAGATACATGTATAACAATACTCTGTGACAGTCACTCAAATATGTTATCTCTTTTGTTTCTCATGATGGTCCCATGAGATAGATATTATTTTTATTTCCATTTTCCAGATTAGGACAAAGAGGATTAGAGAGATTAGCAACTTATATCTAACAGAGCCAGAATGTCTGGTGCACATCAGTTCTATATACCATGGAGTAGGTGGTATTGGACGGATAGAAAAAGGCTTCAGTTCCTCCGCCTTGCCCTTTCTTCTGTCTATGCTCCTTACGATGAGGTTTTGCAACTCTTTCCATAGAGAGGTTTGGCCATGTGACTTGGGTGAACTGATGGAATGTGGTAGAAATGGCACTGCCGGTGCGCCACAAGCCAAGCCGGGTCTTAAAGGGGGCTTGGAGTGTGTCTTCTTTCTGGGGCCCCTCAAGCCATCATGAGAAATGAGCCTGGGCCGGTCTGCAGAGGCTGAGAGACCCATGGGGCACATGAGCAGGTGAGCCCAGTCTGGATCAGTCAGCTGAACCTGGCACATGGGAGGGAGGCCCTAGATAAGCTGAATCACCTGATCAGCTAGTCCAGACGTGGGAACAGTAACTGCTTGACATTGGTTGCCACTGAGGTTATGCAGATTTTGTCATGCATATTTATGGTAAAACGACCCTGGGAGAGTGAAGGAGTCTTTCTTAGCTCATCTTTGGTCATGCCTGCTTTTTTGGGTGCCTTAATGAAGGACCAAGAGACACCATTGGGCTCTACCTCCCACACCTGCCCTTCCAGCAGCCGAGAAGGCGTGGCATAGATTGCTTGGGGCTGTGCTTAAGAGCCGGTAATTAATAGCAGGACTGACTCAGAGGGCCTGTCTTGCCTGCCCACCCTGCCTCCTGCCTACCCCACTCAGTGGAGTTTGCAGGAGTTGAGTAATTGTGTTGTTTATTGTGCTAAATGGAACATTAATCAAGCAACTTGGAGGCTCTCAGGCTGTCCCTGCAGGCCGTGCTCTCTGCCCAGTGTCTTGATGGGAGGTGGGTATCCACTGACCCCGCATGGTGGATACAGGGAATTCCAGCTCCGGCTTTCCCGGTGTCCTCTGCTTGCCCCACTCAGTGCCTCCCTGTCTCATGGGCCCCATTTTATAGATGTGGAAACTGAGGCCCAGAGAGGTCACACTGAAGAGCATCAAGAAAGGGAGAGGGACAGGACCCTTAGGGTGAGAGCAACACCTCACAGGTGCTCCTGGTCCCCGAGGGCTGCAGGCTTTTATTTTCAGCCTCCCTGAGTCCTAGGGGGAGAGAGAATGAAGCTGGCAGATGGTCACACCACGGAGACATGTGCCTAAGGCAACAGGAAGACCCTGAGTTCAGGGTGTCAATAAATCTCCAAGATTCAGCTCAGGGTGATGAGGAGGGGGCACCCTTGAGCTCTCTGAAGAGTTGGGTGACTTTCCACCTCATTCCTGTGGGTGGGGAGGGGGTGTCTCTCTTCCCTACACCTCATGACAAGAGAACTATTTTTAAGGCCCTCTTTTTATAGCTCAACCATGTTCGTGTCAAAGTCACTGCATAGCGAACACCTCAGGCATCCTGGAAGTGGCGTTCAGGCGGCAGGACCAGGAGAGGCCTTGGGCTGACAGCGACTCGGAGCAGCCCTGGCAGCCTGGGTGGGGCTCTGATGAGTCACCCGCTCTCTGTCATATCTCCTGAGCCTCTGTCTCTGGGAGCTGTGTGAGGTGGGGAGATTCCTTGAAACAGGGATGTGGCCCCAGCCAGAAATATCCGTCTACTTCAGCCCTAGACCAGGGTCAGGTGCACTTACCCAGCGCTGAACCCCTTCAGTCCAGCAACCCCCCTCCAGAGTGTGTGTCCTTCATTAGACCAAATGTGGTCGCAGATCTCTCTGCACTCTATGTTCCCTTCATCATCCACAGATCTTTCCCAGAAGGCTTTACTAGAAAGAAATGCTCTGCAACTAAACATGGAAACATGATTGAAAACTCTAAAATTTAAAGCCAGACTATCTATGTTCAAATCTCTGCTCGGCAACTTAGCTGTGTGACTATAGGCAAATTACTTAACGTGCTTGAACCTCATTTTCCTGTCCTGAAATGGGTATAATAGCTGTGCCTCCCTTGTTTTGAAGAACATGAGAGACCATTTTTTTCCCAAAAGTAGTCAGTCAATAATTCCCATCACTGTGCCTTTGTAGAGCCTCCCCGCTCTACAAGAGAGGTGGTGTCTATATCCTTTACCTTGCTCCTTTTTGATTGCCTTAGCCAACCAACGACAGTGGGGCTGATGCTGTGATTTCTGAGACTGGGTCATAAAAAGTGCTTCCTCTTGGCATGGCCATTCTTGGAACCCAGCCACCATGCTGTGAGGAAGCTCAAGCAGAGCAGAGGGGGATGCCACCCTTCCCCCACCAAACCTCTCCTCCCTGTGTGTGGTCCCAGCTGAGCTCCCAGCCCACAGTCACGACCAAACTGCCAAGCATGTGACTGACCTGTGAAGCTCCCTCCACTGAGTTGCTGGAGTTGATGTCACGTGGAACAGAGGTGAGCTGTGCCTGCTGGCTTTGGAACAAGGGGCTCATGAGCAAACAAAAATGACTTACTGCTTTCAAGCGTTCAGATTTGGAGTCATCTGTCAAGAAGGAATAGATTGCCGGATCAAGGAATCAGTGAGACAGTGTGTATAAGGGCCTTCGCTCAGGACACATGCCCTAAGCACTTTTACATAGGAAAAACTGTGCACAGAGACAGTGCTGGCTTGTCACAAGGTCACACAGCTCCTGGGTGTATGGACCCTCTACTTCTGCCTCTTCGCTGTGTGGAGGTGATGAAGACACCTTTAAGTTTGAACCCATTCTAGCACTGGGTCCTGAGCTCTTCCAAAAGTCTTAAGTGCACCCACTGCTCAGGGCAGGGTTTATCAGCTAGGCGTGGGTGACTCCAGAGGGTTTTGCTGCAAGATGTCTCCTGCCCGACACTTCTCTTGTGGGCCCTTGATGGCGGCCCCAGGGAGGTGTGGCCAATCATTCCAGCTAGGCATTGGCAAGTGAAATGCCCTGGGGGCAGGGAAGGGGGCATCTCCTGGCACCAGCCCCTGTTTCCTGCCTGCCTGCAGCTCTACTCCCGAGTGTGAGTTGCTATGAGAAAGGATCTGGGTGACTTTGCTCTCAGCATTAATAATACTGTTAATTAAGCGGCCAAGAGAAGAACACGGCTGGCGCCAATGAGAGGACAATGGTCTGAAAAGGGAACAGAGAGACGCATCAACAGCTTCCCATGCCGGGCTTTCAAAAGAGCAGCTGTGGGGAGCAGGCGGGCTGAGAACAGAAGGGATGTCGCCAGAGTGGCGATCACAGTGCCGATGGGCAGGGAAGTGCTGTGATGAGCCCATGCCAGCTGCCCAGCTGTGCTCCTCCCTGGCACCCCTGTCTGCCCAGCTGGACCAGAGCTTCTTTGGGGCCTCTAGACAGGCTGGGGAAGCAGCAGCCAGAGGGCACCAGTTGGTTCATATAAACTGCTCATGAGATTTTCCTTTATCTACAAAATAGATTGGCAATTTGGTCGTGACTGTGGGCTGGTCCCATTTCGTATTTCTTAGATATTGATCTTGGTTGGAAGTGGCTACTGGGCTGATTGACTTGAGAATTTAGAAGTCAAATCAATGCCCACGGAAAAGTATGCTGGGATTGATTAGTGATGCCTGCCATGGATATAGGATTGGCAATTTGGGGTATGATTGCTATTCATGGGTTGGATCTTCAAAGGCCATTGTTTCATTCAAAAAAATAGTTAAAAACCAACAAACAGCATCCACAACCACAAGTCTTTCTCCTTTGGCTAGCTTTCTCATCTGTAAAATGGGTACCAGTGGGAAGTATATTCTTTTTTTTCTGGGTTATGTAGATAAGAAAGTGGGAAGAACTTTCTTTAAGTAGGACAGACAAAGCAAGAATGTAGGTAAGAAGTAATAAGAAGGCTTGGTATCTGCATATCACTTTTAACCAGTTGACAAATCAACCCATGGGTGGATAAGCAAAGCTGTAATGTCACACAGTCATGCCCATTCACGTGTGTATTGTTTGTGGCTGATTTTGTCGTGCATCACCAGAGTCGAGGACTCTTAAGTGACAAAAGCCTCATGTCTTGTAAAGCCTTAGCTATTTATTGTCTCTCTTTACAGAGAAATTTTACTTACCTGTGCTTTACACTTTTCAAGGCATTTTCCCAGTCACCATCTCACTTGCTTTTACTGCCAGCCTTCCGAGTTTGGTAGAGCAGATGTTATTGAGCCCATTTACAGAGAAGGACACTGTAGCTTTCCACAGGAAACAAGATCTTGCACATGAGATCGTTTCCCTGGGCCTCCTCCTCCTCCCTGCCTCTGATCTAACTGGGAAGGCCTCTGATTCTGCCCCAGGAGTTTCTTGCATCCCTCACCTGAATGACTGCAACAGCCTCCAGGATTTCCCCTTTGACATTATTCTACAGTAGCTAAAGAGGTTTCTCTTAAACCCAAATCTAATATCAGAAGTTTCTCTTTTACCAAAGCTAATCTAAATCTTATTTTTGCTCAAAGCCTCCCCTGACTCCCCAGGGTCCCAACACAAAGACTAAATTTCTTAGTGTGGGCCTGCCAGGCCTCTGGGGTTCTGGGAGCACCCCTGTTCCCCACCCCTCTGGGGGTGGGGCACCATCACTGTCCCCTACTGGTTGGAACTGCCCGTCCACTCACCTGTTTTTCTTTCAGACTTGACACTTGGTGAAGGCTGGCCCCAGTGTCTTATTCATTCTTATACCCAGCCCGTGCTTAGCATTCAGCAGGTTCCCACTAAATGCACTCACAATCCGACTGCCCTTGCTAACTGGGGCTTGGCCTCAGCTCTTGAACCACACACCCCAATCTTAGCCAAATGGAGTAGTGCCTGGCACCTGAATACCCGGGGCACCCCCAGTCACGTCCTCTCTTGGGGCCCCCCCAGTCACTTTTCCCTGTGACTGTGCCAGGGCCCGAATAGCTGGCGGCTGCGAATTTGCCAGGCAGAGATCATGGCAGCTCTTGGCCTCATTCTTTTTGCCATTTGTCTTGTTCCCTGAGCTTTCTCAGTGGGGAGGAAGAGCGGCTTGATGGGAAAATGCTCTGACAGACATTCTACCTTTCATTTGCTTTGTTTATGCCCTGCCCGGGGCCTCACCATCCATTTCAAAGTGTTTATAATTGGGAGAATGAGGGATAGCAATAGAGAAAATGGTTTCATGGGTATGGGAGATGAGGAAGGAAGGAGCAAGCATCTAACTATGTGCCAGACTTTATGCTGCTATTAACAGTTACCATTTGGATGGTGTTTACTACGTGTCAGATACCAAAACACTCATGATGACTTCAGGTAGGGCTGGATCCAGGTTCTTGAACAATGTGATTGGGGATTGGTTTCTCCTGGACCTGCTTTCTCTTCTTGGCAAGACTTACTTCGAAGACTCAGGCAATTCTAAAATTATATTTTAGAATAGTCTATAAAATATATATATATTATATTTTTCAGGACAAACAAATAAAAAAAAATAAGCACTTCTCTAAGAATTTAGCACAAGTTCCAGGGCTCATTATCACTGATTTTTTTGGGTCATGTTTGTTCCTGATCTAGTCACACACCCTGTGGATGGAATGCTTTGAGTGGCTTGAAAGATCTGAGGGACGGGGTCTCTTTCAAATTTCACAGGACATGGCAGGATGATCCTAAAGGAGAATTAGGGTGTTGATTCCAGAAGAGAGAAGAGGTGGACAAAAAGAAATAATTGTATGTCACAGGGGTCTGCGAATTGCATACTGAGGAAAAGGAGCCACAAAGGAGAAGTGACCACCCAAGCTCACACAGTTGAAATGACAGAGCTATGGTTGGAACCCTGGGATTTAGGGCTGAAACTTCCTGTGGGAGCAACAAACTGTCCATGTTCTCCTCCCCCATATTTAATGAGCAGCTATTGTATTCTAGACACTGTGCTAAATTCTGGAGATTGCAATGATGAGTAATATATACGGTCCTGATATTGATGGAGCTTAAATTCTAGCTGGTGAGTTTCCGGCTTCCCAGCTTTAGCTCACGCTGTGTCTTCCACCTGAGAAACCCTCCCCACCCACCCTGCTTCTTCCAGTGGCCTATTCTGCAATTCTTCCTGTTTTTCTAGGTCTAGCTTGAGGGACGCCATCCTTTCCAAGCCTGCCCTGCTGGTGGGCCTCCCTCTTCTGCCTGTCTCTGCAGCCCTTCTCCTCCATTATAGCATGCTTGGCCTTTATCTCCTGAGGCCATGGCACAGTTGCACAGAGCCTGACCCCCTCAGGAACTTGGGAAAGTTTGAGTGAGTTTCTATTCAGCCCTGCATGAGACCTGAGTGTCCTACTTTGAACACGAAACTGCCCCAAGAGCTCTTCAAGCTGGATGCCTGTCTTTGCTTGGGTGTCTCTATTACATGTGGGAAGAAGGGGCTTGTTCTTTGCCGTCACCCTAGAAGCCAGAGCACCCTGCCCTCCCCTGGGATGTGTGGGGGAAAAAATGGAGAGGCTTCCCTACTCATTAATTCAGCCACATGCATTTATTAACTGCCTACTGCATGCCTGGCACAGAACAGATCTCAGCACTCCCCGACAGGTCATAGACAACAGGTAGAGACAATGGAGTTTACGGACACATTCAGAGTGATACCTAACTCTGAACAAAACTTAGACACTCAGGCCTTCAAATACCCATCCCTGTGGTCGGGTCCCTGCACAGGTGTGCCTGCAGCTCTGCACACCCACACACCTACCTTGCTCTCTAATGCCCTCACTCAGCAGTACACACAGAATTCAGGCCAATTGCTCCCTTCCTTTGCTGGCTCCTGCAGACTTGGTCTGGGTGTCCAGTTCTGTCCAGCTTGAGCCTGCTGCTGCTGCTTCCCTGAGGCGAGCAGACGTGCTCAGTGGGGAGTCTCCAGGCTCCCTCCTTGACATACACGTCCTGTCACCTCCCAGGGCAGCCCCAGGAGCTTGATGGCAGCGCCTCCATAATTGGCAGCATGGGGTGGATCGATCAGCCTCTGTGTACACTGGCCACAGGAAACATAATTAACAGTGTTTGGGATCTGTTAATTGCACCAGTTAGGAATTCCAAACAACCTAATTTGGAACTTCACTTTTGAGTGCGTCTTCACCTCAGCTGAACACAGGGAGGCTGAAAATAGCTGCAGAGGGAAAGTTATGCAGAGTAGGAGACAGCAGACTCCAGCCCAGACACCAAACAGGAAGACCTGTCTGTCGCCAGAGGGGAGAGACCAGGTAGTCATTGAGGCAGGGGGAGGGAGGATTGCCCTCTTCCAGGAAGTCTTCCTGGATTGCCGCAGTCCCTTCTAACAAACTCTGGAATCTCTCCACATCACAGTTCCACGTGTGGCTTCCTGATTGGGTGTTTCGAGGCTGTTTTATGTGAATCTGGTCTCTTTTGTAGTGATGAGGGAGCAAGAGTAGAGTCCACCAAAGGGGAAAGAGGCCTGGTGGGTTGCTGGCAGCAGGGTGAGCATACAGGAGGGATTGAGTCCTACTTAGGAGCCCTGATTCCCATTAGGGCAGGGGGTACACTTTACACCTTTGCCTGCATGCAATCCTCTCCTTCTCCATCCAGGTCTTCACTCCTGCTGTTCCCTCTGCCAGAAATGCCCTTCCTCACGTTGTCTGTCAAGGACATTTATACTTATTCATTGAGATTCAGAGCAAGTCTCTTTTTCAGTGAAGTCTCTCTGGTCTACCTTCTCCCCACTGCCAGAGCAGATTCCTCCACTCCTCTCCTTATCAGGCTCCTCCCCTCCCTGCGCTCTCCCTTCCTTGAGCTTGTCCATCTGTTAGTGGACCACACCCTGACCTGGAGCTAGGCCTGTGACTCCATCTCACTCATTTCCACATTGAAGCCAAGGCAGGCACCCAGCAGCAGCCTGGCTAGTGGTTGGTTTGCAACATTTGTTGAAGGAACAAGGTGTGGGAAGGGAACCTCAAACTGTCTTTCTTGCTTGCCTGAAACTCCACTGTTGGTGGGCCCTTCCCAGCTGGAGTGCAGGTATGCACAGGCTGCCTGGAAGATGGGTTCCCACATTTGAGAAATGGGGTGTGTGTGCCCCGTCCCAGCCGAGTGGTGTATGTATGGGTGGGAGCGTACGCATGTGGATGCCAGTGTGGTAGGGGCTGCGGAACCCTGTGCGCCACGAGGGTGGGAGGGCTTGTGGGGTGCGCTCGAACCGGTCCTTTCTGCCAGCGTGCCTCAGACCCTAGGGGCCTACATGGGTTGCCGCCAGTGTGCGCTGTGCTTCTAGCCGCCCCTGGGATTTCCGCATTTCTCACCATCTCCTGGATGCTGCGGCTGCAGGCACTGCACGTGGCACCTCAAGGTCGCTGTTACCCAGGGTGGATGCGGGGTCCACTGTCAGCCTTCTGTCCTCCACCCTCTTGGGGCTACGACAGTTCTTGGGGCTGCATGGCGCCCCCGGGGCCTTGCTTCTCTGCCACCCCCTGTTTTACAAGCTCTGTGAGGGCGGCTCTGGCATCAAGGGAGGGCAGTGGGCCGGCTTAATGTGCCAGGGCAATTCTTGGGGCCCAGGTGCCAGCAGCCATAATTCACCTGCTAAATTATGGCCATAAATTTCCACAAAGAGATGGTTCCCCAGGCAGGTGGGTGGGTTGATGCTGGTAACATGGAGCAGAGTTCAGTCTTCTGTCCTAATTAAATGGAGCATGGGTCTGTGCAAGGCAGGCTGGCTGTGGGCTGGGTCCCACTGCTGCAGGGGCCACTGGGGGTGGCAGAAATGGCACAGGCAGGCAGGTGCATGCTGCTATGTGTCTGCGGGTGGAGGGTGCAGAGAACCAGATCTCCACTTCTGATCCTGTTTAGATTGGGTTCAGCCATGTTTCCCCTAGAAGATGTCCCCGAACTGCAAATATAACTATTTGGAGAAAGAGTTTTTGCCAAGGAAAAGACCTCACAATGAGGTTAGCTTGGATTGGACAGGTGCTTTTTTTTTTTTTTTTTAAAGATTTATTTATTTGTGCATACAGAACTGGGGTACAGGCCAGAGGTGCAGGGGGTGGTGAGAAGCTTCACCAGAGACAGAGTGGGGAGCAGAACAGGCAGATTGACAAAGTACACTGCTGAGGGGAGCAATGGGCGGGTCAGGAGAGGTCTGCCACGCCATGTGGTCACCTCCGGGGCAGGCGGGGATCGAACTCATGTGGAAGTGGCTTTAGCTTCTCCGTGCTGTGCTTTAACCCGCTGCGCCACCAGGGAGGGCCAAGGACAGGTGTTTTTTTAAAAAAAATTATACACACACACATGCACATACATCATTGTTCATTTTTGTACATTGCATGCTTTCTCCTCTTAAATGTAGTTCCTGTGAAAACCCCACCACCAATTCACCATGCACCACCACCATGGTCCCTTGTGCTCTTCTTTCCCCTGTTTTGATCCATCCTCCCCTGCAGAATTTTTCAGTGAAGGAGACATGATGGGGGTGGGAGTGAGAGGATGGGGGGTCGAAGGGATATATGAAAACAGAGGCAGAGACTGGACAGATGGGGTCACAAGTCAAGAACCCCCTGTAGCCACTAGACTGGAAGAAGCAGGAAGCAGATTCTTCCCAATGTGCCCCTGCAAGTAGCAGAGGTCTGGTCTTGTTAAAGCCTTGATTTTACTTGTTTAAATAGCATTGTGACTTACTGAGAGAACAGCTCTCTGCTGTAACGGTTGGTTTACAACACTGCATTCGACTTAAGGGTAAAGGTTCTCACCCCTTCAGATGTGTGTTACCATTCCACGCCCACCACCAAAGCCCCCCAGTCCTCACCACAGTGGATCAGGGCCCCTTCCCAATTTCTTCCCTCCACACTCTCCTCTTCTGGTAGCTTTCATTCTAGATTTTAGAGTTTTTAGCTTAGTTTTGTCTGTGCCTTAGTTTGTTTCCTGTGTATCCTGCCCATGAGTGAAGTCATCTGGTGTTTGTCTTTCCCCTGCTGACTTATTTTGCTTAGCATCTTGCCCTCCAGCTCCATCCATGTTGCAGAAAATGGCAAGGTTTCATCTGTTACACACACACTCACACACACACTCACACTACCTTGATTTTAGACGTCTGGCTTCCAGAAGTGTGAGGGAACACTGTTCTGTTGTCAGAAGACACCCAGTTTGCTGTCATTGGTTACAGAAGTCATAGGAAATCGATATGCTGCTCTATGACTTTAGCCAAGTGCCCGCCCCACCCTCTCTGAGCCTCAGTTTCCTCCTCTGACATCCGCGCTCTTGTGATGCGGTGCTCTGAGGCAGGGCGGGCCCCCGTCTGCTGATGCCAGTATGGTGCGTGACAGCTGTGACCAGCTCCCATAAGCCTCCTGGGACCAGGCAAGGGCAGGGTCCTGTAAAATGGGGTCACCTGGCATGGGGCGCACCAACTGAAGATTTGGAGGGAGCTTGGCAAACTGTGGCAAGAAAGGCTCCTGTTGGCACTCACACAGTGCCAGCGCTTTTATTTGTATCCACACATTTTCTCAATTGAAAAGAATGCCTTTTAAAAGGACATTTTATACAGCTTTAGAAATGGGAAGTGCATCTCACTTGCCCTAAATAGATGGTGCCCTTAAACCAAAAGGCAACGGAAGCAGGACTGAGCGAGTTGGTGGCGGTCCAGCCAGGCACGGCAGTCTGGGAAGGGCTGTGAGCCTGAGCTCGGCTTGTTTCCTGTTCAGAGGGAGGTAGCCGAGGGGAGACACTGAGGTCACAAGGGTCTAGGCTAAAGGACTCTGGGGGCTTTGGTAGTGGTGTGCGGTGGTGACATCGATCTAGGAGATGCGAACCTGTTCCCTGAAGTCATCTATAGTGTTGCCAGCCAGCGTTGCAGCAGCACCAAGCCCAGACTGCTGTCACTAGGCAGGAAACAGCCAGAAAGGAGACGGCGCTTTCAGAGGGATATTCCTGGTGCCGGGACCACACGTGCACCTAGAGCCGCCTCTCAGGGTGCCTCCCTGCACAAGGGGTGCGTGGGGTGCCGTCCGCTGGCCCAGTCCTTTCCCCCAGAGCCCTGGGGCCCAGGCAGGGGTGGGACAGACATGGCCACAGTCATAAAGTGAGTGGAAGCACAACTACTATACCGGGGACTTCGTGCCAAGCTGACGCCCTCCCTGCTGTCCCAGACCTCTCGCTGGAGCCGTCAAGTGGCCCTCGGGCAGCACATGGCTTTATCCCCAGTGGACGAGACCAGTGGTGGCATCTGCGGCGCTTGGGGGCAGCCAAATCACTGTCCACAGGCAGCGCCTCGGAACAGGGTCCCCTCCGCGATGAGCCTCCCAAGGCGAGGATTAGAGCATTTGGGGGCCTCACTGAGCCCTTGTTTGTCTACTGATCACCTGGGCACAGCATCCATCTTTCCGACAATGGGCAGTGCCCACCTAGGGCAGCCGGAGCAGATGTGGGCAGAGTCCCCACTGTCAGCTCAAGACCCTCCTTCATTGTGGAGGGCCAGGGCAGGGCTGGGCGGGACCCCTGTTCAGCAGCTGTGGTCTGTTGGTGAGCCGTGCTGCTCTGGTACACTAGCAAGTTCCTGAGGTTGGTAAAGAAATAGAAACCCCTTTCCATCTGGGTGGGCTCATGGCGGCTGGGTACCACGATGTTGGCAGTGATTGGGGTCAAAGGCCTCTCTGATGGTTGGAGTGGCTGCAGAAGAGTGAGTCTGGGCATAGCGGCGGGTGGAGTCTGGGTTTGAACTCTGATGCGTTGAGGACTTGATCATGCTGCCGCTTGGGCCTCTCTTTGCTCAGCTGTGAAAAGGGAGCCTCAGCCCTCCCTGGTGGCGCAGTAGGTCAGGACTCAGCACTGCAAGCTGGCTGCAGCCGCTTCAGTGCGAGTTCAATCTCCAGCCCCGAGATGATGCACATGGCGTACCCCAGTTCTGTATGCATAAATAAATAAATCTTAAAAAAAAGAAATGGGAACCTCAAGTCATCAGCTGCACTAACTGCGTGTCTGTGCAGAGCCAGGTGCGGGAACACAGAGATTTACAAGATTCCATCTGAACCCTCACCCTACATGTTGGGTGGGAGAAACCCTGGGGGCTGAGAGGCAGACCCTGGGGAGGAGGCCTGGCCTCCCTGCCTGCGTGGTGTGACGAGGGGCACGTGGGGGCTACGGCATCCTGAGTCTGGCGCCTAGGAAGCCCAGCAGGTTGGGTTGGTGCTGCTCAGATGTCCAGTTAACAGTAGTTCTTAACTGCCTTCAGTGTGATGGGGGTGGGGAAGGGGTTAATGATGGGGGCTTTTCCATCCTGCTCTGTACAAGCCACACCTTGGGCCATGGTTGTTTTATCAGTTTTCTGTAAGGTGTGAAGAACCCGGTGTTGTCTAACTGACCGGAAACTGTGCTGGTGACACACCTGGGCCTTCTCAGCAGCTCACCCAACCAGGCCCCCAACCCAGGCCCCCCTAGGCCCACCTGAGCACCTGTTGGGCGCTGCACCGGGAGGTGGCCTTCAAGCACAGACGCTCCAAGGGAGGAGGTGATTCTCCCTGAACTCCTCTTTCAGACCCTCAGTCCTCAGAGGAGTCTCTGATGACCTC
The DNA here is from genome assembly GCF_000260355.1 of Condylura cristata. Taxonomy (NCBI): domain Eukaryota; kingdom Metazoa; phylum Chordata; class Mammalia; order Eulipotyphla; family Talpidae; genus Condylura; species Condylura cristata. Next base: position 7,470,161 of record NW_004567130.1, on the reverse strand, counting down.
TCCCATCCCTGCACAATGTGAAGGGTGAAGGCAGGCCTCAAGCACAGGTGTTAGGCCAGCAGCTGTGCAGTTATCAGGGATTTAGTGATATCCTTTTCTTTTCATTGTGTTTATTTTTATTTTCTTTTGGGGTCCTTTTCTAGTTTTCTCTAATGATGATATGCAATTATCTTGCAAAATAAATTTATTTCAGTGAGTCCATTTGAAGCAAAGGTAATGTCCAGACACTGTTTCTTCAGGCGCCCTGTGGGTAAAGAAGGACCCAGGAAGGTGGGACTGGACTTTGGGGCCCTTGTCCTGGGCAGTGGGAGCCATGGCAGGTGTGTGAATGGAAGAGGCATCACCCAGACTCTCTGTGGGTACCAGGGACCCAGAATCTGGATCAGGCCTATCCTGAGTCCACAAAGCCCCAGGCCCTGGACTTCCATGGTGATGGAGAAATATAGAGAGACAATAAGGCAGTGAACCATGGCAGAGGGTTTATGAGGCGGCCATGCTCGAATGGTCGAAAGTTAGGGAAAATGTATTTATTACAACACTTTTCATGGGCAAGTTATCATTTTGTCAAACTTTATTAGAGAGACTAATTAATGGGTTGTAAAAAGTACTAGTGCGTGGCCAGAGAAAGAGCTGGTCCCAGGGACATTGGCAGCCCCAGGATTTATGACCCCTTGGTTCCCCATTTATTAATGCAGAGAAGGCGCGTGGAGTGGGTTATATATGGGTTGGTGCAGAGCTGCTTCCCTCCTGGGAGACTGGCGGGCCTGGGAGGGGTGCAGGCAGGGTCCTCCAGCCTTGTGGGGATTGTGGAGTGGTGGGCGGAGGTGGGGGGGGAGGTCTGGGTGAGTGGGGGACACCTGGTTGTGTGACCTTGGATGACATTTTCCTTTCCGAGCCTGTTTCCTCGTCTATGCCCCAAGGGCAGATGTAGGGGTCAAGGTCTCGAGGAGGAGATACAGAGTAAGTGCTTGCTGCCCTGCAGCGAGAGAGCAGCTGCAACCTGAGACAAGGTCGGGTGGTCAAATGGACTGGAATGGTCAGGTGGACCTCAAGAACAACCTTGGTGGGACCCCACTCTATGGTGAGGGCTGGGCAAATCCTCTTGCCAGCCCCTTGCCCCCCCCCCCTTTGCTCAGTCCTTCATAGGGCAGCCCCTTCTCACCTCCAGGCTCTCAGCTCTGGTAGGTGCCTCCTCCTCCAGGCAGCTCTGATTGCCCCGGGCTTCACTCTCTCTACACATTGTTGCCTGTACAACCTTCCCTCACTAGGATCTGCTCCTCCTATCTGCATACTGTCTGCCTTTTCCATGTGACAAGAGTTGGTGCATCCACCCTGTGCCTGCTCTCTCCCTGGGCATCACGGGCATTTGCTGAAAGGATGTGGGGGACCTATAGGCTTAAAGGCTGGGAGGTGGGACCACACCGGCAGTGACCACACAAGGCCTGACGGGAGGGTGAATTGGGGATCATCTTGTCCCTCCTGGGTAGTAATGGGGTCAACTGGGGCTTAACCTTCTGATACCAGGCCTCCCTGTCCAAGCCAGGAGTGATGGGACTCGGCTGGGCTCGTGAGAGGAAGAAGTAACCCTCAGAGGTGAGAACCCAAGTCTTCATGTGCTGCTTCTCGTGGGCCTCCTCCCTGCAGCTCAGAACAGAATGAACATGAGGCCAGGGGAGGAAGTCCACAGGCTAACAAAACCCACAGTGGAAACTGACTATGTTTAGGAAGCAGAGGATCAGAATGTTCTGATGTGGGTTCAAATCCTCACTACCCCACTTACTAGCTGGGAGAACTGATCCCCCTGTCGACTGGGGATGTTGAAGGTGTACCCTCCCCTGGCTGGGATGGGGCTTTGCGAAGGTATTTGGGGAGCTCCTGGCACCAGCTGGCCCCCAAGATGCCTTGCTCTGTTCTGTCTTAGCCTTGGCAGGAGCCTTGGCCCCTCCCGGGTCAGCTTTCAGTATGCTGAGCCTCGTGACTTCTATGAGGACATCTGGCCCCTGGCTGGGGACAAGTTCTGCTTTTGGTCTCTTGAGCAGCATGGTATGAGGTCAGCGAGTATTCACCTGGCAGTGGCCACTTCACAAGGTCAGAGGGAGGACAGGAGGGGAGTGTGACTGTGAGGAGTAGATGTCCCCTGGCATCCACTAGCTGCCTCTTTCCCCAGCAGGGGGCTGGTGCACATAGGTGTCATCCTCGCCCTGCTCCCACTGAAGCGGAGGACCAGGATGACTCTGGGCTCCCAGGCTCCTCAGAGGGGGTGACCCATTTTCCCCCTTCTTCTGCATCTTCTGTTTCTTTCTGCCCACAATGCAGGGATTTGGTGTATGAGCCCATTCTGCAGCCGAGGAAACAGAGTCATACTTCATCCTGCAAAGGCCTCCTAGTAGACTGTGAGGGTGTGAGACACAGAGCCCATCCTGGAGGACATCTCAGCCCATGGGTGAGATGGACTAGCACAACAATCCATGGTCAGAGACTCAGGACAGAGGAGCTCCCTGGAGTAGGGCCTTTTAAAGTAGGGAGTGAGTATGCATTCCCCCCCAAAACCCCCCCCCCCCACAGGGACAGAAAGAGGAGAGTGATGTTCCAGGTAAGAGGATGAAGAGGTGAGCCTGGTATGCGAAAGGAAAGTTGGGAAGTGGAGGGCCTTGAGGCAGGCAAGCCCAGCAGGCTCAAAGCTGTGAAAGCTCTGGAGTGTGCTGAGGGGAAATCTTACGGAAGTGTCAACAGCCATGCTATTAACTCATTTGTCAGTAGGATCATTCCAGAACAGGTGCGCCCATCTTCACCAGCTGTGACAACTTCAACTCTTCCCCAGCTCTTTGTGTAGATCTTCTAATTCCCTGTGAAGACACTCCTGGTAACAACTCACAGATCCATTTCTCGGGGTGCAGATGAAGGAAGAACAGGGGTCCCTATGATTACCAAGTCATGGATTATCAATAGATGGCCAGAAACCTTTCTCTAAGAGGTCTCTAAACATTGGGCTCACCACTTCTTGTGGTTAACTGACTTCAGGCCAGCATGCCTCCTAAGGAGCAGGCTGGGTCAAGGCCCAGCATACCTGGTGTGAGAAGCTGCTGGAAGATGCAGCACAATGACTGATTGAGGTATGTTGAAGAAATGAATGAAGAAATGTTGAAGAATGAAGAAAGGCATATTTGCTGCACAGAGCCACACTCTCTTTGGGATTATGTATGAGAATCAGGGCAAGATATATGCCCGCCCAATTGGGACCAAGTGTGTGGAGTGACCATGGCAATTTCTTTGCTGTGGTCTCATCACTGTCCCTGACTGGTGTTGTTTTGAGTGATTTAATCCTACCAAGAGCGAGGGCAAAGACTCAAAGACTTTGGAGCCAACCAGGACTATTTGAAGCTTCTGAGCCAGTGCCTGTGGGAAGGAGATGCAGAGTGACTTGTAGGGAAGGTGGCAGATGCCCAAAGATGCCAGCAAGGGGTTGAACTTGCTTCAAGCCCCTCTGATAGAGGGTTCCAAGTATGTGCGGAAGTTTTGCTGTGCTCCCTGATGTCTTTAGCATCAACCCCCAAATTTCTGACCTCTCTGCCAGGCTCTGCAGGACCTGGGGCTGCCTACCTCTCCTCTGCACACCCCGAGTCTCCCTGTCTGGTTCGTGTCATGCTGTCCCTTGGGCCTGGTGAACAGTAGGTCTTCCTTAGAGGTATGGTATTGACAAGATGAGGAGATCTTTGCAAGTTACAGTGAGTACTTCAGGGGCCCATCTCCCTGGACTCCATGGACTGTGATGGCTGTCAGTAGGCCAGATCCTGCCAAAGTTGCACAGCCAGAAGAGGATGTGGAGCGTGTCTGTCAGTCTTCTCTGACTGCACCATCTTGGTTTACAGGACTTGTATGAGGTTACCCTGGACATAAGGCTCAGACTTTCTGAGGCCAAGTCCCTGCCCTGAGTTCTGAACCTGTCTTCATCTCTATGTTCTGCAATTTGGAGAACTGCATCTTCACATCTCTCTTACCCTGGACCCTCCAGATGTCACCAATGAGTTGATGGAGAAGGCTCTTTCCAAGTCATGTGTTGTTCTCACAGGGCATCAAGTGAGGGTGCTTAGCATCAACTCGGGGTTCTGGGACCTGGGAGGGGTAAGGTTTTCCTTGGTCAGCTGCACCAGTTTCTAGGTTCTCCCTCCCCATCTCTTTTCTCCCCTTCTAGAGACATCTAGACTCCACCCAGGCCTTCATTTTGGTAGCCTGTGAGAATCCATCTGAGATCACTCAGCTCAGAACCCACTGTGGGCCTGGAGTATGGGGTGAGGCTCCCCGCCTCTCAGACTCACAGTCAAAGAGGAGGAAAAAACCCAATGGACACAGTGGGGAGGAATGGGCAGGCGTCCTGCCCTGGTGAGGCAAAGACACCCACATCAGTAAAGTGCCAGAGGAGCACAATAGCAGGGCTCAGGCAGGTTGTCCAAGAAAAGGAAAATCAGAAAGGCCAAGAGAGGTCTCGCTTGAGGTGTCTGAAAAGATAAACTATCGTTTTTTTTTTTTTTTCACAATGGACCAAAGGAATTCCAGGTAGGGGGCACAGTCCCGCCAAAGCCACAGAGATGGGAAACCACCTCTTCCAGAGGCTTCCCCAGGGGAGGAACCAGAGGCAGAGTCAGGCTCTTTCTGGGGCTCCTCAGTAGCTGGGGTGACCCCACCGGCTGGCTCTGCACTATCTGTGGAGGTCAAGAAGCCTGATATCCACAAGCAGGTGCTGGTTGCAGGGGTGCGGTTAATCCACTTAGGAGAACAAACTCCCTGGAGGATTGTGGTGCTTCCATTATTTGCATGCAAATGGAGGCTGCTAATTGTAGCAGGAACTTGGGCTCCATTAAAACAGCCCCAAAGGACTAGTTAGGAAGCTGCCGGCAATGTGAGCGCCTTGCACCTTCAGGAGGATGCTCTGGTTTCTCTAAAAAACTGATTTATTCAGTCAGCCACTTGACAAACATTTGTCCAACACGTCCAGCATGCCAGGCTCTGTGCCAGGTTCCAGAGACACGTGGCGGTGGAGGCAGCTGTGGCCTGCCTAGGTGGGGCTGACTCTCAGCCTCAGACTCGGAGTTAAATGGTGATAGGGGCCAGAGGGGAGAGGAGATGGGATGAGACAGGGCTGGTTGGGGGAGGTGGCGAGAGAGAAAGTGGGGCCCAAGGGTCTTGGTCTGGGTTGCTCAGAGGTGAGGATTCGGGTGCAAGTGACTTTTGTGAGAGATGACTCTAGAAAGTACCTGGAGAAATCTGAGGCAGAGACAGGCAGGGGAGCCAGTGAGTGAGTGGAGCCCGCTGGGGAGCTGGGAGACCAGGTAGCATTTGCTCCTCAGAAGTGTGCCTTCTCCGGGCAGAGGGAGTTGGGGTACTTATACACCAGTGGGGATACAAATACTCCGACTGGCAGCCTTCCGTAGGTAGTGATGCTGGGGCTGGCCACTGGGCTTGCCTGGAGCATACAGCGCTGGTTAGGCCTGAGGAGCGTGGGAAGGCACTATATTAGCTTCCTGTTGCTGTTGTGGCAGGTTACCACAAACTTAGTGGCTTGAAATGACTTTTATTCCTTTATAGTTCTGGAGGTCAAAGGTTCTAAAAGCAAGGAGCTGGCAGTGTTGAGAAACCCATTCTCTTTTAAAGACCTTATTAGTTATCGTCCAGGATTCATACAGTGAGCAACATCTGATCTGGCACATAGAAAGAAGTTCCAAGAAACTACAAGTTGTGGGTAGAAGGGAGCAGGGACAAGGTTTTACTAGGCAAAAACATGGATTGATTACCACAATGGCTATTCCTTTAGGGGATGACAGGGGCCTACCAGGCAGAATTCCTCACTAATGCTGGTCAGGTGACTCTTGATTGGTTTAAAATTCCATTTCTGGGAGCTGAGATGATAGTGATCTCTCCACTTGGGGATGTGGGGCTTAGCACAAATGACTCAATTTCAGGCCTGTTTTCTTGTTTTAAACAGCAAAGATAATTCCTTCTGGAGGCCTTTTCTAGCTTCTAGAATTTACCTGCATTCCTTGGCTTGTGGCTCATCCTTTGTCTTTAAAACTAGCAATGTACTATCTTCCAATGTCTGTTTCTATGACCACATCACCTATTTTGACTCTTATCCTCCAGTCTTCCACTTATGAGGATGCTTGTGATGACATTGACCCACCCAGATAGGCGAGGATAACCTCATCTCAACCTCCTTAACTTAATCATAGCTGCAAAGTCCCTGTTGCCTGATAGGTTACTTTTTCACAGGTTTTGTGGATTAGAGCATGGTCCTCTTTAGGACATTGTTCTATCTACCACAGGTACCCAAGTACCTGCTCTAGGTGATTGTAAGGAGGTCTCTTGAGGGAAAAGATATTAGGTAGAGTCTAAAGGATGAAAAGGAGTTTCTCTGTGTTGGGCAAAGTAGCTGGAAGATGTGCTTCTGAGTATGTGATCTGAGCTGGGTCCTCCAGACCTAACAGGTGGCCTTGGCAAATGGGACAGAGTGATAGAGGCTGTGGGGGCAGGAGGGACTCAATGGGTGATGGGGTGGAGGGTGGGCTGGCTCATGGGGTTCAGGCCATCTAGGACATGATAGTCTATTCTGAATAAGAAGAAAACCAGTGGAGCATGTAAAGTGGGAAGGAATCTGATTTGCATTTTGGAAAGATGACTCTTGTTTTGACTGGAGGGTGGGCTGGTGGGTTCAGTGGAAGAATCAGGAGAGCAAGGTCCTGAGATGTGTTCTGGACAGAAGAGGAGTTAGAGATCCAGAAAATTTACTGGAATTGAGGACTATTCAAGAGATAGAAGCAAGGAGATTGGTGATGTGTTGATGCCTGCGAAGGAATTAAATGAAGGCCTCCCTTTTGTTGGAAACAATTTGGTGGCTTGGACTCCAACTATGGGTTTTAGATAAAGTGACTGATCACACTCTATGGAAACATCCTTGACAAGTGGAAAGGATCCCCGTGAAGCAACAACACAGCCATGGACACAGCCGAGGCAGACCGGGGTGGGGTGGAGTGGGGGGCTGGAGTTACAAAACCTAGCTTTTCTTCCTCTTTTCCCATCGCCATCCCATATTTTAAAACTGAAAGAAGAAAGCAGTACAAACTCATTACTCTTAGAAACTCAAATTGCCTTAGATGTGTATTAAGTAAAAGATCATAGGCTTGCTTCACTCCATCCTTCCAGTATATTCTTCAAAGACAACCACTGCTAATAGTTCCTCCCATGTTTTCCAGGAATATTTTTTGGTGGTTTGCCTTTTTTGTAAAATTTATAATTTGGGATTGCAAGCTCATCTTTGGCCTGGCTGTATCTGTGGGAATTGTGGGAGTTGTGATTGAGGGCGTGTCTAGTACCCTCCAAGAAAATGTAATGTGTGTTTCTGCCTAGTCACAGTTTTCCCTTCCAATTTAAACTCCAAATTGATGTGTTTGTATGTCCATGGTTTCAAAGTCTTAGGGGATTTTTTTTCTTAACTCTGTCCCAGTCAAGACAGACAGAATTCTTTGTTGCTGCCGTCTGCCTACTCATAATGTCTTTTCCCTACTTCAGTCTTTGAAAATGTTGCCTTTTTGGAGATTGTTAGGAATCTCTGTTCCAATGGTCTACCTTTGGAGGGCTTAAAGTTTTCCCACCTGTCCCCAGGTGACTGTTGAAACCCAACTTTCCTGATTCCCAGCCATCTCTTGTATGTTCTGCACTTCCCATTTTTTCCCCCATTTAGAAGAAATGAAAATGTCTTGTCAGTCATTGTGCTTTCTCAAGTCTGAGGAGGCAATGGTCTGATCAAGGGTATGTCTAGAACCCTCCAAGAAGGTATAGTGTGTGCTCTGACCTCCTGGGTGCGAACCCTCGCCTTGTGACTCACATACACACACACACAAAATGACTGTGGGTGCTTGCTATTGACTTGGTTCCAATACAATCTATTAATTGGGGATGACAGCAGTTTCTACCTCATAGAATTCTTGCAAGGGTTAATTGAGGCAACGAATGTGGCTGCCGAAGAATATGTTAAGGTCTCAATAAATATTGGCACTAATAATAAATGCTGTGTGTGTGTGTATTTACACCAAAGAGAGCACTGGAGGCTCACTGTCCTGCATCTGGCTTTTTTGCAGTTGTTTGCACATCTGCTCAGTGACTCCAGGTTGTTCCTGGCTGCATACTCCCTGACATTGATGCACCACAGCTTATTTATTTATTGATGCACTAACCAGTGGCCAGTTAGTGGGAATTTTAGATGGTTCTCATTTTTACTATCATCAACAGTATTACAACCAGCACCCTTGTCTTTGTGTCCATCTTGACCATCCACTCAGTCCAGTTTACCTGCAGATTGGAGTCCATGAAGTAGGGCTCCTTGGGGGGAAGGGGAGGAAAAGCCTGTTCCTGAGACAATTGCCCTTCCATTTCTTTCCTTCCCATCCTGACTGCGGTCCAAGGGACGGGGTGGCTGGAAGGGGATGTACCATCACAAGGAAAACAGGAAAACACAAAATTGTGTGTGTGAACATTTCCCCTTCTCTCCTGTCTAACTTTTTGCTACAGTGAAGGATATCTTGATTAGACAGTAATGAAGAGTGTTTTGGACAGCACAAGGCACTAACAGCCTCCCAGGTGCTTACTAAGTGCCAAAGCTGCCAAGAAAAAATTTATTTAGTATCATAACAGGCTTGGTGGAAGCCAAGTTTGCCTTCAGCCATGGCACTGTGAAAACTGGTGAGTAGAAAGAAGGTCAGAGCTTTCATGCCCACTGGAGAGGGCAACCGAGGCAGCTGTGTGGGTAAAACAAGTGTGGTAGGTTAGGAGCCAGGCAACTCGAGGTTCTAAGCCAGCCATTGCCATTGCTGCATTTCTGTGGCCATCGCCAGGTTCTGGACCTTCTGTGGACCTGGGTGTCCTCCCTCGTAAATCAGGACTTGTGATAGCTTTTGAGAGCTGTGGGTAAGACAAATAGGAATGTGTATACAAAGGCCTTAGCCCAGTGTTTAGGACAAATTGAATGCTTAAAAAATTAATAGCTTGTATTATTGGGATTAGGAGTTGCTGCGTATTAAAGAAGATAATGTATATACAATAGAAAAAAATGTCTATGTCATTGTTAAGGCAATGGCAGCTGCGTTAACAGATAAGATTGATGCTTCTGTCATTTAACACAATAAAAGTTTATATCTCTCCAATGTCTGTCTGGCATTGGAGACATTGGCATTCCTGGTTTGGTGGCCCCATATACTCAGGGGTTTGGCCCCCAGTTTCCTTTGTCTTTGGCTCTACCGTCTTCAGCATGTAACTTGCTGTCCATTCCATTCAACAGACATGTGGGGGAAGAGAAGAGGGGACACACAGCCATTCGTTAACCACATCAGCCCCAAGATGATCCACTATTTCTTCTTATAATCTATTGGCTAGGTCTAGTCATGTGACCTTGCCTAGATGCAAGGAGTGATGGGAAATATAGTCCTGGCCTGATGGGCTGCTTCCCAATGGTACGGTAGGGAAATAGAATGAAAGATGGTCACCTCTACTTACCCTGGCATTCTCACTCCCAGGGGGGAAACTGGAAGAGATTTGAGAGTGGGATAGTCCTTCCCAAAGTCATTAGCGGGTAGGAATGGAGGTAGGGAGAGAAGGTAGGTGTCTCTCCTTGATCTGATGGTGATGTTAGTGCTGAGTCACCATCATGCCCTAGACAGAGAGCAATGAGAACAGCGATTTCCTTTGTGATCACACTACATGTTCCAAACTACCCTGAAATAATGTTTTTGCTAATACTATTACTCATGACACACAGATGGGGAAGCTGAGGCACAGCATGGCTATCTGCCATGCTCAGGGTATCACAGGAAAAGAGCGCCAGACCTAGGACTTGAACTCAGATCCGAAGGTGATATGGTCACTTTGGAGGACAGGATTGTGGCAGAGGCATTCACATTCAGGGCTCACTGTCCTGCATCTGGCTTTTTTGCAGGTGTTTGCACATCTGCTC
>NW_004567130.1:7422607-7459969 GCF_000260355.1 Condylura cristata | reverse complement strand
CAGCACCCTTGTCTTTGTGTCCATCTTGACCATCCACTCAGTCCAGTTTACCTGCAGATTGGAGTCCATGAAGTAGGGCTCCTTGGGGGGAAGGGTGCATATATGTTGATGATTGTTATGTCTTCTTGTTGTATTGTCCCTCCACCTCCCCCCAGCAGATTCCAGACCCCAAGTCCTGCTGTACGTGAGCTGACTACATAGACCAGGCAGTGGAAGAACAAAAAAAGAGAGTTATTCTTTCTGGAACCACTGGTTTGTTCTTTGAGCAGTTTAAACATGCCCCTGTAGCTTCACTGACCTGCTTCATTGGCCCCAGAAACCCCTGGGTGACTGTTGAGGGCATTTTGAACAACTAGCTCAAACATGGAGCCAGACACACCAATGAATAAAATGAATAAAAGGTAAAAGTCTAAAGGAAAAATCTGTCTAAATTACAACTCCTTTCACAGTTGTGTGTAGTTGTGGCTTGCAGAGGTTAAACAGAGCCCCTGCTGAATACTAGGCCCTTGTCTGAATCCTCATAGCCCTCATTGACATCTTCACCTGGCAGACGAGGAAACTGAGGCAGTGCCCTGCAGCCTTTCAGGCTGCCCGTGCCTTGCCCGTCTGCTGCCCGTGCTGCCTTTGGCTTGGCTGGGTCCTGCAGCGCTAGGAACAGACAGGGAGTTGGTCAGTCTGTGGGCAGAGGCCACGTGATCACAGGGAGAACCTTCCTTCTCTGGGCAAGCCAACCTTCCTGGGCTCTTGGCCCAAGTCACAAGGGGCTGAAGAGTGGCCTCCGGGCATCTATAATTAGGCCTTGGCTGGCATCAGGGGTGACGGCCTTGTGTCTCTGCTAAAGTAGTTTGAGCCATTGGTACTCACAGGCACTGCTCTGAGGCTTTACACCCCGGCCGGACCCTCACTATAAGCTCTGGGCAGGTGTACTAGACTCCTCCATTTTCTAATGAAGAAACTGAGTCCCAGGAGGAGTACTGCTGAGATCACTTAACTGGCAGGGGATGGACAAAGGAGAGAGACCCCTGTAGCTGCAGCCCTCCATTAGTAACCACCAGGCTCTCTCAATGCATAGTAACTCATGTTTCCAGACCAAAGCAGGGTTTTAACTGAACAGGCTGGAAAGAAGTTGCCGAGGCACTGGCCTCGCTCCTGTGCTTTTCTTTCTTCCTAGAATGTCCATCACTCAGCACTGTTTGTGCTGGGTTCCTTCTCCTTCCTGAGTTTCTGTATGATTGTCACCTCCTCCAGGAAGCCTCCTGGGACCACACTGGCTTCCAATCTGCCTGGGGTGTTTTCTTCTTTGAAATGATCTTTACCTGTTTATCATGTGTCTCTAGATGTCAGCTCCATGAGGGCAGACTATGTCTGTCTTCTCCCCTGTGGCCTCAGGAGCCCAGATTGGCCCATTACAGGTGTCCTATAAATAACTGTCAAGTGAGTGACTAAAGGTGGGGCTCTTCAAGGAAAAGAATCCAGCAGGACGGATGACAGGAGACTGAGAGGAAGACTTGGGTTGTCTAAAGTGGGGGGACTTATCTTCTCCAGTGGCGCGGGGGGCGGCGCAGGGGACAGGGTCCTTTTTGGGAGAGGGAGAGGGAGTCTGAGCTGTGTGCAGTGGGATTCTGAGAGCAGCCACATCCGGGTCTGGGACAGGGTGGCCTCTCTGCCCCAGCTCAGCCCCAGGGACATCACACGAGGAACACTGGGTGGTGCAGCTCCTAGACAGAGCTGGTTCCCAGACTGAGGTCTCGATGTCCTGATGACTTGCTGGCATTTTTCAGTCCTGGCTCTCAGAACCAGGAGGTGGGGCAGCTAGAAGATGAGAAATGGGCAGGACTTGGGCATGAGGAAGGAGGAGTCTTTGTTGTGACTTGGCCAGGCCGCCACCTTTCCCCAAGTTTGACATCTCCATCAGTAAAGAGGTTGAGGTAATGAATGAAGGGTTGATGCTGGACAGGACCCAAAGTCCTTTTTCTTTAAAAAACACAAGATGATTGGCATAGTTCAAAGTGCTGTTCAAGCATGAATGCATTTTATTATCATCACAACCTACAAATAGGGTCCAATCTTTAACCTCACTTTATAGAGAAAAAAGCTGAGGCACAGAGATGTGAAGTAACTTCCTCAAAGCTACACAGTGGTAGCTGGGATTCAAACAGGCTGAGTGCCTGTTCCTTTAGTCTACCATTTCTTTTCATAGAAAAACTGGGGTGTAGAGCAGAGTGCAGGGAGGTGAGAGAATTCACCAGAGTCAGAGCAGGGAACAGAACTGGTGGATCTACTGAAATGCACTGCTGAGGTGGGCAGAGGGCCAGACAGGAGAGGTCTCCTGCTCTATATGTGGGTCAGCTCTCTGGCCAGGGGTTGAAGTCGGGCCTTAGTAGTGATAGTGCTGAGACTTAACTCCTAGGCCACCAGGGAGACCCCAGTCCTCTATTCTGTTGCTTTGTTTTGAACTAAAATGATTGACTTAGGATTACAAGGCAGCACAGTTTGGAAACTCTTAAAAAAGAGGTGGACTTTTTCCATAAGTGAATTCTTACTCAGAAACCTAATATGCAAAATCTAGAAGATGAGATCCACCCTGACCAAAGTAGAAATTGGGGTCCTGGAGACCTCTATGATCAATCCCATAACCCTCTCTCCCTCTTCCCTTAGGGTTTCTGCCTCCATGTCTTGCCTTAAGTCTGCTTCTCTCAAGGATTATCAAAGTCAGAAGTAGATTTGAGCTTTTGGTTGCTATTGTTCCTTGTTTAATGTTTTCTTAGCTCCCAGGACCCTAGCAAATAATATGGGTGTGAATGAAGAGGGTTGGAGGAGGGGGCTTTTAGAAATCTTTCTCCATGGAAGTCCTGATTTCCCTGGGTTCCTGGGGAAACCAGCTCAGGCATCTTCCAGGATTCTGACAATTCAGAGTATTTACCTCCCTTAGACAATCTAATATCCTAAAGATCTTTATTTTTTAACTGAGAGGCAATTTGTACATAATAAAATGCACAAATGTTACATGCTACCCCATATAAATGCCACCCAGATCAAGATATGGAATGTGTCCAAACTCTGACAGTACCTACATGTCCTTTCTAGTGTTCTAAATATTTCTAATCTACTGAGATCCTTAAGATGTCTTCAAATGCCTCTGAGCAGAAGTCAGAACTATAGCTCATGGGCCAAATCTCTACCTCTGCTGTTTTTTTTTTTTTTCTATTCCCTGTTTATTGATGCATAGAGGGCAGAATAGGCCAGAGATTAGGAGCGGTGAGAAGATTCACCAGAGACAGAGTGGGGGGCAGAACAGGCTGACTGACAAAGTACACTGCTGAGGGGAGCAGCTAGCAGGTCAGGAGAGGTCTGCCACACATGTGGGTCACCTCCTTGGCCAGGGGTCGAACTCATGCTGAAGTAGCTTTAGCTTCTTAGTGCTGTGCTTTAACCTGCTGTGCCACGAGGGAGGGCCCCCTCTGCCTGTCTTTATGAATAAAGTTTTATTGGAACACAGCCACATCGATTTGTTTCCATATTGTCTGAGGCTGCTAGTTACAATGGCAGGAGTTGAGTAGTTGCAACAGAAGCTGTGTGGTCCACCAAGTTAAAAAAAAAAAAAAAAAGTGTATCAGGACCCTCCCTGGTGGTTCAGTGCGGAAGGATACAGCATTGCAAGCTGGCCGCAGTCATTTAGTGTGAGTTTGATACCCTGATTCAGAGGTGACTCACCCACCTGTGGCAGACCTCTCCTGACCCACCCGCTGCTCCTCACTCTGTCTCTGAGTGCCTCTCAATCCTCTCACTGACCCTGCACTTCTGGCCTGTACCTCAGTTCTGTATGCACAAATAAATAAATCTTAAAAAAAAGTGTGTCTGTCTTTACAGAAAAGTTTATCATGCCCTGTTTAAAGCAGGAATTTCTTTGATAATGGAATATTCTAGACCCATTCTTTCCAGGCAACTCTGAACCACACGTGGCTATTGACCACTAGAAATGTGGCTTGTTTAAGGAATTACATTTTTAATTTTAGCTAATGTAAATTAATTTACATTTAAATAGCCTCCTGAGGCCTCAGAGGGAAAGGGTTCTACCCAGAGTTGCCTGTCTGTATCTCCGGAGAGAGAGGCTAACGTCTGGGAAGGGACAGTTAGGCACTTAGGATTGGGATCCCCAAATGGCCCTCCAATGTCAGGCCAGCAGCTTTGGGGTTAATGAAGAAGCAACTTGGGACTGCTGGTATTTTCTCCAAAGATGTTGTTTATATTGATAGGTTTTTGGATGATGCTCTTGCGTTAAAAGAGAGAGAAAGAGGGAGAGAGAGAGAGAGGAAAAAAAAAAAAAAAAGGAAAAAAAATCAATGCTTGGTTGATTATACCAGGAAGGGCAGTCGATTGGTGAAAAAGCTGCAGCCGCGTATTGGGAAATAGATTTTTCTGCCCTCCAGACATTAGCTTGAAATTCTTTGAAATGAGGGAGCACAATCTGTGTCAGAAATGAAAGATTAAGGAGGTTAATATGCTGGGCCTCCCCTCCTCCTTTTTAATTTCCACGTCCGGGGTGCCCTTGGCCTCCCGAGGAAGACGCACAGGCCCCACCACGCTCTCCCCAGGCCCCTTCCCCCACGTCTCTGGGGGGCTGGAGGAGCAGAGGCCTCAGTCACCTGCTCCTGGGGCTGAATGAGATGGCAAGAGAGGACGCCTTTGTTCCGGGGGGAGGCAGCTCCAGACCTGGCCACCTTCTTTCTGGGGGCAGGGGACTGACCCCCAGGTCCTAACCCAGCTCATCCCAGATCTGAGGGTCCCTGTGCCGAGGGCCCTGCTTCCCCCAGCCCCCCAACTTCATGCATTACAGATTTGCTTGCATGACATGAAATTCAAATGTGTGAAAATTGAGCAGTAAACTCACGTGTTATAAAGGTGAAGATTTTATCCCCAGCGCTAAACTGTATTATTAAATCCTTGAATTGACCGTGTTTAGGCAAAGTCATTGATAGACTTTTTCTGGAACTTTGTCTGTGTCCACTCAGTTAGCACTTTTCCCTCACAGTTGATCACAGAGCCGGCCAACGTTCGTGCCAAGAAGCAGCAGATTGAAGTGAGAGATTTGCCACTTTGGCTTGTCCTGTGGGGCTTCCTTCTTAGTCTTTGAAATAGCAGGTTTAGGGGACCTGCCCATCTTCCCCTTTGACCAATCCCAGGAGCCTGGACTTCGTTCATTCTGGTACCTTTTACCAAATTAAGGGCAATATGATATTGCTCCATGTGCATGAAGCCTACAGAGCACCAGCAATGCAGAGAGACAGATTTGAGGGGTACGGCTTAGGGATTTGGGCCCTCTGAGGAGAGGTCCATTGCCCCAGGGAGCTGAGGCAGCCACAGGGGATGTGCACAGAGTGTTCAGTGAGATGCCGAAGGGGAGGCTGTGGAATCCTCCTCTGTGGGCAGGACGCACAGACCAGCCTTGCTTTCTGGTCCCCTCATAACCTGCAGCCAAAGACCCTCTCCAGGGGGTGGGCTCTCCTAATCCAGCAGGCCTCTATCCCAGGGTTCTGCTACAGCATTGGGGGTGAGGACTCTGGCTCCTGCTGCTCTGGGCACCCACTGGGAAGAAGTGCTTGTCCAGGGGGACACACATCCTCACCACCAGTGCACCCCAGCGCAGACTAAGGGAGCATAAGACATCAGAGGGTCTTCCTGGTCCTTTCCCTTTGAAGATCGGGTCACTCCTTGCCATGTGGCCATGTGGCCTATGTGTAGTTCCAGCACTGTCTTTTTTTTTTTATTTTATGTATTTTGTACATCATTCTTCATTTCCATACATCGTATGGTTTATCCGCTCATGTTTGGCCTCCAAGGAGTTCCCACCACCAGTTCGCCTGTGCAGAATCACCACAGTCCCCTGCAGCACCTTCTTTCTTTCTTTTTTAAAATACATTTTATGGCCCTCCCTGGTGGCGCAGCGGGTTAAAGCACTGCACTGAGAATCTAAAGCCGCTTCCGCATGAGTTCGATTCCCGCCTGCCCTGGAGGAGACCACATGGTGTGGCAGACCTCTCCTGACCCGCCCGCTGCTCCCCTCAGCAGTGTACTTCATCAATCTACCTGTTCTGCTCCCCACTCTGTCTCTGGTGAAGCCTCTCACTGCCCCTGAGCCTCTGGCCTGTACCCCAGTTCTGTATGTACAAATAAATAAATCTTTAAAAAAAAATACATTTTAAAAGATTTATTTATTTATTTGTGTATACAGAACTGGGATACAGGCCAGAGGAGCAGGTGTGGTGAGAGGATTCACCAGAGACAGAATGGGGAGCAGAACAGGCAGATCGTCAAAGTACACTGCTGAGGGGAGCAGCGGGCGGGTCAGGAGAGGTCTGCCACACATGTGGGTCACTGCTGTGGCGGGGATCAAACTTGCACTGAAGCACTGCAGTGGGCTTGAAGTGCTGTGCTTTAATGCACTGCCCTACTAGGGAAGGCCCACAGCACCTTCTTTTAAATAGTACCACTTGGCATTCCTGGGTATTGTCTGTCTCTTCTCAGGTGGGAAGCTCTCCGAGGGCAAGAATGATGCGTAGTTTTACTCTCTATAGAGCTCTCTCAGGTTCCTTTTGGTGTTCCCTGCTGTGTTCCCAGAACCTGGCAAGGGCCAGGACTGTGCAATAGATATTAGGTCCATGGACGAATGCATGGAGTCACTGCAAAGGGCGAAACGGTGGTGCTGGCCAGGCACTGTTTGCCAGGCGCTGCTCCAAGTGCTTCCCTGTATTAACTCAAGGAGAAAGTAAGTAGCACAGAGACTGGCATTCAAGAATGGCTTCTTGATGCCTAGGAACACAACTCCACTGATAGTCCTGAGGTCTGCAGGCTGCTCCCTGTATCACCAGTCTGTTGTAGCCTAGGTGGAGGCTATCCGAAGCAAGTGGCCAGTCTTGATCTGCAGGGATGGGGGCCTCTCTGCTGGCACCTCTCGGGAAGCTCAAATCTCCTGTGCCCACTTTTACCTGGAACCAGCAAGTCGAGGAATCTCAGTCAGCCTGCCTCTTGAGCTGCACATTTTAGCCTGGAGAACTTGCCTCCTGTTATTTCAGCTGCGTGGATGAAAAAGGACAAGCAACAATTGGCACTGGGTTTCTTGAGCAAACAAACGGGAGTTGGGACTCTGTACCATCCATTTCAGCTGGATGGCATGTGAAAGATCATTCCTGCATTCCTTCCATGCTTGTGGCAGAGTCTGGCTACTGTTCACGAGACCCAATTCCCTCTCTTCCAAGGAACATCTCCCTCCTTCCTTTGCACTTAGGTGCAACCATGTGATTGGGTTCTGGCTAGCAGAATGCGGACAGAATGACATAAGCCCCATTTAGGATCGACTCTTAAGTGCCTCAATGCCCAAGGCCTCTATTTCTCCCCTCCTTCTTACCAACTGAATGAGAGATTCTGAGAACCTAGAGAAGGGAAGAGCCACAAAATGGAAGGAAGCTGGGCCCTTCAGTGACAGTCTACTGGTGGAGAATTCGTATTGTCTTCAGAGGAAAGGACCAAATTATTGTGTGAAGCTATTGAATTGGGGGCTTCCCTGTCCACATCTAGCTCTCCAAACTGATACCACTCATTTTGCAAATACTTTCTGAGCACCTGCTATGGGCCAGTCAGTAGGCTAAGCTCTGGGGATTTAGTAGCGAATAAGGTAGATAAATGTCCTGTTCCTGGGGAACTTCTGCTTTAGTTGGAGAGACCCAGAATAAACAAGAATTTGAGATCATTCAGATATTACAAGTACAGATAAAAAAAGAAAGCAAGACAATAAGAAAATAAACAAAAGAAAGCAGGAAAATGGTTTGCAGGAGGATTGCATTCTTTAATTAGGTGGTTAGGGAAGCTTCCCTTGAAACTTGTATTGAAATTGGAAGGCGGGTAGAAGCTGGCTTTGCTAGAATCTTCAGGAAGCGCATTCCAGGCAGGGAGCAAGGCCCTGAGGTGGAAACACGAAGGAGGCCAGGGAGGCTGGGGGAATGGGGAAGGGAGGAAACTGCTTTGGAGAGGGGTGTGGGAGTCAGATCCACAGAACCATGGAGAACACAGAAAACTATCTGGATCCCAGCCAAGAATATTTAGAATATCTATGAGCCATGCATGGTGTTAAACAGTGAAGATAAAATGATGAGAAAAATAGATGCTGTGCAATTCTGGTGCTCAGATTCTAGGTAAATAGCTACCCATATGACACTTGAATCCTTTCCTCAACCATCTCTTCAAAGATGCCTTAGCTTTTTTGCCTCCTGGGACAGGAAACTCACCAACTTGGAACCAAGCCACTGCCTCTCATGCTCAAAGTCCCTCCTTAAACTGCCTTCTGGAAACTTTCACATTACTCACTGACTCTGGGAGTAAATAAGCAAGCCACACCTTCTCTCTTATGGAAGCAGGACTATTGTGTGCCAGGCATCAGCAACACAAAAGAGAGTAAAACAGGCCTTACTGGCAAGGAGCTCATGGTTTCATAGGATAGATGAGAGAGGTCTGCTTGGATCTCATATAGCTTATTATCATGCACTGTACTATTAACTCATAAACACCAGTTTGCCTTAGCATGAGGAAGGAAGGAAGTAGAGGGGCCGTTCTTCTACAGTGACCTAAGAAGAGCATTGTGGAGGAAGAGGTATTTGAACTGACTGGAGAGCAGAAGAACCCAGAGGAGGTAAAGTGAGGTCACATGTGCTCCCCAGGAGTTGGCGGGTATGACTATTTGTTCAGGGTAAGTCCCCACTCCGCTGGGGACTGTGACCTGATACTCCAGTGTGCTAACAGATAGCTTCATCCTTCCTCATTTCAAATGGCCACGGGGCACGCTGTGTTCTCTGCCTCAGGAATGGTTGTAAAAGCAAAAGAAGAAGAACAAAGAGTCAAGCTGTGGTTTTGGACTTCAAAAATCTATTTTAAGTCAGTAGAATCTGGCTTTTGAGCCTCAAGTGTATGTCTTGAGAGACCCGGGACACACCATTTAGAATGCCCTAGACAGCATGGGAGAGGGAGATAGTCCTCCGGGAAAGGTGGTTATTGTCATTCCAGAAGAGAGGGCAGTTCCTGGGCTGAGGGAACTGGGAGGGTTTGGGAGATGAGTGAACCACCAGCAGGGCCGTGGGAACCTCATCTAGTAAGCAGAAGGTGTGGGGCTGTAGAGGAGCAAATTCTCTCTTGAGGGGATTGACTAGAGTGAAAAAAGCAGCAGCTGATATCTCTCAAATAACCCATTATTTGAGTCTGGATGTTTGTTCTTACCTCTGGCTATTCCTACACTTCATCTTAATGCTCTAATGTCAGTCCAGGGTCTACTGGAAAGATCGTCTTTTCTGCCAGATTTGCCACTCTGAGGGGAGAACCTGCCTGAGAAAATAGGCAATCAAGACGAAAAATGATTTGAAAGAGGCAGGTGACATGTTGGCATTGTGAAGACCCTGGATCCAACCATACCTTAAGCTGTGCATTCAAGACCTATGCTGATATGTGAGGAAGCTACTATAAATTTGGCTTCTATCATTTGTCACTCAGATTCCTGATATAACATCTAGTAGTCAGGTAGGATGCTTCCTGATTTAAGTCTCCCCTCAACCCTGTGAACTGGGGTGCAGTCTCATTGTACAGATGAAATAATTGAAACTCAGAGAAGGGCTGGAATGAACCCAGGCTGTGTTCTGGAGCAGGATGACTCTGGGTGGAGTCATGAGGGGAGGTTAAAGCATGCCCTGCTCTGTAATTCAGACCCACTCCATGCCCCGATGTGCTCCTCCTGTGGGTTGCCCTGCTGCCAATGTCACAGAGAGAATGTGGGAGCAGGGGGTTGCCTGGGGTGTGCGCAGATCTCAGAAGAGAGCCATTAGGCAGGAGCGAGCCGCGGTGCACATCTGGATGGGGGAGCGAAGCAGATGGCCCATCTGACTCCACCGCATCGTGTAAGTTTATGGCATCGGCAGGTTCTCCTCCCTGCTGCGTTTATAGGGATGTCTTCAGGATTTCCTTTTTGATATATGAGAAAGTCTCCTCGGCTGTGGCCCCCTCCACCAGAGGGTAATCGGTGAGTAAATCATTGCAAACCAGCCGCAAGTGTTTGTGCGGGCCCCGTGCCCTGTGCATGCTTTGGGATAAATCTTCTGAATAAATGTGCTCGCGCGTGTGACCCTTGGGACCAAACAGCATGAAAAGGTCAAGTACAGAGGCAAAAGGGAACTTGTCCTTTGCTCTTGCGCTGGACCAGGGGACAAAGCAGGAAGGAGAGAGTCGGAGGGTAGGTTGGTTTCCTAGGGTTGCTGAATCAAAGCACCACACAGATTGGGGGGCAGACAACAGTGGACATGTATTGTCCCAAGCTCTGGAGGCTACAAGTAGGAAACCACAGTGTCCATCAGGCTGTGTTTCTTTTGAAGTTACTAGCGGACAATTCTTCCTTACGTCTCCCAGCTTCTGGTGGTTGCTGGGAATCTTTGGCATTCCTTGGCCATCCTTGGCTAGCAGACGCATCACTCCAGTCTCCCTTATTTTTCCCTTCTCTCTCCACCCCCCACCAGTCCTTGTGTGTCTCTGTCTCCAACTCTCCTTCACTTCTTTTTTTATATATATAATAGTTTATTTTCACACCATTTGGAACATTTTTTCATCTCCATTGTAATCCCCATGGGTTACCCATCACCGAGTCACCCATGTGCTATCACCATAGTTCTCCCTCATTTTTATGAAAACACCAATTACCAAACCAGGGCCCCTTCTAACCAGTAGGATGATATTTTAACTTGATGACCTCCCAAGCATTATATTTCCAAGTAGAGTTACATTCACATTCTGAAGTTTTGGGTAGACATGAAATTTGGGGACTACTTTTCAGTCCACTCCAGAAAGTACAAGGTATTTCATGAAGAACTGACTTGTTTGCAGGTAGGAGAGGCTTCAGAATGTGCACCTGCCTATTTGGGGGGGATTTCCTCAAGGTAGCAAATCTCATAGAAGCTTCTGCTTGTTTTAAGAGATAGTTAGGTCCCACTAGGGTCTATGGAAGCTGAATAAAACATAGCTTCTACTAAGCATGTCCTGTAACAAGTCACATTCTCTGTAACACCCATCACTGGGTGTTCTGGGGCAGTTCTGCTAGAAATGAGTCCTGAGGCCACCAGAGATCATGTGTCAGAATGTTCACAACAGAATCATCATCTCAAGTGGGAACTGGAATTATCAAATGGCCACTCGGTAGGCTGCAAAGACAGCCACATTTCCCTGCAGGTCATCCTACTAAGAGGCAGCGTCTCTTTCCTCTCCTCTCGACTTGGAGCTGGTCTATGGATTGCTGTGTCTGATAGAATGTGGCCTGCTCCAAGCTGAGGTTGCAAAAGGGCTTGCAAGCTTCCCTGGGCTGTGCAAGGGGTTTTGAAGACACCACTGGATGAAAGGTCCAGGCCAGTTGACCAGAGGACGAGAGATGAGTTTTCCCAGCCGTCTTCATCCGGGACCTACCAACCACATCCTCAGACGATAGCTAAGCATGAGTACCCAGCCAACATCAGGCAAGTCCGGCTCAGACCCAGAGAAGCACCCAACTCTTCCCTGTCCAAATCTTCCCACAGCTGCATGTGTTAAATAAAAGGCTGTTTTGGCCATCACTGAGGGTGGGAGGGAGGGGAGGGCATGCTTTGTTACACAGCAACGGTTAATTGATACATGACCAAGAGTGAAATGCCAGCATTGTGATATAGTGGCATGTGGACTCACAGTGGGAGAATGAATGAAGTGTGGTCAGGTGAATTTCAGAGACCCTGCCTACACAGCTCATACAGCAGAGTCCATAGGACAGATGCCGTTTATGTCCAGAGGTAGATGAAAGCAATCCACAATAAGTCGGGATAGTGGTTGCACTCAGGGCACAGTGATGAAGAGAGGAGACTTCTGGGAGCTGATTGGACCGAAACTTTTGCTTGGTGGATGCCTTTGTTGAGCAGTTCACTTAGGATATGTGCAGTTTTGTGCATGCAATTCATCCTTTGGTGGAGATTAAACAATGCCAGCCTCTTTTTCTTTTCTAACTGTGGAGATCCAGTGGGATCACATCTTATTCGGAGGACAGGTGAGTAAGGGGAAAACCATCTAGTCAAGCACCCTTGAGAGCCCCTTGGGAAGCTATGACGTTGGAGCCAATGCCCATCACTCCATACATCCAACACAGCCAGCTTCTCCTCCTGCACCTGGACAAAGTTCTCTGCCCTCAGACTCAGGTGCAGTGGATCCTTGTGTTTAGCCACACGCTGTGGCTCTCACAGACGGTGTTGCAGCCAGTGCTCACACCAGAGAGACGTGGGGACAGAAGTGCAGCACTGCAGAGTGTGGTGTGGAGCTCCCGCACCCTATGACCTCTTTTGGAGGGGACAAATGCGTTTGGTTGTGTTGACCATAACTAAATTTAACTGAGTTAAGCTAAAGTCCTGTATGATGCAAATACCAGCATATTAAGGACTTAAACTTGATAGCCTGCTCTTTTCAACTTTGCCTCAATAATCCCTGCACCAAATGGAAGGTTGGATGTTTTTGTCAAAAACCTGTTTCTGGCCCTCCCTGGTGGTGCAGCGGGTTAAAGCACAGCACTGAGAATCTAAAGCCGCTTCTGCATGAGTTCGATTCCCGCCTGCCCCGGAGGCGACCACATGGCGTGGCAGACCTCTCCTGACTCGCCCGCTGCTCCCCTCAGCAGTGTACTTCATCGATCTGCCTGTTCTGCTCCCCACTCTGTCTCTGGTGAAGCCTCTCACCGCACCTAGCCTCTGGCCTGGACCCCAGTTCTGTATGCACAAATAAATAAATCTTTAAAAAAAAAAAAAAACCTGTTTCTGTTGCGGTCTTAAGGTGGTTCTGGGTAGGTCACGTGATTTTTCAGGGTTTCAGCGTCCTCATTGGTAAATGGAGAGAGAGGGGTGGACTTGCACAAAAGGGCTCCCTCTGCCACTTGGAAAGTGTGGTTCTGAGCTGTCCTTTGGGAGATAAAAACACCCCATGGGGGCTCTCCCTGGGGTGAGACCTCTCCTGACCCCTGCTCTGTTCAGCAGTGTATTTCAGTCAACCTGCTTGTTCTGATTCCCACTCTCTGGTGAACCTTCTCACTGCCCCTGGCCTGTACCCCTGTTCTGTATGCATAAATAAATAAATTTTTGCCAAAAGCCCCATGATCTAAGTCCTAAGGGTCGCCATAGATTTTGGGGTTGCCCTTGGACAGTGCTCCCTTTTCTGGCCTCCCTCCTCATCTGTGCCATGTGGCTTAGTCCCAAGGGTTTCTTTTTGCAGGTATTGGATGGGGGGGGTGAGCAGGAGAGGGGCAAGGCTACAGAAGAGGGCCAGCGTCACCAAGTGCAGGAGGGAGAGATGGCTCGGATCAGCAGCAGTCACTCTGCAAGATGGAAGGCGAATTGTGGGCACCAGGCCCGTGGCTTGGGGGCAGGAGCAGGGTCGGCACTCTCCAATGGGTTGGCTTCCCCCCGCTTTTGTGGACTTGTGTGGTGGCGTGGCCTGGCTGGAGGGTGGGTGATTCCATCTTCTGAGGATTGGAGGGGGTGACTCCAGCTATTGTGGACTGGGGGTGGGTGGGTTAGCAGAGACAGTGAAAAGAATGGAAGGGAAAGAGAGTGAGAGGGACAGACAGATGCAGGGGCCAGAGAGACAACCCAGACCCCCAGCCACCCAGCAGACCCTTACTGGGCACCTAAGGCGCCAGGCAGAGAGAGAGAGAAGGAAAATGGAAAATAGATACAGAGTAAGAGGGAAGAATAAATAGGAGGAAAATAGACAAGGACAAAAACTGAAACACATTCATTCCACTCGTCTCATAAATATTTATTGAGCATCTAGGCTGTGGCGGAGGCAGATTCAGAGAGAACAGGGGGTCGGGTGGGTTGATTCCATGGCTGGGCAGTGCCTTCCTAGCTGGGACGGATTGCTATGGAAACCCCCCCACAGAACCAGTTTTCCTGACCGCAAAGTCCAGGCTCCTCCCTTGGACGGATAGGCCGAGGCTCACAACCTCCCACTCCTCTGGTGGCCCCTCACAGCCTTACCTGGGCCTAGTTCAGCAGCACAGGGGTTCCCAAGCTCAACAGAAGTACGGGGGAGATCCTCAAAGGAACTGGAGCCCGGGGCCCTAACTCTGGCAATTGACTGTGGGTTGTGGCCCTCGGCCCAGGAATCTGTATTTTAGCAGAGACTGCCTCCTGGAGCTCTGTAGCCAGGGGGTCCCAGGTGGTGGACACGTGTCCCCGGGGGGGCCTCCCCTGGGGAGCCTTTTGCTGTCACAGTCACACACGTCCTTTTGCAAACACACACGGCCCATGATTGATTCTCTGCCGTTCCCCTCACAGCCCAGCAGGTCTGATTGAATGGCCGACATGCTGCCCCAACACCCTGCTGGAACCACTTCCCTGCCCTCTGCCCCGGAAGTCTTTTGTTTATTTTTAGACACAGCCTTTATGTCCATCTGAAAGGCCGTCAGGCCTCCCTGGAGCCGCCCTAAAGCTGGAGGCAGACTGGAGATTGTCCTGGGCTGGGGATGCTTTTATGGGGCACCTTGACACCAAGGTGGAACTGGCTGGGAGGGTCGGTTGGTGGCTGGACAGAGTCCATCCAGGGAAGATGCCCCAGGTGTCTGGCATCAAGGTGGCCCTAGACTTATCTGAGTATTTGTCTGGTGTGAGGATACTTCCTTCCATCTTTAGACTGTGAGTGACTCTTGGACTCCTCTGTCTCATCCACGCCCGCTACTTGTTAAGCATCCGCGGAGAGCCCAGCCTGCAGTTCCAGGATCTTCCTTCTCTGCCTGCGGAGTGAAGCCGTGGGCAACCTGTGTTGGCAAAAGCCCAGGCTTTGAAATATAACAGATGAGGACTTAAGTCCCAGCTCCACCCCTCCCCCCACGCCTCCTCATGCTTATCTTCTAAGTGGGGATGAGAATGCTTGCCGGAAAGCCTGCCGGGAAGGATGACTGGGAGGGCCCCTGACACCTTGGACAAGAGAGAAGCAACCTTCACTGGCCAGGCACACAGTAGGCGCACTGGGCCTCTTCCTCCCAGCACCTTGCCCCACGCCCTCCTCTCCTGGATGCCATCATCTGGCCTCCTCACTCCCTGGCCTTGTGCTGTAGGGAAGGGAATTCCGGCCACGACTCTCCAACGCTGGGTTCTGATTCTCAGTTTACTGTATGCTACTGTGTGACCTGGAGCAAATACCTGCCCCTCTCTGGTCTGGGCAGATCATTTCAAAGGTACTTTGTCATGCTGTGTGCCCTGTGGTGAGTTCCTGGGGGGCGCCAGATTCAGTTGTCCTTTTTGCTGTGTTTTCAGTTTTTCTGGGCACACAGTGAGTGGGGAAATGAGATGATGTGACGATGGGCATGAGGTGAGTGGGTCAGTAGCAAGGCTGGGCCCTGTGGGCTGCAGAAGGGGGCTCCTCCCGGGGCCTCAGGCCTGAGTGGGGCTGGGGCGGGGACAGGCTGGACTGTTTTTCACAGAAACCCCTTGACCCAGTGCTGTCTCTGTAGCCTCAGTGTCTACTGGGAAGGCGCAAAATGGGGATGAAGTGAGATTGGGGGGGCAACTGGCTACCACCCCAACCCGCTGGCGGCGGGCTGAGAGACAACTGGGCCTGTTTTTGTCTCTTCTCCTGGGGACCTCACTCCATCCCCCTTCCTTCCTTTCTGGGTGCAGCAGGCCCAGCAAAGATGGCCCCAACACCACCTGTTACTGCTTGCCCCTCCCATCCTTTCACACATCCAGCCACCCACTTGCCCACCTGCTCCCTGGTCAATCCATGGCACTGGCCTTGCCAAGCCAGGCCTGCACAAGGCTCTGGGGTGCATCAGGGAGGAAAACAGTCCTGTTTTGCACTTCAGGGGCTCCAAGCCCAGTAGACCCCTAAATAGACGGTGATGATAATTCAGGGTGTTGGGGGCCACAGTGGGGACCCATAAACCCAGTGGGATTCCACAGGACGGGTGGCTGCAGGGAGGCTGCCTGGAGGAAGAGGCGTTTAGGGAAACACCTACAGGAGCAAACCCAGCAAGGTGTGGTGAGATGGACGCTTTCTGAGTGGGGGGAACAGCGTGTTCAAAACTGAGCGTGGTGCTCTAAGGAACTGAAAGCAGTTCAGAAATGACTGGAAATGGGAAACCATGTAAGGAGACAAAGGCACTCACCTTTCCCATACGCATGAGCTCTCTGCGTCCTTCCTCACGTGCTCCACCCCCCACTTCACAGACAAGGAACTGAGCCCAGAGAGTGGACACTTGACCCAGCCCCAGCTCCACAAGCCCTTCTCGCCAGGACAGACAGCCCAGTTCCTGAGGCAGGAGAAGCACGGTTGACAGGCTTCCTCCCAGAGCTCCCCCGAGCTGGGCTGAAGGCCCCGGGGAGGCCCCTCGGGTGGGGGTGAGGCGTGGGAAGGCTGCAAACTGGTTTGGGGCGGTAGGGCTTTCCTGTCACTGCGGTGGCCCCTGCTTTGTCCTCATGTGTCACTGAGGAATGCAGCTACAGTCTGGATAAAGGCAGCTTTGTTTGGCGGCCTTAGGGGGGCGGGGGTGAGGACAGGGGAGGAACATGGCCAGGAAAGGGTTACTGTCCCTCTGTTCTGGCTGGCCCCAGCCTCAGGCCTGGGTTCTGGGCAGGAAGCACCTAAGCCCTGTGGACACCCACATCCTCTACTGTGCCTTTAATGCACTTCCTGCCTGTGGGTGAGTAACTTCCCTTTCTCTGAACCTCAGTTTCCACATCTGGGCAATGGAATCATCTACCAGCTTCTATAGGTTTTCTGGCTTCAGTCAAATAAGTCACTTGGTTGATGATATCTGCAAGGTCGACTGATGACTGAGAAAAAGGTAGCCCAGAGGGGTAAAGTGACCTGCCCAGGGACATACAGGCGGGCCGTGAGGAGAAAGACTGGTGCTTGCTGAAGGTGGGTGGGCAGGAAGAGGGGGACCTGCCTGTCTTATCCGCAAGCAGCTGGACCCCAGCCTTCTGCTTTGTGAGGGAGCGCACAGCACTGGCATTTACTTGCTTGGGGAAGCATCGTGAGGGCAGGTGCTGGCTTTGCTCTGGTCACCACTGCCCCCCAGTGCCCCAGAAGGGGGACCGTAAAGCCTGGTGGTTCCAGCAGTTCCCTGGGACCAGGAGGCCACCTCGGGGCTATGTCACCGCTGGGTGGTCCCAGCCCTTCCCGTGTCTCAGCTTCCCCTCTGTGAAATGGATCTAATATGGGCACTGCCACAGCGGGTGGGGGGCACATTCCAAGAGAGCAGGCTGAGTCAGCTCAGAAGCTTGGCACTGGCAAGCTGGATTAGTGGGACAATGGAGATCGGCTTGCTGGCTGCACACAGGATTTTCTCAAGGTCAGGGTCTGCCGAGGGTGAGCTGGGACCAGCTCAGGCTCCTCCTGGCTCTTCCTGCCCAGGAAGGAAGGGTGTGAGCGCTGGACGCGCGCGGCCCTAGGGTGTGACGCTTGAGTAAAGAAGTAGGCAGGGGGAGCTGCCCACTCTGCCCTTTGGGGAGGAGGTGTCATGAGGGCTGGAGCTCTGGGACATGGCCCTCTCCCCGTCCCCACAGGGACAGACACAGGCAGGCAGATGGGGGAGGGCCGAGCACACTTAGTCATGGCCCAGATATAGCCTTGGCCCAGGGGTTACACCTCGGTCTTCTCCCTCCCAGCAGCTGCAGCCAATGCCATGAGGCCAGGTCTCACTGCTCAGGAGGGGACCTGAGCCTTTGCATCGAGGGGATTCAGAAACCCCGAGAGGGTAAGTGACTTACCTGCAGTCACACAGCAAGCAAGAGGTAAAGCCATTCACTCGCTCTCTTCCCTACCTGCAAAAATTTCTGGAGTCCTGGGGCTAGTTAAGTCCTTCGGGAAGGGCATTCTCGGAGCATCTTGCTATGCCCAATTGTTGTGGTCAAATCCTGGTTCTGTGCCTTGTGTGACCTTGAACAAGTGAAAGAACCACTCTGTGCCTTTGTTTCCTCAGCTGTGAATTGGGGAGTCACGGGGCTTCTAGCTAGGAACTGGGATTGGGGGGGCGGATTGGCGATGAGCTCATCCATGCAGAATGTTTCTGGGGTGCTCAGGGAGTATTAACTGCTAAGAGGGCGTGGGGCAGAAAGGTTGGGAGGGGATGTCTGGGGTCCAGAGAGGGAGGCTGTGGCCCACTCTGAACCCCAGTTTGGGATTTGACTTGACACTTGCTGTGAGGTGAGTGGCTGTGGCCGGGGTAAACTAGAGGACTTCACAGACAAAGCCAGGTTCAA
The DNA here is from genome assembly GCF_000260355.1 of Condylura cristata. Taxonomy (NCBI): domain Eukaryota; kingdom Metazoa; phylum Chordata; class Mammalia; order Eulipotyphla; family Talpidae; genus Condylura; species Condylura cristata. Next base: position 7,441,676 of record NW_004567130.1, on the reverse strand, counting down.
AGGTGATCTTGAAGGGCGTCAGGAAGACCAGGACTGTGCGGAGTCTGCCGAGCACAGGGCCGGGGCTCCCTGCAGAGGTTTCATGCCACAGATGCAGAGTGTGTATCCGCCCATTTTACAGATGAAAACACTGAGCTCTGGCATGAAATGCTGGGGATGCGAGAACCTGCTGCTCCCGGCAATTCCAGAGCCTTTTACTTTATCCCACTTGTGTCTGCTCATGCCTAATGTCTCCTCACCGAGCTCCAGCGAAGGGTCTGAGGCAATCTGTGGTAAAACACAGGAGCTGTTAATGTCGACACTGAGGGAGAACTCTGGGGGATTACCTGGTCTGGGAGCTGCGTGGCTTTCGACAGGCCGCCGGGGCTGTGTGGCTTTTGACAGGCCGCCGGGGCTCTCTGGTCCTGGCTCTCCGGCAGAGACAGGCTTAGAGCGCTCAACCCCTGCCTGCACGCCGCCCCTTTCCATCAGGCTTGCCCACCCCACCCTCATGCCCCTCGGTGTCTGAGCTAGAAGCAGTCATAAAAAATAAAACCACAGGCCCCCAATGTGCTTGCCGGCTTCTCAGGCCTTATTTTTTTTGGCCGCTAAGGAGACTAATAAATGGCTTGCCACTTGACGTAATCATTAAGGGCTCCACTGAGCTGTGGGCAGCGCTTCCTCCCCTCCTTGGCCAGCCCGGGGCGCCCAGCCACCGAGGGTGGCAGTGATGGATGGTGTCATCACGGGGCTTGCCCGGGGGGCGGGGGGAGTGCGGGCGGCGGGCAGGCCTGGCGCTCTCTCCTGCGGGCTCCTGGACTATTCATTACGGGAAGGGGGAGTTGATGTGTGGGGATGACAGCCGGCTTCCAGAAGGGGCATGAACGGTTCCAGGAGGAACCTGGGCCCTGGTGGGCGTAAAGACCAGTGTTTGGGTGCAAGGAGTCAACGGGTGGGGAGCAATAAACAGATGAAGGGGTGATCTCAGTAGCAAGTGATCCCAGAACACATGGGACACATACTTTGAAAGGTCATACAACTGGTAATATTTTACAAATTTTAATTTCATAGATGTGTGCTACATTGATGGCAGAATGTTTGCAACTCTCTGGCCCTCTTTACATACACACGCTTTTCCAGGTCTTTCTGTGGCTTTTCAGATCTTGCCGTCAAGAGGGGAAAGTGGTTATTTGGAGCTTCAGTGACGGGCCAAGCGTAACTCATAACTTGGAACTTAATAAATGCCCCCAAAGTGCTGATCCCTTCTCTGAGCTTATGACTGGCGCAGTAACACACGGGGAAGCTTATTTATGGGCTCAGCTTTGGGGACTAATTCCTTTGGAAATCTTAAAGCAGTTGTTTCTTGTGGACAAAGATTTATCAACAGGGATGTTCTCTGCAGCATTGTTTATAGTGAACAAACAGAAAAAACCCAAATGACCAATGCTCAAGAAAGCACGTTACTAATTTTATTACTGCTGCTTGTTTGTGAATTTTTACTAGTATCACTTGAATCAACTAAGCCATGGCTAGCTTTGTTGAGTTCTGAAAGCCAGCTTTTAGGTGAGAATTTATTGGCATTAAATGTCCAGGCTGTTAAATGAAAAAATTCAGATTTAAAGTAGAATTATAGGGTCCCAATTCTTGTGAAAAATCATTCTTCCTCCCTCCCTTCTTCTCTCTGCCCTCTCCCCTCTCCCCCTCCAGCTTTCTCCCCACCCACTCCCGCTCCCTCCCAAACCCTCCCTCTACCCTCCCTCCTTCCCCTCAGTCTCAAACTGTGCAAAGAAAATTGTCTGGAAGGAACAAAGTCAAAGGCAGTCAGGTCTGTCCCTGATGGTGGTGGTATGTCTGTTTCCTTCACACTCACATTGTTTTGGAGATTCTTTCATGAGAAGATTCTTTTTAAGTGCACCCCATGTATGCTTAGTTCTCAAGAGGAACCATAGGCACCATCACCATCCCCATTTCACAGATGACAGTGCTGAGGTCAAGTGGAGCTCAACAAGTGTGATGTAAGTCAGTGAATGAATGAATGAATGAATGCAGCCGGCAGACTGTGGCCTGCAGGGGGAGGGGCCTGGAGACATTCAGTGAGAAGACAGGAAGGAAGGGGGTATTGGTGTCTCCCCCAACCATCCGCTCTCCTCTCTGAATACCCCCCAACCCCCAATTTGAGCTCCATTCTTCCTCTGTTTGGAGAGAGACAGAGACTACCTGCCGCCTTATGCTGGAGTCACATGCTGTATTTTCCAGACCGGGAGGAACCCTGAGAAATTATCTGGTCCTCCATCCTCAGTTGATTTTTAGTTTTCTTTTTTTAAAAATAACTTTTCACTTCGATGAACAAAGAACTACTCACTGGAAAAATTGAAAAATGATAGAAGTGTGAAAGAACTGGACAATGCCCCCCACCCCCCACGCCCCCAATTTCACCATCAGAACAATGCAGATGGATGTTTGGGTGTGCGTCTCCCAGAGGCTTTGCCACTCTGGTGTTCCTTTGCGTGGTTGGCCTCCCGGTGGATGCGAAACCTTGTCGTCTGCTGGTCTGTGTCACGTCAGTACAGAGTCACATGGACAACACAGCAGTGGGGTCCTGCTGACCCACGGCATGGGTCCTTGCGGTGCGAGCAGCTCCACAGTTATGTAGAGAAAGGGCAGCAGGGGAGGGGTGGGAGTCCATGGGGACACCACCCTGTGTCGGGTTAGATTTGGTGGCAGGCGCCTATTCCAAAAATTCAGATTATAAAGTAGAACTACATGATCCCAACTCTTGTGAAAAATCATTCTCCCTCCCTCCCTCCCACACTCCTTCCTCCAGCCCTCCCACTTTCCTTTTCTCTCCTTCTCTACCTCCCCCTTCCTTCCCCAGCCTCCCCACTCTGTCTCCCAACAAAGGTGCTGAGCCCACATTTGTTGAGCTCCTTTTGACCTATGGCTTTCATCAAAAAGGAGAAGTCCTCTGTTCCCAAAGGTGTGATCTGTTCACCAGCTCCCAGAAAATCGAGAGCTGACTTGGGTTGGGCGCCAGGCCTCTTTCTTCATGAGCTTATTGGACAATCATTAGTAGATGCCATTTGTATATCAGGAGCTGTGCTGGGCCCTGAGAAGTCAGTGCTGAGCCGGGCAGACTTGATGTCTGTGCTCCTGCAGCTTCTGCTCCAGGGGAGCTGGGAATCCTGGTCATCAGGCAATTGATCAGAGGATTGATCTGGTCAGCTTGTGATGGGGGAGACTGCAGATGGAAGCTTTTGCAAATGAAGGCCGAGGGGAGGTGGAGGAGAGAAGAGCTAGGTGGGGAGGGCGGGAAAGGTTCTCTGGGAGGTGACCTCTGAGCTGAGGCTAGGGCCTGGGAGGAGATGTGAAAAGGATGAGATCCGTGAGAAGGGCAGAGGGATGACAGGACAAAGGCCTGCAGGCCAGCTTGGGGCACACCGTCTCAGGGGCCGCAGTAAGAGGCTTGTGGCTCAGAAGGGCTCCCCAGCCTGCCTGAGGGTGGGAGATAGTGTCACGGGTGGACCCATAGACTGCCACAGCCTAGGGCCCCAGCACATGTGGGGTCCTGCACTGCCCACCTCACCACAGGGAGATGAGAACAAGTCCCTTGTCTGACCTGGCTATGGGCTTGCCCTGCAAGTCCTCCTGGCTGGTATCAACCAGAGCCAGGCTGGCTCGCTCCTGCTTCGCTCAACCTCTCAGGGACCCAACTGATCTCAGTGCTGTGGCAGGAGGAGAACTGATGACCATAATTCAGGGGGCTCTCAAGCTAGGACAGAGCTCAAATCAAGTGCCTGCCCTCAGGCCCGCCAGCTCACACCAGCCCCGTGTGCTTGACTCAGCAGACGCTCAGAGCCACATCGCATATGGGGGTGCAGCTGATGTCTGCGGCCCCCATATGTTTCACCCTGGGCTCTGCTCTCAGATCCTGGAGATGCCTACTATTGATCAGAGGAAAGGACCTGGGAAGGGTGTTCCTGCCAGTGGAAACAGCATATGCCAAGACCTAGATGGGGCAGTATGTAAATATGTGGGTTTTTTTTTTGTATCCTACCCTTGAAATTTAATGATCTTTAGTCTATTCAAGAACTGTGCAGGCATCATCACATTAAATTTTAGAACACTTTCATCACCCTGAAAAGAAGCCCTGTGTCCTTACATGTACCCCTAATCCATCTCTCTCCTTTCCCCCCAACCCTAGGCAACACTAATCTACTTTCTCTCTGTAGGTTTGCCTGTTCTGAACATTGACTATAAATGAAGCCATATAACATGTGATCTTCTGTGACTTTTTTTAAACTCAGTGTAATGCTTTCCAGGTTCATCCAAGTTGTAGCACGCATCCCTGCTTTCATTTCTTTTAATGGCTACATAATATTCCATGCTATGGACACACCGTGTTTTGTTTACCCGATGGACATGTTTTTATCTTCTGATTGCTATGACTCATGGTGCTGTGGACCTTCATTACACGTTTTTACGTGTTCCTGTTTCTGTTTCTGTTTCTCTTGGTTGTATCCTTACGGGGTCTTCTGAAGAGAGCAGTTGCTACATCGTATAGTATTAACTCCAGGATTTGCCACACTGCTTTCTGAAAGTACATGATTTAAAAATAATGTGTGTGTGTGTAAATATGTGTGCGTGGACACTTGCATTTACATGCGATTGTTGGGTGTGTAAATACATTTGTGTCTGTGTCTGAGTGTCCCTTTGGCAGAGTAACTATGGTAATAGTTTCATCCTTCTTACAGACATAGGTGGGTACGGAATTCCTGGTAGGGAAATGGGCAGGTGTCAGGAAGAGGTAGAAGTGAATCTTCTTTATCTTTTTGGAAAATGTTAAAAAGTGGTTGGATCCACACCAGGCCCCACGTTTTCCTTCCACCCTCCCAGCCAGGGCCACCAAACTCACAGCACCTCATGCAAATCATATGCAAATTTCCCCCTCCCATCAGCCCTGAGGCACCCAGAGGAGTGGGAAATATTCTCGTTTGGGTCCTTCCCTTCATTAATTTCTGAGCTGTAGTACATTACTCATGGATAATTAAGAGTGAGCTATTAATACAACATTTAATATTCAAGTGCAGTGAAGAGAAGAGAACTGTAAGTCACAGAATCCGATTCGACAAGACATTGCAGTTTAGCGATGAGATATTTTTTTCACCTTCCAGATATTCAGGACTGCTTGCATCAAAACGTGGCCAGGAAACTTCATTTATTGATAGAATACGAATAAGACCTTAAATCACCAGGAAATCCATTTGAAGAGTCCAGTAGAGATGGCTGGGCAGTAATTACACCCCAAAGTCTAACTGTCTCCACAAGGCATGTCCAGAGCCAGGCGAGCCCCACGCTGCCAGGGGGAATTGATGGTGAGAGCCGGGCAGAGACAGACAAAGGAGGGGCTAGGAAACGGGGCAGTGTCTGCCCACCCGTGGGCTGGGGAGAGAGGAGTGTGGATGGTCTGGGTTCTGAGCCCCCCACAAACCATGTTCCCCTGGGCTGAGGTGAAGGCAGCCTGGACTGCTCCAACTCCTTCTGCATGTGACCTTGACATAAGATCCTCCTGTGTTTCAGCCTCAGACACAGAAAGGGGGCTCAATAAAAATGGGGGGCAGGGGAGACATCTTTGAGTACCTCATTTCCGAAACCGTAAAATGGGCTCTCAGTGGAACAACTGGTTCCCATCTTCCTCTGCTTGGAGGGGGGCCCTGCAAGTGGCATGTGGGGGGCACTTACCGGCCAGCATAGTCGGTCACAGAGGCCAAGTGGCATGTATCAGGGGCAGGACAAAGTCAGACCCTGTGCCGGCTGCTTGCTTCTTGGGAGCTGAGGCCTGCCCTTCATGGGGTCCCATCTGTGAGGTGGCGCTGAGCTGTGCCAAGGCCTTCCTCATGGTCTCAGTGTTTTCAGGGGCTGGGCCCACACCATCCGTGGGCACCAACCGTGGGCAGGTAAGTGCCCCCTCCCCTGCTGCTGGTGGAACGCTGTTCTGTTGTTTGGGTGTTGGCTACTGTTTTCCTGGCTGACTGATGACTCAGGGAGTGGGGTCTGGGTCAGTCAGTGGAGGGAGATGTGGCTGGAAGTGGAGCTGGAAGCAAAGCTGTTCTTCATCAGGCCTCCGCTGGGCAAGCCACATGGACTGTCTAGCTCTCACAACCAGCTGGCTGGGTGAAACGAGTGCCTCCACTTTACAGGAGAGGCTGAGGGCGCCCAGAGATGTTGAGGAACCTGCCCTAAGTCACCCGGCAGAGTCTACTGCCTGATCTGGATCCTGCCTCCAAGGTCTATTCGAATTCCAGCTTTGCTTGGTGCGATCTGAACAAGTGATTTCTTGTCTCACCACGCAGGGCTGTCATTTGATGTACCAACCTGCAGGGGTTATTCTGGAGGACAAACATGGGAATTAGCTCTACACCCATTTCACAGATGGGGAAACTAAGGTTCAGAGAGAGAAAGCAACCCTCAAGGTGATTAAGCAACAGGATTGTATTTGAACCCAGAGCTGTCTAAATCCAAGGTGGGTCTTATCACTCTGGTAATTAGTAGCTAATATGACAATGGTGATGTTATTGACTTCTTCTCTTGCCAGCTGCTGGAGACTCTTCCCTAGTACTCTTAGAATGTGTTGGTGTCAGAGACTGGAGTTTCTCTAGGATGGGGATCCTGGAGGGGCCACACCTCAAGGGACAGAAGCACAGGTGGACAGAGGAGGCCTTCTCCCCTCTTGTCCAAGCTTCCCAGGCCTGAGAAGTCCTCCTCTCTCTGCCCACTGCAGGCCTGGCAAATGGCTGTATGAGCTCTGTTCCCAGGCGTCCTTGACCCCTGCCGACCTCACTGCCTGCCCGCCTTCAGCCACTACAGGAGGGAGAGGTTGCAACTTAGCCCCTGGACCTCCTGGGAGGGAGGACGGAGGGGCCTGGCCAGTTCACCAGAGACTGCCTCTCGCTCTGCCCCGCCTGCAGAGAAGTGGCTTTGGATGGAACAAGAAGGTAGAGGAAAGGAAAGAACTTTAGGCACCAGGTCTCATATACTTTGGAATAAATACTGGAAGTCCAAGTTAGAGGTGAGGCACTGCTTAACTTTGAGGATCTTCCCCCACCTGAGCTAGTATTTGGAACTTGTATATCATTTTCTCAGTTCCTCAGAAGATCTGTAGCTTCCTGACCTGGTGATGGAACTGGACCCGGAGCCAGATTTGGCTTGCCAGCTGCTGGCGTGCGGTTAGTGTGCACAGACCTGGGGCTGAGTCACAGGGTGCCTGACTCTCAGTCCAGTGCTCCCTTCACCTCTTACAGGGGTCATTTTGCAGAAAGTTGGAGGACATTGGTTTTTCAAATGGGTTAACAAGGCCTGGCAATGTGGCCAACGGCCATACCTGGGCCCAGGTGTTAGTGGGGTGAGTTTGTGGTTCACATGTTAGAAGAGAAGCGCACTGGCACTCACTGGAGGGGGCAGGGGCGGGAAGCGAGCTGTTCCAGGGCCCTCTGAGCTCGCCTTGGGCCTCTGAATCTCACAGAAGGAGAATTAAAACCACGTAGCTCCCCTCTTCGTGGCGGTAGTCACATTTGACAATGGCCATGAGAGGGACTAAGTGTGGTGTTGGCTGGGACAATCGTGGAGTGGTGATGCTTGGCTGAGGTATGCAGTGGGATCAGACAGCTTCTACATTTTCTTCTGAGTTTCCTGGGTGAAACAGAACATGGTAAGTGGAAGAGAAATCGAGGTGTCTGGAAGTATCTTCACTTAAAACTATTGAAAGAATGAATGGGGGGATGCACAGGACTATGGTGATGGCACACAGGTGAATTGGTGATGGGAAATCCACGGGGATTGCAACTGAGATGGAAAAAGGCACAAAATGTTGTAAAAATAAGCTATTATAAAAAATGTTGAAGAAATTCACCTCGCTCATTTTATAGAGGACATGGTTCCCCGGGGAGGGACCACGTCAGGGCACACAATAGGTCTGCAGCAGCGGCTGGGTGCAGGAGGAAGCTTGTGTCACAAGGTGTCACTGGCTGAGGTGCTCAGCCAGGAACTGGCACAGCCTACATCCGAAGGCCGAATGTCTGACTGAGGTCAGGCCCTCTCTGCGAGACCTTCTGCCGAAGGAGAGCTGAGATTGCCTGGGAACTTTGTGAAGAAGGTGGAGGCCAGGCCTGCCGCCTTCCCTGTTGGAGACCTACTGACTGCTTCGCCTGCCCTTGACGCAGCTGCTCCAGAAAGGCTTTTTGAGTGAATGGAGGAAACGTGAAGGCTGTCAGACTTATTGACCCTCCCGTCCGCCACCCCTGCGCCCGTCTGCTCGCGGACTGAGAGCTGTGCCCTCCGGAGCTCATGCTTCGATGTCCTGGCCACAGCGTGCCTGCATATGCAGGTGGGCCTCCGAGGGTGTAGCGATGGCTCAATGGCAGGGGCACCCTGACCCAGTAGGGCTGGTGTCCTCTCGAAGAAAAAGTACCAGAGAGCTTCGTCTCTTTCTCTACCCGCGGAGAGGAAAGGTCAGGTGAGGATACAGTGAGGAGCGGTTGTCTACAGGCCAGGGAGGGTGGCCTCACCAGGAGCCGACCCGGCCAGAAACTTGATCTTGGACTTCTAGTCTCCAGAAATGTGAGGAAATGCGTTTTGGTTATTTAAACTCTCCAGTCTAGCAGCCCCGTCCGTCTAGTGTAACTCCCCTTCCCCTTGCCCTTCCACTGCCCCTCCTGCCCACCTCTCCTTTCACCCACCCACCTGCCCACTTCCATCCTCCCTCCCTTTCTGTCTGTCTTTCAGTCCATGCATCCAAGCACTCTGCCCTCCCTTCACCCTTCCTGCTCCCCTCCTTCCCTCTTTCCTTTCCTTCCCAGTTCATCTAAGCATCCCTCTCCCTCATCTTTTTCTTACTCCCTCACCTGTTACCTTGGAATTGCTGGGGAGAGTCCTTCTTTGCCCCTGCACCCTAACCTCAGCATTACTGGGCATGTTCCACTCAGGGTCAGATGGGGCCAACGTGGCTGTACTGTCTCGTCATGGCACCATTTACTGTGGTAATCCCTCTTGCTCCTTTGTTACCCAGGAAAACCTTATGTCAGACCATCCCAAACTTACCCTCTGAAATTAATGAAAAAATCCAACTGGCCATGTATTAGCATCATAAGGTAACAGATAGAAAATGAAATTTATTTACAAAAATAAGACTGATTAAACTGTAGCCGCAGCCCAGGTCTCATGCCCCGAAGAGGGGGTGGGGGGAGGCCCTCCTGTGGGAGATTGGCCTGGAGGCACCAGGTGGGGGCCAGGGGAGGGCTCTCAGGGGGCTTGCAGAGCCCAGCAGCCTCTCCCACCTGCTCTGCCGTGGCCCCGCCCAGACTGGCTGCATGTAAATTGCCCAGGAGCCTCATCTGCATACACACCAGCTCATTTCCATATCTCCTAACTCTGGGGGTGCTGCCACAGGTCTGGCTGACAGCAGCCCCTTTTGTTTTCATATGCCATCCAGGGAGCTGCTCCTTCATCCTTCGAATTGGGGGAAAAAAATAAAGAAAGCGAGGAAAAGAAAAGGGAAGGGAGAAAACCCCTCAAGACAAAGAGACAGGCACCATCTGGGCAACAGGAAGAAAATGCTGCTGTCTGGAATTTGGGCCCTGGGGGGAGGTGGCAGGGGAGGAAGAGGGCCTGGGCTGGCTGGAGCGGGGATCTTAGACTTCCTGGAATTGGCTCCTGTCCTAGCCTGTCGCTCACTTGGCTCTGGCATCCTGGGCAGGTGACTGTGCCGTGCCTCTGTTTCCCCAGCCGGGGTGTGGCAGTCTCGCCCAGGGGCTTTGCCTGGCATGTTGCTTCTGGGTTGGCGTTTACCCCCATTGCAGACGGTGAGGGGACTGTGAGCCCCCTTCAGTGGGACCGCAGGGAATCCACCCTGGCTCTGCCCTGCCCCTTCTTGCTGCACCTCAGTTTCCCCAGGAGGTAGAATCAACCTCCTAGGCCTGGGTCCCCTCGCTGGGCTCCTCCTTCCCCTGTTCAGCCAACAGCAACAGTCCACGTACAGAATGACTGCGTGAATGACAGTGAATATTAATCGAATATTAAATGAGACAGTAGCACTGAACAAGGCCCACGTTTTCTCATTTTATCCTCATTACCAAACAGGTCTATGTTCGACTACAATTGCCATTTCACAGAGGACACAGATCTCAGACCCAGGTCTGAGCCTGTGCTTTCTGCAGCCAGACTCTCATTTCTAGAGGATGTCCCCCATGCTTCCCTGTCCCCACGAAGGAAGACTGGAGCCACATTCCTGCCCACAGAGCAGCCACCAGACCCTGTGAAATACCTCAGTGGGGGAGGGCAGTGCCCGTCAGTTCCAGGGGGAGGAGGGATGCCCTGTCTTGGCAGAGTAGGCCTGGGTCTGTTGGACAAGAAGTTGGGGTACCTTGGGGGTGGGCAAAATACAATGTTTGATCCTATACTTTGTCCTTGACCTTTGACCTTGGCCCTGGAACTTGACCCCATCTCAAAATCTGTCTGCCCCTCCTTTCTCACTAAATCACTGCCATCCAGCTCTCTCACACATTTGCTTGCATTGTGTGTGTGTATGCGTGCACACAAAAGAAAATCCTGCTCCAGGACAGATGTGTTTGTCCAGGTACATGAAGAGGCCTGGGTGTCTCTGTGGTGGTTTGGAACATGGGCGCTGTGACCAGATGTTAAGCTGGCTGCCAGGAGTGTGGCCTCAAGCCAGTCGCTCACCTTCTCTGATTTTCAGTTGCCTACTCTGTAAATGGGGATCACAATACTTAGCCTTGTGAGAGGTGAATGAGGAACACCTGGATAACTGTGGGGGGAGGGAGCTGGCCCACGGCAAAGGTCCATAGATGTTAGCTATGGTGATGATGGAGTGAGAGAGTGAGTGTGTGTGTGTGCACCCACACAGCCATGTTGGGGCCAGAATCTTATGCTAGTGGGCACGCGTGTGGCTGCTGTTCCTCACATGTATGCACATGCCCAAGTGGGCACATATCTACCATAAATGTACCTGGGAACACCTGGGTGCACCTGGGTACACTGCAGGTGAAATGGGCATGAGTGAGGAGTAGGTCAAGGCCGGTAGACAGATGTGTGTAAAGTGTGGATCTGTGCTTGCTTTAAGCATTTCATGAACTTGATCTTGTTCATGAACTTGACCAATACTTTAATTTGTGTCAAGGGTTTGTAGGGAAATATAACTGGCTCCGTCTGCTGGCAGTGTTAGTATTTGCCTCAAGGACGGCTGTAGAGGGACTGTCTCTCTGTCTCTGTCTTTCTCGTTCTGCTTCCATCCTGGCGTTAGGAGTAATGTTGCTCCTCCCTCACGGAGCATTGTGGCTCACATGGCTTGGTGGCTGCACAACCCTTTGGGCGGCAGGAAGTCTCCTGAAGTCTGTATGGCTGGTGCAGGACTCTCTCCCTGGCCTGCTTGGGGCTCTCTCCCTGGCCTGCCTGGGACCCTTTTGCGTTTTAGATGGCCCGGGGAGGTGTCTGAAGCTCTCCACTTGGCCCTAGTCCCTCCTCAAAGTGTTTTCACTCTGTCCTGAAGTTCACATTGCAGCTTTAAATTTAGCAACATGCGGAGCCTCGTGTGACCCTGGCTGATTCATCTTCCATCCCTGGCTCCCTCCGGTGGGGGAGCCTGGGGCCCCCTTGGTGGCTTTTGGGAGGGGATAGAAGTGGAATGATGAAAGGGATCAGAGGGAACAAAAGATGCCTAAATTCCCCTCCCCTGCACCCCTTCCCCAAGACTCTTCATGAAATACATCCATGTCCTCTTTGTTTCTCTCTGTCTGAGATCCTGGGGCAGTGAGCTGCTCCCCACTCTCTGGTCAGATGGTGTTTGGGCCAGCACAGCAGCTGGTCACAGTCATGAGAGTGGGTTTGAAATCCAGCTCCCCTCAGGGTCTCCATGTGACCTGAGGAAGGCCCTTTGGCTCTGTGGACCTCAGTTTACCTACTTGTCTGTGGGGCTTTTAACGCTTCCCTGGGGGTCCCTGAGGGTGGTGCCAAGTAAGGCTAAGGGGATGCTCACATCTTTTCCTCAGTTTCCCCAGAAGCCCGAGCCACTGACATCTCTGTTGGGTAGTCTGTTGTTGGGAGGGGTGCCCAAGGGTTTTGTTGGGAGGGGTGCCCAAGTGTTTTACCAGATCCTGGTACATAGAAGGTGCAGTGCTCATGGTGGGTGAACGGATGATACATTTCAGGGGTGATCACTTTAGGAATGTGGTCCACGGAAGGTCACACACTACAGAGGGCCAACTGGTGGCTGTCCTCTCTGCTGTGAGGGTAGGGGCCCTGGAATGACACAGGCCACCACAGCGCAAGTCCTGCATGAGCCTGTCCAGGAGGGTTGGAAGGATTAGCACCCTGGGTCACACAGCCCCTCAAGGAGGCTGCCTGCTCCCCGGGAGGCCTGGCATGGCCATCACCGGGCCAGCTGGTCTCAGGGGGAGGTGGTGGAGAACCTGATACCCCTGAACACTCGGTCCTGTCACTCCCAGGGGATTTGGTGAGCTGGTGGGGTAACCTGGTCCGGTACATGCTGTGCTGGGTGGCCGGGAGGTGGGAGCGTTGGGACATTCTTTGTGAGTTCAGCACAATGCCAGGCCTGAGGAAAGGTGACCCCGGCAAGGTGGACATGGTCATGTTGGTCCTCTGTACAAATCCAGTGAGAACTCTGCCTGTGACGTCCTCTTCACCTTAATCACCAGGTTCCAACCCCGTTGTTCTCAGCTCAGCATCTTAAATGTGGCAAGTTTGACTAGGTGCCCACATCTGCCCTTTGCTTATACTGCTTGTTCTTCAGGCTCTCAGGGTTGATCTCACCAGTCTTTGCAGCTCTGTTGTTATCTCCTTCTGGTTGTTTCTTGTAGTCACTACTTTGATATTAAATCATATGGCACGTGTAGAGGCAGGATTGGGTGAAGAAAGTGGAGAATGGTTGGAGGATTTTGAAGGAGGGGAGCGGTGTCCTTTCAGCAGAATGGGCTGTTTGCCATGCAGTCATCTGTTAATATGAACACAATTTTTTAAAGAAATTTAACAAGAACATTGAGATTTATATAGAACCATAAAACTCTATGAAGAGCAAAAGTAACCCTGAGGATAAAAGTAAAGGGGCATCGTGTTACCTGACCTTACAGTTGACTATAAATAAAGCAACGGTACTTAAACAATATGGTATTGGCATAAAAATAGACACACGGATCAGAGGAACACGATGGAAAGCCCAGAAATTAATCCACCTAAATATCAATGCGTAATTTATGATGAAGCAGACGTGACCATACAATGAGAAAATGCAGGCCTCTTTAATCATGCTGCAAAGACTGGAAGGCCAGATGGAAAGGAGTGAAGTTAACTCACTCTCAGAAGCATGGAACAGTGTTTATCATCCCTCCTCCAAAATGCTACAGTTTTAAATCCTGAGCTATCCCCTCAGACAGCATGAATGCTCACATTGAAAAGACTTTTAATACCAAGTGCTGGAGAGGATATGGAGAAAGAAACCTTGGAACACTGCTGGTGAGATTGTCAACTGGAACTACCACTATGGAAATCCATGTGGGTTTACCAAGAAATAAAAAAGGAAGTGCTCTCTAGGATTCATTGCAGTATGATTTACAAGACACAGGACAAGCCAACCACCTAAGTGTCCACTGGTAGAGGACTGGATCAAGAGAATGTGGTGTAGCCACAGGATGGAATACTATTCAACCACAAAGAAAGACAGAAACATGCAGAAACATGGAAGAATTCAAGGGAATTATGGGTAACAAAGCAAGTCACAATGACAAAGACAAATATTGGACACTTCCATGTGCATAGTTTGGCAAAAAAAACCTAACAAACATAAAATAAAGAAAATGAGGTTTCTGAGGCTGAAAGGGAGGAGAAAGGGTCCAAGATATTTAAAAGATGGTGGTTGGGTGAAAAGTAAAATAAAATAAAGATTCAAGATACAATTATTCTCTCCATTCATCTGATCTTTTCTAAACTTATTTTTACTCTCTTGGTCAAGATATATAATCTTGCTGTATTTTGTTCTCTTTTCTTTAGGATGGGGTGACCGGCTCTCTCTTACAGTCTTGCCGAGAGGACCATGATGCTAAGCGTGCACCTGGTGCAGAGGAAGTGCTTGGCCGGCATTCTTTCAGGAACCCTGGGACAGGCCCCGGATCTGGGAACTAGGCGCCTGCCCCTTTGTCTAGTTTCTATCTCCAGTTCCCTCAGCACCGTCATCCCTAGGGGACTCAGGCAGTAACATCTTGTCTACAGCAGGAGAAGGGCCTGCAGCCCAGGTCACAGCTGAGGGCAAAGCAGTAAGTGCTTAAGGTAGGTTGACGGCTGAGAAGGGTGGTTCCTCCCCTCGCCCCCTCAGGAGTCATCCACACCCTGTGCCTCCTGATCAGCCTGGCCCAGGAAGCCTCCTCTGGGCTGAGCCTCCTGAAGCAGCAGCTCTGAGGTGATTTGTGGGCCTGCAGCTCCTTCTTCCCTGAGTCCTCCACCCCACCCCCACTCCCACTGTATATCCTGCCATTGAGATTTAGGGTCCCACCATTTTCTGTAGGGAAATTGGGCCAAGGGGAATGTTATTGCAGTTTATCGGCTATATCATGCTCACTTTTCTTGGTGGGAGAATTACAGGTGAGGTTGGACCAGAGCTTGGAACAGGTGATAAACTCCTTCATTTCCTACAAGAAGGGGCGGTGGGCTGTGCAGACCCTGGGGGAGGTTCACGTTCAGAAGCCTTTGAGTATCTGTGCTAGACACTTCCTATGGACTTCTACTGGTGTGACAGGTGTGCTTGGTTCATTCATGCAATGGCAAGCGCTGGGGATGCAGTGATGCACAGAACACGGTTCCTGGCCTCCTGCACCTCACACTCTCAGGTGCAACAGGCTTTGTGTCAGGAAGCCCAGGATGCCATGGAGGAGACCCCTAGCCCAGCCTGGGATGTTCTGGAAGGCTTCCTGGTGGTGGTGGTAGTGCATTTAAGCTGAGTTACTGAAGGACAAGGAGGAGCCATCCAGGGCTGATGACTGGGAGCTGGGAATGAGAGGCAGGTGAGGGAGGAAGGAGTGGAAGGATGGGGGCGGGGCACTGGAGGGGCAGAATGTGTGTGTCGGGGGTGGGGACCATGTGGGGAGCAGGCCTGTGTCCTCAGCACTGGGGAGCCATGGAGACAGGGAGGGAAGGGGCCTATCATTGTGAGGGGAGGGTTTGCCGAGGTCAGAGTGGACACAGGGGGAGGAGTCAGGAAACTGTGCACTGTCCACGCGAGATGGGGACTGCGATGAGAGGGTAGACATCCCCAGAAAATATGAGGGGGTGGAATGCACAGGACCTGGGCGGGCAGCTTAGTGGCTTACTGGATTTAAGTGAGTGTGTTGGAGGGGTGGGGCTTGACCTGAGACTCTCCGAGGAGCATGGGACAAGGGCCAGGCAACATGGTAAAGGACATGGTCACTCTGGGCCCAGTATTTCCTGAACTCCCTGACGCAGAGGTGAAAAATCTCCTTCCGGCCGATGGGCACACTGGCCATGACCCTGGCGGCCCGCCTCCTGTCTTTTTCCTAGTGGAGATGGTGCAAGGCAGAACTGGCAGCAGGGGCCCCTCTCAGCTCTGGGAGAGTGTCGGTGTGCGTGGACGGGCAACGCGGCCCTTGGGGGCAGAGGTGACAGAGCAGTCACCTTTCCCTGTTTCCACTGGCCACCCCTTTGGTGCCATCTCGGACTGTCACGATTGCCTTCATGTGAGGAAGGCCCGTGCGTCTCTGCAAAGCTAGATCGTGCTCTCTCATGCATCTTCCTCACCTCCTCCCTCCTTCCGTTCTGCCCTCCCTCCCTTCTATTCTTCTCCCTTCTTGTTCATTCCATGCAGAGAGATTGAACAGACACCGTTCCAGACACTGGGGAGACAGCCCAGGACTAATCAGGCAAGGAGCCCTGACCTCATAGAGCTTACTCCCCAGTAGAAGGAAGACCAACGGTACACAAAACAGGTGAAAACATGTAGTTCGCTGGATAATGACAAACATCAAGCAGAGATGGTCGAAATCCCATCTCGTCAGGGCGATCACTTGTCCGGAGAGAAGGTCTGTCCCAAACTGATTAATACAGTTCCCATCCCTGGCCTTCACTTTCACTACCTACGTGTGTCTCCACCAGTGCTATACGGTGTGGCTGGGCACGTTTCCAAACTTTCCATAAATGCAAGCATCCCATATGTATATTCTGTGATTGCTTTTTTGGCTCGACATCTTCTTTTGAGACTGATCCTTGTTGATACGTGACGCTCCAGTTGACACACTGTCACTGCGATAGACTATTCCGCAGTATGAATATGTCACTACTCATTGAGTCATCCCCCGGCTGATGGACATTTAGGTTGTTTCCAATTTTTTTTTTCTCTTACCACCCAAGCTGCAGACCTTTTTTGTACCCGTCGACACCCCGGGCCTCAAGTGTTTCCTAAAAAGAAAGCACCTGGCGACAGAAAGCCGATGGTATCTGTCACAGTGTTCGACATGCTCGTCACGGCCAGGATGACGCTGATAAAAATGAGCTCCCAGGTACAGATTGCTGACTTCATCCAGGGCTGTTGCAAGCACTTTAGCCTAGAGTCCTTTTCATCTTCACACGCTAGCAGGCAGATCCCAGCATCATTCTCACGTACCAGACACAGGGTGGAGGCCAGAGAGTTTAAGCAGCTTCCCAAGGTCACCCAGCCACGACCTCTGAGCTTAGCCACTGTCCAACACTGCCTTGCCCCCTCCATCTACCACTCCACGCCATCCAACATGGTCTCTATCATGTCGCTGCATCGTATCACTGCTCATCCATAGAACCCGCAGCTTGGTTCTAACTCTTAGCACCTCCACTGGCTGTTCCCTGTGCCCAGAATGCTCTTCCAGCCTCATCTAATGCCTTTCAGGAGCCATTTCTGACCCTTGTCTTCTTTCCCAGCAATCACTACATGTATAAGAAACCAGACCTTTGGGTGATGGTTTAATGTCTGTGAGTTCTACCAAGGCAGGTCCTTCCTATCGTTCATCTCTACATCCTGAGCATTCAGCAGATAATGCATGATCAGTGAGGTGACAGAATGCTCGCTCCATATCAGACCCTGGCCAAGGGCTTATGGGTTGATCTATGTCATCTTCACAGTGATCTCTTGAAGTGAGGGGAGGATTCTCATTTACAGGCGAGGAGCAAGAGGCAGGCACACAGCCGTGACTTGTCCAGGGTCACATGTGAAGGGCAACAGAGGTAGGATTTGAAGCCAGGTGTGCCCAACTAGCATCACTACTGACTTTACGTGACTCAGACTCAGGCGCCACTTCTACACAGAGAAGACACCTGCATTTCACAAGAGGAAACTGAGACCCGGAGTGGGAAGAACAGACGATGGGCAAGTCAAACTTGTGTTATCTCCTGAATCCTGGGGCTGCTTGCCTCAAGTCTCCGGCTCAGGCCACACCACCCCATCAGAATGAGGATGACGTGTGCCACACCTCTCTCTCCACAGGTGGGGACGGGTTTGGGACATGGCACAGAGGGTAAGACTTGGTGGCAGAGTGTGAGGTGAGAATCGGAGATGTGTCTTGTCACTGTGGCTCACAGCGGCTGGTTATTCAGGTCATCAGGCTGGAGTCCCGGGAAGGGGGAGGGAGGCCCGCTGCAGCCCCGGCCGGTCAGCTGGCCTGGCCATGGGGGGCTTCAGGGCCCTGGGAGCTGTCACCGCTGACTGATGGATGGGGACAGCTTCCAGTTGCCGGCCATCCCCGCCACGAGCCCCGTGGCCATCTCTGCGGCCGCCCACGCTGGCTTCCCGCCCAGCGCCTTGCTTTGAACATCGACAAGGCCTTTTGTTCCCGCAGCAGGGGCTGGGTGGGCTGTGTGGAGGGGCTCCTTTCAGAGGAAGGAGCTGCCTGCTGGGGCGTCCCCCTGCCTTCAACCCCCACTGCTTCCCTCTAATTACCTGTGGGCAGGAGGGGCCAGCTGAAGGATCCAGCTGAGCTGTTGGGAATTTTCTTGGAGGGGGATGGTGCTTGTGGCTGGAGAAGCCTCCAATCCTAGTCCCCAGATCACAAATGGGAAACTGAGGCCCAGAAAGGGCAACTGCCTCACTCAAAGTCACACAGTGAGTTAGCAGTAGGTTTGGTACTTAATATTTCTTGCATACCACTTAGGTGCCAGGCCCTTGACACCCATGGTTTTCTTACATTGAACAGCCCTGTCTCCGGTGGCCCTCATTTCCCAGCTCTGTGTCCTAAGGTGGGTTAATTCTCTTCTCTAAGCAGTGGTTTCCTCCTCTGTGCAGCATCTTTACTTATTGAGCATCTCCTGTATTCGAGACCATGAGGAGGCACGGAAGAGTCTCTAAACCTTAGCAGCTCTCTGCCAAGGAGTGGGGCAGGAGAGCCAGGAGAAAGTCCACATACTAGGGAAATGCAGAGGCAACAGTGCATCTTCAAGGGGCACTCCCACCCAACCTGGGTTCAGGGAGGACTCCAAGAAGATCTGAGGAGAGCAAGGGGCTTGGAGCTTCAAGATGATCTTGTCAGTGATAGCAAGGAGCTGTCAGAAGGCTTGAAGTAGAAGTGAGGGTGGCAAGGACTCTAAATGAGAGATGATCAGGGCTGAGCTCCTGTCCAGCAAAAACTGGAGTTGGTGCAGCCACTATCTAGCAGGTCCTTGAAAAAGTTAGAAAGTTTTCATATGCCCTGCTAGTCCCACTCCTTGGAATTCAGAGGTCTGGACAGATAATTGCCCACTCTTCTTCATAGAGAATTTATTCACATTCGTTAGTGGTGGAAACAGCTCAAGTGTCCATCATGGGTGAAATAAAGTGCAGTCTACCCGTAGGAGGGAATATTACCCAGCCCTGAAAAGGAATGGGTAGATGCTCAAGGTAGATGAATCTTGAAATAAAGTGCAGTCTACCTGTAAGAGGGAATATTACCCAGCCCTGAAAAGGGCTGGGTAGATGTGCAAGGTAGATGAATCTTGAAATAAAGCGCAGTCTACCTGTAGGAGGGAATATTACCCAGCCCTGAAAAGGACTGGGTAGATG
>NW_004567130.1:7414563-7422507 GCF_000260355.1 Condylura cristata | reverse complement strand
CCTGAAAAGGACTGGGTAGATGTGCAAGGTAGATGAATCTTGAAATAAAGTGCAGTCTACCTGTAGGAGGGAATATTACCCAGCCCTGAAAAGGAGCAACACATGCTCAAGGTAGATGAATCTTGAAAATATGACACAAATGAAGCCAGGCACAGAAGGCAAATGTTGGGGCCCTTCCTAGAGGTGCAACTGGTTAGGACGTAGCAGTGCAAGCTCACTGCAGTTGCTTAAGTGTGAGTTTTATCCCCAGCCTGTAGGTGACCCACATGGCATGGGTCTCCTGACCCACCTGCTGCTCCTCTCTGCAGTGTATTTGGTTGATCTGTCTGTTCTGCTCCCCACTCTGCCTCTGGTGAATCCTCTCACTGCCCCTACATCTCTGGCCTGTACCCCAGTTCTATATTCATAAATGAATAAATCTTAAAAAAAAAAGAAGGCAAATATTGGATGATCCCACTTGCATGAAATATCAACAAAAGACAAATTCTTGGAGACAGAGGGTAGAATAGAGAGCCTGGGGGAGGAGAGCATGGACAGTTACTGTTTAATGGACACACAGTTTTTGTTTGGGGTGATGGGAAGATGAAGGAAAGAGATAGTGTTGATTGTACAGCTTTATAGCATTATGAATGTGCTTAATGATCCTGAATTGTCTGCTTGAAGGTGTTTACAATGGCAACTTTGTTATATATTTTTTTACCACAATTAAAATATCAATCATATAACATATCCAAACCCCACAGCATTTACACATTAAATGGGAGAATCATGCTGTCTGTGAACGCTATTGTAGTAAGACAGCTAAAACAAAACAAAACAGGTGGAAGACAGTTAGTTGGGAAGAAGACGGGGCAGCGGCCTTTGGGGAGCCAGAGATCACGGTGTGTCCAGTATGGCAAATGACAGCCGGCTGCTTGGACCCTCTGCAGATCTACAAATTTCCCTCAGCTTTTTGAGAGACCAGAGCTCTGCTCCTACACTGATTCGCTGTGCACACTTTGGCAAGTCACACGACCTCTCTGGGCCTCAATTTTCTCACCCATACATCAGTTCCGCTTGCTGAGGGCTGCCTGTGTGCTGGGTCAAGGATTTGCTCTCAACTGTCTCTTTCTGCCCTCACCATGTCTGAGAAGACGCAGAGGCCCCGAGAGGGTGGGTGCCTTGCCCTTCAATCGCAGCCAAGGGGCAGGCGAGCCAGCCTGAGAACCTGGTCAGGAGTCCGTCCAATGTTTGCCTCAGCCCCTCTCTCACTAGCCCCAAGCGCTCCCTGGTCACTCCCCCTTCCCTCCTCTCTGTCTCCTTTTGGAGCTGGTCACGGATTTTGTTCCTTCTGCAAATGATCTCCATGTGTCAGGGATTGGGTTTCCCCTCGTCTGGCCCTGTCCCTCTCGGGACCCGAGGCCCCCCACGGTCTGATGCGGCTGGGCAGTGGCCTCCCTAGAAGGTCCATTGCTCATTCTGACCTCAGGATGGGGCCTCGGCGGCATGGGGCCTGCGCATCTGGTTTAACCATCAGAGCAGGGGCTTGTTTCGTTTTCAATGACCCATGGAGCCCCTGGGAGAGGGGGAGAGAGCAGACTGGCAAACGGGGTGCAATGAGGCAGCAGGAGGGTCAGGAGAGCCGGAACTGAGCAAACAAATACCAGAACATAAATGGGGGCATCCATGGCAGAGAAAACACACTCACATGCACGCACACACGCATGCAAAGATGAAAAAGTCACCTTTCACGGACCTGTGTGCAGACCTGTGTCCTCTAGCCCTCCAAACAGCTTGCTATTCTCCACACTGCCCTGTGCTGTTCCACCTCTGGGCCTTTCTTTGCCTAGGCTGGTTCCCCCTCCTCAATCCCCCCCCCCCCCACAATGCCCTTCTGGGCTATTCCTGCAAATGACAATTCTGTCATTTCTAGCAACCAGGCTCTCTGACCCCACAACTCTCCTACCACTGCAGGCCCTCTCCCTTCTCAGACCCATCGTGCGGGATGGACAAGACCTGGCTTTGGGGCTGGGAGGATTTGGAAGGTGAGCTAAGGGGGTAAAGATTCCCTGGGTACTTGGGGCTCCTAAGACTCTTCTGCCCAACCCCTGGTCTATCAAATGGTTGTGCTATTAGCACTCACTTTGTAGGTAGCCAAGAGGGTGGCAGTGAGTTAGCAGCCAAATCTACCGAGTGCTTAGAACCAGGCCCAGTAGCTACTGGAAGTTACTAACATTATTTGCGAATCATTGTCTTGGTGTGACATTGGTTATGCCTTGAGACTGGCTTTTTAGCAAAAATCTAGCCCTATGTCATTGGGGCTTGAGCACACTAACCTTGACCTCTCCAAGTTTCCACAGTTTCTGCAGCTGTGAGATGGGGACACGGTCCCAGCCTCACCATTCTGTCACAACCAGAGACTCCCGCTATTTGGAGCCACCGACAAGTCAGGTGCAACCTCATGCAGGTCCCTTTGCCTCCTCTCAGACTGCAAAGCCCCCAGCTCAGGGTCCAGGGCCCAGTGAGGTCAACTTTTCCAGGGTGGGAGGTGGGTGGTATTAGTTTTCAGCACCTGCTTTCAGTCCCTGCTGGGCCAGTTAGGGTCAGACTGACCCTCCATCCGGACTGAAAATACCCGTGCAAATCCACCTGGTAAAATACCGGGCCTCCTCCCATCAGGGCCCCGGGGGCACACCAGAGGCTAAAATAAGACCTGAAGTTCACAGTGTCCAGGCACTGCGCCGTTTAGAACAGCCCTCTGGGCTCTGCTCTGAGCATAGCTGGATCTGAAATGCTCTTTGGCAGGTGAGTGCCAGGCTGAGCCATTTCCAGCCTCTCAGGGTAAGATACAGATTCCCTGCCTGGACCCTGACAGGCAGAGTCAGCAGCCTGAGGAGGGGCTGGAAATTTATTTTTTTTAAATGGAGCTCTCAGGCAACTCTGCTGCCAATTAGCATTGGGCATCCACCTCTACCACCCTGGAGTCTGATTTTCACTTTTGTCTCCTTTGAAGTGCACCGCAGGTCTCTGAGGTCAAGACTGGGCCTGAGCTATCTCTGCTTGCCTGAGTACTGGGGAAATGAATGACTGAGGGGTACTTAGCTCACTGGATAACGCTGGATTTTCCCCTTCCCTAACAGCTGGGAGAACTTTGGGACTGACACTCCCCTTGACATTTGAGCTCAGTTTACACACACCAGCAGGAGTATTTTCTAGATTGTCTGGGAGCCTTCTCCTCCAGGAAGTCTCCCTGATGCTTTCCCATACTTCTCCAATCTGTGACCCCTGAACTTTCCTTACTCACCTTCCTTCCCCTAGCAACTGTATTATGACCAAACGTGAGTGAATGAAGGACCCACCTGACTGAACCCCCCTCTGGCTTTGTCTTCCAATGGTGGAAACCTTGAAAAAGTCCATGCTCCCCCTTTTTTTCTTTGCTCCAAGCCTGTTGGCATTTCCTTGAGTGCTCAGCACCTTCTCCAGCCCTCATGCCTTTGCTGTGCTGCTACTTCTACTCGATATTTCCTCCCCCCACCTAACTCCTCCTCTTCCTTCACATCTTGTCTTCAATGCCTGGCTGGGATGGTCCTCATAGAGCCCACGTTCTAATTGAAGCTGCTATCTTTCCTCTTGAAGTGTAAGCTCCTTGAGGCCGGAGTCACTTGACTTCATCTCTACTTCTTTAATCTCCATGGACACAGAGAATATTTGCTGGATGAATGCAACATCTTGTTGGAAAAAATTCAACTGTTGCTTCTAAGTCCCAATGTGGCCGGGGATCCATGAACTGGGCCCCCTGAGGTGGCTCTGGTGCCCTTGAGGCCTGAGCACGCCAGATGGCATTTGTCCCTAGGGCTGTAGTTCCTTGACCTGAGGCTATGCCTACACCCCCAGAGGTCGAGTGGCCACCCCTCCCAGAGCTCAGAGACAGACCAAACTGGCCGGAAGTCACAGAGCAAGAGGGTATGTGTGGAGATACAGAGGGTGAGCCTGCATATAGCCCCAAAGTCATTCTGCAGAGAGGGCATTCTGGGTCTCCACCTCTGGAGCCCTGCCTGGAGGCTAATGGGGAGACAGCACTCAGGTGAGTTTTTGTTAACTCTGCAGGCCTGTGTGAAGTCAGGGGTGACCATTCCCATGAAGATGAGCAGCTCCCACCCTGGGAGTGGGTTGACCCACTAGACAGTGTGATGATGGCCAGGAGGATGGTCAGCGATCTTGGCCTGGAAAACACAAAGCCACACTCAGCGAATGTCATTGTCTGAACCATACTTCCTATACTCTTAGTTCTGGATAACCCATTTTACAGACAAGCCAACGGAGGCCCAAGGTGGCCAAGAGCGTCTCTGGGTCACAGAGGTTGTAGGGGTGGAGACAGGATTCGATCCAGGGCTTCTGTGCTCCTGATCATAACAACCCAGGGCGCTGGGTCAGCCAGAGTCCCTGCATCGGGGAACAATAGTTCTGCCTCAAGTGCACATGACCACTAAATTCTCAAGCTCCTGCAGCCTCCAGTTCTCTTATCCCCATCTACTCTCACACTTATTCAATCAACAAGCATGGGGCACCCACGAGGAGCCAGGACCATCCTTGGCACTGGGATATAGCTGTGGACAATTGTATCCCATCTAGGGAAGGAGGAGACTTTTAAGCTTAACTCCATTCTGGCATGTATAACTAAGTGATGACCAGGCAATATGGGGGGACAGGTAGTGTGGGGCTTAAACTCTGCTTCACTTTGATGTCTCTGTGGGGGCTTAGGGAGGCTTCCTGGAGGAAGTGAAGTTTAAATGGAGTCCTGGAGGAAGAAGAGGAGCTGGGAGGCTGTGCGTTTTAGTTCATCCCATTCCAGGCCTCGGCGTGCCTGTTCTCTGTCTGCCAAACTTCCTGTCTGGCTCCCACTGGTTTCCAGGTCTCAGTTCAGACATCATCTCCTCCAGGAAGCGGCTCTACTGCCCCTGTGGCTGGTCACTGGCTGCCTCTAGGCCCAGGCAGCTCCCTGGGCCACCTGAATTGCTCACTAGCCTGTGAGCTCCCTGAGGCTGGGACAGGATCTTCTCAGCACTCTGACCTCCATCACTGCAAAAGGGGGTGCCCGATGAGGTGTTGAGTGGATGAAGGAATAACTGACAGCACTCCCGTGCTTCTCTACACTGAGGGTGGTGGCTGGGGACACTGGTACCCTGGAGACCCCCCCCACACTGCTCCTTTCTGCCTCCAAATGCCTCACCTCTGATGACTTCACATGGACCCACGTGGGCTGGGGGGGTCCCATAGCTCAAAGACAGGAGGAAGGTGTCGCCTTACCCAACGGGTCAAGTTCTTTTCTTTTTTATTTGAAAAAAGTTATTTGAAAACTTCTGCCAGGACACACAGGGAAACTTCCAGGCAGATACAGTCATATGGTCACAGACATGGTCAAGGACACACACACGCACACGTCTATGCCTGTAACACCAGGACTACTGTGGGGTGCTGGTTCTGCCCGGGGTTCTCACACTGTGGGTGAGATAGGCCAAAAGCAGCTATCTAGCACGCAGGGATTTGTGGGGATTAAAAGCAGCGGCAGTCTTAGCTTTGTGCCAGCCCTCAGTAGGGGCCCAGCATGTGGGCTCTACGGGTGTGACCTCTGCTGCTCTCGGGGACCCCACCCTGTTGCCATCTTGAAAATTTGAAATTCTGAATGATCTTTGACCATGGGGCATCCTGATATCATTTTGCAGTGGGGCCTGCACACTATGGTTTGCTAGCTGGGTTCCCCAGGATCAGGGAGCCCTGGACACGGTGGCGCGGAGCCCTAAGGGAGAGTCTGCCTGTGAAGCTGGCCAGGCAGAGTATGGGCCGCCAGGCTCACGGATAGAGGCTGGACTTCCCTGGGACCTGGGAGAAGCTCACGGTGGAATGAGCATGGAATCGCTGGAGGGTACATTCATGAGAGAGTAGATCCAGAAGAGCATGGAAGGGTGGTTCAGACAAGAGCAAAGAGGACGGGGCCCGGGGATCCCTGCCCTGCCCCCTACTTTGCTGTTGCCTCAGACAAGCCGCAGCACCACCTCCCGGGCCTCCACTCTCTCCGTCTCTGCAGTGGGCACTGAATGTTGCGACCCTGTCCCGGCCCGGTCATCCTGCTCCTCAACCCTGAAAACGAGGCCCACTGACCCCCACACACATCTTCTCCCATGCCCTGGCCTCCTGGAGACTGGCCGGCCAACCAGCCGGCTTGGGGCTGTTATCTGCCTGGAGCAGGTGGAGGGCCCGTGAGCCCAGGGCCCATCGGCCGCCTGGTTTGTATTTTTAACACCCGGCTCTCTGGCGGTGACAAGGTGTCTGCTAAGTGAGGTAATAGGCAATTGAGTGGGTTCCGCTTTGCCGAGGGCCCTCATAAATCACGTCTGTCAGGGGCCTGTGTCATGGTCCAGGGCAGCGGCCGCGTGTCAGCAATTAGCCAGCCTGCGCCCAGTGGCTGGACCGCAGTGTGCTAGCCCAGAGCCCAGCGTCATGGCCTTGCAGGTCAGAGGGGGCCTCAGTGGGTTCACCCACTTTCTCTTTCCTCTGGCCAGTCCCAGCCCAACCCCAGACAGGCAAGGAGGCTGACTCAGTGGGTCTTGGACTAGCCTTCAGGGATCTTGCAGCATTACTACTCAGGGGGCCATCGGGTGACCTTGCCAAGTGTTTCTTCTCTTGGGGCCTCAGTCACCTCATCTGTAAAATGGGTGAGATCATTCATGCTTGAGGACTGAGTGGAAGTGACAAGGAGGCCGGTGCATCATATTATAAAGAAGCTTTCAGTGCGTGGTAATAATGAGGAGGTGGTAATGGACACTCTGGGCCATATTCTTCTCTACTGCACCCTTCCCTGGTTCCAAAGCTTCCTTTTTAGGGTAGGGGATTCACAGCACTTCCAATAGTGTTAATGGCAGCGAAGAAGCAGACCAGCTTCACATAAATACCACAATTCCTGTGAGGCGGATGTCCCCACTTTATAGATGGGCAAGTTTAGACACAACTAGGTTAGTCCCGCAGTCAGGTGACTCGAACAAAACCACCTCTGGATCAATCTAACCCAACCCACGAGATTCTAGAGACTTTGTCTCACACCTGCTATCACCTGGCTGTGTGACCTTGGGCAAGTTTCTCACCCTCTCTGGTGCTGGCTTTGCTGTTGGCCCCCCTGTTCCAAATAGATGTCAGAGATAGTCCACCACACTCTCCCTCCTGACACAGGGATTACCTCTATTCCCCCAAATCCAAGGAGAAATTTACTCCGCTGAAATCCGTGGCTTACACACGTCACACCTGACAACGCACCAGGCCACTCTGTTGGCCAGTGGAGCCGTGTGGAAAAGGAAGGTGGAGGCATGGAGTAGGATGTCAGCCTGCCTGGGTCCCAGACTTGCCTCAGCACACCCTCTGTTTCTCATCTAAACACTGTCTCAGTTTCCCATCTGTAAAATGGAGGCTTCTGCCTCACACAGATTGGGGCCATCAAAATGTTCATTATTGTCATCATTATAAAATAAAACCTCAAATGACACTAGCCCTTCAGAAAACCCAAGTTCATTTCTGTCTCCCAGGCAGCTTTCTCCTCAAGGTCCAGTTTGATATTTAGACTTCTGTTTTTCTCCTCTGCCATCCCACGTATCAGAGCTTGGTTTTCATCTGGCCCCGACTTGCCCACTCAGCAGCGCAGCTCGGCCCTGACCCCCCACTTCTCCCAGCCTCACTCTGCTCACCTGTCTAGTGGCTCCGGTCAGTACCTCCCCTGTGAGTTTGCAAGGTGGTGCTGAGGGCACAGGCTCAGGCCAGTGAGGAGATATCACTAGAGGCCGGTTTTCTTTTATTTTTTTTTACATCGTTTTAACTTTGTGTTTCACTGGGATTGGGCAAGGAAGGCCCCACAGCTGGTGAAGCCTGGGGGTCCACAGAGGGTGGGCTGCTGTGGACCTGGGATCTGCAAGGAGGAAA
>NW_004567130.1:7412524-7413813 GCF_000260355.1 Condylura cristata | reverse complement strand
GGCTTTAGCTTCTCAGTGCTGTGCTTTAACCCACTGTGCCACCAGAGAGGGCCCAAATAAAAATAAATCTTTAAAAAAATAAATAAACAACATGGACTCCACACAATATTCATGCAGCAAATACTTCTCAAGACTTGTGTGTCTGGTGTGGAGCAGAGTAATTCAGACCCAGAGGAATGGCTGCCTCAGGCAAGGTGCTCCTGAACCCCCACACAGCCACACACAGGCAGCCTTAAACCCCTGTGTTCCCTCCACTCAGTAGGTGGTCCTGCCATTCCTGAGTCACTGAGTCCTACTGTCTGCCACCCTGGGCAGCCCTGAAGCTCTCATTATGCTCCCTGGGGTGGCAGGAGGTGGTGGTGGTGGTGGGGGGGGGGCTGAGACAGTAGCCCCAATGGCTGCAGACCAGGCAGAGTAGGTATCCTGCCCTCACCAAGGCCTCTGCCTGACCCTCACGTGAGCATCCTATGGCCGCCCCAGGCTGCTCCCCTGCCCCCTGCCAGTCTGCCCAACCTTTGTGATGAAGAAGGGAACAGGGGGAGGTCCCAGGAGGAGAATCTTCAAAGGAAGCCCCTGGCCTACCTCTGTCCTGCTGCCTGCAGAGCCTGGGAGGGGCTGCCCTGGGGGCCCAGCCTGGTCAGAATAGGGGCCAGAGGGGGCATCCGGCTGGCTTGGAGGGATGAAAGATGTTCCAGGTGGAGGCACACTTGGCTCCAGCAGGGCAGCACTTCCGGAATATTTGGTGTGTGGGAGCCAAGCCCTGAAGAAGTCCTGCCTGTGGCTCACTGGGGTGGGGGAGGGCTGGGGGTTGGCCCAGGTACTCAGGTCTCTGTCCGGAGACTCAGGTCCACCTGCTGGCAGCAGCCCTGGGCGGGGGTGGGGATGAGGGCCCTGGAGACAGCCATCTGTGTGGCTGTCTTGGCTGCCTCACCCCCCTGGGGGTCACCAAGGGCTGGGATCGATGCCGGGCCCAGCTGCCCAGCAGCGCCCCATTAAGAGCCCCGCCTGGCCTGGCTCTAATTGATTACACTGGGGCGTCTGCTGGGCCCAGGTGGCAGGGCCTGGGCAGCCTCTGGCTCCCTCAAGGCATGGCCTGACGGGGGACAGGGGAGTGGGAAAGAAAGAAGGCACGGGGCGGGGGCGACTGTGAGCCCCAATTAAGCCACGAGTGGCGCAGCCTGGGCCGCTTCTAATTTGGTTTGGGATAATGAGCTGGGGAAATTGGCTCCTGTCTGACTGGAGTTTAAGCCCCATCTGGGCTGGGCCCTGGGAATAGTGTCTTCAGTCCC
>NW_004567130.1:7356513-7410754 GCF_000260355.1 Condylura cristata | reverse complement strand
TGCTGACGTGGCTTTAGCTTCTTAGTGCTCCATTTACCTGCTGCACCACCAGGGAGGGCCCCACTGTGTTATCTTTTTATGTCTAAAAGACACACTCACCTCCCAGGATCCTTCGGAGGATAAAACCAGTAGGCACACAGGTGGAGGTGACCTGAGGCAAGCACTGAGTCCTGCTTCTCATTACTTCTGGGCCCGTTTCACAGATGAGGAAATTGAGGTCACGCTGCAGGTCATATAGTCTGGGGATGCCAGGCCCTGACTATTTTTGTGTGACCTGATGCCCCTCTCTGCTGTTGCCTGAGCGCATTGTAAGCCTCTGGGTTACAAGTTTGTCAGGAGCCAAAAGAAAGCACCTCCTCTAGCAGAAAGAGGGCTCTGATTAGGTGTACATGACAGCCTGTAGGTGGGTATCCAGGTGCCTACAGATGCTGCCAAGCCATCCTGTAGGTGGGTACTTGTGATGAGGGGAATCTGTGCTCATACCATTTCTGGGATCCTCTTGGGGTGACTTCAGAACCCCAGTGGGTCACGCCATGGCCCTGTGTGGCCACACCCCCTCCTGAGCCCGCCTCGCTCCCTCCTTGGTGGATTTGATCTGAACCTCCTAGACGCTCAGGGATGCTGTCCCAGAAACGCTTCCTTCCCCTGCTCCCCACTCCCACCCCCAGAACACACACCGATAGCACACTCACGGGTGGTGTTTGTATCCTGGTTCACAGATGGAGAAACCAAGGCTAGGCATGGTGACGGGGGAGCACTCAGGTGCTGGGGAGGAAACTGGATCCAGGGCATCTGGTGAGCCCCAAACCTGCTCTTTGCTTACCAGTGGTTTCAAGTGGGGTGGGAGAGGTCTCTGAGTTCTGATCATATTCCTGCGTTGTACAGGAAAATCTCCTAACCTTTGAGCCTCAGTTTTCTCATCTGCAAAATGGGGTTGATAATAACAGCCCTCTACCTTGAGGGCTGTCAGGCAAATTAAATGAACTAATAGAAGCAAAGGGCTTGGACCTGGGTAAGAAACTTCTCTTCAAGCACTGACATCCTTATGTTTATCTCATGGGGAGACAGGAGCACTGTTAAAGGGTATAGGGCACAGGGGTTATGCAACGTCAACCCCCCGCGAAAAATGTGTTCCCTTTTACTTATTGATTTTTAAAGACTGATTTATTTATGCATGCAAGAACTGGGGTACAGACCAGAAGTGCGGGGGGGTGAGAGGATTCACCAGAGACAGAGTGGGGGCAGAACAGGCAGATCTACTGAAACACACTGCTGAGGGAGCAGCGAGTGGGGTGGGAGAGGTCTGCTGTGCCATGTGGGTCAGCTCCGGGACCAGGGATCGAACTGGCATTGAGGTGGCTGCCTCTAGCTTGCAGTGCTGAGTCCTAACCAATTGTGTCACCAGGGAGGGCCAACATTTGTTTCTTAAAATTAAAAGACGCTGTTAACTTTGTCCTTTTGAGTCTAAATAAACACCGTTCCGCTATGCAGATTCCTCCCCTGGTACTGAAAGTCCACATCAGTACAATTATTTTTGGAGGGCAATTTGAACATAGACATCCAAAGCATTACATATAAATATGCATCTTTCCTCTCTGTTTGGCCATTCCACTTGTAGGCTCCATTTTTTTTAAGGAATACATTGTCACAACATTGCATGTAGATTCAGCTAAAAATGGATGTTTATCTTAGCAAACACTTTGAAGCAACCGAGCTGCTCAACCACCGGGGATTGGCTAAATGGATAACCCTGATCTGGGCCACCATGGCTCGACATGTGACCAGCCCATTAACAGGGCATCGCAGAAGAATGTCAGCAACACTGGGGCAAGGGTTTCGTTCATTCTTGTGTTCCAGAACCGCTCCCTCCCCAGGGTCAAGGACAGTGCCTGGTAAACAGCAAGTGCTCAATAAAAACGAGTTGGAGAGTGAATGTTGAATAAATGCTTAACCTCGAGGAAAATCGCCTTACTGTTGACAAATGATCTGATTTAGGTATCGTATATACAGAGAAAAAGCTGATTTCAGGTGATTTTCCTTTATGACGAGTCAGTTATTGATATTTTCTAAAGTTCACTCCACACATGTACTGAATGTGAAGTGAGAAATAACAACGCAAGACATTTCTTTGTGAGGACTGTGAAACAGCCTGTGGGTCCTGTGGGTGGGAGGGTCTCTGCCCCATAGACTGGACGCTCATGGCTTTGAAGAACTCCCATCTGCTGCCATCCTGAGATCACAGCTCCGAGGCCGTGTGGTTCCAAGCCTCGTGGTCCGAGTCCATCCAGCCGGCTCTGGGTTTGTGCTCTGAACATCATCAAGGTTCCATGCCCAAGATGTTCAATCTGGAATTTTCACCCGTGACAAAGCAGGAGAACGGCTTACGTTTCACCATGGAAACCCCGGACTCGGCCTTCCCCAGGAGCCCCGGGCTGCTGGCCACTCAATTCTGCGCAGTGTGTCCCCGATCTAAGTGGGCGGGCTTGGCCTGGCCTGCACGGCCACCTCCGTGGCCCTGCTGTCTCTCCAAAGGCTGGGACGGGGGCAAAGAGCTCTGTGTCCTGGAGGGCACAGCTGGGCCCAAGTTGCTGCTGGGCGGTGGGGTTAAACCTGCAGTGCTGGGAGCACAAAAAATGTGGTGAGAGGAATTTCAGAGGTCAGTGCAGACAGGAAGGGGAGCGGGGAGGTGAGGTGGAGGAGGGAGGCTGAGAGAGAGAGGAAAGCACCCCCTGACTCTGCCCCGTGGAGGTGGTGTTTGTCATTTGTGGGTAAAATCAGTTACACCAAACACAGCAGTGTTAAGAAGGGGCAAAGTGCCTGTCCCTGCCTCTCGGTGCTTTTATTTTTCTCCCCATTTTCCTCCTATCTTGGGATTGAATGTACTAATGTAAGGAATGCAGTGTCTTGTCAAGCTCATGTCTAACCCGGCTGGGTGTGGAATCTACCACGCGGCCTTCCTACGAAATTCTTGGGGGCATTTGGATGCTGTTAGGAAACAGCCCGTGTCGAGGACAGGACAGGGGCCTGGAAACCCGAAAGCCCTAGGCCTCCTCACACCCACAATGTGGTTCATCTCCAGCTGAACTAGTGGTGGCTGTGGTGGTGGTGGGTGACATCATTTATTACAGTGGGGCAAGTGGAATCTGGGCCCGAGGGGCCTGTTGGAATAGTAAGAGCAAGGCTTGGGGTTGGTACCCTGGACTTGAGGAAGGCTGAAGGTCATGTCCTTGCCTATGGCCCGGCCCAGCAAGCCAGGCTGCCCTCAGGACGCGCCATGTGTGACAGTTGCGATGCTGCTGGACACTCTCATGGGGCAGCCTGCAGGCAGAAGGCCTGGTACCCCCCGCCACCCCACTCCCAGTCCTGACTCAGCAAGTATGCTCAGGACGATGCCCCATGCCCCGCCCTCTCCGCCAGGGTCATGTGGGAGCCTGTGACCTTTCCGAGGCCTGGGCTCCTTTCCCTCCTTGGTTTGGGGTAGAGGCAGGGCCCAGACTTGCTTCTCAGCTTTTTGCAATACTGGGCAGCTTGTGTTCTTGGGATGATGCCTGTGTTCTGGAGGAAAACAGCTACTCCCAGTAGCTCATCAGGAAACAAGAATTTCACCCTTTACATGTTAAAAAAGAAACAGTCTCACAGAAGATGTGAGTCCACTGTTTCCTTAAGAGACACACATCTCCTTCCATGCTCTCTCTCCTTCCATTCCTGGTTTGGTTGTAGACGCCAATGTTACTACTTTTTTCTTTTTAGCTGAGACACAAGTAGAATCTTTGAGAACTCCAGAGATAAGACAGATAAGGGCTCCCAGCTAAGGCGGAGTGGGGACCTTGAAGTCCCCACTCTTTCTCCTGTCCATGCCCAGCATGGAGACTTGAGAGACTTCATGGAATCCTCAGGGCTCCACGGAGGACAGTTTGAAGACTACCTGTGGGAACTCAAGCACCTTCCCCTGGGGTTCAGAGCTGGTCGATGTTCCTTGCTGTGCAGACCAATCCTCCCTGGGCCTCTGTTTCTCCTTCCAGAACCTCAGTGCTCAGAGGAGTCAAAAATGAGCCCCTCATTTAATGGTGAGGAAAATGGGGAGTCCAGAAAGGGGCACCACGTGGCTCAGGCACACATGTTTGCCCTGAGGGAGGACTACATCAGCTGGGAAGGTCAAGGCTGTACCCCAATCAAGGGATCACCCGGGGGCTGGGGTGGGCCAGGCATACCCACGCCAGCTCTGCTCCCCGAAGTGCTACGTGCAGCTTTCCCATCTGGGAAGTGGCCCTCTTGGGATATTTATTTTATTTCTGTAAATGTGGGAAGCAGCTCTTCAAGACCGTGTGGATGACCTGTCTGGCTGGAATGCTTTCCCTGCTATTTCAGGATTAAGACAGTAAATTCCTTCTCTGGGGTGTAATGTGCAAGCACTGGACTCTCCGGGGAGGGCGGGTGGCCACTGGGCCCTGTGCTGGAGCTGGTGGCCAAGCGGGGGACTGGGAAAGGACCACAGGCCTGGGACGGACGGGTCCCCACCTTGCCGGGTGCAGTGTCCCGGGGCCACGTCCTCCTTGGTGGGGTGGGAAGAAGGAGGCAGCTTCATCTTCTTGAAGACCACAAAAGATTAGGAGTCCCCACATGGAGGGAGCCCCCAGGCCTCTCTGATCCTCAGTATCCTCGTATCTACGACCAGAGCCTTGTCAAACTGTGGCACGCCCTGGCGCAGCGGTTCAGGGCTCAGCACAGCGACCATGGTCTTTGTGAGTCTTGTTGGTATTCTTACAACTGCAGTGGGCCTGTCCCCAGGAGCTCCTGGAGGGACTGGGGAGAGAGAGGAGAGCAGGACTAGCAGTCTGAGGGGTGACTTCTTGGGATGAGCCAGGTGAGGAGGCGAGGAGAGAAGGAAGGGTGACCCGGCAGAGGGAACAGACTGGAGGCCTGGCAGGGCAGCAGAATACTTCTGGTGCCAGGGCAGAAGGAAGTGAGGCAAGGCCGGGACAGCCAGCATGGGGGACAGAGGCAAGAGGGGACCCCGGGACCCGGCCAGAGACCCCATTATCCACAGCCCAGTGAGGCAGGGCCAGCAGCTGCGGGCTTCCCAATTATTGCCTGTCACACTCGGGATGATGCATTTACCCCAAAGGACAAATGCCAGGGACGGGCTTGCCGGTGGTGCTGCCTGATGGCGGGCTGTTTTGGGGAAAGCTGGGGCCAGAGCGAGGGCCAGGGACACACGGTATGATCAGGTGGGCTCTTCCAGCAGCCTCCACAGTTAGGGATGCAGGAGGGGGAGAGGCTGGAACAATCAGGTCAAGTGTCGCGGCTATTAAGTGGCGAGCAGAGTGTGGCTCCTCGCTTCTGACACTGTGCTTAATGTGCCAGTTAAGTAGCTGTAATAGGGAACAGCTGCGAGGGGGATCCGGGGCTCTGGCTCAGCAAGGTGGCCAGCAGCATGGCTTCCCAAGCACTGCTGCAGGGGTGAGCGAGAGAACCGGGTCAGGAGGCAGACCCGGGGCCCTCTCGGTGGAGTCTAGAGAGGACGTGTGGGACGGAGACCTGGCTCTGGGGGGCCCAATGGAACCTGCAGTGTGGACCTGGAGCTATCAGTCTGTTCAGGGCTTGTCCGTTACTGAGTGCTTCCTAGCACGTGCCTTGTGCATAGCATGGTGGTGGCTCTGGGTTCTGAAGTGAGGTTTGGGTTCAAATCTCTATCCCTTGAGAGAGCCAGTGCATCTTGGGAAAGTCCTCATTCCCTGCAGGTATATTTTCTCCTCTGAAAAATGACTTTTTTGTTGATCTCCCGCCTGTGCTTATTGGTCTACAAGAGGAGACGTGCAAAGGGCCCTTGGGCAGGTGCACACAGAGGGCCCAGGAGACCAGCTGGTAGCATAGTGATGTGGACTCTCTGATGTCTTCACCCCGTGCCTCCCCCAGGAAGTGGTTGGTCTAAAGCTAAGGGGTAGCGGCTAAAGGGGTGTCTGCCGATGGATCCATTCCCCTAACATTCATGGAGGGGGGCTGACCAGAGGCAGGTCATTGGGGATGTGGGTGAGACAGAGCCATGGCCCCCTCCAAGCCAGGGTCTACCTTCTGCACTATTGACTCCCTTGCACATCTTCCCCTCTCTCTCCCACCGGGGACCCCCTCTCTGGCATGGAGTCCTGCTCTCAGTCACTCTTCTTCAGTTTCCTTTGTGAGCTCCCCTTCTTTTGACCCAACAGACTGGGGCTTCCTGGTACCCACTCTTCTCTTTCTCCTGGGACCTTGCTCAGACCCAGGATCTGATGTTCATTCTCTAGCAACACATTCCCAACCTCCATTTCCATCCCAGACTCATAAATGCATTCGTTCATTCACTCATGACTACCTGGAGTTGAAATGCTGTCTCTGTAATGGAAGCCAGCACAGGAACTTTGTCCCGCCCACCACCATCTCCCAGTCTCTGGACCAGGCCGGGCAGATGGTCGACCAGTAACACATTTGCTAAGTGAATGAAGCAAGTGTGGACCTGCTGGGGGCGGGCTCACTTTCTCAGCTCTTGACAGAGACTCCCTCACTGCCTGGAGAGGAGGCCTCGGGGGAGCCCGAAGCTTTTGTATGAGCTCCAGAGCACATGCAGGAGGACTGAAAAAGCGCCCCAAAGTTTATCCAGCTCACTCTTCACCTTCATCAGCTGATGAGGGGGCCCAGGTCTGAGCAACAGCCCCAGTCCCAAGTCACACGGTCATTCAGCGGCCAAGCGAGGACTGGCTTCCAGAATGGTGCTCTCGCCTCCTGTCCAGGAGACGGACGGGTCCAGGCAGCCTCAGAGGCATGCTGACAGCAGCGAGCCGTGTCGTATTTCTGTCACGTTACATAATGGTGGGCAGGTAATAACCACTCAGTCTCTGCCATCTCAGCGTATAATAGGTAGGAAAATGAATTCAAATGTCATTCGCTACAATAAAAGAAAGTATTCTTAGTGCTCTCTGCGTTCGTGGGGCTGAGGCGAGGGCGAAGCATGCTCTCAATGAATCACCCAGTAAAGGAGGAGCAAGGGGATCTCGATTATTCCCTGGCAACGTCAGCCGATGCAGTGTAATCACGGAGGTTATTCTTGTAAACGCGGCCCATGAATTCCTGTGTGTGCAAAGGTGAGTGGGGCCAGGCCTGGGCACGGGGCCTGTGCACTTGCATGTGTGTGTGTATGTATCTGGGAGAGCTTGTAAGGGGCTTGCACAGGTGTGCCCACCTGTGTGCGAACGCATGCCGGTGACACTTGAAGGTGAAGGCCTTTAGCGTGGCACATGCACCTCCTCACAGGCTGCCCGCTAGGAAAGAACTCTTGTTGGTATCATTTATCGGTGTTTCTTGGATGCTCAGTTGCTCTCTGGCATACACTAGGTACTTCATAAGCATCTGTTAAGTGCATAAACAAATCACCTTGCCTTGCTTCTTCTTCCTCCACTATAACCCTCGGTTCAGACTGCTTTTCTGCTCCTGCTTTCCACACTGCACTGACTGCCACTCTCAGCCTCCCTTTCTTTCCTCCACTGCGCTCCCTTCAGTTCAAGCAGTGGCCAGGGGCAGGCAGCTATTAAAACTCAATACTCCTGATGAATACAAGCCAAACCAACCCAGAGGCTCCCCATTGCATTCAGAATGAAACCCCAAAGCATCCCCAAGAGCTTCAAGGTCCTGAGTGGGCTGGGGCCTGTCTGCTGCGTTTCCACCAGCCCTCCTCCCCCACTCTCTAGTTCTTCCAAGATGGCTGCCTTTTTCTGCCACAGGGCCTTTGCATCTGCCGTCCCCTCTGCTCCCAGCATAGCTTGCACGTTCTCACTCCTTGCTTCTGACTTAAATACTGCAGTCTTCTGGAAGGCCTTCTCTGTCCACGCCATCCCCCACCCTGTATGCATTCTGTAGCATAACTTCAGGTCCTCAGGACATTTGTCAAAACATATGAACAGCTCATTCCCCACCGGATGGGAAGCTTCCGAGGGCAGAGCCATGTAAGTTGGATTACAGAGTGTTGCAAGCCTCCAGGCCCACTCTGGACCCACAGTGGAGCCCCCTACTGAATGTCATCAGGTAGGTGGTATAGGGGGATGGGTGGATACTCTTCTGGGGGAAGTGAGAACTGAAAGCTACCAACCTGCTGAGCTGAGAAAGAACAGCCTTCCCAAACTGCTCGCCTGCCTTCCTGATACTGCCCCGGTCAACCTCATGTGCACTGGCTTTCAGTCAAAATGTGTGGAAAGGAATTCACTTTCATATCATTATTTTGCATTGTAAACATGCTGTAAATATAGCAACTACTGAGTCAGAAAAGTCTCTTTACAGGATAGCCAGCCACAGTGTTTCCTCTGGGTTCCTAGGCCCAGGCCAGAGGCCCTCTCTGTTGGGTGACGAGGCCTCAGGAGACCCAGGCGAGACTTCTCCACACCATAGTCAGAGCCCAGGAAGTCTGTCACCCTGACTTTCAATGGTGTTTGTTTTGCCATCTGTGAACTAGCTCCAGTCCACCCATGGCATCTGCTTTCCTGCCCAGAACTTTCTGGTATTCAGGAAGGAAACAGGCACCTTTCCAGTCTCTCCTGGTCATCCCTTGCCAAACCTCACTAGTCCTCTATCATAATGCCGGTTCACAGGCTTCAGAGGGCAGGAGTCAGGGCCACTGGCTTCTGCTCTTGGGACCTCAGTTTTCTCTTCTGGCAAATAGGAATGCCCAGCCTGGCATGGGCACCTGCCTTTAGCAGCTGGGAGGGGGAGCCAGGACCCAAAGGCCGAGCCCTTCATGCCCAGGGTGGAAGGGTCTTGGCTGCAGGCTTTCCTGAGCCTCCAGCCGCCTCTTGGGATGGTTTGGAATTTTTGCTTTTTGATCTTTGTCTGCAAGGCAATCGCGTGGGCCTCCTGACATAATTTTCATTCCTTGGGGCCCAGAAGGGGGCCTGCACAGGTGTTTTCAGGGAAGGGGGAAGGGGAGCTGGGAACACTGGGTTGGTTGCCATTGGCAAGAGGCCAGTTGAAGGCCAGAGCATGGCTGAGCACCTACTGTCTACTCATGTGCTAGCTGCCACACAGCTCCTAACTTACTAGCCCCTGCCTACAACCCACCAGGCAGGTACTGCCACCACCTGTTGTACACATGGGAGCCAAGGCTCAGAGAGGGGAAGGCTACTGGAAGAGGCAGAAGCAGGATTTGAACCCAAGTCTGTGTGGCTCCACGGTGTGACCTTAATCACCACCCTTTGCGCCTTCCCATCTGAAGACCTGTCCTGGGTTCACAGAAGGCTTTGAGAGCATGATGGAGGCCCAGAGCAGAGAGGCAACTTGTCCAGGGTCACACAGCATTTCTACCCCCCCAACACCCCCTACTAGGAGAATCCCCACCCCCATTCCAGAGCTGCAGTGGCTGGTTCTGTCATTACCCTGCTGTTCCTCTATGCTTTCCTGATCAAGACTGTTCCCCTGACTCTAGCAGGGTAAGTGGTCACCCAGGAACCTGGACGACACGTTTCCAAGCCCCCTGCTGCTCCCATGCGTCAAGATCCTGGCGATCCCTTCCAATTCCGGGAGATGCTGTTCTTCTGGGGGAGCACCTGGCAGGGAAACCACGGCTCTGGCCACGGCTCCATTTGCCCCTGTCCCTAAAAACGTAAAATATAAAGTGACCTGGACCCAGGAGGGCAATGGCAGGAGAGTAGTGATGAAACCCCCGGAGGCTCCGAGCGCTCTGGGGCCTCTCTGACCCGTGGCCACTCGCTCTGACTGACGCTGTCCTGCCCACTCTGCCCTTCGTGGCCCAGCTTACGGGCCCAGGCGCCCTCGTCCCTCCGCTGTGTCCTCTCCGTCCGTGCGCGCTTGCA
The DNA here is from genome assembly GCF_000260355.1 of Condylura cristata. Taxonomy (NCBI): domain Eukaryota; kingdom Metazoa; phylum Chordata; class Mammalia; order Eulipotyphla; family Talpidae; genus Condylura; species Condylura cristata. The sequence goes on along the minus strand of NW_004567130.1, from coordinate 7,400,924 downwards.
CGGCCTCGCTGTCTGCAGCTTGCTCCGTCTTCCCAGATCTTTGCTCTTGTCTTTCTTCTATTTCTTGGTTTTACTTCCATCTTACCTCCGGCTGTATGTTTTACACTCCTCCCCTCCCGTAGGTAGGCAAACTACACCAATAACCAAACCTTTTTTTTTCTTCCCTAGGGAGAAGGGCAGAGGGGAGAAGAGGGAAAGGCTCAAAGTGGAAAAATCCACAACAAACATTATAGAAGTGAGAAGAAGATAAGAAAAAGGGAACCTCTTAAGGCACACTAAAAAAAACTAAAAACAAACTGAAATTCAGTTCCCTTTCCTCTCTCCAACTAGTTCTGAGTCCAATTCCTTGACCTCCTCTGAACCAGTTTCTTATCTGAGTAATGAGAGAAGCCGCCAATCCCTAGGGATCATGGGATGAGAGGCTCAGGGCCCTTGGCGGGGGAGGGGATCCTCTGACGGGCACCTGCCCCGGGTAGGCGCTCATGGGCTCTTGACAGGCTGCGTGACCTCTCTGTGCCTCACTTTAGTCACTTGCAGAATGAGAGCTGGCTCTGGGTCTGACCTACCCCTCAGGGGAGTCTCCCTCGATGCTAGAACCTGGTAGAGGGAGGGGGCAGGGAAAGGCCAAGTTTGGGGGAGATTTGGAGGGGCATGGGGGACAGCTGCAGAGCCATGCTGGCCAGGGGTGCAGTAGAGCTTCGGTGAACTGCCCTGACACCTCTCCCCATGCCCCGGATCTGGGTTCAAATCCACCACGACTCTCCTTTCGCGCCCCCCTCTTCTCCTGCTCCTCTGGTCATGCTGCAGGTTTGTCAAGGTTTAGGGTGATCCCTAAACCTGCCACCCTCTTCCTGCTCTCCGCCTCTCTTCTCTAGCTGTTCCCTTCACCTGGATGTGCGCCCACCACAGCCTGCCTGATGCCTCAGTCCTCTGCTCCATTGTCCCCAGAAAGCCTTCTCCCACCCCATCGGAATCAAGCTCACCCCCAATGTCTCCTCGCTTCTTCCCACCCAGCCTTAATCTGGGTTATGTCTGTGGGACGTTTGCAGGTGATATGGAAACCTGGGCCCCGCAGGGTGGGCTGCGGGGTGAGACTGGGCCTATCCCACTGCCGGAGCCCTTTGAAAATCCGTGGTGGCTTCCTGCAGGAGCCAAGGTTGCTGCCTGAGGGGAGTCCTTCCCCAGGTGCCTTTTGAACTGGGGAGCGAGAGGATGTGTCCTCACTGGCTTAGAGCCAGAGGCCCAAGTTAGGGCCAGTCAGATGATTTGGCCCCAATAATTCAGTAATGAACTGATGAGCATGATTGGTTCATTTTTCCTGGACCTCATTGGTTCATTCTAGTCCCGCACCAAACATAAAAAGGTGTTGCTCAGGCCAGCCTGCCCTGCCTCGGGGCAAACTCGTGGGTGGTGGGCATTGGGGAGCCATGGCCAGCTGCCTCAGCCTGCAGCAAACTATCACACCTCCAGCTTGCTCTGCCCACAAGCAGCTTCTGGGACCTGGGAGGGAAAGCCTGAGCCCTGGGGGGCAGGAGTGGGGAAGAAGGGGCTCTGGTGTTCAAACCTGCCAGGACCAACTCACCATCAAGGTCAGCTAGCGCCAGGCCTCTGTGTAGCTGTATTGGAGGTTTCTGGTCAGCCTGGGTGCTGCCCAGAGGCGAGCTCTCGGTAACCCGTGGTGAAACTCCCTCCTGGGCTCTCTGCTCAAGTAGTGCCTGGCACAGGGAATACCCACAGGCTTCGGCTTTGGGCACAGGTGGGAAAATGCCACCGATTTCCAGCGGTACCACCGCTTCCAGCTGTGGTGGGAGAGAGTGGGACTTGCGCCACCGAGGTGGACTCCAGTTTCAACGGAACACCCCTGTAAGCCTGGAACCCTCCTCCCAGGGCCCATCAGCCTTGGGATTGACCCTGAAGGAGAACAGAAGGAACTGCTCACAAATCCAGGATGATACCAGGCAGGGGGCACACCAGTTGACTGCTCAGGGGTTTCCTACCTCTCCCCCCTTCTGACCCCCCCCCCCCCCCACACACACACACAGTGTGCCTGTTCCCAAAAGGAGCCCTGCAAAGGCCAGGGTGAGCTCTCACCTAACTCTACCAGTCAGGTTTTGTCTTTCCAGGTTTCCACCAGAGGCCCAGGGGTTCAAACTCCTGCTCCAGGCCACACCACCAGGAAGTGGAGACCTGGACGGGAAGCCAGGACCCATGGCAGCCAGTCCCCTGAAGTTCATGGCAGCCCACGGCCTCTCAAAGTTGGGGGAATCCAGGTGCTCTGTGCCTGAGACTCAGAGAGAGGCTCAGGCCCCTGCCCAGGGTCACAGAGCCGGTGGCTTGGGGACCTAGGAGAGCCCCCAGTATTGAGCTGCTGCAGCCTCCGCACTGCCTTTGGCGCGCAGTTAATTAGCGGGTCTCGGAAAGTTCATCAATAATAGATCTGGCAGCGGCGGCTGATTGCCGGCGCGCGGCGGGCAGCGAGCGCCAGTAAATCAGCCTGACGGTTGCTGACCAGGCCGGCCCCGGCCATGAAAGCGCTGCTCTTGGAAGTTGACTGGGTCCTGAGGTGGAGGGGCAGTCCTGGCCGGCTCTCGGGCCTCCCGCCCGGTGCCCAGTCCCAGCTTCCTGGCTCCTGCCTCTCTCCCCATCTGGCTCCCTGGCTCTTCTCCCTTGCAGCTCCTGTGTCCCACATCCCACCTCTGTTGCTTTCTCACTGTAAGCCTCATCCATGGGGTCTCACAGCCCCCCAGGGACGTGAAGTGGCCCCCAGGTCCCAGCTTAGCACAAGCCCACCCTCCTTGCCAGACTGTCCTGGCTAGAGATCTAGTCTCCTGATGGTTAGAGTCCCTGTAGGAATCTGATTCTCCAGTGAGTTCCTGCGTGTGTGTTTCTGCCTCTAGGAAATGAGCATAAAACAAATACCCCCATGTGGGATTTCTGGGCTAATGAGTGGACAGGCCCAGACCCCAAGCTCCCAGAAGTGGAAACTCGGCCCCTTGGCCTCCTTCAGAGGTGGCTACATCCTGCACTTGCTACTCACGCACATCCCCACCCTTTAACGGTCCTCTGAACATCCTGTAATGTATCATGCCCTGCCTGTTCTTCACACACTTACATGTGTGCCAGGTACACATACCACAAACATATTTATTCACACAAGAGGTACACACATGTCTCCATATGTTGGATGCACAGTGCATCCTGGTTAACTACCCACGACGTAGTTTGGGGAGATGGTACACCTGCAGAGAAAACAGCATCGCATGTGCAAAGGCCCTGTGGCTGGAGGGAACTAGGTGAGTTCAGGGACTAAAGGGGGCAGTTGTATCTGCTGTGGTCCAATTCCTATTTGCCCTAAGTTTTCTTCGATAACAGGCAATGTTGTAACCTAATGCTGTCACTTATTCTTGCACAATCTTGCCAGCAAATGCTTCTCGGATCAGTTCTTTCAGCTTGCCTCTACCCTACTTTTAATCACTAAGTTTTAGCTTCTCTTAATTCAGCTCCTCACAGAGGGGTTCAGGTCTCTGTGGCCAAACCCAGGGGCTTCAGCTTTGGTCACACTTGGGCCGTGGGAAGGTGGGCCGAGAGGGAGGAGTCTCGCCATAAATCTCCAGCAGGTTGCCACTGGCAGCTCTCTGCCTGTTCTCAGAGGCCGTAAAATTTTACTGGAGCAAGAGCTGCTGCCCATCAGGGTAGCCGCAGAGGATTAGAGCCCACCAGGGTGTCGGCCTTCAGCATCCCCATTGCTGGCCAGGCGGCCCCACCCCTGGAATTATCCATTCTGCCTAATTCTGCCTCCCTTTCTCAGAGACTGGGAGTGGCCACTAGATGCCTGGGGCAAAACACTTTACAGTGTAGGAGCCAATTCTCACTAGCATCACGAGGGTTCATCCAGACCTCCCAGAAGCTGGTCAGCCAGCGGTCACCAAGCTTATTTGACAAATAAGGGCTCAGAGAGGTAAACGGACTGATTAAGGCTACACAGGGATTAAGTGAGGTGGTAAACTTGAGGCTAGGATGCCTCAGACCTTCAGTCTCTCTCTCCCTTTTTATTCATCCACTCATCAGTCCACCCATGCATGCAATAAATATTTGTGAACCACAGACTACACGCAACACACAGAGGTAAATAAAACAGAGCTCTGACTTCAAGGAAACCGACAGTGACAGGGAAGAAGGTCAGCGCACACCCCTTAGGGGTCCCCTGGGTCAGGACAGTGTCCTGAGTACAGAGCATAAATAGAATACCACCTCCCCCTTTCTATGGGGTGATTCCAAGCCCCCTAGAGGATCTGAACCTATAGCTAGCACGGAACCCTATAAAGACCACTTTTTCCTATAGATACCAATGATGATAAAGTTTAATGTATAAATTAGGCACAGAAGAGAATAACAACAATTGGCTAATAATAAAATAGATTATAACAGTAGACTGCAATAAAAATTATGTGAGTGTGCTCTTTCCCTCAAAATACCTTACTGTGATCCGCTCGCAGTGGATGGCAGGTAACTGAAACTATGGAGACCAGATGGGATGGCTGTAATGAGAACAGGGCAGTCATCACCTAGCATTGCTCCGATACTCCCTCTGTGCTGGGACCCACTGTGTGCCAGAAACAGACATATCTTATAGTCGTCTCACAGATTTGAATCATGAACCTACTAAGTGCTCAGCCTTAGAAAACTGAACTAATGCGTTGACTTTCTACCAGCATTCTGAATCTCATTTGGGCAATACGGAACAGAGGCTGGTGGGATGGGGCGGTTGAGGGGTGCAGCAGCAGCCAGGTGGAGCATGTGGGAGTTGGTCCCAAGGTGGTGGAGGAGTAGAGGCTTCTGGGAAGGGCTTGTGGTGGGCACCGGGCCGGTTCAGCCTGGCTGTGGGCTGCACAGGAAACATCTTTGCCTGGCAAACAGGATGATCGTTTGCCGTCTGAGCCTTGGGGTGCATGGGGGTGGGGTGGGGGTGGGGATCAGGGGCCCAGAATAGTTCCTGCCCTCCTTCTGCCCCCTGCTCTGGCTGGCCCCTGCCAGCCAGCCGTTCGTAAACCCACCCCCACTGACACCCCCTCCAGCAAGTACAGTTGGGAAGCTTCACCAGAGAGGCTGTTTCCTTTGAGTCTCCCACGGTTTTGGGCCCACACAGGGAAACAGAGGCTCGGAAAGGGGAAGCAGCTGGCCCTACAGGACTCTGCCAGTGTGTGGTGACCCCTCTGTTAAACCCAGCTCCCAGCTCCAGGGCCAGGCCTCTTGGCAGGATCTGGGGGTCGTTAAAAGAAGAAGCTGCAGTTGGGTGTCCCCTCCCTCTGACAGAGCTACATCTGGGCCCGTCTAGGTCCTCCTTCCCTGGGGTTCCCAGCCCTGTCCCTGTGCTCCCAGGGTACTGTTCTCAGCGAGAGCTCGGTTAGGAGCTCAGCTGGGAGAGCTGGTGACAGGCCCTTCCCAGACACTTCTTCAGACAGACAGCTCTGATGCAGGATTTCTGCTGTGGTGCATGGTGACACAGGTGTGCGTGTGTGATCCTGCACCCCAAGATCAGCTGTTCGCCCCCTCAGCCTCTGAATAACTCTGGGTCTAATTCATTCTGACGTCTTTCCCCCCCTCTGCCATGCAAAGTGCCACTGAGAGAGGAGGGTGTGCTGGCATTGTGCCCAGGCCTGGGAGGGGGCACTGGCCCTCCCAGGCTGCTCCCCATGCTGTCTGGAAGCTCAGCTCTACCTGCTGTGTGATCTTGAGCAGAGCAAAAACCCTCTCTGGGCATGGGTAAGAAAACCAATTGGGAGTCTCTTCTTTCTCTTGAAATTTCTGATCGGATGATTCTAAGATGCTTTACCCTCAGGTCTATGAGCTTTTTTTTACATGAATATTCTGCTTTGAAGATGCTGTGATTCATAGGCTTGGTCTTTCCAGAATTTTCTCGACCATGCCAACAATGAGTGTTCTGAGAAGCATTGCAGGGTGAACTAAGGCACCGAGCGGATGGGTGAGTCCCCAAGGACACAGTCCCTAGGTGTGCCTTTCCTTCGCCTTGCTCCTGCATCTCAAAATCTCAAAGTTATTTGCAGTATAGTTTGCGGGTCAGCAGAGCTCTGGTAAATAAAAGCATCTCCCTGCTGATTTGATTGAGGCAACGTGGAATCCCTTCTCTTCCCCCTGCCTCCCATCCTCTCCATTTTTCACAGTCCCTTTCTCATTCCTTTGTTCATCATTTAGTCATTCAACAAACAAAACACAGAAACCATCTCACATGAGATTTGTAGGCTTTGCTTCAGAAAACAGAACAGTAACTTGGGACCCCACTCCACTCAACAGAGCACTGATATTTCCGAAAGAGAAGTTTCTTTGGACTGATCAAATCAGGTAACACCCATGCTCCACTGCTTCCAGGCTATGTGAGCTTGACAAATCACTCCTGGACCTCAGTTTCCTCATCTAACAAGTGCAAACAAGTGCACAGGGTGGTGGCACCCACCTCGTTCCTTCCCCCACCTGCGGGGGAGTGGTGTTTCTACTCATGCAAAGAGTGGGCAGCTGTTGAGGCCACCAAAACCTCTACTTTGGTGGAGAGACCCGGCATCAACTGGGAATAGGACCTTTGGGGGCAGGTCGGAAGCCAGCCAGGGGCCTCAGGGCCCAGGAGGCACTTTGCCCCCCACCCCTGCAAACCGCCCCGCCTCCCACCCCCCACCCCCAGCCTCAAAGCCCATGTGGGCGTGAATGGTGGAGCTCCCGGGCCCGCAGACGCCACGAAGCCGGGCGTGAAATCTGGGCGCACGCGGTGCGGCGAAGCAAGGCTGGGCCGATGCCGACCGTCCTTTGATGTGCTTTTGGGGTGTGTAATTAACTGTAACTGAAATATTATTTGATCTTTTATGTGGAAAATCAAATTGTGTTGTGTCAGACATGAATAAATACACACCGGTCGGTTTCTGCAATAGCGGCCGCTCCTCCCCGGCCCACCCCCTTCTCCTGCGACTCCTGCCCCACCCCCTTCGCCTTGGTGGAAACATAATTCTCGCCTTTTAAACTTTTTCCCTTTGTCTGGCTGTGAAAGGCCCCATTGTCCTGGGGGAAGGGGCGGGAGTGGGCTGGGGCCCCTGAGCTGAGGGGTTGGGGAGGGGTACCCAGCCCACAGACAGGGCTGGGGCTCAGGGGCTCAGCCTTGGGGTGGCCAGGCTGCCTCTGTCCCTGGCCACCGGGTGACCTTAGGCCAAGTCGTCAAGCTGGCTGGGCCTCAGTTTCCTTACCTGCGTTCCTTCTGAGAGATCACTAAGTCCCTGGGACCTCTGGGGTGGCCACATTCTGTAGACATGTTGCCCACCCTAACTCTGATGGTGGAAGTTGAGGCAGTGGTAGTTACTTTTGCAGGAGATGATGGTCCCTTGGAAACCATAAAACCACACCCAGTGTGTGATCTGGGTTCTGAACTTTTCCACTCTTGAAACCAATAAAGGCGAGGGGGTTTGTGGGTATTGGGCCTGGGGAAGAGCATAGCCAGGTGGTCTAACAGTGCTTACTGCCATTTACCAGCAGGCAACTTGTCTGAACTTCAGTTTTCCTACCTGGAAAAAGAGGATGGCCTTCCCCATTGGGTTGAAAGATGCCTTCATCTCCTCACATTCTATTCAACTGCCTAGACCACTCTTCCTTTCTCTTTTCTCCTAGTCAACACCTATCTGTATTTCAAGGCTCAGCTTGACATCACTTTTTTAAAAAGATTAATTTATTTATGCATACAGAACTGGGGTACAGGCCAGAGGTACAGGCGCAGTGAGCGGATTCACCAGAGACAGAGTAGAGAGTAGAACAGGTGGACTGATGAAGTACACTGCTGAGGGGAGCAGCGGGCAGGTCAGTAGAGGTCTGCTGAGCCATGTGGATCACCTCTGGGGTGGGAATCGAACTTATGCTGAAGTGGCTGCAGCTTCTTAGTGCAGTGCTTTATCCTGCTGCACCACCAGGGAGAGTCTGACATCACTTGTTTTTAAGGGGATCTTTGCTAACTCATTTGAACTTGCCTTAAGAATTTCCTGGGCCCTTCCTGGTGGCACAGTGGGTTAAAGCACAACACTATGAAGCCACTGCAGCACAAGTTGGATACCCCACGAGGGAGGTGACCCACATGGTGCGGCAGACCTCTCTGCCTGTTCTGCTCCCCACTCTGTCTCTGGTGAATGCACTCGTCCCCTGCATCTCTGGCCTGCACCCCAGTTCTTGTATGCATAAATAAAATAAATCCTAAAAATAAATATTTCCTGTCTCCTCCATCTCCTCAGTTCCTCTCCAAGAATCATCCTCCCCCATGTACTTACTTGATTTTTATCTGCCTTACCCTCTGCTGAGGAAGTCCCCCGAGATGCCCCTTATCTCTTCAGCACAGTTCAAGGACCTGGAACAGCATCAGGCCCAGAACAGGCGCTCAGGGGGTTCACATTCTGCAGACTCCAGCTCTGTTAGGAGCTGCCTCTGGCTCAGTCAGTGCTCAAGAGCCCTCTTGAAGGTTTTGCCAGTCCCTAAGGAAGCTCAGGTGCTGGAAACAGGAATCAGAGATGGTCCAGTGAAAACTTTATGAGTTGGCACAGTGCCAAGTCAAACATCCGGGAATTAAAAAATAAACCAGAAGACGAGAAGACATAATCATTGTCTAAGCCTGTGCTGTTACCTGGCTGGGAGACAGATGGCTTTGAGAGTCGCTGTCTGGTTCCGAGCTGGTCTGCCTCCTGCAGGTGTAGGGGTTGTTACTTCCTCATGTGAAAGGCAGAGAGAGAGCCCCCACTCCAGAGCTCTTACTAGGCAGCTGGGGAAATTGAGGCCAGTCAGGAGACTGAGGGAAAGAACCTGGGGGGGGGGGTTGGTGGTTGGTGCCCGACTTCTGAGTCAGGGCTCCTTCCCCTAAGGACGACACCAAGGAAGCAAGGCCAGGCCTGCCAAGCAGAGCGGCTACCAGGTCGTGCGCCGAAGGCCTTGCTTGCAAGTGCGTCTGTCACCCCTGTTTTCCAGACTCACAATATGGCTTTTCTGGGCCCCGTTCACTATTAAAAATATGAAAAGTTATATTTTGTGGCTGCTGGTATAAAGATGAAAATATATCTTAAATATCTTAAAAAACTTTCGTCAGAAAGCTTTTTTTTTTTTGACTTGTCAAAGAAATTGAAACATTTTCAAAGCATTACAACAACGATTGGGGCCTAGGTTATGTGACTGCTATGCCTGATAGCTATGTTGATTCTTCACAAAGGGGAAACCGAGGCACAGGAGGAAGCTGAAACCCAAAGAGGTTAAAGGTCACTAGTTCAGGGACAAAGGACCTGAGAAAAAGAACAACCAAGATCCTGTGTGTGTGTGTGTGTGTGTGTTAGAGGTGGGGATGTTGTCACATTTCCCCAGAAGAGTGTCAACAGCTGAGCCTCCATGGATTGCCCCTGACCAAAGTGTCCTAGGTCTCTCCATGCTGCTAGGACTGGGATGCAGGCTGGCTAGTGTCCAGTGTCTGGGGACACATCCCCACCTTCCCCAAAAGCCCACGTCAGAGGCCTCCCAGACCTCTCCCAGAGGCTGCAGCATTCACTGTTCATTGGCTGCCTTGGGCCAAAGGCCATGTCAGGTCTCCTCACACCCCATCACCCCACTATAGGTGCCCTCAGGGGCTTCCTGCGTCAGGCTCAGGAGAGATGTTGTCTGCAGGAGGTTTTATTGTTGCTCTAATTACTTTCTAATGCCTTTATACAGGCCGTTTCCTCATTTTAAAAACTGCAGACACACTGCTTTATAACTTCACATAAGTTTTAGACGGATACTATCATGTTCTATCAACGTCTGTGGATACTACGTTAAGTGCCCACTAAAAATCCAGTTCTAGCCTTCGCCCTACAGCTGACCCCCATAAAGTTCCTGAAACAGTTCAGAGCAGGCCATGGAAAGTGGGTTCTTCGCACTTTAACCTTCTGGTCACACTGGGGTGCAAGTCTCATGGGTGCTAGTGTGTCTTCAACCCTTCTCTCTTGGGCTTGCTAACCCGCTCTACAAAGCCCTAGGAGTGGGTGGGTGGTGGTGGTGCTTTTCTTCCTTTTTATGGTTATTTTTTATTTGTGGCTTCCAAGGTTGGTTTCCCATTGGAGATAGAGATAAAAAGCTAGTGTCTCAGTCCTATTTGCGTACATGCTAAGTCTCGCCATCCTCCCCATCCTTGTATGACAGCTGTCTCTCTTGCCTGTGACTCCATCCCTCTCCGAATGAAATTCATAGTGCTCTATTGTGTGGTGAGCCTTTCTCTTGAAGGAGAAAAGGGGACCTGCTGCAGCCTTCACTGTTCATTGGCAGTCCTGGGCCAAAGGCCATGTCACGACCCCTCACACCCCATCACTCCCTGAATCCACCCCATGGATGCAGGGGGTGGGGTTGAGGTGATCCGGTCATGGATCCACAGATGCCGAAGGGCAGTGCAGGGAGACAGGCTTTCGAGCCGGGTTTTCCAGCCAGAGCTGCTCTAGCTGGGCTGCTCGCAAGGAACTGACCTCTCCGTCACTGGAAGTGTGCAAGCTGGGGGCTTGTAGGTCGAATTCTCTTCTTGGAAGTCAGATGAACCCCAAAGCTCCTTCCTTAATGGGCGCATTACAGGTGAGTGAACACATCTTGGACACGGGTCAGGCAGGGCTGGGCTGGGGAAGCACCTCTAGTCTGCTCCCTCTGCCTCCACGCCTCACCTTGGCAACTCTTATCCCCTCAGCTGGCTTGATTTTCCTTTGCTAGCACTCTTTTGTTATTGTGCTTATTTTATTAAAAAAAATTTAATTGAGGTGACATTGGTTTAACACACACAGATTTCAGAAGTCCAATCTTATACATCAACACCTGCACAGCCTACATTATGTTCACAACCAAGGTTCAGGTGTGTGGTCCATTCTACAATGGACTGTTTTCACCTGATTTGCCCACCCATGACCACCCCCCTCCCCATTTCTTCTAGTAACCATTATTTTGTTCTTATCGCCAAAGAATTTGTTTGGTTTTATCTTGTTTGTTCATTAGTTTTGTTTCCTGGTTGGCCACGTATGAGTGAACTCATGTGGTGTTTGTTTTTCTCCATCTGACTTATTCCCAAGTTCATCCACATTTTTTGCAAATGGCAGGATTTCATCTTTTTATAGCTGAATAGTATTCCATTGTGTTTATTTATTTTTAAAGATTTATTTTTATTTATGCATACTACTGGGTTATAGGCCAGAGGGGTGTGTGTGTGGGGGGGTAGTGAGAGGATTCCCCAGAGACAGAGTGGGGAGCAGAACAGGCAGGTGTACTGAAACACACTGCTGAGGGGAGCAGCGGGGAGACAGGAGAGACAGCTGACCCATGAGGGTCAGCTCCCTGGCTGGGGATTGAACCTGTGCTGCAGTGGCTGGTGATAGCTTGATAGTGCTGAGAGTTAACCCCTTGCACCACCAGGAAGCCTTCCATTGTGTTTATGCACACTGTTTTCTCCTTTATCCACCCATCTGCTGATGCCAGCTCTTGGTGATCATGGGTAATGCTGCAGTGGAATTATTCTGTGAGCGCTTTTAGTTATGTTTTGCCGTGTAGCAAACTACCTCATAACTTAGTGGCTTGAAACAACAATTACTGACTCATCAGTCTGCCCTTTGGGTAGGGTTCAGCAAGCACAGCTTCTCTGCTCTGACTGGGGACAGGAAGATTCACTGTCAGAATCGCTCACTCCCATGGCCAATGAGTTGGCTCTTGCCTGGAAACTTTTCTCTCTTTCCACATGGCTCTGTCTCTCTGAGCACTGCTTGGGTCTCCTCGCAACAAAGAGGCCAGGCCCTAAGAATGAGTCTCCTCAGAGCCCACAGTGGGCTTTTATTTCGCCTTGGAAGTGATAGCCACATCTCAGCCTCGTCTGTTGGTCAGGCCTTCACAATTTTCTTCCCAGTTTCCAGGAAAAAAAGGATACAGTTTCTGCCAGTTGAGCATGGCGATCGGGCAACATTGTGGAGGCCATCTTGGGAAAATATAATCTACTGCACACATCTATCTGCTTCTTGGGTTACTGTGTGTCCTGTAAGCCTCGGGCCCTTGTCTTCCTGCAGTCTTCCCTGCTCCTGGCAAGCGCCTGGCATAGTAGGTGCTCAGTCTTTGTTGAATACATAAATGTGGAGATGAATGAAAAACGAGGCAGAAATATCGAGACAGGAAAGTTAGAGGGAAAGAGAGAGAAAAGAGCCAGACGTGGAGAGACACTTGGTGAGACAAGGCCAGGGCCTGGCAGAGAGACAGCTGATATCCAGCTGGCCACAGGCGGGCGGGGGGGCCTTGGGGGTTTCTGGCTATTCTTGGGGGCGCGGTGGGAGTGTGACAGATCCGGGGTCTGCAGCCTGGGAGCTGGATGGTGCCCGCCCAGAAGGGCCTCTCAGTCGAGGCGAACAAAATGTGTCCATTTTGGGCTGACTGGACAACGAGGGCCCAGGGCCTGCTGGGCGTGAAGCGGCGGGGGCAGGCAGCTCCCTCCACTCGCAATTTCCCTATGGCCAGAGCCGCCACAACCAAGAGTAATGAAACAGGGGAATGTCGGTGACATTTTTCTAAAGAGGAAAAATGTGGAGTTTCGAGTCAAACTGAAAGACTTATTGGGTTCGCAGCAAGGCGAGAGCTCACTTTTGAGAACAAGCTGCTAGATAAGGAGCACAATTGAGTCCCCGGTAATGTTCACTTCAGCCCGACGCGACGCCTGCCGACTCTGTTTTGACTACATTGTTCGCATTGATTTTCCTCCAATTCCTCAGAAATGGAGACTCGGACATCTCTGGGGATCGTCACTGAGAGCCTGAGCAGGTTCTTCTCACAGGGGCCAGAGGAAGCGGGCCTCAGCACAGCCCAGCACCCTGGGGCATGATTGATAACAATCCCCAGCAGATCGGTCTGGCATTTCCATTTTCCCACCGTGAAGTTTTTCTCCTCTTTCTTGGCTTGTGTGTGAGCCTTGCAGCAATCCCACCAGCCTCAGAGAACTAGAGGGGCTTGTTCAAGGGGATTCAGTCAGCCATGAGCCAAGGTCCACGGCAGGAAAGACAGAGGTGTTCCTGCTATTAACCTGGCAAGGGCCCAGAAGCGAGGTGGTGATGAGTTAGGCCAGGGCTGCGTTAAGTGGAAGACACCAACTGTCCACAGGTCAACACCGAGAAAAACTTCTCCTCTTTCCGTGTCTCCCCTCTCAGGCCACTATGCCAGAAGGCGACCTTCTGGCTAGCGGAGGTCACTGGTTAAGTGAGTTCACTCTTACTGGCCTTCAGATGTATTCCTCTTCTGCCACACAGATCCTTTCAGTGGACTTTCATTTCGTGTCACTTGGCCAACACGACTGTCACCTTCTTTGTTCTGGAGCATCTGCTGTGTGTTTACCATGGACAATTGGTGTCTTCCACTTAACACAACCCTGACCTAATTTATCACCATCTTCTTTCTGGGATCCTTTGCCAGGTTAATAGCAGGACCACTTCTGTCTTTTCTGAAGGTGTCCTTGACCTCTCCCTCCTCCTCCAGTTCAGGCAGAGCCATCCCCACTGCCATCAGTCCACCTAGACTTCCATCTTTGCTATGGCCTTCCCCAGACCATTCTCGTCTCCACAGCCCAAAATGGATCACTGCTTGCTTCAAATCCTTCCGCTAACTTTTCAGGGAAGCCAGCAAGGATACCAAGGGCTTGGCACTCCCCCGCCCCCACTAACCCCTCCCATCCCACCTGCCCCCTCCTTCTCTGGACCCTTGGTCCCTCACCTGTCCAAGTCCCACCTTCACTAGCAAAGGCCTTTCAGCTTCCCAAGTATTTTCTTCTCTCTCTCTCATACCGTAAGCTGCACATGCTGTGTTTTCTGCCCGGAAAGTCACAACTTGTTGAAATGATTTGCTTTCCTGTCCATCTTCTGCTCCAGGCTGTGAACTCCTTGGAGACAGACCCATTTTTGCATCCTGGGCACCCACCACACACCTGAGCACATCCCTGGGGACATGATCACTGAAGGACTGGATGACTCCAGCGAGCTGGACAGCCAAGTCCTTGGAGAAGTGTTCGCAAGCACTGGGACTTGTCCAGGCACGTGGTGGGTCCCAGGCATCTGAAGACGCAGGCTTGGTATTAAGGGATCTGTGCAGATCCCTTTTTAGGGGTTGGGGATAAAGTGGAGCTCTGGATAAAGTGGGGTTCATTACCTGGGAGCTGGATGCACACGAATGACCCAGAAGTGTTCTCAGGCAGAGGTGGTTTGAGTCTTGTTTGGCGGCAGGGAGGAACCTGGCCTGAGAAAGGCATGGGAAGGTGTGAAAGCAAAGGGGTATGATAAGGAGATGGCCCCAGGCTGAGTGTGGGGGGGGCTTGGTGAGCGTGGGGGTGCAGATAGCCCACCCTGAGGCTTGTCTGAAGCCAAGACCTGGGCAGTATTAAAAGATCGGCCTTAGAGGGGAAAGACGTCTGGAAACATGGAATGCAATCCTTCATTTGCTCATGGGGACAGGAGTGGGGGGACGTGTCCACAGTCATATAGCAGAACTAGGGTTGAAAGCTGACCCCTGACTTGAGTCCAGCTCCTTTCATTCAGGAATGGGCTCATGGTGCATTCTGAGGGGAGAAGGGGAGGTTCTTCAAAGCCTGTGGACCAACAGCAAAATGCCGGTTCTTAGACCTGTTCAGATCACTTCAAGTTTACTTAGGGAATTGGAGATCATGGAAGCAGGACTGCAGTTTCCTCAGAGGAAACGAGCTGGCATCCATGGAGAGAAATATCTGGGGTTGAATCCTTGGAGACTGGACAAGTAGAAAAGGGGAGCTCACCTGAAAAAGATCACTCCTGCCAGCAGCTGCCCCAGCCCTTTGGGCCATGCCTGCTGTCTGTGGCCAGTCTTCTAAGGGGATAGCTAGAGGACTCCAGGTTGGGAAAGTGCTTGCCCTCTGATCCGATTCCGGTTCTTTTTAGAGGTACCAGGTTGCCCGGCCCAGTCTTCACCTGAGGTTCTGGAATAGTAATAGCAGAGAATGAGCACTACCACCCCCAAACATGTCCTCTGAGTCTGGCATTGCACATAGTCAGCCTTAGTTCACTGAATCCTCAGGAGTAAAGAACCCAGGATTCTTCCCATTTCACAGATGAAGAAACTGAGGTCCATTTGTCTGGATTCAAACCCAGTTCTGCTGGCTTCAAAGCTCGGGGGCATTAAATGCTGAGTGTCACAGGGAGTCACAGGACCACGGCTCAGTGGCCTCCCTCCCAGCAGGCTCACGTTAGAACTGACCAGTCCCAGTCTGTCTTGGACTGTCAGGTCCATGCTGACAAAGCAGCTGCCCCTCCAGATGCTTGTCTGGTAAGAAGGCACTTCTGCCCTGGGGTGCCCTATAAGAACACCCCATGATGCCTTCCTGGAATCTCCCTACTGGGGCCAGAGAGGGACTCTGTGCGCCTGTCTCACAGCTTAGGCCCACAATGGTTTGCAGGGTGATTGCTTAATGTCTGCACCTCTTGTTAGATTTCAGGCTCGTGAAGACTGAGACTGCATCCCTAGCACATGCCACTAGGGCTTATGAGTGTGTGTGTGTCATTAATAAGCGCGCGCACGCACACGCGCACACACACACACACACACACACACACACACACACACCCCAAAGTCAGCCAGGAGATGTAATGAAAAATCCAGACTATGTAATATGGGCATCACAAACAGGAAAATGCTTTGAAAGCGTTATTCTTTTATATGTTTTACCCAAGCAAATAGTGCTTACTCTAATACTAGAAAATCAAGACAAGTCTTTCAAAAATGTCACCCCCTTCTTAGAAGCCACTATTACTATTTTGGTAAATAACTTTTCATAGTTTTAAAACTCTATGCAGGGATGTCTCATGGCCCAAACCCAGGGGGGCACTTTTCGAGCTGTAATCTGAACAACTGTAGTTGTGCAGTGCTCAGCCTAAACAACTGTGTAGGGCATGTAGATGTCTACTGGCGTTAATTCTTAATAGAAATGACACCAAGTCACATATATTGTCTGAAAAGTGACATTTCTCACTTAAAGAACACTGCTCACCCTTCGGGGTAGCAATGATCTCATTTTTGAATGTTTATGAAATGGTTTAAGTTTTAGGTTGTTTTTAATTTTATTGCATTTGAAACAATACCATGACGAACATGCTCTTTGAGAATATGTCTGTTTAAATTCTTGGGATAAACTCTAGGAATTCCAGGCAAGAGGATATTTGATATTTAAGTCATTTCATGCAAGCTGCCAAGTTGTTCTCTAGGAAATTTCCACCAATAAAGCAGGAAAGAAAAGGGCTAATCTAAGTCTGATAAAATAGTGGAAGGGAAAAAAGAGCAGGGAGATGAAGCATTTGATCTACTAGGGGGACTGTAGAGAAGGTTTTTACTTTAGAAGGTGGAGAGAGGGGCAGTGTGTGGTGAGAGCTCAGTCTCCAAGCCTGTGTAGTTTAGCCACAGTGTCCCACTTTCTATTTTAAGAGTCTTCCCTGATTCCCTACTCGACTTACAACAAGTTGGTTTCCTTTCTGCAACTAGATCCTATCCTGTAATTTGGCAAGATTCAGGTGTTAAATGAGATGATCTCATGATTGATTGGTAATGCCTGCTCTATGTTGAGATTGCCAAGTTGTTTGGGTTTGGCAGGAAGAGTGCTACGAGCAATTAATAATGTCTGCCTTGAGACTGGGAAGTGGAATGATGGCACTTTTGCCATGTATTTTCTATTCCGGGACTAGACACTCTCAGAAGCAACTAAAGCTCTGAAAAGGCAGGAAAGTTTTCCTGATACCTGTTCCTCAGGGTTCTCTAGATTTTGAGGAAAGCTTCATGGATTTAGCCAGGTGTGTTCATTCTGGTCTCTCTCATTCTGGATGTATTGCAGAAGAGCGAAGAGGCATATGACATCCAATTTCTGTTTTTCGACCCTAATCTGCTTCTCATGACATCGTCTTCAGTCTGCAGAGGGAGGACTGGGGATTTCCTGCGATTTCAGTATTCCATTCAGTTTTTATCATTTTAAGGTTCATGCGTTTCTAATTGTTATGAATACCATGGCAAAATTAATAGTTCTATGGTTGGTTTATTACATTTAGTAAAATTATGTGCATGCAGTGTTTGCCAAGTGAAGACGCGGCAGGCTCCTTAATCATGTAAAGATGATAATTTAGTTGTTACACTTGTTGAAATGATGGGATTAATTTTTAAAAAGTTTGCAAACTGGAGGAGAAATGTAAAACATTAATTTAGTTAGACAAGCAAGCCGACAACTGACAAATCCTTTCAGCCAAACCTGGTAATGGAGATGCTACGGACTCAGCAGGGAGGAAATTTATCAAGCAGGCATAGATCCTTTCAAAGAACCGGAATATGCTGATGGAGTCTGCTGTGTGACTTTTGGGGAGCCACTTACCTTCTCTGGGTCTTCATGTTTCTTTTGTAAATGGGATTAGATGTATGAATTTCAAATCATGTCCTGCCTGCATTTCAGAAAAATGTCTTGGAGGCTAGCTGAGAGGTAAATGGAATAAGGTGACAGTGGGGTGGGCCTTGTTTGGGGAACCTGTATAGGTTCCGTTTGGGGGAGACTGGCACTCTGATTTTGTCTTGGGACTCCCCCTTTTCCATTCTCATTAGTTCATTTAATCCTGGAGGGGTTAGTCTATCCTGTGGCCCCAGAAGGTGTTAGGACTGGCCAGTGATGTCAGTGCATCGACTTCGTGACAGCGACTGACTTAAAGTAATCATATGATTCACAGTTGGCCAGTCAGAACCGGGGAGCTATACGGAAGGAGCCTCTCTTTCCTTTGGTGTGACTGAGCCAGGGAGATGGGAGATGAGAACTTTAGGGGCCATTTTGATCATGATTTGGAAAAAGCTTTTCTGGAGATGAAATCAATGTAAAGGGAAGTAGAACCCAACTAGGAAAGAGATTCCTAGTGGCATCTTTTCAACGTCTGGATCCAGCCTTACCTGATGTCCTGGACTTTCTAGGTATATGAGTCTCTCCATTCCTTTTTTGCTTTAGCAATTTTGAGTTGCGTTTCTATAACTTCACACCTGAAGAGTCCCATTGAATGTGGTCTCCTACCCCACTTCAGTAGGAGTCAACCTCCATTTACCTATTTATGCTGCGGAACTTCACTTGAAAAATTCGGTTTGGATGAAGGAATCTGTTATGAAAAAGTGGGACTAGGGTAAGATGATGCCTAATGATCCTTTCAGTTGTGACCATCTGCGTCTCCGTGGGTGATGACACAGGCCTGTGTGCCCACAGTTGTAGGAATCAGACGTGGCACACTCAGAAGGAGGCAGATTCTGGGTGAATTTCCTGGAGAAGTGGACCTTCAAGGATTAGCAGGAGTTCACCAGAAACAAGATGGATGCAAGTGGCATTTCAGGCAGAGGGAACAGCATGTGTAGGTGGCCTGGAGGTTAGAGCTTGGAAGACCTTTGGGAAAGATTGAACTATGTGATGTGCCTAAAATAAGGGATTGGCTGGTGGTGGGAGGGTACTCGAGGAAATGAAATAGAAAAGAAGGTGGGGTCCACCCCAAAGCACCCCAGCATGAGTTGCTGGGCTGTGGCTGGCAGGCAGTGCATCGCCACGCTAAGTTGTTGCGGGGAGATGGGACTCTTGAGGACTGGTTGATGGAACCGGACAGACTATGGAGGGGAGATCGGTCTCTATGGACGGCTGTGCCTGAGACTTCTGGCCCTTCTGTGTGAGACAAGAGGTGAGGGGACCAAACACTCAGCTCTGGAGGGATCCCAGGTCCCCCAGCCTGCATTCCACAGCTGGCCGGGCCTTGCCATTCCCAGCTCTGGAATCTGAGCACTATTTTGAGGAGGGGGGCCTGGGAGGTTGCTTGGTGGAAATGAGGAGGATGGGGAAGGAATTTTTGACTCTGCTGGCTCCGTTTCACTGGTTGTGATTTACAGGGATATTGCCCGGGTTCCCAGAGGAAGCCAAGCTTTTCCCACAACATTGGGGACTTTGTGTGGATCTAAGAATATTATGAAAATTCTTACAAGTTTTGAGGGGGCCCTCACATTCGCAATAGGGGTTACTTCAGAAGCTTTTACCCACACTGTTCCATCTTTCCAGGTCAGACACTTCCCAGCTTTTTCTTGCCTAAGGGTGATAGTAACAGTAAAAGCAGCCAGAGTAATAGCAGTGGGTATATATTGCAGGCCTACCAGGAACAGGCACAGGGCTGAACACTCTGTGTGTACTTTTCCACTAAATCTCCTTAACAATATGATGAGGGAGAGGTTTAAATATCCCCACTTTACAGATAAGGAGGCTCGGAGAGTCGAAACAATTTGCCTAAAGTCAGTCACTGGGAAGGAGTAGGAGGGATTTGAACCCAGGCCTGTCTGAGAGGGATGGGCTTTGGATGGGCGCTTTCGGTGGGAGTCTGCGGTCAAGCATCTCGGAAGGAGGATGCGTGAGGCGATAGAGATAGAGAGATGGAGGAAAAGGGTGTGATTGAAGTCTGAGCATTTGAATGTCACAGCCTCCAAGCAGCCTCCGTTAGCACTTGTCTGCACATCCAGCCTCTTGCCCAATGGGCAGCTGCAATCCACCAATAAGTGGGGTGAGAGGGGGAGGCAGAAGGGAGAGGGGAAGAAGTGGTCAAGGCTGTGGCTTCATGCAAAGGAAGAACAAGAGCAATTACATTCATGAAGGACAAATCACCACGACCACCATCACTCTCTGTTCTCTGAGCACTGTGTGTGCAGCGGGCCTCAGACTGAGCATCTCATGGAATCTGTGCTAAATTCAGACGGCAGCCCCAGGAGGCAGGTACTGTGTGATTCCCATTTTACAGATGGGGAAACAGAGGATTAAGATGCTGAAGAGCAGGCCCGGGGCCCTTCTTACACACCTCCCCACCCCGCGCAAGATCGTTTTCCGGGGGTATGGCTCAGGAGCACACAGAAGTGGGGTGTGGCCGACATGGCCCTCAGGCTGTCCTGTCCTCAGGCCTCTGAGCCGTGCTGGGCAACACTGGCTCAGAGCGCAGACTATGGTGCCACCAGCAGCCTACTGGCCCCCTTTCCTGAGGGAGCTGTGGGTGCCAGGGATGCAGCAGAGATCCAGAGGGAGCCAGCAAGGCTTCTCCTCCAGATCTGAGCTGGTTTCTGTAGCAGCGAGCACAGCAGCCACAGCAACAGGGCAGGGCCGCGCTCTGGTGCGGAGCCTGCGAGCGCTGGGCCTGGCTGGACTCCCTTATCCAAGCCAATGCCCCATTTTAGGGAATGAGACCATGGCTCAGAGAGGTCAGATGACCTGCCCAGAGGGGCACAGGAGGGGCAGGCCGGGCTGGGGTCCGGCACAGGGGACGCTCCTTTCTTCACTTTCTGCCTTCCTCTGACCGGAGGCTGGCTGTTGATCCCCCCTCCCAGATCTGCCCGGTAGGAGCCAGTGGGCTCAGTTTCCTGAGCCGGTAGGGCTCCCAGGCCACCAGCTACCATCCTATTCCCACTGCTTGTGGCCGACGTGCACAGCGGCGTGTGACCAGCTCAGGCTGCACTTACACAACACGCCCTCGCCCAGCCAGACCCAGATCAAATGTGGGTGATTTATGCTGTAACAAGCCCATGTGTGTGTTTAATCCTGAGGCTGTGATGACCGCAGCTTCAGCCTGATTTATGAGGCTGTTGGTTTTTTTATATGAAAATCACTACCTGAAAATATCCTGGTCCTCCTAGTTTTGATGGAGTCGGGCTATTTGCTAGAGGGGCGTTGAGACCAAAGGTACCCCATTTGGGACCTCGAGGGATGGTGAGGGGGATTGCCTGGGATGGCAGGTGACGTCACACGTTCACACCCGCCCACACGTGCGCTCGCGGCAGGCATGTGCACACTCCGTGTCCTCATGCATATGAGTCCATGCTCACACGCAGCTACTGAGCACACACACACGTACACACATGTGCACACACTCATGGTGACTACGAACACCAGCCTTAGTGCATGCGCACATTTGAACAAACACACATACATTCAGCATACTCACACCTGTGCTCACACACACACACTCCTGTGATGCATGTACACAAGCACACACATGTCATCTTCACACCACACATACTGACCCTGGCTGGAGTCAGTCAACCACAGCTGTCCCGAGTGAGGACACATGGGAACCTGGGTTTGAATCCTGATTCTTCCTCTTGATAGCTACGTGACCTTGGGTAGATGTTGAACTCTCTGAGCTTCCATCTTTCCATCTATTCAACGGGTGCATTGAGGGTCTCCCTGGTGGCCTAAGGGTTAAATCTCAGTGCTATCATCCCTCTCACTTTGTCCCTGGCCAAATAGCTGACCCGCATGGTGCAGCAGCCCGCTCCTGTCTCGCCCACTGCTCCCTCAGCAGTAGACCCATCTGCTCTGCTCCCCACTCTGTCTCTGGTGAATTCTCTCACCTACCCCCACACTTCTTGGCCTACACCCCATTTCTTCTACACACACACACACACGTGTGCACACATGTACACACACACACAAACAAATCATCAAAAGGTTCCCCAAGTGCTGGCTCTTACACTGACCACATAGTTAGTGGGGGCAGCATCAGTGGAGAGCGGAGTTTAGCAGGGCTCAGGGCTCCAGAAATGGTGACCCTTACAGCCAAAGTTCTGACGCTGCACTCCGACGCCAGGAGCCAGAACTGGATGATGCCACCACTTCCTGCTCTGTTCAGGCCTCAGCAGGCCCGCCTTCTGTGTCCCCATACGTACTCACACTCAAGGTATCTTGAATTATTTGGCTTCCTGAACCTGGTGGGACTTGTAGGCCACGAGGGTTTTAACTAGGCTTTTCCCACTGCTTAGAGCGCCCTTACATTGCTGTGAAAAACTCCTATGCATTCTGTAAAACCCAAGCTAGAAGTCATTTCTTCAAGGAGGACCTCCATGAACACTCCGCTCCCCTCCACAAATCCCTGCCAGTGCCTTTCTCCATATAGTAATTAGCCAGTCACACTCTTTCATAAGAGATTAGCAAATGAATCTGTTCTCAGGATAATGCTCTTTTAAATTGCAGGACCAATGGTAACTGTAGTGGTGAGGCCAGCTGCCTCATGATGGGTCCTGTGCTAAACATATTCTCTTCACTGTCTCATTAAATACCCCCACCACGTCCATGGGGCAGGGACTCTGATCACCCCATCTTATGGAGAAGCAAGCGAGGCATCAAGAGGTGAGGTGGGAGGCCTACCGAGTCACTGACCGGGGAGGGAATCTGATACTGGCTGGACTGCTGTGCTTGAGTCTGCGCCCACAGAGCATGAGTGGACGGATGGCTGAATGACAGCATGAATAAATGAGTGACAAGCTGAACCAGTGATGAATCAAGTGAAGAACTGACAGGTGCAGAAACCAGGGGCTACCTTGCCTCATCAACTGCCCCTGCATGATCCCCTACAAGCCCCTCAATACCACCAGTCCTGAGATAGATGCAGCCCCGCGCTGTCCAGGTGGCTCTAGGAGAGCTGGGTAGCCCGGTTTCCTTCCCAACAGCCTTTGTTTTCAGCTCTTTTTGTCTCATCTAGATGCAGCTGAGTCCGGACCCTGAGTGTGTGTGGGGCTTGAACTCTTGGCTCATTGGTCTGGGTTACTTGTGAGCAGGGACCAGCCTGAAGTCACCCCAGTGCCCAGCCGCCCTGCAGCCGGCGGATGGAAATTCATCTGCAGTGGGTTAAACCCCCTTGGCCCTGGCTGTCTCCTCCTCCTGACCTGCAGCAAGAGGGAAGTAGGTCAGCAGGCGCCTCCCGCCCTCCACTGCGAGGTTGGCCTATAATTCATATGGGGGAGGCTCAAGGGTTTATTTTGACTACAGAGTCTTAAGCCCCAGGATTCAGGTCTGTGAGAGCTGTCCTGACAGATAAATTGGTTGGGATTCAATTGTCTGTGACAGAGGCCGGTTTCCTCGATCGCTGTCTGCCCGGGCCTCGAGGCACATGGGAGGCCAGGGTGTGCGTGAGACCTGCTTCTGCTCGTCCCCCGCCTTGGAGCCCCCCAGCTCCAGCGAGAGATGGGGAGGAGGTGCAGGAGTGGAGCTACTTGAAGAGAGCGCGCCCTTGGTGACTTGGCTGCCATCTTGCTGTGTGACCGCGGGCAGACCTCGCTCCCACTCTGGGCTTCAGACCTTCTTATTTTACAATGCGAGCGCTGGTATCTCTCCGCTACCCTTCTTGCCTGTCTCCCTCCCTGCAGCTACTTCTCTCCCTGCTCCTCATCTTTCTCCTGTCCTTATAGGCCTTTGTGAAATTCCTATGTACACCATACTGAGTGCTAAGAGTATAGTAAGACTTGCAAGGGCCTAGCCCTCAAGGTAAGTACTCGTTCATTCATTGATTCAGCAAATATTTATTCAGTACCAGCTTTGTGCCTGGAGCTGGAACAGCAGGGAACTGAGAAGATGGGGCCCCTGCCCTCCTGGAGCTCCTGGTTTAGGGGAGACATTAATCAAATCAACCCACCAAGGCATTCACAATTCCACATTGCGCTGGGTGGCTAGAAAGTAAAAACTTACAGAAAATAGACTGGGATAAAAGAGAAAGGCAGGGAGGGAGGCCTGGAAGCTTGCAGAAGAGGGAGTATTTGGGTGTAGTGGCCACAGGTGAGTTTGGGCTGGGCGGGGGGGACGGTTCGCACAGAGGCTGGGACCACCTCTCCATGAGGGTGCCCAGCTCTTGAGGGGGAGTCTGCCTCCTCCTCCACCTCAGTCTGTCTCCTGCTCTGTCCATCTGAGAAGATTGTTCACTTTGGCTTGGTAAAAAGAGTCAACCATTCTTTTCTGCTTTCTCCTTGAGCTGACTCCCTGCCTATCCTATTCTAGGATAAGACAAATTTCAGGAAACAGGACCGATGTCACAGGAAGTCAGAAGTAGGCACTGTGTGACTGCTGGCTGGGTAGGGGGAGAAAGGCCCGGGGCTGCCTGAACTGGGTGGTTTGCCAGATGCTGGGAAGAGGGTGTTTGTGGAGGCAAGTAAGTACCAGGGCCTTGGTTTCTGCCTCAATAGAGGTGGGTGCCCTTTCACTTCAGTCATCAGCGACTGCTGAGTAGGCTGTAAGGTTCCTGCAGTGTGGCTTCTAGAAAGAGCTAGGGAGGATTCTGAGCTATGCTTCCACATCACACAAGCTTGTCTTTGAACTCCAGATCTGCCTCTGTCAGACCAAAATACTCTAAGGCCCCGTTTATCTCCAAGCCCCAGTTTCCTCATCCATGAAATGGACACAGTCTGCCAACTATGAAGGGGCATAGTTAAGATGAAGCAGAAGAACACAGCATTTGCCAAAGGTTATTTGTGTTTCTGCAGTGGGTGAGGCAGGAGATGGGCAGTTTCTGTTTTCCCTGCATGTATTGTTTTGGTCTATATTGGACACAAACCTAATGAGCATATCTCTCTCAGGGATCTTTAAAAAGAGGTCATGATGTGATATAGCTGCAGGGAAGGGCATCCCAGACCAAAGGAACAGCATGTGCAAAGGTCTTTTGGTTTAGTTCTTTTATACACTACCCACATAGTCACTTTGTTATACCTGCTTAAACGCACCATCACCCACGTGTTTCTCTTGTGCTGACAGCTTTATTTCCTTTGTTTCTTTCTCCTTGACTTCCTCCACTCTTCCCCCTCATCTTAGACCACCCTCCCAACCAGGTCACCCAATTGAGCAACCTAATCTTAATTCTTTTATAATTGCCACATGTGTCCCTGAGCTCATAATCAGACACGCTTAAATCCCTGTGATTGATGCTCCTCTGACGACACCTTGCATTTCCAAGGGAGTGCTTCCAAGGGAGTCTCTTGAGTTGACTGGTACAACGCTTCCCCTCTGTCCTGGGCTGTGTAATATTCCATGGCATGGAAGCAGGCCAGGCCCGTCACCATTTCATGGCTGCGGGCATTCGTCTGATTTTGTCTCTTTCATCTTTTTGGCACTAGAAATAATGCTGCAGGAAAACATTCTTAAGTCCACAGTCTTAAATGCTGTGCATTTGTTTCTGTGGGAGAAATTCCCAGGACGGAGATTTTCTGGGCCCCGAGGTAGAGTTTACATTTTCAGGGATAGTGCTAATACTTTTCTAAAAGACTCTAACACTTTACGTCTCCAGCAGTGATGATGGAGAAGGTGTTCCCACCCCCACCCCAACCAGTCTAGTGGAGGTCACTGTTTCTAGCATCCAGGGGCCCAGGATTTAGGTTTTTCAGAAGGGGGAATGGGTTAGAGAGAGGTGAGATACATGGCTTTTTGATGGATAGCTTCCTGTATAAGGGTAGAGTTTGGTCTATCTTGTTCATCTTTGGATAAACATTGGTTGCTTGACAGTGAGGTGGGCAGATGGTGGGCAGATGGGGGGAAAATGAGGGGATTGGTGGACGAGTGGATGGACAGATGGATGGACAAATGAATGGATGGACAGATGGAAGGATGGATGGATGGATAGATGAATTAATGGCTAAATTCTGACAGCAAGCCACGACCCGGGGGCTTCCTACCATCAGTTCTGAGTATGAACAACTTAAAAATTCAGTAAGTTATCAGTTCCTCCCTTCACACTGAGAACTTTTCAGGGAGTCAGGACATGTGTCTCTGAGAGGAGAATATGTGAGCACTTGTGGGCCTGTGGACAGAGCGTTAGTTCTACCCAGCACTGTTGGTGCTGACCTGAGGCTCTCGGGTAGAGTCCCAAGCTGCACCCCCAGTACCTGCAGGCCTCCAGCCAGTGCCCTGGGAGCTGCATCCCAGGGCTGAGGCACACGTGGGGACGGTTAGCGTTGTGGTTCCCTGTGGAACGCCCAGTTGTGTGATGAGATGCTGGAGAGATACCTCTTTTCCTTTTATAAAAAGATTTATTTATTGATGCATACATAACTGGGATATAGGCGGGAGGTGCAGGGGCAGTGAGAGGATTCACCAGACACAGAGTGGGAGCAGAACAGGAGATCGATGAAGTACACTACACCATGTGGATCACCTTCAGGATCAGGGATCGAACTCTCACTGAAGCAAGGCTCATTGCTGTGCTGCGTCCTAACCAATTGTGTCACAGGGAGGGCCGAGATGCCTCTTCTTAAGATCTGATGCGTAACCAGCATTTACTGAGCTCCAGGGACTGTGCCTTACACCCCATAATGTCCACAACTACCCCGTGGGAAGCTACTGCCATTTCACGACACATTTGCTCAGAAAGGCTGGTTTGAGGGCACAGTGAGGCAGCGAGGAGGCCATAAAGTCTCAGGCATCGCTTTTGCCCATGACAACTTACAGTTTCCCTAAGGTCCCCCCAAACCTTCCACACACACAGAGGAGTGAGCCCAAACTCCTCCTGTTGCATTTGGGCCATCGCTACCTCCTCAAGGGCTGGCTGCTGGGATTGTGCCTCCTTCCTCTGCTTTCTAGAGTCAGGTAGGGGCCTGTGGCCATGGATGAGAACAGCCATGGCCTTGCTGTGGCTCTCCAGCTTGCCAGGGTCCCCTCTACGGGCTGGGCTATAACTGTCCTGGCACGGAGGATGCGTGGGACCGCCGGCCTGCTGCATTCTTGCAAGGGTTGGGATTATTCCTGACTTGACTCACAGAGGGCCTCCTCCCCTGCAGGAGTCAGAACTGAGCTCTGTGCCGCTCTCGGGGTCACCTCTCGAGTGGCCCCATTTGGCACAGCAGCGAGACCACCGCCCCCCTACTTCTCTCCCAGGCTTTCTCCTGGACCAAGGCCTCACCCCTCCTCGCCTCTTCCTGTTCCTTATCTTGGGTTGGAAGCTACATCTGGACACCCCTTCTCCTGACTGCCTTCGGCTGGCTCTTGCAGTTCAGGAACTTAAGCTTCAACACGGAATGAGACATACATTTTTTTCATGTTCGTCCTGTTCTCATTCACTCATTTTATAAGTATCTATTGAGGATATACCGTGGGCCAAGAGCTGTGCTGGCAACTAGGATCGTGGCAATAAAAGCGCTCCAGTAATTCTGATGGAATGTATAGTTTTCAGCAAAAATAAAAACTTTATAAATGGAAGCTGGGCATTTTTCAACCTTTGTTCACGGTGTGATCCAAAGGGTGAATGCGTGGGTAGGGGCTGATTTGGCTCAATATTAAAGATCGGTGTGTCCACGGAATGAGGAGTGAGCTCCCTGTCCCTGGAGGTATGCAAGCAGATGCTGGACAGCCAGGGGCCTGGCTCCTGGCATGTGGGGAGGGGTGGGCCCCTCCCAACTGCGGTATCCATGACTGTAGCCTGGACTCTGGCCAGGCCCCCGCCCATGGAATTGCCCCAAGCCTGGTGGCCCGGTGCCCACTTGTGCTCAGGTTTCCCTGCTCCCAGCGTCACACTGGTTTCTGGCTCCTCAAACTTGTCAAGTTCTGCCAGGCACCCCTCATCCCCTCAGGCACCCCTCATCCTCAGGGTAGGAGGGGCCCGTCCTGTTTACGAGGCTGTTGTGTGGGGTTGCTGGGACGACGCTGGGTCTGCGCCCCACTCCAGGCCCACCGACTTTCCCTTTCCACACTTTGCACCCGCAGCTGCTCCTCTCTCCTGTCTGGGCGGGTCCCTTGGTGGAACCCCACCGACGTGGCCGTCGCAAGCACCTTCGCCCAGGAACGCTGGCTTTTAACCGTCAGCTCTAGCCGAGGACCTTCTTCCTGGCTGTGTGGTGTGGAGGAAAGCCCAGGTCTGCAGCCCAGGTGTGTGGGTCCCGCTCATCCGCTGTCCTCTTCACTCTCCCCCTGGAGAAGCCAAGCCTGGAGCCTCTGGTCTCTCTGTGCAATCTGAGCCACGGCACAGCCTTTGCCTCTGGGAGGGAATGTGCACAGGCTTGGGCCTGAAGGAAGTCCGTGGATGAGGGCACAGACCCAGGCTGCTACCCCAGCTTTCCAGCCTCGTGGGCGGTTCCTGGAGAAGGGTGACCGATGGGCTCCCTTGTCCCCTGAGTCGTGCTCAAGGTCCCTGCCACCCCCTTCTCCTTGTCATCGAATCCTGCACCTGACGAGGGGCTGGCGTCCAGGAGTCCTTCACGCCCAAGGCTCCCCTTGGCCCCGGAGGCCCCAGCGTGCCCTTGCCCTCCTTCAACAGGACCGGGAGATTCACTGAGAACCCTGGATTGGGAGGAAGGGTCTCTGAGCCCTAAAACCTTCCTGTTTAGCTTTCACTGGGGCACATCCCTCCTCCCTTTCTTTGCCCCTTCGCTTCCTGCCTAAGGTTTCCATTCAGTCAAATCTATGATTTTAGATAATTCTTTTTTATTTGCACGGACGTTCTTCCTCTGAATGGCATCTCAGATGGAACAGCGTGGGCCAAAGTGGGGCAGACCAGGGCACGGGTGGGGATCTAGAAAAGTCCTCTAAAGA
The DNA here is from genome assembly GCF_000260355.1 of Condylura cristata. Classification (NCBI taxonomy): domain Eukaryota; kingdom Metazoa; phylum Chordata; class Mammalia; order Eulipotyphla; family Talpidae; genus Condylura; species Condylura cristata. Next base: position 7,372,546 of record NW_004567130.1, on the reverse strand, counting down.
GACAAAAGCAGAGTTAAAGGACGGCAAGGAAAGAGGCTGAACAAACACGATTTACGGTCTCCCCCGGACCCCTTGTCCTGTCAAAACCTGCCTCTCCTCACCCCCCTCCCTCAGGGTCCTGGTCTTTGTTTAGAGCCCTCTAGGTGACTGGTTGTAACAAGGCAAATGGCTGTGCGTTTGACCAGGGAACCTCCAGAGACTTTTGGGGGAGAGAGTGCAAGAACAAGCCATCAAGAGCGGCTCAGGCTGCAGGGCTGGGGCCCAGCAGCCCAGAGGGGTAGGTGGGCTCGTGGCGGAGACATGAGCAGTTCCTTCCCAGCACCGAGCAGCACGTTTTGTTTATACCAGGAGGGTTTCTGACTTCACAATGAGAGTATTTTGGGAGAAACTGTCTCCTCTACATCTGGATTGGGGTAGGGACCAGCTGTTGCTCTCGTCTCTGCATTGACGTTGCTGTCACGCGTGGGGAGGGGCAGCCAAGTGCCGGAGGGCGGCTGGAGCGTTTGGCGTTCTCTCCCCCTGCTGCTCCGTCTGTGTCCTCCGGTCTCCTGGAAGACTCTGGCCCAGGCAGCAGGCCTCAGGGGCTCAGGCCCAAGGGTTTGGATCCTGTCTCCCACTCACTCACGCACTCACTCCCTGTGGGGTGTTAGGTGAATGATACATCCTAGTGAACCCCAGATTCTCATCTGTAAGATGGGGGCAGGTGAGTGAGATTGTGCCTCAGGACATTTGGGGTGCAGTCATGGGGCACCTTTTCTCCTCTGTCCCTAGTGATGTCCTCACGCCACGCGCTGCTGTCTGCTGCACACACGTGTGCTGTCTCTCACACAGCATTCTACAAGGCTGATAGGACAATCCCTGCTGTGCAGTGGTATACCATGGTGGCCCGAGTTCCATCTCCGGCCGGGAGCTGACCCACATGGCGCAGCAGACCTCTCCTGTCCCACCTGCTGCTCCCCTCAGCAGTGTGTTTCAGGGGATCTGCCTATTCTCTCCCCACCCTGTCTCTGGTGAATGCTCTTACCCTGCCTCTTCTGGCCTACACCTCAGTTCTTCTATGCATTAATTAATAAATTAATTAAAACAAAAACAAAACAAAACAAACAAACAAAAAAAAACCCACAAAGGTCTGGGGAGCTGGACTGAGGTAGGAGTGCCAAGTTTATGGTCTGATCCTCAGGAACCCTCCCAGGATTGCCGGCTTATTCTTCTCCACCCACCCCACCTCATTCCATCCAATCTTGAGCACTTTGTTTTCACTGTGGTCAGATGCAGGGTCCCTTTGGAAGGAGCTGGAGCTCTCAGCATTTCTAGCAACTTCAACCCAGTGTCTCGTAGCAATTCCACTTGTCTTAGTGGGAGGCGAGCCGTGACTCCATCTCTCTGTCTTCAAGTGGGGGGCGTGGGGCTGCCTCAGCTCCTGGGACAGGTATAGCCTTCAGAGGGGACAATGGGCTCCAGGGTGAGAGTCACTCCCGGCTCCCACACCTGCATTTACACAGAAGGGTCTCCAGTTACCTTTGCAGCTGGCTGGAGGGTGGGGGTGACCTCACCCTACATGACATCGTGGGGGACTTCAGTGTGGGAATCCCAGACTCAGATTCACATCCTGGCTCTGCCTGGTTCCAAGGTTTCGTCTCTTCCCTCACCCTGCAACATGCAGATAAAGAATAGGATCAGCCCCCAGGCAGGACTTTTGCTCACCTTGCTCATGCTGGCATCTCCGGTGCCCGTGTTAAGTAAGTGCTCAATAAACAGCTGTGGGAAGTGTGAAGCTGTTGTGAGGGTTCCATAAAATAAAACATGTAAATGGGCTATGGCACAACAGCTACTTAATAAATGATCCTATTGGATTTATGCAAAAGTGCTTCTAACAGTGTCCAGAAAATAATGCACTTAATGATCACACGGAGACTTGCTACCAACTATTTATACCAGTTTAAGATCTGAGACAACAAGCATGCTGGGCCTCTACTACTTGCCAGATGCCACGTCTGGTGCTTTATAGGCCTTGTTGTCATTAACGTGCCCATGAAACCTGAGGTGGCGGCACTTTATCACCCATTTCACTGAGGACAAAACTGAGGTTCAGAGATGCCGAGACGTGTTCTGAATTTTGAAGCTAAGAAAAGGGGAAGCTTTCAACTGAGTTCCTCTGTGGAGCATCCACAGACTGTTTTCCAACCTTGGTCCCTCCTCTGTCATCTGGATGGTTCTGCCTCCTTTTCCAATCAAGTTTAACTTAATTCTCCTAAAAGCGATCTTACCTTCAACCGTAACAACAATATCCATGACTTCCTGAGTTGGAGGTGGTGATATTTTCAATACATATTAAAATAAATATTTGGGAATTACCCAAAAAAAGGTTGTTTTTTTCCTACATCACCATCTCTTGGCCACTGGAGCGTTTAAAAGTAAGTGTGGGCTTGATAATTCCATTCAGGGCTCTTATTTCATAGGGAGGCACAGAGGCGGTTAGTGATTTGCCCACAACCACACAGCAAGGATACCTCGGATCTCCTAGCTCCCAGGCTGGGGGCACCATCTGCTCCTCACTCCACTGTGCATAGCAGAAGAGGCCGCATTCCCTGGGCAGCGGGAGCCACTACAGTGAGGCCAGGCCTTGCTTCACAGGCGGCGGCGTCACCGCTGTTCGTCTCGGAGGCATTTTGCAGACTTACCTCCTTGTTTCCTTTCCCAAGTGGAGGGAATGAGGATCAGAGAGCTGAAGCAATTCTCCAGAGGACACACAGCAAGAAAGGGGTGGAGGCCCTCCCTGGTGGCGCAGCGGGTTAAAGCACTGCACTGAGAAGCTAAAGCCACTTCCGCATGAGTTCGATCCCCGCCTGCCCTGGAGGTGACCACATGGCGCGGCAGACCTCTCCTGACCCGCCCGCTGCTCCCCTCAGCAGTGTACTTCATAGATCTGCCTGTTCTGCTCTCCACTCTGTCCCTGGTGAATCCTCTCACCCTCCACATCTCTGGCCTGTACCCCAGTTCTGTATGAATAAATAAATAAATCTTTGAAAAAAAAAAAAAAAAGAAAGGGGTGGATCTGGGATTTGAACTCCAGGACTGGGTGTTGTACTGCAGACAAGGTAGTGAAAGAAACGTGGGCCCAGGACAAGGGCTTCTGCGGCCTGGGGGACAAGGCTGTGGACACGGGGCAGCTGGACCCCGCAGTTCTGGGGTCAACCAACTTCCCCGACTTCCCGGTCTGCAGTGTAGATACTGCTATACCTTCCTGCTTTCTGGAATAGATTTAGGTCGCAGGGGCCTTGCTGAAGTTGACGTGCTGCATATTTGTAACCGGGAGAAGAATGTCCTGGCCCTTCCGCGCCTCCCGCCAGCCAGCTTACCTCCTTGGGACCTGGAATGCAGCTTGCTTCCTGCCTTCAGTAGCCTCTCATTTTCTCCCCAGCCCAGCAGCCCCGTCTTCTCAAGTCGAGACGGCAAAAGGTCTTGGGAATTTTCGTAAAACTCCTAAATCTGGCTGCAAGCCAAAAGGAAACAGCTCTGAAAGGGCTGACGCTGTCTGGGAGATGATAGAAATATGGCATTCCTGCGGCAGGCAATTCCTGAATTTACGGGGGGCGGCAGGCAGGCCTGTGAGCACCCGGGCCGGCTCTGATGGCTGCATCCTCCCAGAATCCAGAGACACAGCAGGCAAGAGGGCAAAGGAATCATTGGGCAGGCGTGCAGCTTTTGCTGGGGGCTAGTGCGAACTGCTCTCCCCGCATGACTTCTGCCAAACCTCCCCAGCTGGAGCGGCTTTGTTATTACCGGCGGCCCATCTTCTTACAGGAAGAAGCTGAAGCTCAGAGAAGTATAGCCACTGGCCTAAAGTCACACAGCCAGGAAGTAGTGGTCAGAACTGGAATCCAGTCTTTACCATTATATCACCATTATGTACGTCGAGAAACACACACACAGGTGTACATCCACAGTCACACCAAGACGTAATATAGAAGCATAGAAGGGCAATTTATGTCTGTACGCGCACACCAGATAGGACGTATTCTCACGGTACACACGTGCCCATACAGACATGGGCCTGACACACATGTTGCTCACGCAACACAACAGACTCAGGTACAAGCGTGGGCACGCAATGCCCCTCCATGCACACACGTGCACACGTGCACTGACTCACACACTTCCTGAGACCTGAAACCAAAGCGTTCACCTGGCTGCCTGGAGCAGGGCCAGGACTCTGTCCTTCGGACACGGGGAGCATCAGCTTCCTTCCGCACCACCGTCCTCCTCTACCCCAGATGTTTGCTGTGGTTCCCTCCGGCTGTCCAGATGTGCTTGACACCCCAGGTTGTCTCAGAGACTCAGAGGTTGAGGAGGTTGCCAGATGGCTCCATGATTCCAGTCAGTCCCAGGCCACGAAGAGCCGGGTATTTGAAAGAGCAGCGGCTTGGCAAGGCGGCCTGACTCTCATCGGTCAGGGGCAGCGGACCAGAGGGACTGAGTTTTATGCTGCAAGAGGAGCCCAAAGGCTGGGTCCAGCTGGAAACCACTGTGGGATGTAGGGCTGGCCCTTGGCCTTCTCGGACTCCCCACTTCCACCTCTCTCCACAGGGACCCAATGGCCAGCTTGGCTCACAGGGTCTGCTGGGGACCGTCGACACTGTGAAAGTCATCTCAGAACTCTTAGTTTCCAGCATGCAGATGGGAAAACTGAGGCCTGTGACCATCCTTGACAAATCTGGGCTTGGAAACCCAGCTTCTACATTAACCAAGCAGCTTTTTATACTTAACTAAACTAGCTCTGTCAGTGGCGACATGTAATAAATAGGACACAGGAGTGAAAAGCTCGCTCTGCCTCCTTGTGTGTGGGTCGGCTCTGACATCTCCTTTCTGCCCCAAGACATTGTTCTCTGAGATTATGGACCAGTGAGATAGAATTTCTCTGAGAGCATCCAACAGGCCCCCATACTGACACCCCCAATAATACTCACCTTTTCCTGACCCCAGACTTTGTTCTGTTTCATGCCAGGCTCCTTAGTCCGGTTTGGGATTTCACAGGCTTGGGATCAAGGACAAGGACATCAGCCCTGGGCACAGAAGCAGGTCCCTCTTTTCCAAGAGGTAGCGTAGTGGCATCAGGCGTGAGACGCATGTGAACACGAATCTGGGACAGGCCTCTCACCAGCTGGGTGGCAGTGGCCATAATGCTTGATTTCTCTGAGCTTGGGTTTCCTCGTCTGTGAAATGGGGTGATTACACGTCATGAGATTTAGAAGGACATGTCAGATGTGCGGTGCCTGGCCGGGCCGGCTCTTGCCCAGCATTTGTGGAGTTTGCAGTGTCAAAGGGACACCCCTGAGGCAGCCCAGCTGCAGAAGGTGTATGGCCAGGTCAGAGCCCAGGGTGCCAACGCACAGCTTGCCTCTGGCCGCAGGCCAGTCCTCCGGCTGATGAGTAAAGTCAGTTTTTCCAGCCCGTCCCACTGGAACAGACCCGAGGTTCTCTGTACACGGGGCTCTTGCCTTTCCCCATTTCTCAGACACACCCCCTGTAACTTGTTCCTGCGCTCCTTGTTCAGACTTAGACCTATAAAAAGCTGACCAGGGCTGTTATTTTAAGGGCTGTTATTGTGTTTTCCTCCAAGGGTCCCTGCTGGAATTGGTCTCTGGTTCCCATGGCTGGTGGTAGAGTTCTGAGACAGTTTTTAAGGGCAAGATACAGAGAGGGTTAAATTTATTTTCCAAAAGGGGCAACTCTCTTTCCCTGACCCCACACCTGGCCCTGCCTCTTTCCCCCTCCTCCTCAGTAGCCTGTGCACCGACTGGGCTTTCCTTAGGCCTCCCAGATAACCTGAAACTACGAGGAAGCCGCAACTCAGAGACAGACAGCACCTTTCCTGAAGACACACAGCACAAGAGTGACTAGCCCCCCGGGACTCCCAGCTCTGAACCTCCTTCCAGCTGCCTGGCTTCCATCGCCTTGTCTGCCATCATCACACTGTTCTTCCTCTTCCATTTCCGTATTGTTTTCCCTCCATCCTTCCCCGTCCCCTCCCATTTGTCCCTCTCTTCTGGTCCTTTCTCTGGAAGTCTTCTGAGCCCATCACGTCCTGTCAGGATCATCGCTGTGATTAGAGGCAGGAGAGTGAGGTGACATTGAGCAGTGACGTGGCATTTTTCCTGTGCCTGAAGCCATGAGCTGAGGCCACCTCCTGTCCAAGTCCCCCACAGACCTGGGAGGCGGCACATCCTTGCACCACCTCACAGGTCAGGGCGAGGGCACTCCGTGGGGGAGCTGCCTGCCCAGACCACCGCTGGACTGGGACCAGGGTCTGAGCTGAGGTCTGAGTGACACAAAGAGCCCACCTTTCCTCTTCACGTTGTGCGGGATTCTCATAACAACACCCCCACTTTAAAAATGCTTTTAAGGGCCCTCCCTGGTGGTGCAGCGCGTTAGGATGCAGCACTGCAGGCTGGCCACAGCCGCTTCAGTGCAAGTTCGATCCCCAGCCTGGAGGTGACCCACATGGCGCGGCAGACCTCTCCTGACCCGCCCGCTGCTCCCCTCAGCAGCGTCCCTCATCGATATGCCTGTTCTGCTCCCCACTCTGTCTCTGGTGAAGCCTCTCACCGCCCCTGCATCTCTGATCTGTACCCCCGTTCTGTATGCATAAATAAATCTTAAAAAGAGTGCTTTTAAAATGAAGGTTTGACTTACAGACTACCAAGTGTACGAAGTCTGCAAGAGCAGTGCAGCTGAGGTTGACATGCCCCTGCCATACCGGGAGGCGTGTTCCCACCACCCTGGAAAGCCCTTTGTGTCCCCTTCCCAGTGAACACCCAGAGCCGTATAGCTTTAGCTGAGGCCCTAATGTAAGCGTGTGTGTGTGTTTTTTAAGATTTATTGTTATTTATTTATGCATACAAGAACTGGGGTGCAGGCCAGAGGAGCGGGGGTGAGAAGATTCACCAGAGACAGAGTGGGGAGCAGAAGAGGTGGATTGACTGAAGTCCACTGCTGAGAGGAGCAGTGGGCAGGTCAGGAGAGGCCTGCTGCGCCCTGCGGGTCAGCTCCCTGGCCGGGGATCAGACTCAGGCCGCAGTGGCTGGTTATGGTTTGACAGCGCGGAGACGTTAACAGGGAGGCTCCCTGATGTAAACTTTGGTGGCCCTATTGGATCTGGATTGGATTCCCCACAGCGTTACCTTGAACAGTTGCTTCACCTCTCTGAGCCTCAGTTTCCTGATCTGTAAAATGGAGCTGCTTCTACTCTCGCATAGAGAAGGAACAGAGACACCCCATCTAGGGCACACCCACCCGTGGAATAGTGGGGCTCCTTGTCAATATGAAAATACACCAGGGCCCCGCTGCTCCTGGCCCCCAGCCCCCGCTGTGATGGTGCTGCCTTCCAGGGACCTTAGCCCCTCCTGAGTCCCAAGCCCCAGGCCTGATGTTCCCCCCGAAGCCAGGCCTGCTTCTCTGGGGAAATGAAGCCCGGCAGCCCCGACCCCAGCTGTTTGGCTGACCTCTGGACCACAGCCTGCAAGAGGCTAACTCCCTCCCCACCGCCCTCGCCCCTCCTAGGCAAGGCTGCTGCAGCACCCATTCACGTTATTTTGTATTATAAAATGACTGCCGTCGCCATGGCAACATAAAAGGAGCCGATCTCATTACTGGGGCCCGGACACATTATTTTCTCCAAGGAATTTCTTCTTTTCATTATTTCCCTCCAAAGGTCAGTTATCCTCTCAGGCGGGGCGGGGGGCAGAGGGGGGGTCCACAAAAGGTGAGCTGGATTCATGGCAGAATTCCCCTGGCGGAATTTACAATCATTTTGCCTTTTTCCCCTAGTCTAACACTGTTGGAGAGATTTTTCTTGCAGCAGAGAGCGGTTCTCTTTAACCCCTGCTGCCCCAGTATGCAGACTGCAGACGGGACTGTCACTACGGGGAGTCCTGGGGTCCCCATCATCTCTGTGCCTAGTCTAGATGGGCACCTGAATGCCACCTGACTCAGTGTCCTCAGGGTAGGGGCGTCCGGGGCTTGTCTCATTCGTCATGGTGGATTGGGGCTTAAAGACAATTTGTTTTTTCTTCATTCTCTTCCTGGGAAAAACACTCCTTCAAAAGTCAATCCAAGCAACATTAGCAATACATTATCCTGATGCCTGGAAGGCAGTGTGGTGCAGTGATGGAGAATTTGGTTCTAGAGTCAGACCAGGGTTCAAATCCTGACTCTGCTCCTTTTAGGCTGAGTGGCCTTGAGGAAGCTGCTCCATATCTCCAAGGCAAAAGATTAAAACAATCCTCCTACTGGTCTCTGTCTCATAGGTGTGAGGTGAGGATGGAGCAAATTATGTATGTAAACAGCACACAGGAAACAGATTATTTCTCTTTATACAGATGTTAGTGCCAGTTACTATGTCTAACAGTTAGCATCTGAAGAGTGATTTCTGTGGCTCAGGACTTCTCTCGCTATCGCAGGTGATGGCTAGGGCTAGGGTCATCTGAAGGCTTTTTGTTCCCTGAAGGTGGAAGGCCAGGATGGCTTACTCACAGTCAGCTACCTGGCAGGAATCTCAGCCCTCTCGGTCTCCATGGGGGTCTCTCTGGGCATCTTGAATGTCTTCCCAACTTGGTTGCTGGCGTCCCCAGATGAGTGACCCAAGAGAGCAAGGTAGAAATTAAGATGGCGTTTAGTATCTAGCCTCAGAAACCCCATGCCATGTCCACCACAGTCCACTGGTCCTGCAGTCCAGCTCTCCTTCAATGCCAGGGGCCACACCAAGGTGTGCATAATGGAAGCCAGGTGGACGGTGCCATCTTGGAGGCTAGCTGACTGTGGTGCTTCCTCCTTTACAAAGAAGACCTTGTTTGACCTTGGAGTGTGAGATGCATGTAGTTTTGAGTCTGATTTCCATTTGACGGAGGAGGGAACGAGGTTCAGAAAGGAAAGTGACTGGCCCGAGGCTTGACGACTAGCCAGTCAGACTCTAGGGGTCAGTTCTCTCTCTCTCTCCCAGCTGCTCCTCGTAGACCGAGTCTCTGCTGGCTGGAGTCTGCTGTTCTGACTGGAAGGAGAATTGCTGGGAAGAGAACATTCCAGGCAACCTGAGTGTGTCTTGCAGCTGGTCGGGGCAAAGCAGTGCACAGACACTCAACAAGTGAAGCCAGTCAAAACACTCCCCCTGACGAAGCCAGTGGAATAAGTGTGTTTGTAAAACTGACGGCATTTTTGTTGACAGGCAAATGTCTATATTACATGGTAACAAATGGCTAGAAGATGCAAAAACGCAGTCAATCATCAGGGATTTTTTTTTCCTCTTCAAAAAGGAAAAGCTCTCTTTACCAAACAGGATGAGTGATGTTTGCAGATCTTTTCCCCTGATCTAGCAAGTTCGCCGGGTGCAGCATGGAGGCCCAGGGGCAGCCCAAGTCCCTTTGAACCAAAGAGGGAAATGTCTCTCTATCAGGGGGGATGACAGATCTCAGTGCGAGGGGCTGTCCTGAGAAGGCCCTCCCCTCTGGGGGAGAGCAGACGCCTGGCTGGCAAGGGGTTCCTTGGCACCAGAGAGTCAGCTTGGCTCCCAGTTTCTGATGGCTGGAGAAATGCAACATTCCTTGAACTTTCCTCAAAACTTAGCATAACTGGTAAGAATGCAGATACTCAGGTCCCAGGCCTGGAGACTTTGATTCAGCAAAATCAGAACCTGGAGAGTCTCATTCACTCTGAGGAGGGTGGGGGGAGGTAGAGAGAGTTCTGTATTTTTAATACCCATGCAAACCTCTCTGGAGACCCTGAGGCAGGTATCCCCGGGGTCACTCTGAGGAGCATGTGGTGAGGAGGAAGACTCTTGTTTCCTTGGCCCAGCACAATCCTCTTCATGTGTCTGGGCCCTGTTGGGGTGCAGCTCCAGGAAGCCTGTTTTGTCCCTCTTTCATAGACCAGTTCACATCCACAATGATTCTGTCCCTTCCATTTTTCTGGCTTAGTCTCTCAGAGCCATATAAGGGGTGTCTGACATTTGACTCCTCTGCCCAATATCAGGCTTTCAAGTTCAGAAGCAATTATTTTATTCATTTATTCATTCAATAAGTCTCATTGAGCACCCCACTTGACAGAGGCTGGGAATACAGCAGTGACTGACACCAGCACAGTAAATCTTTGCCTCCATGAGATCCACTGCCTGGTGGGGAGGAGAATTCAAACAAGCAAGGGACAAATGAAGAAAAAAAAATCTGTAAACTGCAAGCGTCCCAGGGGCATAAACAAGGGCTGGTTAGATGGAGAATCAGGAGACAGCTACTGCACGTTTCCAGAATGGTCAGGGAAGGTCTCTCTAAGTCAAGACTTTTGGCCTGAGATCCTAAGATGAGAGGCGGCCGACTACATGCAGAGTGAAGGACTGCCATTCCGAGTGTGAGCACAGCATGTACCGAGGTCCTGGGGCAGGCAAGTGTCAAGAGTGCTCATGGCATGAGTAGAGCTCACACCCCATTCTTTGACCCCTATTTCTAGGCTTTCACTGGTCAACTATTATCATTTTCTGAGAAGCTTCTAGTAGTTGTGGCCATACTGCTGCTACGACTTGGACTTCGGCTGCCACTTTGCCCAGGAAGTCTTCTTTGCCTTGCTCCTGCAGCTTCCTGTGCAGCTTCACCAAGGACGACATCTAGAGCCAGCCTTAGGGCCTGAGGGCAAGCAGGGGACCCAGGTCTCATGCGCAAACAAGACAGGGTAGCCGCCAAGGAGGCAACCAGAATACAGAAACGGGATGGCAAGGAGGTAGGAAAACCAGCAGGAGGGGCCCGCGTCTCACACTGGACAGTCCTCTAGGAAGACCGTGAGCTGGCCAGCAGGTGTTCTGGTTTCTAAATCCTCAGGTCTGCTCACTTCCGCCCCTTCCCAGCAGCCCCCTCGCTCAGGACTTCAGGGGTGGAGTTAAGACCAGGGCACTCCGCTGCAGGAACCTCCTGCCAGGCACAGAGCCTGGACCACTGTGTTGTGCTCCTGTGCCAACACTCTGGTTTTGGGGTGCATGGGGTGTGGCATACAGCTGTGCTGGTCTGTACCACCAGCAGGAGCAAGGGAATAGCACAGGGTGTCAAACAGAACCAGTCCAAGCTTCTACACCCCCCAGAAAGCATGCCCACCTTCAAGGCACTTACTTACCTCTCTCGACTCTCAAAGAGCTGTTTGTGGCATCATCAGAGTCACCTCCTCTCCGCTCCTTCCCTAGTTATCTATCCAGAAAATGTTAATTCAGCAGCTATTGGGATGGCATGTACAGTGGATAAGGGTGTAATCTCGGGGTTAGGAGAGTCTAGGCTTGAACCACTAGCTGTCAGGCCTTGGGTAAGCCCCTTTATGCCCTGAGTTTAGTTTATTTCCCCTTTTATGTCAGCGAGTACTTCTAAGGAGTAAATAAGATTAGAAATTTCTTCCATCATGATTAATAATGAGGTAGGGAGTCTTCAATAATCTGGGAGAATTTAGAATTCAGGAAGAAAAATTGCTTTCTTTAAGGGCCTGCCTGGTGGCACAGGGGTTAAATCTTAGCACGATGAAGCTGTCCACAGCCACTGCAGACTGAGCTCCATCCCCGACCAGAGAGGTGACCCACATGGTGCAGCAGACCTCTCCTGTCCTGCCCGCTGCTCCCCTCAGCAGTGTATTTCAGTACATCTGCCTGTTCTTTCTCCACTCTGTCTCTGGTGAAGCCTCTCACCCCCTGCATCTCTGGTCTACACCCCAGCTCTTATATGCATAAATTAGTATTTTAAAAAACATTGCTTTCCTTAGAACTCCTGTTCTGTCTTGCAAGTGAAGAACTGAAAACAGGGATGGAAATTCTTGTATGTGCTTTGGCCATTAGAAGAACTTCAGGCGAACACCTAGTACGTATTTACTCTGAGAAGGGATCAAGGCACATGAACAAATTGTTTCATGAAGCCTGTGTCTGAGCCCGTGCTCCTGGACCCCAGCTTCCGTGGACCTCCATGATCTTCTGAGTTCGGGGCTGCAGGCTATTGAGAACTTCCTGTGGGTGCATCTTGCAAATCCTCCCCTTCCCACCCCGCCCCCTCCCGCCCCTTAATATTCCCGTCAGGCCCATCTGTCTGACAAGTTCCATTCATTAGGCAGATGTATCAATAATCCAGATATGTCTTTCAGGTAATCTTTTGTTTTTTTAATGGCTGCTGAACATTTGTTCTCATTAAGACCCCGGGCAACACAAGCATCAGAACTGGAGTATTCAGCTTACGCAAAATACCGCAAGTGCTAGAATTTGCTTCTTTTTGATTTAGTCTCTTGCTAGCTTGAAGGACTGGATTTTATAACAGGTCAATTTCAGACCATTTGATATTGATATATGAAGATCCTTAGGGATTATTGAATGCATTTTTCATCCAGCTGTGATAGTATCATATAAGGAAAATGGGATTGACTGTTAAGTACAAATTGAAAAAGACATGGTCATTTAAGATAACTCCTTATCTGTATACAAGGAAATAGTATCAGGGAAATAGACCACCAGTTGACAGAAATAAATTTCACCTTGGGCTTCCCCTCCAACCGCCTCCTCGACTGCTGTTCATACTCGCCTGGGATTATTCAATTATTCTGAGAGCCTTTTCCTCGGGCCCCTGGCAAGGGATGCATCGCGGGAGAAGAGAATTCTCTACTGCTTTATTCTGGAAAGAAGGTTTGGATAGGAAGAACAGGGGCCAGTAATGGAGCAACCTTTGGGGGAGTTTGGGATGGGGTAACATCAGCCTGGAGCAGGCAGAGAACTGCCCAAGTCACTCCACGCTTTTCTTTTCATCCGCCATGCCAGCTCATACGACCTCAGCTGTCACCATGAACAGTGAGGGGTCTTAGCTAGGCAGGGCCCCTCTCAGCTGATAGCCAGTCCTGGAATGGATTGGAAGAGTCATATTGGAAGAGTCATGACATTTTTTTCTATGCAAAAGTGCATCATGACTTTTCCGACAATCCGATGATATGGTCACCGGGGGCCTGTGGCCTGGCTGACAGCTTGGGAATTCCTATTCCCAGCAAGTAGACCGTTCTTTGAGGCTCACTTGTCTTTGACTTCACAGTTCATCTGATGGCTTGGAGCGGTTTATCCGCGCCATGATACTGGTGCTGCTCCTGAGAGGATGGAGGGACTGATCAGGCCCATGGCAGTTCTGCCTGACTCCAAAGCTGGGAGCATCTCCTGAGTCTTACATGAGCAAAGTGGGTTTCAAGTCCACTTTGAAATCCTCGTTGCTCTAGAGAGCAATGTTTGGACCTCTAGAGAGATATCTGTTTCTTTTCCCCTAAGTCTTGGAAAGGGTGCTGCTTCTACCTCCTTCTTGGACACCTCTGCAGGGACATCAGCTGCAAGCCCACCTCCAGGCCTTTGGACTCCTGAGGATACCGAGCTTGGGGGATGTCTCCTTGGCCCTCTGGCTCCACACTCTAGCCTGGCTCCTATCACCTCCTCCTTGGGAGTCGACATAAAAAATTTCCCGATTCCACAGAAGAAAGAACTTTTAGAGCCCCAAAGACAGTTTTTAGAGCCCCAAAGACAGTGATCTGGGGCCTGAAAGCAAGCCCCCCTCCCCCTGGCATTCTGAAGACCTACTGTGTGCCAGGTGAGCCACCCCCAGGAGAGGAGTTATGACTTTGTTACAGCCCTAATTTTGTTACAACCCTCTGCACCATCACCCTCACTTTAGAACTGGAGAAATGAACTCAGAGACAGGAGGTAACTTGGACAAATCACACAGATAAGAATTTAAATCTGGGTTTGACTCCAGAAGAATTCTTCTATCCCTCTATCCTCCATGTATTCCTCTCTCCCCCCCCCACCTCTGATATTAATCAAGCACATGCCAGACAACAACCACCCTTATCATCATGAGCGATGCCTAAGGATCAGAGGGAACCCAGGGCTATTCTCAGGGTCACCACACCCAGGGCTAACCATTAGTCATCATGAGTGAACACTTGGGCCCTCTGGAGGTTTAGTGTAAGCTCGCCAGGGGGAGGAGGAGCAAGAGCTGCAGGGGTCTCCCAGCCGGCATGGGAACTGGGCATCAGGGGACCCTCTTGGAAGATGGTGTGTGTGGGAGTGGGGTGGAGAGAAGCGTATCCTCCCAAACCCACAGGCAAACTCTCCACCAGTCTATAATTCCAGCCCACCTGTCAATACGATTGGGGCACCCAGCCAATTCTTCCTGAAGCCCATGAATCAACGTGCTCGATTCTCCAGTACTAATAAAAAGCATCCTCTCTCCAAGACTTGACTAAATCAACCAGGAGTCTGTAGAGATCCTCTCTCTCTCCCCAACTCCCCCCACACCCAGGCAGGGTCTGAACTGCTGCCTGAAAGGTGGCGTGCTCTCTGCGGCAGCAGCTGCTGCGGCCCTGGGTTCGAGTCCTACCAATGCACTTGGACAAGCTCTGCATCATTGGACCTGAACTATGATTATTTCCAGTAGGGGCTGATAAAGTGACCCCCTTTATCTGAAGGCCCCCCAGACATGATCCTTGAGCTCCAATTCATTCACATCCAGAAGGGGAGGGCAGGTGTGCAGGAGGCTGTAACTCATGTCGGAGTGATACGACCACATTAAGGAAAGCAGTTCTGTATTCTTCTCCCTTTGTGCTGTGACCAAAGGCCTCAGAACAACAGAAAGTGACATCTCACAGTTAAGGCGGCAGAAGTCCTAGATCAGAGGACCACACTCCCTCTGAAGGTTCTAGAGGAGGGCTCTTCTTGCCTCTGCTAGCTTTGGTGGCTCCAGCTGCTTCCTGGCTGTGGCCACATCCCTCCAACCCCAGGTCTGTTTCCAGGTGGCTTGTCCTCGTCAGTCAGGGTCCCAGCCAGCATCAGGGACTCCCTGCTCCCTGGACCACGGAAAACAGTGGGACTTGCCACCACATCCCATTGCACAGAGAAGAGCGTGAGGCCCGACACAGGTCAAAGTCTCAGCTTCGTGCCCCAGGGCCCACAGAGGGTTATGACTGGAGCCAGTGCTGTGGGAAAGAAAGGGGCACCGGAGAGCCTGCTTACGAGACTATGGGGCTGGGCTGACTCCGAGGAGTCACCCTTGTGAGGGGTGTGACTGCGGAGACCCTCCACATTTACAGGTGGGTGACCCAGCTGCCCCAAGGGTAAGCCTCAGAGGTCCCACAGTGCATGAGTTTCCAAACGGCACAGACCCCACGGGATATAGAGGGGAGGATGCAGACAGGATCCCAAATCAACAAGAACCCTCCACATCCTACAGCACCCACCTCTTGTTCTTCGTAGCATTCTATTTGTAAAACGGGCCCTGGATTTTAAATTTTTTTCATTAATCCCCAATGTAGAGATAACTGCTGATTCACTGGCACTGGAAAAATATTAGGGGCCCCAGGTACTTGTTATCCGGTTCCCCCCATGGTGACGTCATGGAAAACCACAGCACATCCCAGCCTGGAGGTTGCCGGCCGGTGCAGCCAGCCCCAGAGCAGGAGTCGCAAGGCTCTCGGCCCGCAGATGCCTCTTGTGGCCACACCTCTCCCTTCCTCTGTCCTCCCCCACCTTCAGCCCTGACAACCACCCATCTCTTCTCGGGATCCAGACTTCTGCCTTTTAACGACAGGATAACAAGTGGCGTGGGACAGTATGTAACGTCTGGGGCGTGCCCTTTGGACCCGACGTCCTCCAGAGCGTGCCCTGGGCTGTGTTTGCAGTCAGATCCTCGTGCTGCTCCTCAGCGTGGATGGTTTGCTTAGCCATTGCCCTGTGGAGGGCCAGGCCTGCCTCGCCTGGGCCCTTAGGAGGAACGCTGCCAGAAGCGGTCATGCACGCTGTGCTAACGTGGTCTTCAGCTCCCTGGGACACGTGCCCAGGAGTGCAATGACAGGGGTGTTCCCCTCGGAGCGTGCGAGTGGCTCAGCTTCTCCTCTTTCTCCCTGGCGCCCCAACATTTTACTGTTGTCATTCTGGTAAGCTCTCATTGTGGTTCTAGCTGGCGTTTCCTTACTGAGTAACGACCTCTTGCTGCCTTTTTTTTTT
>NW_004567130.1:7337796-7355888 GCF_000260355.1 Condylura cristata | reverse complement strand
TGGGACCCTGCTGGCCATTTCACAGCTGACAGACTTCTGGTCATATGCTTGTTGGAGAAAGGATAGAAAAGAAAAACACTTTCAAAAGATCTTTTCCCTTGGTGGTGCTGAAGGAACTATTCCGATACTTGAGTTGATGTGTGTGAGCTTTCAGTGCTCTGTCAGGCCACTCTGTGGCCCTGCTCATTTGGAGAGTGGACTTCAGGGTGTCTGTGGGAGTGAGGTGTCCACGAGCTTACTGGGAGCCCGTGGGCACACTGCGAGACACACCCTCCAGATAGACCCGGGCAGGGTTCTGAGTGCTGGCGAGGCCTGGCTCCTCGGGCTGCTTGCACAGAGGAGGTACACCCCACGCTAGGGGCACCTCCCTCATCCACCCCGACAGACAGTCATGTCTGGGGGACGTCTGAGGCTGGAGCTGGGCCGCTGGGAGCCCCAGGCTGGGATTTAAGCCCCTGGCCCAGCCCTCCTCCTTTCACCCGGTCCCCGGGGGCCTCTGTTCCCCACCTGGCAACTCTGCTCCTCACAGAACTTCTTCACCCCTCCTCAGCCTCCCAGATCTGTTGTTTGTCTTATTTGATCTCATTTTATTTTTGGAGAAGGGCCACATCCAGGAGACCCAGGAGGGGAACGCAGCATCTGTGCAGGAAGGGCGGCTGTAAAGAGACAACGCACTTTTTTTTTTTTTTTGAAGCGTGGTAATAAATGCTATTCAAGAGAGAGAGAAAGAGAGAGAGAGAGGGAGAGGGGAAAAGAAGAAGAAAAACCCACCCCACAATCTCTGAAAAACACAGCCCATTGAAATGACAAGCCGAAAATCATTTGCTAAGCGCAGGCCGTTCCCTTTGTCACCCAAATCCTTCTGTTGACAGTTACCTTTCAATCCCGCAATCGTGCAGAAAGGGCTGATTTTTATTCAGCGTTCTATTCACCCTGCGTATTAATGAAAAGGGGGGAGAAAAAAAACTTGTAAGAATGGTGTTTAATAGGCTGATAGACAAGCCGTCTGGATTCCCCGCCCCAGTCCCTCTTATCAGTGGCCCGCAGTGGGGCCGACGCCGTCTCCCTGTCCCAGCTCAACTTGGCGCCTGCCCGGTCTCAGCCCCTGCGATGGAAACCTTGGAGTTGATGGATTGATTTGTATTATTTTGTTATAAAGGCCTGGTGATCTCTCCTTCCTAGGAAAGGGGGCAAACCCTGGACCTGACTTACCCCGTGATTCATCCAAGCACCAATACAACGTTCACTGGGGACCTATTGTGTGCAGGGAGCTGTCTTGGGTGCTGGGGTCAGGCTAGACAAGGCAGACAAGGTCCCCATCCTGGGATTTCACCCTGCTGGGTCAGGTGTCAGAAAAGCCCGTGGTGGGCTCAGGACTCTGGGACCCCAGTCATTCTCTCTATTTGCCTCCAAGGCAGAGGGGCCTGGGAGCCATCGGGGCCCCGTCGCCATCCCATCCGTGGTCTGTTTTGGCATTAAAGCAAGGCAGCTGATCTGGGTTTTCCACTGTCATCTCATCCTGTCTGCTGGGAGATGGGCCTGGGCTGCATGTGGCCCTCAGTCAGCACTGTTCAGGGGCTGCAGGGGTCGTGAGCTCAGACTGGGCTCGAGTCTGAATGCCTCTGCCATTCACTTTCTGGGGGCTTCGGAGACGCCCTTTCACTTACATTGTCCTGCGGGTGTGGACATCCCCAAAGTGGTGTGGCTGGGAGGATACTCCAGATGGAATGTTGGTGCCAGTGACCCCCTTCCCCACGTTGAAGCTCTAACCTCCAGGGTGATGTATTTGGGAGCTTTGGCGGTGATGATCAGGTCACGAGGGCAAGGCTGTGGTCTAATGGGATTAGTGGCTTTCCAAGAGGCGATGCCAGCTAGCCCTGCTCCTTTCTTGTCCGGCCAGGAGGCCGCCATCCACAAGTCAGGAGAAGCCCTCACCTGAGCCTGGCCACGCTCGCGCCCTCGTCTTGGACTTCAGCCTCCAGCACTATGAGGAAGTGAGATTAGGTTTTGCTTCAAGCACATGGGTGTTTTGATGGGTGGTATTTTGCTATGATAGTCTGAGCAGACTAAGGCAGAAGATCAAGTGCAGCTCGGCAGTCACAGTCAGCCCCGCCCCCACGCCCCTTCCTCCCTTTCTGCCATCTTTCATGGATTCTAGAATTCCAAGAGGACTCCTGTGCTGGGGTGGGATGGAGATAGAGCTCAAGAAAGCAGATGCTCGTGTGGCCATGAAACCAGCTTCCTGGCTGGCTGGTTAGTTTCCTGCCATCACGGGGCCTTAAGCGGAAGTTGGGTGACAACTCAGCCAGCACGTCTGATGATGTCAGAGTGGAGCATCTGGGTTGGAGGGACTTGGCCTAGCCTGCCAGCGCCGTGCCTGGAGTGATAACCCAGTGTGCACTTGTCAGGCCTGTTTTGATCCCCATGTGCCAGTTTACTTCATTCTGCCTCTAGCGCACGGGCCCATACTAGAAGGTTCCCTGGCGCCCTTCCCTTCCTCCATCAACACCAGTCCGCCAGGAGGTGCTGTCAACTCTGCTTTAAAAACACCCCAAGCCGCCAACTCTTACCGCGAAGCACACCCTCTCATCTCCCTCCTGCAATGGCCCTTTAGCTGGTTTTCTGCTTGCCCTCTGTCCATCCAGGTTTCTGTTATAACTCCACCTCCTCTAAGGGGTTTTCCCTGAACTGGTCACCAACTTAAGCCGAACACTGTCTAAGCCCTTTCCCAGCGTTATTTTTCTCAACATGCACTCACCATCATTTATACTGTATCATATACCATTCAATCACGGGCTGCCTCCACACTGGCCTGTGGTTCCCAAGAGGAAGAGCTATGTCCACCTGGCTCTTGTGGTGTTCTCAGATGCACCAGTGGAGCCCAAGTGATCTTGAGGCCTTTAAAAGGGGCCATTCCTAGGCCTTATGCCCGGTCTGTGTCTACCTGGCATTCAGAGCCACAGGTTATAGCATGTGCTGGCAGTAATGATGATTAACAGTCACCTCTCATCCTGATCATACATGTAATTACTCAAAAAACATTTATTGTCACATACTAGGAATGTGCAAATGTTTGGGCCCCAGCTATAAAATAAATAAGTGTGGGGCTGAAATTTTAATTTGAGATAAGAAAAAGTAAATTAATATAAATACTGATACTAGGGGATGTGAAATATGGAACAGGCTAAGCGGTTCAGAGGGATGCCACTGGTAAAGGGGACAATCAGGGAGGACTTCTTGGAGGAGGCAAAAATAGCTAAGGCCTTAATGACTTTCTGCATTATCAGTGGACAGGCTAGGGAAAATTGATGAGATAAAGGAAATTGATGCCAGGAGACAAAGCCTCTTGCAGGCCTGAGTCACTGCAGGGAGCCTAGAATGTTTTAAGGAAAGGACTTAGCACAGCGATATACTCAAATGGGTACCCAGGGAATGATGAATAGATGAAAGAATGAGTGAGTTGGTGAATGAGTACCCCACACATCATGTCCCACTAGGGTTCAGTGTCCTACCCTTTTTTATCCATCCCCCCAAGTCAGTGCCACCTGGCAGCCAACCTCCTAGGAAAGGCACCGCCTCCGCCTGGGACCTGCCACCTTCTCATTAGGTTTCATTTCCAGAGCCTGGATGAGTTCAGCATTTTGGGGCATCTAAATAGGCGATCCCAGTGCACAATGAGTTGCCATCCCATCCCCCAGCCTCCTTGGGATGGAGCGATAACCCAGATAGTTATTTGTGTTTTGGGTTCCAAACAGCCCCCTCTCTTCTACTGTGATTGCTGACGATGCAGATTTTAATATATTCACATTGGCAGAGCTATTTACATTCAGATGCAATTATGAGGCAAGACAAGGCCTCCTCAGAGCAGCCTCTAGGAATGGGGGCAGGGTTGACTACATTCTTGGAGGCTTTTGGGGGGAGGCTCTGAAACTGGGCAGTGTGGTCTCGGCTGGGCTGAGGCCTGTACTAGGGGAAATGTCCGGACCATTGCAGCACCCACCCTCCTCTGCCCTGAGTGTGCATGGGTCTGGCTTATTTTCTTCACCCATGGGTGGAGGGAAGTGTGGGCACTCATGGAAGTGAGGTCATGGCAGTGCTTTCTCAATCCCTACTGTGTGTCAGCTGTGAACTTGTTCTGGGCCTTACAGTCTCATAGGGGAGAGACAAGAACAAGTTAATAACTAAATAAACAAGATTATAACACATCAGAATGAGTCAACAAGGAAAGCCACATAGGTAGAATGATACTCTTTGGGGTGTTTCTCTAGGTAGAGTTCTCAGGGAGCATGGAGAAGTTGATGTGCCCAGCTCTTCACTCTTCCCTTAGCAACTTACCTTCGCAATATCCTCCATCAAGAAAGGATATTGAAAGGCTATATCCTACCCTTGGAACGTGGGCTTGGCCGTGTGACTTACTTTAGCCTGTAGAAAATAGTATGAACAGTGTAAGGCCAGCACCAACCCCAGGCCTTACGAAGCCTTGTACCTTTCTGCTTATCTCGGAATCCTGCCATTGTCTTGAAGATAGCCCAGGCTCATTTGTTGGGGTCAGAGCGGCACAAGGAGCAGAGAGGAACCATGCGTGTGAAGGCCAGCCAAAACCCCTTTGCTAGTCGAACGCAGAGTGACTATTTGATCAGCCCAGATCAGCAGAACCGTCCACCTGGCCCTCAAATAATCTAACCAAACACCTGCTGTAAGAGATGGAGTTCGAGATGTTTTGTGATGCGGCAGTAAGTGACTGATAGCAGAGGTCGGTCTGAGCAGGTGACGTTTCATCAGAGACCAAGGATGAGAATGTAGCAGTGTGGAGAAAGCTACAGGAAGGGAATTTCAGGGCAGGAAATAACAAGCACAGAAGCCTGAGGTAGGAAACATGGAGGCTCGTTTCAGGGACACAAAGGAGGCTGATGAGATTGGGGTGTAACAAATAACAAGGTTGGTATGACATGTGGGTGAGAGATAAGCAGGGGCTAAGTCACCCTGGACCCATAGATGCTCCTGGAGTTTTAAGAGTAGCAGTCACAGGTGTGATTTCTCACCCGAGGAGTCTAGGACATGAGCTAAGATGACGAGGCTGCTGCTTGCTTGAATGGAGGTGATGGAGGCAAGGGGCGGCATTTTGTACAACTGTGGTCTTGCCCTAAATGGGCTCTGACAACAGGTGTCTGTGCTGGGACGCGCCAGGAGTTGCCTATGATTGGAGGTTGGAGGTGGGGGGTCAGAGCCCACCCGGGGACTTGCTCCAGCGCCCCCCACCCATTACAGGGGAGGATTCACCTTTCAGCTCCTTGCCTTTTGAAGCCGAAATAATTCTTTCTGGGCTCAGGTTTGAAATTGCCCTTCATTGGGGGATTTATCCTGATTGTCCCCTGCTCTTCAGTTGAGTGCAAGAAACTTGGAAACAGGAGTTAGAGGTGCCAGAGGACATGACAGGGGCAGTTGTAATGGGAGATGAGTGGAGCAGTGGCTTCCTGTGTTCTATGCTAATGCCCTGGGCCCTCCTCTGGTTTCAGGGTGGCCGTGTGGACAGCGGCTAGGCAGGATGCCTGCCCTGACCAGAGCTCCGGCATCGCCCTTTGTCTGCCTGCTACTGGGGGATGCCCTCGGTAGAGGACGCACACTATGGATAAGAGTTCCAATCTCCTGTTTCTGGCCATTCCTCCCTCTCTGACTTTGTTATTCTGAGACTCCAGTCAACTATCTGCTCCCAAGTTCTTGTCTCATGTTGCTTTCTCGGGAACCTGAAACGAAGACCAAGATGCTGGTTCAGGTGGGGGAGCCCCATACAGAAGCGGCAAGGGGGGGGTCCAGTCCAGACTCAGGGGGCCTGGCTGACTTCCTCGCCAACATGGCTTCTGTCCCACAAACTGCAGAAGGGTGGACTCAAAGGAGGAGGCTGGCCTGCACATAGGAAGCCCTTTCCCCACCACTGCTCTTTGGCCTGGTGACATCAACCAGGAGGACACTGTCCTCATCTCCAGGACAGGGCAGGGAGGCTCAGAAAGGGCATGTGGGCTGCTCTGGGGCCCCGGGACGAATGCCTGGGCCAAGGTCACTGTTGCTGCCAGCAAAGTGGCTCTCGTTGTCTGCACCGACACCATAGGCTGACCAGTGCCCACCCCTGTGGTCCAGCCATTCACTCCTGCCTCACCTATTCTGTCCTCCTGGGATTCCTGCTGTCTCTCTGACAGCCTGTCTTTTTAAACTCAGGCTTCAAATCAGTATTAAATTCAGATGATCAAAGTTCACAGAACAGAGAGGCATGCACCAGAAAGCTCCCCTCCATGCTCATCCTCTGACTTAGCAAGGCCCTTTCTCACAGGCAAATCCTGGGTTCACTTTACGTCAGTCCATGCAGACACCTTATCTGCTAGTGTAAGCAAACCCTTAAAAGGGGCTCCCACCCACTACCTTTTACACAGATTTTACCAGGCTAATCCCTCTTTTTTCACTATAACCAGGAGTTCTTCCATATTTGACAGTAAAGTGCTTGCTTAATCACTTTATATGGCTGTATAGTATTCTATCATGTGGCTGTACCATCATTAATTTGTCTAGTCCCCTGTTGATTCAGATTGTTTCTCGCATTTTGCCAGGAGTTAAAGACTTCGCTGAATTACCTTATATGTCTGTCTGCATGTGTGTGGTTAACACTATAACATAAATTCCTAGGCTAGAAAGTGGCCTCGTTGTTATATTGATATCTTGATCTAATTATCTCCCATAGAGGACACCCATGGACACACTCTTCCCAGTAGAATATGAGAGTGGCCTGTCATACCATTGTTTTTAAGACAAGGACCAGCTGTCACCTCCTGTAGGAAGCCTTCTCAGACCTTCTAGCTGGCTCCAGAGCCTCATCAGACCCTGCCTCAACAGGATATGTTGGCTCCACCCCACCCACCATCTATTT
Organism: Condylura cristata; assembly: GCF_000260355.1. Classification (NCBI taxonomy): domain Eukaryota; kingdom Metazoa; phylum Chordata; class Mammalia; order Eulipotyphla; family Talpidae; genus Condylura; species Condylura cristata. The sequence continues at coordinate 7,348,972 of NW_004567130.1, read as the reverse complement.
CCTTTTCTGTCTGAACCTGAGCTCTAAAACCAAGCAAGGAGCTTGTCAAGTTGCCGTCAGACCTACTCAGGCTTTTGCACAATGGCTTAGGGCTGAGTAAACACCCATTTGCTTTCTGCAGGTCCCAAGGGTGGAAGCCCCCAGCTTGGACAGCCTCTGCTTACACCTTGCCCCTGCCTCTGGGAGAGAGACTCAGCCTCTGCTCCTGGCACCTGCAGGCACCTCCTTGAGCCAGTACTTGAGCCAGTACTAAGCCCCTTCAACCAGCCAATAAGGCCTCCGCCCTCTCCCTTGAACAAATAATAATTGTTAGAAAAAGGCCTGTGGATAAATTATTATTGTGACCCTCATTCCAGTGCAAAAAACTTTTGCTAGCTGCCAAGTGAAAAGTCAAAATTTGCATTTAAATAGAAAATGTTAGGCGAGCTGAACAGGGAGGCCAATGCCCCCAGAGGCCTCTGGGGTGAGGGAGCGCCTGTCACCACCCCTCCCGGGAACCCAGCTGGTGACAGGGGAGCCTTTGGAGCTTGAGCTGAATTGATCTCTTCTGTGGCTCACGGGCCCTTGGAGCCTACAATTTCCAGTTCCTTCCATGGTTCTGTAAAGGTCCTATAGTCCAGCCACATGGGCCTCTTCGATGTCCTTCAATTAACACACCTTGAACTTGGGTCTTGCTCCTCTCCACCACTATGAGCTGATGATCACAAACACAGGATAAAAACATCACAGTTCATGTCACATGAACATTTAGAGCATGGGTTCAGAGCTAGACGGACTGAGAGCTTGGTTTTTGACTACTGGCTAAGTGACTTAGCCTCTCAGAGACTCAATTTCCCGCTACGTCAAAATCAGAAAATCATGACACCTTCCTGGAATTTTGTAGAATGATGGCTGTTACATAATTATTATGATTTCTGATAATGAATAAATATAGTTATTTCTATTAGTTCAATTCATCATGCAGGAACTCCACTTGGGCACCCTTGATAAGTGTTCAAACGCCCCCTCCCCTGTGGTGGGGAGCTCTTGTCCACCTCTGGAGGGGGAGAGGGAGAGAGGGGGAGAGGGGGAATTCATTCGCTGCACCTCTGTTACACACTGGCTTCCTTCCCTGATTGTCCCTGGGATGGTGGAACCACTTAGGAGGTGACTTGTTATATTTTCTGATCCCCTTTTCCTGGGGAAGCCCCAGATTTCACTAGCAAGTCTTCCCAGAGGCCCAGGAGGTTGGAAACTGATAGCAACTTCCCAGTCCTGAATGGGAAGTTCAAAGAAAGTTCAAAGTTCATGTGCAGAGAGGAGTCCAGACCCAGGGTGACCTGACTGAGCTCACTTCTGCAGGTCATCTCGGCCAATGTTGCTCCATCTCCAGCTTCTTGGAGCTCCAGGGTTCTCCCTATAAGATGGGAAGCAGGTATCCATCTCAAGGGGCTCTCCTGAGGCTGGACTGAGGTCACTCATGCCAGGGCCTACCAGCTGCTACTCAGTGAGAACTCACTGAGTTTTGCCACTTGAAGGCTGTTTGAATATCATTTACACAAGGTAGAAACAAGGACTTTTATTCAACTCAGCAATGGTGTCTTGAGCTCTCACTCTGCCCCGGGCACCAGCACATGGCCTCTCTTATTGGTGACGGAATCCATCTCTGAGGGGACAGGAGCCCCGTTGCCCTCACATTGCCTAACATAGAGCAGATTCTTAATGAAATGCTGGTGTCTGGATAGGTGGATAAATAACTGCTTTGTCCTTGGCTCCTAGGACAGTGCCTGACACACAGTAGGTACTCAAGCAACTCTTGCTTGGCTGGAGGAAGGGATGTGTGCATGGAAGAAGGAGTGCCCGGAGGCCCGACTAGCTTTCTCAGAAGAGTCATCTGGCCCCACTTGCACTCCCCTGGGTCCTTCCTCCTCAGTTGACACAGGCTGACTGCTGTCCTACTATGTGTTTGTATTGTTGCGGGGGCCAGAATGGGGGCGGGCAGGGGAGGTCTCTGAATGTAAGACCTTATGATGCTAGGGAAAAACCGGAAGTGGGTGGGTGGCCTTGCTGGAGGCTCCTTGAGGCTGTGGGTGGGGAAGGAGGGCTGAGAGCTAGAGATCATGAGCATCTTTCTGGAAGAGGCTCAGGACAAGGTCAAGAACAGACATTTGTCAAATAAATTGGGGTGTGGAGGGAGGTTAAAACTTGGGTACAACATGGGCTGGGAAGATGGGGACCCAGAATCTGGGGGTTGCCAGCTGTTGTGGAGGCTTGAATGCTGCACACTGGAACTGATATGCACCTTGGGAAAATTTCCTGTGAAATGTGGCTCACAGCAGCGTGCTCATCAGACCTTTCTCATCTCCCAACGCCCATCTCCCACCCCGGCTACCTTTCTGCCGCTCTTTCCTCTCTTGTGCTTTGAGAGTTTCTGAGAAAATAAACTGCCATTTTCAGGTCTTCTGTTTTCTAAGAGGTGAGTGCAGGAAGCTGGCTCTTCACTTCTCTGGGGTCCCAGGTGTGAACGCGAACATGTTATTTGCTTTATCACTCGGATGGTTCAGACACTCAGAGGGTGTACACGATCAACCCAGTGTAAGTCCCAGTCATGAACCAAATCGGCCTTCTTATCCCATCTTACAACAGAGGAAACAGGTGCTCAGAGAGGTCAAGAAATCAGCCCAAGACCACACAGCAAGGAAACTTTGGAGCAGACAACACAGTGTGTGCTGGACCCTAAAACCTGCCCTTAAAAACAAAAAGGTAGGGGCCCTCCTTGTTGGTGCAGTGGGTTAAAGCACAGCACTAAGAAGCTAAAACCACTTCAGTATGAGTTTGAGCCCTGCCCCAGAGGTGATTCACATGGTGTGGCAGACCTCTCCTGACCTGCCTGCTGGTCCCCTCAGCAGTGTGCTTCGTCAGTTGGCCAGTATGGCCAGTATGCACAAATAAATAAATCTTTGAAAAAAAAAAAGAAACTAAAAGGTAGACATAGCATTTTTATGTAGTTAAGATTCCAATAGTAACACAGGCAGTGTCCATAGTCTTTGAAATAGAGTCAAAGGCAGCTAAAAATGTTGAAGGGTGTGTCTCTGGGGGGGCAGTCTCGGGAGCGAGCCAGGGTGCTCCTTCCGTGGGAGAGGCACTCCTGAGCTGCACCCCTCGCCAGCCCAGGGAGATTCGTCTCTAGTGCTAATGGCCATTTTGCACCCCCAGCTCAGTGGCACCCAACTTGGACGGCGAGTCTGCAGCTGGGAGATACAGCGGCTGTGTCCACACGTGTGCAGAAAGCAGGTTGGGACCCATGAGGCCTGGCTCCCAGCCACGTGCTCCCCTGTATGGCTGTGGCCTCAGCTGACCCCACGGGGCACGCTTGGGTGTCCCTGGGGCGGAGGCTGGGACTCCCTGCACTTTGCCCAGGGCCATCCTCTGGCCTGGCGCAGAAGTCACGCAGCAGTCCGGTGCCTGCCCTTCAGGAGCCCGCAGTCGATTTCTGGGAGGCGGATGATTATCCAGATAAATTTCCCTAATGAACTAACCTCTTAGAGGAGTGATTTTGCTCAGAGAATTCGTGGCACGATGGCTTCCCCGAGGAAGTGACGTTTGTGTTGAGGTGTGAGGAGTGCGGGAGCATTCATCTGGCACAGGTACTGGGGGTGGGTGGCTAAGCTGAGGGACAGCATGGGTAAAGGCTACCAGGAGGGACAGAAATGACTGTCCAAGGCTGGCCGGCCCAGATGTCAGCATGGACAGATGGGAGGGAAGGAGGTGGGGCAGTGGGGAGGAGGGGTGGTGGGAGGAAGGAGAAATGGGGAAGTGGCGAGAAGGGGTGTGGGGAGAGGGGAAATGAGGGAAAGAAGAGAAATTGGGAGGACAGACACAGAAAGGAGGCACACAGGAAGGAGGGACACTGGGAGGAAGGACACAGGGAGGAGAGATACTGGGAGGAGGGACACAGGGAGGAGAGATACTGGGAGGAGGGACACAGGGAAGAGGGACACAGGGAGGACAGACACAGGGAGGAGGGACACAGGGAGGAGGGACACAGGGAGGAGGGACAAGGGAAGAGGGACACAGGGAGGAGGGACACAGGGAGGAGGCACACAGGGAGGAGGGACACTGGGAGGAGGCACACAGGGAGGAGGGACACGGGAGGAGGGACACAGGGAGGAGGGGCACAGGGAGGAGGGACACAGGGAGGAGGCACACAGGGAGGAGGGACACTGAGAGGAGGCACACATGGAGGAGGGACACAGGGAGGAGGGACACAGGGAGGAGGGGCACAGGGAGGAGGGACACAGGGAGGAGAGATACTGTGAGGAGGGGCACAGAGAGGATGGGCACTGAGAGGAAGGACACAGGGAGGAGGGACACAGGAAGGAGGGACACTGGGAGGAGGGACACAGGGAGGACGGACACAGGGAGGAGGGACACTGGGAGGAGGGACACAGGGAGGAGGGGTACAGGGAGGAGGGGTACTGAGAGCCGGACTGTTCTCTATGAGCAAGGGGAGCCCCCATCGCCCAGAAGTGGGCAGAAACTTGGACATGCTCAGGAGCTCTGCCCCATGGCAGGCTCAGGCGTCCCCGCTGTCCTTCCTGACGCTGCTTCCCACAGCTCGAATGCCCCGCCAGCTCAATTGCTGTGGGAGCGTTGCAGTGTCTGTATCTGAATGGATTCAGGTCCACTCAGACTTACTTAAGTAGTGTCTAAGACAGAGAAGAGTCATCCATGGTGGGTTGGGCTAGCTGGCGCCGTCCTCAGAGGCCTGCACGATGGACGGGAAAGTGGGACCGGATCAGGGTGCGCTCCTGCACGGTCACTGCTCAGAAAGGGGTGGCCCGCCCTCCCCCCCGATCTCTCACCCTTATGAGATCATTCAATTCACCCAGGGAGTGCTTCAAAGTGCCAGCCCCACGCCTGGGGTCCATCCCTTCGTCAGTCGTGGCCCATGGGGAGGGAGGCAGAGCCTCATTCCGATGATGCTGAGGCTCCAGTTTTCTGAGGTGTGGGGAGCAGAGTCAGCTCTATCTCGGCGGCATTCACCGAGGGGACGGCATCAGGCAATGTCCGGGGCATTTTTGGATATTACAAGTGGAGGGGGCCATTGATGGCGTCAAGTGGGTAGAGGCCAGGGATGCCGCTAAGCACCCGCCAGTGGACAGGAAGGTCCCTTCCACCAAGGGGGATTTAGCCCTAGATGTCAACAGCACTGAGGTTCAGAAGTACTGCTCTATTGTAATCCACCCATTTGACAGACAAGGACTCCGAGGCCCAGGGAGGCCGATGGCCTGGATCTGAGGTTCCACAGGGAGTAGGTGGACAGTGGGGCAAACAGGACTTATGAACTTGTTTCTGGATTCTCCCTGGGGTGATGCTGGGCTCTGTGGGTTCAGAGACTACTGGGTCAGGTTCTGTAGGCCAAGTTGAATGAGTTGATTTTAGGGGATGTAGCTTGATCCAGGCTGGGATTTTCCTGAGGATCCGAGGAACTGTACAACCTCCAGAAGTCACTCATCTTCTCCTGTGAAGACCTGAGGCAGAGTCCCAACTCTCTAGAAGGCTTGACCTCCTAAGATGGTTGCACAGAACAAAAGGGAAGTCTGTTTTGATGTCACAGTTGGGATGGGCCTGAGGAAGTCTCCCCCTACACCTCTGGTTTTGGACCACCGAGGGTCTGTCCGTTTGTCTGTCCTTCCATCCGGCGGCTGTCATCTGAGCCATGTGCAGAACTGACCAGGGGACCAGGCTAATTACAGGCTTGGGAAGACGAAGCAAGGATTAGAGATGGCGGGCAGTGGGTGTCTGGGGCCAGGATGGTACCTGATTAGTTAAATTGCCAGCACCTGCTTGCTTTTATTGCAAACATAAACACGGCCATGTAGACAATTGCTTGCGAGCTAATGCGTTCCGTGTCTGCCACATCTGCAAGGTCCAGGGTCTGGCAGCAGGGAGGCCGGGGTAAAACAGGGAGGCAGAGGGGGTTTGGGTGAAAAGGCACTGGATTAGGACTTGGAGGGAAGGAATTTACACTTGGCAAGGCAGCCCCGTGCCAGACACCATGGGAGGCCTTTCTATCCCCACACCAAGCCATCTGACCCTCAACGCATCCCTGTGAAATATTATTACTATCTTATATGGACTCAGAATGGTCAAGAAATGTCCCTCGAGTGATCCATCCAGGAGACAGCTGATGGAAGCTTTGAACTTGGGTCTTCCTGTCTTGTCTGCAAAGCTCCTGCTTTACGCTTATCTGGTGTGGGAGCCTGGGGTTCCCCTTTTGTTTTATTCACCTCTGCCCCTGCATGTGTGTTCAGGAACAGACCTCTGGCCCCCTGTATCCTCCTCGGGGGCCTCAGTTTCTACATCTGCAGAATGGCCCCCCATTCACCTGCCTGCTGCTCATAGGCCCCAGAAAAGAGACATTGGGGTGTGGATGCTGGGCCCTTGAACAAGTGGGAGCACGAGTCCAACACTGACCTGTCCAGCACGGACCGCAGCCACCAGTGGAGACACACGTTGCTCCCTACACAGTGTCGTGCTGTCTGCTGGGCTGGGCCTGGAGCCCTGGCGGACCCAGCCCACGCGGTGACAGTGGCTGCCGCCGGCAGGTCGCTGACAAGACGAAGGCCCGGCCGAGGAAACCATTTCAAATTAACTCCGTCTCCATTACAGGCGCTTTTATTAAGATAAACTATCTGGGGGATGTTTACAGGCGAGAGCCCTCCGGTGCCCGCAGAAGGTCAGAGGGAAGTCGGCGGGACTGCACAACTGTCGTTCGAAAGCTTCCACCGCTCCCGAATTCAAATGTGCGTCTCTTCCCCAGTGACAGGAGCTTCAAGCCTGTGACACGCTTTGTCAGAATTTCATTTGTCCGAGCAGCTTCTGCCTCATTCTTGGCAGATGGGACGATAGGGGAAAGCGTGTGCTTAAATTCCCTTCTGAGGTCCTCGGAAACGAAGTGGGGGGACTTCTCCAGCGCTGCATTTCACCTCAGGGGAGACTGGGGAAGGTGCCCCCGGTCTGGGAGAACGGCACAATTCTGTCTCCCCCTCTGCCCGTCCGTCATTGGCCGGGTCGTTCATCTCTTTGTTGATCAATTCATTGGTTTATTAAATAATTTGCCTCGTCTTACATTCATTTTCCTCATCGATCACTTGGGAGTTTTCATGGGCATCCGACAGCCTGTGTGTCCTTCTGTACGCTGGTGCCTCCGTTTCTGCACATAGAAATAGGGGGGATGACCACGCAGGGCAGGCCCTGAGCACACTGGGTGGATTTGGGCAGCGCCTGGTTTATGCCGGTGCTGGGCAAACACCTGCAAGATGGAGCCGGCTCTGTGGGGTCAGGTGGGAAGCCACCGTACTCCACAGGGGCTGGGGCAGCTCTTGGGGACACAAGAGTGTGAACAGGTGAGGCCTGGACTTGTGCGTGCAGAGCCTCTGTGCGTGTCTGCTCTTCTGCTAAACCTTATCTCACGCGGCCTGGGTCTGCGGGCCCAGCCCTGGCCGTAGGGTGATGTTCCCTGAGTGCAGACCCAAACTCAGATTCCTGTGTCGCCTCAGAGTTCTCCACGGTGGCCGCCTGCTCTGGGACCCTCCAGTGCAACACAGGCCGCCAGTGGCACGCCCTGCCATCTCCTCCAGCACGCAATGTCAAGCCAAGACCCTTCTGGACCAGAAGGTCACCTCTGCCTGCCATGTTGGGCAAGGCCTTCTCTTCTGTCGGGGCCTCAGCTTTCTCCCTGGCACAGTGGCCTCTGAGCGTCCTTTGGACTCTGAAATTACTGGGGTTTTTAAGTAGCAGGGGTGTTAGTGTGACTCAAAGGCACCCTTTATGGAATGCTTTGGGGGCCATTCATAGTTGACATGAACTAGCGATTGGCATTCTGCCCACCCCAACACACACACAGACTTCTATCTGCAGGACCTTCCCCTCCATGGAGTCGTCCTGGATGCTTGGGGGCCCCTACCTCCCCACTGAGTTTTCCTCAGAACCTGGAGACTCCCCCTAGATTCTTCCTTCTCTTCTCCAGACAAGTCATCAGCAAACACCAAAGCCACATTCTCCAAGGATGCCAAACACCTCAATTTTTCCTGCATCAAGTTCCTCCTCTTGGTGGGTGGAGTGAGGAGGGGTGAGGGGGGGAAGCTCTATTCAGCTATCCAGTGGGATCAGTCCCCCTTTGCTGTGGGTAACTAGGTTCACTGACACAGTCTGGGCACCAGGGTGGGTGAAGGCATCACCGTGGGCTGCAGCACACTCCAAAGATGGTACAGGTCAGAGTGGGTTGTACCGGCAGGCAGGGGGCAGATTTTCCCTGCTGCATAGAGGGTGGGTTTCCCTTAACTTTGCCAGAAAGGTGCAGGCTCTATAGGGTAGTTTCAGCAATGACAAAGTCAGCAGCGAAGAAGAGAAAAGAACTTTCCAACATATATACTTAGGAGGCTGGAAGGGAAGGGAGAGCACGTTTGATTCTGAGTTCGCAGCCTGAGCAGGTCTCTGAGGCCCCCGAGAGAGGTTGTGGGATCCAGATGTGGACCGGGAAGGCAGGAGGGGGGAGGGGAGGCCAGGCAGGGGGCTGGGGGAGGTCTGTTCACAATTAGCCTTGATTTTGTGTGATGACATTGAAATTGTGGGCAAACATGAAAGCAGAGTTGTGAGGACATGTCTGTCCGAGCGGCCGGGGATTAATCCGACGTGAAGGACACAGGCCCAGGGCTGGCACCACATGGAAGCATTTTGTGTGGGTTTTGATGTCCCGCCAGCTGAAGGGGGCTTCGCCACTCAGGCTGAACGGGCCGCCACCCCCCCTCCCTAGCCCCTCAGGTCTGGCTGACTCTGGGCGAGAGGTTAAGTCTCGGGAGGCCCGCTGGCCTGTCCAGACCTGGAACCAACATGGCGACCTGATGATCCTGGCAAAGCCCGGCTTTGGGGGCATGCTGCCAAAGGCAGTGATGGTGGGGACCGCAGGGTACAGAGTCTGTGATCTGTTTTCAATATTTCTGATGCCGAAACGGCTGGGCTAGCCCACTCCTCGGGGGTGGGCAGGCAGGGACTGGCTTTCTAGCAGGACTCTGCAAGGATGCGCCTGGGCCTGGAGTCTTGGAACCTTGTAGATGAAAACATTCAGGGTCAGGAGGGCACTTGGGGGGGCCTTAGAGTCACTCACCAAAGTCTCAGGCTCAGGGGGGGCTTTTTTTTTTTTGAGCAAAATCCAGAAAGAATGATCAGTTTGGCATTTTCACCTGACATCTCAATCCTTTTGACAACTGTGGTGACTGTTAGGACAACGTGAGAGAGAAAAGTGTGATCCCAGGTACAAGTGCCTGTGCACTTGGGTACCCTTGGGTAAGGATGTTCACCTCCTTTGGGCCTCAGTTTCCTCATCTGTGAAATGGGTTGAGTAACAGAAAATAGCACCGTCCTTTCCAGGATGGTCGTGGGGATCAGATACCTTGAGGTTTATAAAATGTTAGTATCTAACAAGTGAATACCAGACACATAGTCGTCATGGCATCCAGTCTAGCGGGAGGTAGCAAGCAGTCAACTATAGCCACGATGACTATCCACGTTGTTGATGCACTGCTGATTAGTATTCCGAAAGGGTCTGTGAGTGAGGCAGCGTGCTACAGAACGTTTCTGTTGCTGAAATCAGGGCAAGGATTCCTTCCCGTCAGTTCAGGCCTCCGGCTCCAGACACTCACTTCAGCCCTTCAGCCCTGCTGTTCGTGACCTGGGGCCCCATCACGTGGCTCTGGGCGGCCTGCCAGGCATCTCCAGCCGTCTGGAAGCCCAGAGCCCCACTGATGGAGCAGAGAAGCGTATTTCACGCAGTCCCTGTGACCCCTGGAGGTCCTTGGGGAGACAGGAAGGAAGGGGCCCTGTTTTGGTGGGGGAGGGGTCAGGAGAGGCTCTTTGGTAGAGAAAAGAAGTTGATGAAATTTCAGGATGTACGGAGGTCAGCCTCCAGCCGCCGTGTCTAGGTTAGAGAAAAGTGATCGCCACCCCAAACACGCTTCTTAATGAAGCACAGCCTGTGCTTACAAGCTTTCCCCTTCCTGCCTTTTCCCTCTAGGAGGAAATTCTCAATACTGAACACAAACGACCACAGAATTCTATTTACATATATTTGTATTTTATCGAGCTGGGAGCCAGGGAGAAAGAGACGAAGGATTATCCTACTTGGAAGTAGCGTGTGATGACAGAGCGAGCAGGTGAACAGTGGTCGAAATTGTCTTACCTGGCGTTTGGTCTTTAAATCAGCACAGGACCAGGTTTGTTCTGAGCAGCAGAATGAAATCATTTAAGCAATAGACAACATGATTTTCAAGGGACTGTGCAGTGGCTGTCGGGTGCCCAGGGGCTCTGGGGCTGAGACGTGCCATCACCCACAGATCTTCCCCAAGCTGCGAGGTGGCAAAAGTCTCTGGAGGCAAGTGACGTGGCCAAGGTCGTTTGGATGCTCAGAGGCAAGACCAGCATTTGACCCTCACCTTTCTGACTCTAAAGAGCAACATTTTTACTAATTTATTTTGGCCAAGATGCTTTATACAAGTACAACAAAATGTGTCATGTCACCGGAAGATGCCAAGCAAACACAAAGCAAACAGCAGCTTTCCCGTCACTGAGAAGCTCGGTGTCGTCTGTGCTGTCCGTGTCTCTGGGGACACCCCCTCCCAGCTCACGTCCCTTCCCTGCGGCCCGGATGGCTCTGTCTGCTGAGTTCAGGTTGACCCTTTGCCAGCGGTTGACTACACGTGTAAGAACCCTAAATAATGGATGGCAGGGGTTGGTTGCTTTGGACCCCAAAGTAAATGGAATCACGCTCATGCTTTCTCCTTTCTTCCCTCATTCTGTTTTTGAGAGTCCGTCATGTGTTTGCATGTGCTGTGATTAATGAATCACTTTAAGTTTTGGTTTGGAAATAGACACAAGAAATTGAAAGAAAAATAGTAGTTTCCATAGGCTCTTCCTCTACTGCATCCTATGTTAGCCTCCCCCCATGTTAGCACCCCCATATTAGTTTTCCCTTATATTAGCACCCCCTATGTTTATATCCCCCATGTTAGCATCTCCCATGTTAGTATCCCCCGTGTTAGCGCCCCATGTTAGTATCCCTCATGTTAGTATCTCCCCATATTAGCACCTCCCTATAATAGTACCCCCTATGTTAGCACCCCCATGTTAGTATCCC
>NW_004567130.1:7323412-7337536 GCF_000260355.1 Condylura cristata | reverse complement strand
GTGTTAGCAACCCCCTATGCTAGTATCCCCTATGTTAACACCCCTCATGTTAGCACCCCATGCTAGCACCCCCATGTTCGCACCCCCATTTTAGTATCCCCCACATTAGCACCCCTATATTAGCCAGCCCCCCATAGTAGTATGCCTTGTGACCATAGTGCAGCGCTCAGAACCAGGCACATGATGCTGCTTCCACCCCCTTCATCCTGGGGCTGCCTTTATTCTGAGGATGCCAAGTTTTACATGCACTGTTTTGCCCCTCCACCCCCCCCATGTGGCTTTATAACATTTTGTGTAGATTTGAATAATTCACATAATAAGCAGGATAGAGAACTGTCCTGCCCTCACAAAGAAATTCCTTCCTGGTGCAGGAAAGTATGCCGCTCTTATTTCAGGGCTGCACATAGGTGGTCCCTGGCTGCCCTACAGCTAATAGGTTCACCCCATCCCTTCCCCTGATTGTGGGCATCAAGGCCGGCTCTCCGGAAGCTCGCCAGACCAGCAGGGCCGTGAGCGCGCCTGTTTGTGTCTCACAGTCCACGCTACTGCATGGGCCAGAATCATTCCTGGGTGCTTCCCAGGAGTGGAATTGCTGGATTGGAGGTAGACAGATCCACCTTCTGCTTGAAGCCACTTTGTTAACCTGTTACAATCAGCTACGCTCACCCAGTGCACACTGCCTTCCCCAGAGGCCCCGAGCAGCCCACTCACAGCGTCTGAGCAACTGACAAAACCCGTCAGCTTGCCTTACCCTGGTTAGTGTGTGCAACCCCATGACACAGAATCACCCCATTTCTGTACATGTAAAGAAGCTGGGGCTGAAGTAAGTTCAAGTTCACACTCGTGATCTGCCCATTTCGACAAAATCGATCCCTTGTTCAGTTATCACTGAGCGCTGGCCAGGGCTTCCAGGATAGTAACTCTGTTGAATCCTTGTAACAATAGCTCTGAGGTAGCTCCTCGTCATTACTTTATAGGTGAAGACATGGGGGTATGCTGGAGAGGGCTTAAGTAACTTGCCCAAGGTCAGCTAGCCAGGAACGGTTAGTGTGGGTGTTGAACTCAAGGGTGCCCATGAGTGTCTTAGTATCACTGCTCAAGGGGATACGTCTACCCCTCTGGTGACTTAGGTGTCACACTGTGGCCCCAGCCAGGTACACACCTGACCACAACGGTGGGTGCAGCACTGAGAACACAGCCTGGCAGGGCCAGTGGACCGCTGGAGCTCAGAGCTTGCCCCCTGGCCTTGAAGCCCACAGGGATGCAGGCAGCGTGCAGAAGCCTCAATCCTATTAAGCTATTAGCTTGGGCATTCTGGGTTTGCACTTGGGGCCACTTGGCAAAATGCAGCCCCAGAGTGGAGCCCTGATCCTTTTAACCAGATGGAATTGAGCTTGTACTTCAAGCAGCTTCTCTGTTATTACTGGCTTAGTGCTGCTGAAGAACCAACAGCAATAAATACGCCAGCAATTTGCTCTCTGAATGTTCTTATTTGCAGCATGCCATGCAGAAAAAATATTAACAAAAAACAAACTCCTTGCTCCTAATAGGCTGATGAGGGCCTCTTTGGAGGGACACCATGTGCCTCTGTCTCCTCTCTCCTGCTCTTTCTTTGTAAAGCAGCTATCATCTGAATGAAGGGGCTAGGAACACTCTCTTGGGGACTCTGATTTAAGATGGCTTGGTTGAAGGTGGTCCCTGAGGAGGACTGTGGAGTGGAAAGTCCTCAAGGGGGACAGGGAAGAGGCAGGAAAAAGAGGGGAGACTCACTGGCTGAATGGGGACAGGCTGGGACTCACAGAAGTGTCCTTAGGTGAGAAGGGAACCCTGGAGTCTGGAGTGACAGGAAAACCATGACTGCTCTCTGGGCCTCAGTCTCCACATCTATAAAATGGGTTGATTTGACGACCTTTCCCAACTCTAATACTCGGCATTGGCTAACTTGATTTTTATTCTTCCTAGTCTTTGAGAGCCTAGTCTAGCAAGGATTAGAGGACAGGAGTACTCTTCCTCCATCTGGTTTGCCAGAATCCTTGAGACTCCAAAATTCTGGAGTCTTGTTCTCTGAGTCAAAGGCTCCGGGCACCTATGAGTATGAAGCTGTAGTGAGAACGATAGAAGCAAACATTGCGGCCGGTGGGGCTGGCTTCACCAATGTCCACCTGTGCGGTCAGCCCCACAGGGTCCCAGGGTAATTTGACGTTCTGCTGGCATTCCCTTGCAAGTTATAATTTTCGAACAAGGGACCCTCATTTTCATTGTGTACTGGGCCTGCAAATTATGAGAGAGGCAGTTGAGTTTGGGTTTGGTTGAAATATTGCCTTGGTCCTCTTCTGATAGTGGGATTCTGACAGTTCTGTGCCTCATTGAACCCTCAGGGTCTCACCTGTAAAATGGAGCATTGAGAGCCTGGCTGTGACTGTGGAGTCCCAGTCCTGTGCTGTGCCCCCTGGAGAGACTGGAGAGGAAGGCAAGGCTTGGAGGGGTGCACTCCAAGTGGAGAAGCACCAGTTTCCACCGTTGAACAAAATGATCAGAGGGGCTGAGAGGTGAGCCAGAGATGGTTTGCGCAAGAGCTGGGACTTATGCTTGTTTTGTGACCTTCACTGTGGGCCTTCTTTCAATTTAACTTTAGCAGTGGAAAGCCCCAAACATGTGGAAGCTGAAAGATGAGCAGAAAGACCTCCAGGACCCAGCACCTGCCTCCATATTGACGCGCCCACCCCTTGTTATGCTTCTGCTTGCTTCTGCTTCCCAGATCGGACTCTGGAAATAAGCTGGTTATTTGAACGAATGCTCTACAGGTCAGGTAGGTGCTTCTTAGGCATTTCATGACCCTCAGACTCAAGGAGTTGATGCAGGGGACATCCTGGCAGTCAGAGAATCTATGTGGACCTGTGAGAGCCAGAGGAACCTCTTTGCTGCTTGGACCAGACTTTGGCTTAGTGCTAGTGCCATCCGCAAGGGTCTATGTCCATGACTGGAAAGTTTCAGCGCCCCATCCGGAACCTGGAAACTGCCCAGTGGATGGTGTCTTTTATCATGAAACACCTACCATGCACCACCACCCCATGCTGGGATGTTCCACGCTGAGCCCCCACCCCAGGGAGCGTCTGAGGTGAGACTCACGTTCACCAGTTGTAAGCTTGCCCAGGATGACAAGTTTAATAAAGTTTAGTCAAAATCCTTCTGGGGATAGCTAGGTACTGATCAGTGTGCGTTGACACAGTGGTGTGGACACACCAAATCCTCCCACCCAGTGGGTCCTCTGCTCCTGTCAGCGGCTGGACCTCATTTATGATTGAAGCCTTCCTTTAGTTAACTGCAGCAGCAAAGATCCCTGAGGAGTGGCCACTAGGGGAAGAAAAGCTGGCGATGCTCCTTCTTGGGTAAGAATCATCCATGGCTCCCTACTGCCCTTAAGGTAAGGGTCTGACACCTGTGGGCGGTTTGCAAGGTCCTACATGGAACAGCCCCTGTGTTCTGTCACCACATCACTCACCTATGTTGTCCTGGCCCTCTCTGTTCCAGAACCCTGGATATTCCTCCCACTATTGCAGTAGCCCCCACTTTAAGGTCTTCTGACACCCTTTCCTGCTCCCTACCTCTTACTGGCTCTTATTAGTCCTATCACCTGCTTCTCCCAAGAAGCCTCATCTGACCTCCACATTAATTCTTACAAGAAGTTTTATATTCCAGAACCCTCTGCACTTATCCTTTGCAGTGCACTGCAAGCTTGGACCTATTTAAGTGGTCATTTGAGATACTCTGTTTGCCGTTTCCCTACCAAGTTAGAGGTGTCACATGGGTCTGTTATCTGCAGTGTGCCCAGGACCGGCCCATCATAGGTATACAGTAGGTGTCTACAGCTGAATGAGTTATCTCAGTTTGAGGCCAAAACTCTATCCCAGTTTTTCCTGCTCTGTAGCCCATGAAATGTTCTGAAACTCAAAAGTAAAAGACCTTGGAGGGCATCTTATTCAGTGCCCCTATGGTCAGCTGGGTAAACTGAGACACAGAGAAGCGAGGTAACACACAAGCTTGGGAGCCAGGCATAGCCTTCTCCATTAAGTCACAGCTCATGCCTTAAAATATCATTTAAATAAAGTTCTTTTTCCCGTAATTATACAACCATTATAGAAACCTTGAAAAAAATACAACAGCTTGGTCTAAAATAAAAATCTAAACCTAAACATTCTTATAATTTAAACCAACCATCCCAGAAATCCCTGTGCCAGATTAAAAGCTCTAAGCAAGATTTGTTTTTGCTTCAAAGAGAAAACTCTCCCCACTTCTACTATCCATGGACAAACACTCTGTATTTTGGAGAACTTCCTTCCAGTCCTTTTTCTACATGCTGTCTATGGCTAACAGTCTCATTCTATTCTACTGGCAGTAAGGCTCCTTGAAGGTAGATTCTACCTTCTGTATCTGTGAAACTCTCACAGGGTGTAGGACAGAGATTTGCATACAACAAGTGTTCAGCAACTATCTTTGATCAGTTGAAAGACTATTCGGGAGAGCAGACACACAATCATTAAAGACTTTAGGAAGGGGGCAACTTTTGATTTGGACAGTGGGGGAGCTTCCCTGAGGCTGGGAAGGTGGGTATGCCTCCTGGCAACTTCTAGGCAGAGCTGGCTCTGAATTTCACTGCTCCTTCCCCCAGTGTGTGCACATGTGTTTTCTCTTTGAGGTAACAGAAGATGCTTGAGGGTGGCAGCTGGATCCCAACCCAATCACTGTTGGGCTGGCAGGGTCGAGTTCAGGGTGATGTTTAGAAATAGAAGGGTGCTGGCCTGGTGGTCAGAGGCCTGGATGTGAATTGTAGCTTTGCTCACGCTGGCTGTGCAGGCCTGTCTTGATGAACATGATGCCTGTAGCAGTATGAAATCCTGAGCTTGGGAGGGTCCACTCTTTGTTTAATGTTCTTCTATTTCCATCTTGCAAACCTGGATCATTTTGAACATGGGAACATTTTGAACTAGGCCCCAGAAAGCCATAGAGCTGGCTCTATGTCAGTGAGACCTTGGATAAGTCACTTAACCCTCTGGGACCTCACTTCCTGATTGGAAAATGAAGGAGCTGGTTATCTCAACCTCCTGGCATCATTGCTACGATGATGATGGTAGGCTCATATTTATAATTAATTGCCATCACTTGCATGTACGATGTGCTTATCCCTGGTTCAGAGCTAAGGGCTGGAGGGATCTCATTCATTCTCTCACTGATCCTGTCCATTTTATAGACGGGGAAACTCATCTATAAATATTTGGTACATTCCTTTGTGGAAAGTCAGTGGGGCAGTTGTGAAGGTATTGGGGTCCCCCCTGACACCCAGCTGGGGTCCTTTCTCTGCACAGTGGAGAGGCAGTAATAGGTGTGTGTCTTCCAGTCTGCCTTCCGGGGCCACAGAAACAAGTGAGTTGATTTCTGCAGATTAACTGTCTCCTACTCTTTCCTTTCTCAGCCTGGAGCATAAAAGCCTCAGATTTTCAACAGCCTTTGGGAGAACAAACTGTCTCTAAGGAGGGAGGCTTTGTTTCTCCATCCCCATCCCTAGCCCTCAGCCCCTGCCCCCCACCTCCCCAGCCGGCGCGCCAAGACCTGAACGATTTCAGCTGCTTTGGCAAGAGCCTCAGTGAGATCATGGGCTATCCTGTGTGTGCTTTGTGGAGGTGGGGAAGGGGGATGCAGGGTTGGGGGTACAGAGCATTCTCCCTGGGGCAGGTGGTTGGGGCTGTCCCTAGGTGATGCCTTGAAATTCAAGGGGTGCTGTCCACCCCACCAGCTGGCAGGAACAGAATGACAAGACCCTCTCCCAGGCCTGCGGGTGGAGAGTGGGGCATTGGGAAGAGTGTGGTGTGGCTTTAGCCAGTATGCTGCCGTGTGACATTCAAGGTAGGCTCCTCTTCAAGCCTCAGTTTCCCCTTCACAAAACGGGGCATCTCTCTGTGCTTTCACGCTGCCGGGACGAAGAGCAGAGAGGAAAGTGCAGAAAGCATCCTTGCAGGAACAGCTCCCACACCCCGCCTCCCGCTTCCTGGCCTCGGCGCCAGCTCTCCCGTAGCCTGCACGTCTCCCGGTCTCCAGAGGGCCGATGCCCCCACCCGCTCACATCTTTGCTCAGATGTCACCTTGGCATGGAAACCTTCATGTACTCTCCCCCCCTTTTTTTTTTCAGACGGCACCTATCACTCCCTAATGTCTAATTTATTAAAAAAAAAAAATCTTACCAGGATGTGATTGTACCACATTTAGAAATACATCTGTACTTTAGTGCAGCTTGGTGCACTTTGGCAGAGCGAACACGCTCCTGTAACCAGCCCCTAGATGAAGAAACGGATCATCCCAGCCCCCAGATCCTCCTCCACACCCCCTTCCTGCCAAGCTTAATACTTACATATTTATCGCTCATGTGGTTTGCTCCTCCCCGCTGGGGAGTCAGGTCCAGGAAAACAGGGATCCATTTGCGTATTTTGTTCAGGTTCGGAGGGTGCCGGTAGCACATTGTATATAAGGTTTTGAGAAAACAAATGATCTGGTTAGGCCTAGTAGAAGCCCTACGAGGACATGCCATTTTTGCTCCCACTTTAAAAAGAGGAAACTGAGGCCCACAGAGGTGAAGGAAGGAGTGACTTGCAAACTGTAAGCTTCTTGCCATTTGTGGGACTGTGGCCAGACTCCTCCTGCAGGCACAGTCCAGAACAGTTCTGGAAGGTGGTTCCTGGGACGTGGTGCAAAGGGGCCCTTTGGAGGCCTTCGTTTCCTGCGGAAGTGGGGACCGCTAGCACGTCTTTGCAGAGTGGCTGAATGGGAGATGTAGGGAGAGCTCACTGTCATGCGGGAGCAGCCTCTAGAAGCGGGGTACCCAGATCACTCCAACCGAGCCCTGTCCTGCGAACTCAGAAGAGGCCTTGACCCAGCCCCGGTGGAGTGGTGGGAGAATATGGGGATTCAGGGCCAGAGTGGGATGTGGAGTGCTGTAGCTAGAGAGCTAGTGGAGTCAGATTTGGGGGAGCCTGAGAGTGTTGGTCTGATCGGAAGAGGATAAATGGCATGAGATCTTTTGGGTGGGGTGGGCATGACATCCCCTTGCAGAAAGGGCGACTGCGGGCATTCCTGTCCCAATGGCAGCAGTAACAAGGAGGAGCTTCGCTTATACTTGTA
This sequence comes from Condylura cristata, assembly GCF_000260355.1. Lineage (NCBI taxonomy): Eukaryota > Metazoa > Chordata > Mammalia > Eulipotyphla > Talpidae > Condylura > Condylura cristata. The sequence goes on along the minus strand of NW_004567130.1, from coordinate 7,330,366 downwards.
GAAGAAAGGTGGGATGTAGCAACTCTGATAGAGGGATAAAATAGCTAGGTGTTCCCCAAAAGGGGCTTAACAAGGCTGACCACACAGCAGTGGAAAAAAATCTGTAGAGTGTTTTCGACAGACCACCATTTTTCCAAGAGAAAGAAGCCTTGTGTGTATAGCTAGGTTTCCTCATGCGGATTGCTCTGAGATGCTGCTTCAGTCTTCTTCCTGCTTCCAGATTCACCACTGGAAACACTTCTTACACAGCACCAGTCCCCGAGCCCCATAGCCTCAATGGTGCTCCATGATCTATACTCAGTTTTCCAGTTTTAATGAGCAACAGAATCACCTGGGGTGCTTGTTAAGCCATGCAGGATCCAAGTCCTGGGCATTTCCCGTAGCATTGAGATATAACTCACACACCACATGATTCACTCGTTTAAAGTATGCAGTTCAATAGGCCTTAGTATATGCTCATCATGTAGTCAGTTTTAGAACAATGTAACTAACCCCCAAAGAGACCCTGCTCTCTAGACACCACCCAATGCCTAGCTCTGTGAGTCACTAACCTACTCTTTGCCTCTATAGATTTGCTTATTTTGGGCATTTCATACCAATGGAATCATGCAATCAGTAGCAGTTGTGTCTGGCTTCTTTCACTGAGCATGTTTTCAAGGTTCATCTATATTGTAGCATGAACCAGCACTTGGTTCTTTTTTAGGGCTGAATAATATTCCTTCATGTGGACAAACTGCCTTCATTTATGCATTCATCTGTTGATGGACATTTGGGTTGTCTCCCCTTTTGGACTATGGTGAATCCAAATACAAATATATGGTTGACTTCTTGCTTTAGTTTCTTGGTGTATATCTTAGTACTGGACTTTCTGTATTACATGTGGCCTGTTTATATTTTGAGGAACTGGTCTCTTCTGGCATTTTGACTTTAATAGGTCTGAAGGAGGGGTGAAGAATCCAAATACAATCATTCTCACTTTGCACCACAGGCTGAAAAATAACCTTCTTACCTGGCTTTCAGCTCCTTCTGTGATACAACCCTAAGCTACTATCCCATCTTCTATGTATGAATCCAACCAGTGGTGTCCACAGCCCCATCTCTGCTCCTTTTGTTCATAATGAATTCTCATACTTAGAGATGCCTACATGCCCCTTCCCTATAAAAAGACCACACCAAAGGTCACATTCCCCCAAAGTCTCTTGTTAACCTTCCCAGGCTCGGAGACACTGTCTCTGTTTTAACATCCACCACTCATTCTCTTCACTTTGTAATTTTTCAGGCACCCACAATTTCTAACCTACTGGATTTTCTAGGGCCCTGGGCTGTGCCTTCTTCATCTTTGTATTCCCCTGTATTGAGACAGTGCCTGGTATCCAGGAAAGACCGGGTAAATGTCTCTGAAGTTTCCAAGGCACTAAACTTCCAGGGCTGGGAGTGGGCATAGGGGACAGCCAGCTGGAGGCTCTGTCACCATGGACCACATGCTCCCTGAGGGTGGGCCATGCATGTGTTCACAAGTTGCTGTCTTCCTGGTTTCTATCAAGAAGTCTGGTGTGTAGTAGGTACTCCATAAATATTTATGAATTGAGTGAATGCATTAAAGGCCTTTAGGTAGAACAAAGAGAACTTTGAACAGGAGACGGGGTATAGAGTGAGAACCTAGCCTGGGAGTCAAGGACATTGGTTTGAATCCTAGCGTTGCCTCCAACTTTTGTCCTTGCCCTTGGGCAAGCCATTCCCCTCTTTGGGTCTCAGTTTTCCCATCTGCAGAATGGGCATAGTGGAGTAATCAAATTGAGGTCATCCTGCTAAGCCTGAGATTATCTTTGCCATTCTCAGAAACTGGCCTTGGAAAAGGAGCAGCCCATTCCTGTCTGTCCCGGGAGACATTCTGGGACAATTACAACATTCTCCATTTTCATTTGTGAAATTGCTAGGGACATTTGGGCATGCAGGGAATACATGTTGTGCCTGGAGCCTGACCCCTGGCCTCTGATTGATCTGGATGCATTTTCAATGCACATTTTACAGTGCAGTAGTTCTGAGCACACGGCGCTAGTCCGGGTCCCCCGATTAATCCGGTTCCTTTTACCTTCGGTCTGTAGTGGAGCATGCAGCTTGATCTGGCTGATCAAGAAGACCTCAGAGGGGCCAGGGCCTTGGGCTTCTGGGAGGACAGACCCTGGAGGTCCTAGCTCAGTTGTGATAACCCATGTGGTCTGTGGGCTCCCCAGCTGGGCCTCTGGCTCATCCCACTGTGGCTGCTGAAGCTCCTGTCTGATCCTGTCTGCTTCCTAGTGATGCGATCTTCTTCCTCTTGCTAGACCAGGCTGACTGCTATTATTACTGCTAATAATAACCAATATGGATTGAACTCCTGCTGTGTGCTGAATAGTTTATACATCCAGTTTCGAGGGTAAGAGTTCAGAACACGGGGCTTTGGTTTCAGAAAGACTCAGGGTCCACGTCTCACCTCCAGGATGTCATGGGTCTGGAACCAAGCAGAACTGCATCCAAACTCAAACTGCCATTCAACTCCTTGCTTCACTCTGAACAAAAAACTTCACCTTCTGAGCCCCAGCTTCCTCATCTGTGAAATGAGCATAAGAACTTAGAAGCATTCAATGCACCTCAAGTGCTTGACATATTGCCTGACCCACAAGGAACACTCAAAAGCACTCCATTCACCAGAGGCATCCACCCTCGCTAGCCCATGCCCCTCTCTTCCAAGTGTACCCTCTGTTCCTACTTCTAATGTTCTCTGTTCTTGCACTTCACCTGAATGGAGTCAAGAAGTGTGTGTTCTTTTGTGTCTGGCTTCTTTTGCTCACAGTGCATCTGTGCGATTCATCCACGGCCTTGTGGGTGTTTGTCATTTGTCCTTTTTCACTGCTGGGTAGTTTTCCATTCTGTGACTCTTCCGCAGTCTGCTTTGATCATTGTCTGATCGCTGGACACCTGAGTGGTTTCTGATGTGAGGCTATTATGCCCTGCCTACAGTGGCTACAGATCTTTGGTGCCACAAAGCTTACTGTTGGGCAGAGTTGCTGCTCCCTGGGCAGGTGGCCACCCAGCTGTAGCAGATACTGCCAAGCAGCCTTCCTACAAGGTATGCCCAGCATCCACTTTTCTTTATTTTTTTTAATTGAAGTGACTTTCACATAACATATAATTAACCATTTTAAAGTAAACAGCCGCAGTGGTTTTTAGTACATTCACAGTATTGTGCAACTACTACCTCTCTCTAGTTCCAAAACATTTTTATAAACCTAAAAGTAAGCAAACTCCAAACCCACGAAACTGTCTGGAAATGAAACTCCACGTCCTGTCCCCTGCAACGACCGGTTTGTTTTCAGTTTCTGTGGAGGTGCGTAGGCTGGTGGGCTCATACCAATGAGCATAACAGAAGTGGCCTATTTCACTTAGTAAGTTTTGGAAGTTCGTCCTTGTTGTCGCATGCATTCCTTTTTAGGGCTGAATAATATTCTACTGGACGGATATACCACATTCTGTTTAATCACTCATCCGTGAATGGACAATATTTTAATCAAAACCTTAATTCAAACATCCAAAATTACTGACAGTCAGAAAAATTCATCTGGTGTGAAGTGTTTCAGAACAAAGCTCACCCTTTCCTCCACCCCCTTTCTGGATAACTGAGGTCAAGTTACCATGGCCATGAACACCCAGATCAGATATATTTACATGTCACTTGATGCCACAAATGAGACCCTCCTAGGGTCCTGCAACTACCTCTCCTCCTCTCTCTCTGTGACCACTGGAAAGAAGGTGAAGGTTTTATGCACCATCCCTGGACTCTCCCGTGATGTGGTGTTTTCACTCAGATGTCAGCCACCATGGCCGGGACCCATTACCTGGGTCTGGGTAATAATGCTGTTTCTGTGGGGGGCAGAGAGCTGGTGGTAGGTGAGGATCAAGTGGGGGCCAGGGAGGGGGGCCGGTCTCACTCCTGGAAGGCCTTGCCTTGCCCCCTTACTTGGCCCCTGCCCCCCTTCTCCCTTCCCCATGAGCCCTGCTTTGCAGCAGTGCTGTCTGGGATCAGACAGAAGCTTCAGTTTAAGCGTCACTCAACCCTTGATTCTTTCTATAAAAATCACTCCATTTTTTAACGACTCCTCAGGGCTTCATCTCCTTGGTCCGTGACTTTGAAAATAATTTTCTCCCCTTTTTGCCCAGCTGGCCCTTCCTCCGTCCTCCCAAAGCTTTCTAAAATGCTCAGGAATAGGATACAGATGGGGAGGGATGAGGAGGGGCTGGTGGTGGCCTATGGGAGCTGGGCTGGGGCAGGCCAAATTCTTCAGGGGTTGGATTTCCTCCCAGGTCAGCTTCCTGCGGTGTTGTTCTACCTAAAGAAAACACTGAAACCTAGTCCAGGCACCACCTCTTGGGGTATTTTCACCTGGAGGAGGGATTCAGCAGATTGCTTCCCGGGAAGTCAGAGGTGGCTAGGGAGCCAGGGGTCGACTGTGTGACCCCCATTATGTCTTCAGACAGTCAATGGGAACTCAATATAAGGTGCGGCCAGGAGACCTGGGCGCGTTAGCATCTTAGCATGGGACTCTAATTGCCCAGGACTTCTTGCTTGGAGGGCCCTGTACTTGGTTTAAAGCTTTGATATTACTGTCTTAAAATTCTTTTGTGTGTATGGGTGTAGGAGAATTGGAGTAGGCCAGAGGTGCAGTGGGGGTGTGTGAGAGGATTCACCAGAGACAGAGTGGGGAGCAGAACAAGCAGATCATGGAAATCCACTGCTAAGGGGAGCACTGGGCAAAACAGGAGAGGTCTGCTATGCCATATGTGCATCAAACTCAGGCCATAGCAGTGATAATGCTGAGCCTTAACTCCTAGGCCACTTGGGAGGCCCTCTCTTGAAATTCTTAATGTATTTTATCTTTTCTTTTAATTTATCATCTGTTTACATGTCTGTATGTGCACAAGCTTCATGAACTCTCCACCAAACCTCTCATGACAGCACCCCATCTTTTCCTTCTTCACCCTGTTCCTTCTAATAACCAGTACATTTTTCACAAAGTCTAGAAATTGTTTTTGCTGTGCTTTGCCAGTATATCTTGGTTGTTTATATTCCATAGATAAAAGAAGCCACCTGGCTTATTTCACTTAGCACAATCACCTCAAGCTCCATCCATCTCATCTTTTTAACAGCTGCATAGTACTCCACCAAGTATCTGCTCCACACTCTCTTTATCTGATCATCTGTCATTGGCACCCAGACTGGTTCTATGACTTGCAGTTGTGGGTACTGTTGTGAATATAGTTTATAATGTAGAAGCGCTCAGGTCATTTCACAGTTGTATTTTCACATTTTTTGGGGAAATATCTAGCAATGGTATTGCTGGGTCATATGGGATTCCCATTTGAATTTTTCAAAGAAATGTTACAATTTTCCATAGAGGCTGCACCAGATTTCAGTCACACCAATAGTGGTTGAGGATGAGGTTTCCTTTTTTGCCACCAAATCCTCACCAACATTTGTTGTTTCCATTTTTTTTTTTCCATCTGGGCCATTATCATAGGGGTGAGATGCTATCTCATTGTGGTTTTGAGTTGTATTTCCCTTCTAAATCATGTTGAACAATTTTTCATGTGCCTGTAAGCCATCTGCATGTCTTCTTTAGGAAAGTGTCTATTTAGGCCTGTTGCCCATTTTTCCACTGGGTTGTCTATTTTTTGTTAGTTTCTTTTGTTGTTGAACTGTATACATTTTGGAAATAAGCCCCTTGTTAGATGTGTGAGGCACAAATATATTTTTAAGCAAGCTTTTTCATTTTGCATTGGGTTCTGCAAGTAATGCAGCTGATTCTGCTTAGAGGCTGAGACCAGCCTGGCAATGTCACTTCGGCCTGGTATATTCCCTCTTGGAAGCTCAGCATCAAGGAGGACCCATTTCTGGGCCTCCCTGGTGGTGCAAGGGGTTAAGTCTCAGCACTATGAAGCAATCTGCAGGCACTACTGCATGAGTTTGAGCCCTGGCCAGGGAGCTGACCCACAGGGCACAGCTGGAAGACCTCTCCTGTCTTCCAGCTGCTCCCCTCAGCAGTGTATTTCAGTCCATCTGCCTTTCTGCGCCCTACTCTGTCTCTAGTGAATCCTCTCACCCTCCCATCTCCGACTTACACCTCTGGCCTGTACCCCAGTTCTTGTGTGCATAAACAAATAAATCTTTAAAAAAATCAACAAAAATACCAAAGAGGACCCATTTGCAACTGGCTATGTAGAATGACTGGCAGGGGCCACCACCCTTATCCTAAACATTGCCTTTTGAAGCCCTCAGAATGCCTGGCAGGCCATAGTTGCATTCACCTACTCTCACCACAGAGTCCCTGAGCCAGCAGCTTCAGCCTCCCCTGGGAACTTGTCAGAGATGCAGCTTCTCAGGGCCACTCAGACCTTCAGGACCAGAAGCTCGTGGGCGCACCTGCGCAGTTGGGACTGGCATCCTTCAAGTCCCCTTTCCCTGGGGAGTCTGAGGTTGGCTCAGATTCACAGGTGTGGATGTTACAGCCTCTGCAGACCATGGGTCCTGGCCAGAGCCAGGGAACTGGGGATCCCTCTGGATCCAGCTCTGTGGCAGATGACCTCAAGGTGTCACTTCTCTGACGTCAGCCTCCACTTGCTCATCTGTGACATGGGCAGGGCAGGTCCGGCCTACCAGGTGGTGGCTGTGAGGGTGAAGTGTTACCTGTGCAGTTAACGTGAAGCACCCCAAGGACAGATCGTTTTACAAACACTTTTATCACAAGGAAGTGGATGACTCTGGCCCCCACAGGTCAGCACTGCCGTGACCCCGGGGCAGACTGGAGCTTCTCTGACTCTGGAGAGGGACCTTGCTTGGTTTTGGCAACTAAGGAACAGAGAGGGTGCTGGGGAGAAAGCTGATCTTTCATTCTCTTCTTTTTTTTTTTTTTTTTTTTT
>NW_004567130.1:7308858-7323221 GCF_000260355.1 Condylura cristata | reverse complement strand
AACTCATGCGGAAGCGGCTTAAGCTTCTTAGTGCAGTGCTTTAACCCACTGTGCCACCAGGGAGGGCCTTCATTCTCTTCTTTTTAAGAGAAACACAGTCGGACACATGTCTGCGTTTGGTTGAAACTCAGTGTCATCATCTGTGAGATGCCATCTTTTAGAGTTGGCATGTGGATAACATGAGAGGATTTACAGAAGAGCCCAGATGCTGGGCACAAATGTGTAGCGACAAAACGTACGGAGGCTTACTTTTACCAAAAGCTCCAGGATGGTTCCTAGCCTTGTTTTAGAGGGATAGGAAGTCTGAGAATCAGCACTCCTTCCTCCTCAAAAATGCCATCTGAGCAAGAGGAGCTGCAGGCAGAGATGCCTCCGTGTTGTGACCCCAGGTGGATGGTCCTGGGAGTCCAGGAGAGTCTCCCCATGTCCAGTGTCCTTCTAGCCACAGTTGCCTGGGGTGGGGGGGCTGGCCTGGTGCCATTCCATTTTCCAGGAGGGGTGCAGACCCTGGACTTGCTACTGTCAGCCGCTGCTGCAGATGCCCAGTGGGGGTGTGGGGTAGCTGGGTCCCTGCCTGGGTGGTGTGTGTCCAGGGCAACTCCACCCTCAGAGCCCAGAGATGTCCAGAGTGAGGTGTGTTCCCAGGGGGCTTGGGCCCCATGGGGTGAGGTCAGCTGATGGCCCTGGTGTGCCATACTTGGCAGGAAAAGACTGGGCATCAGAGGGGAAGGATAGAGGAGTCAGAATCCCTAGGCCTTGATGGCTAGGGGCAGGGGTGACAGGGGCAGAGGGCAGCCACGCAAAGGCTGCTGAGGTGGGGGAGGGGCGGGAGGAGGGGCAGCTGGAGGTGGGCCTCTCCCCATGTGTTTTGAGTTCTGGGCTGGCTGTAGCTCTGGGCCCTGTTTGCTTTGGAAGGGCCTCTAGTTAACTCTTTGCAGCCCGGCAGCCCGCTCCAGGCCGCTAGTGCTGGGGAGCTGGGAGGGGCTGGATGGGCTGGAGAGACCCTGGCTTGTCTTCCCTACTTGATACTCCAGGGCCTGCTGGGGAGACAGGGTCGAGGCTAGACGCCTTCTTAGAACGTTTCCCTGGGCAGCTGTCTGTGGTTGCCCTGGTCCGACTCAGGCCCCAGGCCTGCTGGGCGTTCATGCCAACTCGGCTTCTGTGCGGGTGTGCAGGGTCACATACACGCACGGCACTGCTCATAAGTCCCTTTCAGCCATCGCCTCTCCTAGTCTTCACCATGACCCTCCAGCGGGGTTCCACGCCCCGCCTGCTGGAGAAACTGAGGCTCACAAAAGGCAGGGACTGTGGTACTCACTAAGTCTAGAATTCAAACTCTGACCTCTTGGGCACCAGTGGTTTTAACCCCCACCCCCTTCTCTACATTGGGGTGTGGCCCTGGGATTAGCCTGCTGCCCGCTTTTGGTCCCCCTCTCCTGTCTGCCTTCTGTTGGGGTTCAGCCGCCATTCCTGTCCCTTTCACTGACACCTGGCCAGAGTTCATGCTGTGAAGTGAATATTTGGGGCTAAAAACATGTACACAGCACGGTTTGGGGTCCTGTTGGAAGGGCTCTCCCCACCTCTAGACACCTTCAGGGCAGGGGCCCTGGATACCTCTTCTCAGGTGCCTTCCTTGGGGGACCCTTTGGGCCTTTTGTCTCCATTCACTAACAGAACGAAAGGAAGCAGGCGAGTCCCGGGCATTGGAAGGATAAGACGTAATATTTACCGTACAGCGTGTCTACTCTGCTAAGTCATGCCATTCCATCTCACAGGTGGGCAAACAGAGGCTCAGATGCCACCACGGAGCCCCAACAGCTTGTGGACAAACTGGGGTGTAAACCCGATCACCTGAGTCGCCAGTGACTCCTCTGGTGGCACCGCCATTTGGTTCCTGTGCTTAGCAGCCCTGCACTCTGTCCCCATGAGCCAAGCCGAGCTGAGGCCTGCTGAGCTCCCCCCAGTTGGGTGTGGAAGAATCCCCCCCAACCCCTCCTTTGGAGGTTGGAGGCAAGTGTCAGTGGGACATGGAGAGGAGTGTGGCAGAAGGAAGGAAGGAAGAATCTAGACAACTGGTTGTTCATTCCACAAACATGAGTGGAGTCGTGTGCCAGGTGCTGGAGTGACGAGATCCACGGCACCCTGCCTCCTGGCCTGCACACCCTCGCCTCTCTCAGATGGTGGAATACTGTGTGGCTCTGGACAAGTTGCTTTCCCTCTCTGGGCCTCAGTCCCCTGGCGCTAAGAGGAGGAGTATAGACGCTGATCATAGGGCTCCTTCCAGCTCTGACCTGCTTGCTACCTCCTCCCGGTGGACACGGCCTGTGTTCTCACTGAAGCCTCTCAACAGTGTCGGGCTGTCTGGAGGCTGTAGGGTGGCTGCGCTTGACTGTCTACTGGGGTCTGCGTGGCCCCAGTGATTTAGCAACTTTAATTTTACCCTTGAACATTTCCCCTTTACACACTGGAGCCTAGAGAGGTCATTTGCTGCCCGAGGAACCCTTGCAAGGTTGTTGTATGTAGGGGTGACTGATTGGAGGGCCAGGAATGTCTAGGGGAGAGACTGATAAAGACGCTGTTGCAGAATCCAAGATGGCGCGTTGGAATTGGGTGAAGGCAGGATTTATTTAATATGTTTAGCATATGTTTAGTGAGTGGGGTGTCAGTCACTACTGACACGCAATGCTGTGTAACAGCCACTCAGAAGGTGGTGAGTGAGCAGCATTTGTTTCACTCATGAGTTGCAGGTTGGTGATTTACACTGGGTTTGGGCAGAGTCTGCTGGCTTTGACCCGGTTATCTCCCACTTCCCAGGCTTGGCCAAAGGTGGGTTGACCTGAGATGCTTGGCTTGGGACTGGCCACTCATCTTTCAGCAGGCTCCACTGGGTCTGTTCTAGGAGAAGTCCTGGAGGAGCAGGAGAGCAGTGTTTCACGAGCACACTTACAGTGTGTGCTTACCGGGCCACCATCTCACTGGCTAGAGCACGCTGTGGGCTTGCCACAGAGTCCAGTGGGCACAGGCTCTGTAAGGCACATGGGAAGGGCCTGTGTGATGGAGGCTGGGATTGTGGCCAGCAGCTGCTCCTCCTTCTCCAAACAGCCATGCCACAATGCCTGCAATATCATTCTCCCACTTAACGATTGGAGACTCATCCCTGTCATGTCAACCAGGCCACCCTCACTCTTCAATCGCTGCCCAGTCATTTCAATCATATGGTTGCTATCTCCATGGGGCACATTTAAAACAGGGAGGCTCAGAGAGATGGAGTGACTTGCCCAAGGGCACACAGCTGGAACTGGGAGGTGCTGGATCTGTTCTAGCCATCACACTCCCATTTTTTCACTTCTTCCCTGAGAAACATCCAAGGACCAGTTTGGGAAGTCCCTGGTGGTAATCACCCAAGGCTGGATTTCAGAATCAAGTTCTTCCCACCTCCTCATCACAGAAATCATGGAGCCAAGTTTTCCTTGCCTCTGAGAACAGCCCAAAGGCTTTGCTGTTTGCAGAGAATTGAGCAGGGCTTTTTCAATCCAAAAGAAACGTGGCCGGTGGAAAGAATCCTTTCTTGGGGAGCTCCCTGGGCTCCACTCTGCATACCTTACTTGTGGCTGAGTGGTTTTAGGAAAGGCAGTTGAAATCTCGGGACACAGGGTTTCCTTGCCCCAAGTAATTTGGGGACTCACATTCCAAGCGAACAGAAAACACCCCAAAGAGCTTCTTCAAACGTGGAGTAGAGCCCAATTTGCTTGTTTAGGATCATGTCCAGAGATGTTGGGGCTGGACTGCCCGTGTGAGTCTTTCTTTCTGGTCTTCCTTTCCTCCTCTGCAAATTGGGGGGACAGTATCCACCCCATCAGGGACGGTGAGCTAATGGGAGGGGGAGTGCTGACACAGACCTGGTCTGCAACAAGCCAGGGACTCAGGGCAATCAGCTAAATGTTGTTTCTCCAGCTGTTCCTCCTGCTGTTTGGGTTGGAGTGCCAGAGACACTCTTGTTCCCTCTGTGCCAGGGAAACTGAGGCTCAGCAAGAGGCAAATTTCTAGGGCCTAGAGGAATGAGTGACTTTCCTGCAGCCCAAACATATCTCCTAAGTCTCAGTCCCAAACTCTCACTGTCTCCTCAGGCTGGGCTCCATTATGGGGTGATGATGAAGAAGATGCCAGTAAACTGGCATTTACACACTGGCATTCCCACCAAGTACTCGGCTCTCTCATATGAGATTCAGTCAACCCTGACAACACTCTATGAGGCAGGGTGCTATTTCATTTTGGGGGAGAGGAAACGGAGACTTGGAACCCTCGGGTGGTGGGTGGCGGAGCGTGCTCTTCCCTCAGAAGGTCCATGGCAACTCTCTGGCTTTCTCTCCCTTTGGACAAGATCCACCACAAGACCAGTGAGGGTGACGTCACTAGAATCCACACTAAATGAAATGAAAAAAGAACTAAGTCATTCTTGAGTGTCAGTACTTGGACTATTGCTGGCAACAGAGGGGTGGGACGTCGTTAACAGCCAAGGGCACCAGGGTGGCCTTCGTCATCCCCTGCTGAAAGGAAACCACCCGAGGGTTCCAAGTCTCCGTTTCCTCTCCCCCAAAATGAAATAGCACCCTGCCTCATAGAGTGTTGTCAGGGTTGACTGAAATCTCATATGAGAGAGTTGAGTACTTGGTAGGAATACCAGTGAGGAAATGCCAGTTGGCATCTTCATCATCACCCCATGGAGCCCAGCCTGAGGGGGTAGAAAGAGTTTGGGGCTGAGACTTAGGAAATATGTTTGGGCGGCAGGAGATATGTCTGGGCCCTAGAAATTTCCCTCTGTGCCGAGCCTCAGTTTCCCCTAGCACAGAGAGAACAGGATCAGAAATGATCCTGACCTCTCTTGGGGTTCAGAGATATGCCAGGGAGCAAGGCCAGGGAGCAAGTGTGAGTAGGGCCTTTGCTGAAGGATTGGGGTGCATTGACGGCAATGCAGGCCCCTTGATGGATTTGGAGTGTGGTCTCAGGGGAGCCCCTTGGCTTTCCTGGATCTCCCTCGTTTGTGAAACAAAAGGGCTCAGATAATGTCTAACTACACCCGACACCATTGCCCAGGACAGAGCACCTTGTGTGATATTTAAGAGGACACACACGGGGGTCTGACGGATCTGGGTTGAAGTCCTAATGCGAAACCAGCCTCTAAGAGGCTTAAGCAAAACAAAATCAATGAATACATAGCAGAGGGTATTGCAATAGACTGACTGTTAATTTGCGCCCATTTCAGGAATGGATGGATCCAGATACCCAAATGAGGCCACTCGACTTCGGGCCCCATTTCTGTGTCTCTCCAGGCTTCTGCCATTTTTTCAGTATCGCCCATACTACCCAAGTGGGGTGCATCACAATGGTGAACCGGGGCTACGGCTCCCAGATATAACTCCCTCGCCTCAGACTCCAGTGAACAGGAATCCGTCCCTTGAATGTATCTGGCACAGTGGCTCTGGTGGCTTCATGCCCCTTTACCACCCAGAATTAGCTGAGACTGGGTGGGAGAGGCAGTAACCTAAGCCAGGCAGGACCCGCCCACCTCACATGGTCAGGAGTAGGACTGTCCCGAACAGGAGCTAGTGATACTGTCGACTGGAGAAAGGCTATGGGAGGTAAAATCTTGCATTGTAGCAAGTGACAGTTTTCCTGAGACTTCACTGTTTTCATATATAAAGTGCAGATAATCCTTATATTTGTCTCATGCAAATCAGATGAATAAATGCATATTTAACTCAGTGTCTGGAATGGAGAAAACTCCTTGTTCATAAGCATAAAAGGAGATAGTTGAAAGGATCGACATAGGGAGCTGTCATTCCGTGACCCTGTGGCTCAAGGGTGGCTCCCCCTACCCAACTTGTGCCAGATGATGAGAACCAAGATACTGCAGCCAAATTGTTTTTGCAACATTGGAGGTAATACCATTCCAAGAGGTTCTTCCCTGCAGGACTTGCCAGTGCCTTTTGCATATTAATTGACTTGGGGGGGTGACAGAGGGGGGCATACCAGCAGCACTTTCCAAATCTAATGGATCTAAAGACCATTTTCGCTTGTGTTTGTGAGGTCTCTCATGGGGTGTTCTGTTCTGTGAGTCTGGCAAATGTCAGGCTCCAGGATGCACCTAGACCTGTCCCTGGCCAGGTGTACCAGGGGCTTCAGATGGAGACTATGTCCTCCTTTCTTGGGCCATTGGGAATGCAGAAAAAAAATGACAGTTTTGGCCCTCCCTGGTGGTGCAGCGGGTTAAAGCACAGCACTAAGAAGCTAAAGCCACTTCAGCACGAGTTCGATCCCTGCCTGGCAGCTGACCCACATGGCGCCGCAGACCTCTCCTGACCCGCCCGCTGCTCCCCTCAGCAGTGTACCTCGTCAGTTGGCCTGTTCTGCTCCCCACTCTTGTCCCTGGTGAATCCTCTCACCGCCCCCTGCACCTCTGGCCTGTACACCAGTTCTGTATGCATAAATAAATCTTTTAAAAAAATTGACAGTTTTAAGCATCTCCGTGTGTTCCACCCTTGTTAATGAAGAAAAGGTGATCTCTCCATTTTTGTCATTGTGATAGATGGGAAATAGCATCTCATTTTAATTTGTGTTCCTTAGCAAGTTTTCCTAGGGTTGGGTGTTTTTCAGCTCTCCTGTCAGCTTGCTTGTTTGGGAGAGAAAGATTCCGACTCCCAGAGAGGAACACTAGGGAGAGGCAAGCCAGGAGAGGGGCGGGGAGTGAAAGAGATGGGCTGGATGTAACCCCACATGCTGAGGTACAGTGTGACGGTGCATTCAGAACCCCCCACGTGGCAGAGCAGGAGAGACCCCAGCACTGGGTGGCGGGGAGAAAGTTCAGTCATCTCCTGCTTCTCAGATTCACACAGCAGCTCCCCCATTGGTCCCACTCAGGAAACAGGACTCAAGTCCCAACATACATTGGACCCCCTCACCTTGGCCAATAGCTGGGGACCAGCCAGCATCTGGGTTGGGTCTGGAGCTGGGAGAGCTGCTTGGCCCTGTTCCTGTTGGCCTCAAGCCACCAGCCTGTTTGTATAGCTCTTCATGCTTCTTCCCCGTATCTTGGTGTTTTTGGCTCCACAGAAGCCCCCTCCCAGCCAGAGGGGAGATAACTCCGCTCAGTCCGGGCCTCTGGGGCACTGGAAAGGACGTCAGGAAATAGCCCGAGCATTACGAACCTCTCCACCCTCCACCGTCCCATCTCATTTTCATAAAGTGTGGAAAAAGAATGGGCTGCCGAGGGAGGCTTGAACATTTGGAGTTGCTTCCTGTTTTCTCTCGATCATTCTGGCTCCCCGAGACACGGTCCCTGGGCCTGTTGAACCCTGTCTCCTGGTGGGTGTGCCCTGCGGGTCTACACAGGTCTATGCAGATTTACGTGCACTTGTGTGCTGTATGTTAAGGAGCCTTTGACAAACAGACCTAGGGGAACCCTGGGGCGGGACTCCTTACTCTTACAACCTCCCAAGAAAAAAGAGTCAGCCCAGATGCTTCTTCCTCCAGGAAGTCTTCCCAGGTGCCACACAAGCCTTTCTTTCATTCACATCTACACCCACCATGTTAAATACAGACTCTTGACCGTGGTAGACATGAATGAAGGAATTGAAGCTACATTTTGAATAATTATGATGCAGGGAGAAGGACTTGAGTAAAATTGTGTAGTGTGTCAGTGGCTGAGCAAAGAAGTAGGAGCTGGTGTTCCTGGGCATCAGCATCAAGTTGATTTTAGGTCTTGATGCCAGATGCAAAAAACACTGACAACGACTGAGCAACTTCTTTGTGGTCTTTCTTTGGAACAACTGAGGAAGAAGTAACCATTATTTCTCTGACACAACCATTACTTCTCTGACATTACCCAGGGGGAAACTGAGGTTCGAACTTGTTCCAGGTCATCCATGGAAGATGCAGGACTGGGGAACTCAAGGTGGCTGCTTCTTTCATTCAGCCACAGACAGAGGGCTGGTGAGGGAAGAGTCCCACCTCACCCCGGCCAGGAACCCAGAGCAGGACTTGCTTTCAGGCCCTGATGTTCAGCAGGGTCAGATTTACAATCTATTCATTTGGGAACTTTCCACTAAAGCCGAAGGCTTCTCCCAGAGCCCACAGAATGTCTCGTGGGGTCCTAGGATGAGCTGCCATGCCACGGGGGCTGGGCAGTGTGATGAAAAACTTGCTGTTTTGATATTAACAATGGTCTTCAGTTGAGCTCTGGGGGAGCCAACATGACCCCATGGGTGAAATGTGGAGAGGTTCTGAGGGGTGGGGCATCCTTTGCAGCTGTGTTCAGGGCCTCACCTGGTCTATGGCACCAATATCTGCACATACTCGTACCCACATGCACTCACATGTGTGCACATATCACACATATGTACACACATGAACGAGCACCTACACACAATTGCACACACAGGCCTGGAAGACCTTGGAACCCCAGGTCTCTTCTTTGCTTTTCCTGGGGTCACTTGGTGATATCTCCAGCTACTGTAATTCCTAGGGATGAGCTAGGGCTTCAAGGTGACGCTCAACTGCTCCCCAATAACATCAGCTGAAGTTATCACGTGATTTCATGGCTCTGGGCTATGTCTCCCCCTGCCCACCTCCACACACCCACACATACACTCTCAAGATCTCAAGAGTCAGCTCAGTCCTTTCCGTTTAGGAGGGTTTTTGACTGCTTGTTCTCCTAGGAGATGTCCGATTTACCTACCCAGTCCGACCTCAAAAGTCAACCACCAAACCAGCCAGTGAGAGGCTCACCCTCCAGTAGATGCCCACTACTTTGCCTAGAAAGTGTAGCCAGAGGCAGCTCCCGGGTGCCAAAGAGCAGGACTTAGGGGAAGTGGAGTGTGTGGATGGAGGCCCTCCTAGAGCTGGTGAGAGTGGGCCGATCCCGTGAAACTAGCTGAGAGCAGCCAGGGAGAAGCAGAGGCCTGGGCCCAGCTCTGCCTCCTGCCAGCTGGGTGCCTTTGGCATGTCCCTGCCACGGAACTCTGCTTTGTGGTTTGCAGGGTGGTGTGGGAATGAGGACAGGTCTGCTCTCCAACACCACCATGTACAGCCAGCCTCCTGGGCCTGGCACTGGGCGATTCCCCTTGACTCCTGAGTTCAGACCCTTTCGCTCAACCCTTTATGGAAGGCACCTTGCCTTTCTGCTGACATCGTTTGAACTAAGAGGGTTCATCTAATTTTAAGCCCAGGGTGCCTCTGACTTATTTTGGTCCATGAACTGTGGCTCGGCACCTGTTGGCATCTTGCAATGCAAAGTCCTTCTAATTTTAAGCAACAGCAGGGACTGGTCTAATTTTGGATGGGTCCATGCTGGGGGCTCCCTCGGGGGTGCAGCTCTGTCTTCGCAGCTCCTGGGGCCAGGCGGTGCAGGCTGGGGTGGTGATGGGTGGGAGGGACTCATGCGTGTGCATGGCACATAAATTACACTTTCTTCAGCACTTTCGTTTGGCAGGTTTTGTACCAGACCGGTGCTTGTGGAGCATCAGCCAGCCAACGCTGCCTGAGAGTTTGCTATGTGCTAGGCACCGGAGAAGCAGAATGGAACTGACTTAGTGCCGCCGGCAAAGAAATCGCAATCCAGTGCTCACGATGAGCCCAGGGAGGGGACCGGGCAGTGCCAGTGGCCTTCAAGGAAACCTGTGGCCGATGAATGAGAATGATACTCAGGGTGGACAAGGAATGGGCAGGAAAGGCTGCAGGAAGGTGAAGTCCAGGTCTTGGGGGAGGTTTCCCTGAGGAATCGGGGTTTCACCAAGACCTGCTTTGAGTGGGTCTTGAGGAAGGTAGGGTGGTGCTTCTCCACATGCAGAAGGAAGGCGGGTGTGACCCGTGATGTCGGGGCTGGGCCCATGCCTGCCTGGCCTTCAGCATGCTGTGCACACCAGCCCCATGCCTCGGCTGAAAGTAGAAAACTGGATGATTCACTATATAAGTTAGGAAACTTCTTTCTTTCCTTTTTCTTTCTTTTTTTTTTTTTCTTTTTTTTTGGAGAGAGCTTAGGTTTATTGAGTTATAATTTACTCACATGATTTAGTATTATAAACATACAGTCACATAATCTCATCATTTCCACCATGACCAACACACACACATGTAAAGCAGTTCCAACCGCCTCCCCCAAATTCCTCTGCATTCCTTCTTCTTTCTTGTTTTTGGAGCTCAGTTTGAACTTGGTTTTCTGAAATACAGATATCCCTAAATGATTAAAGCAGGCGTGGTTCTTAAGGCCACTGCCTCTCTTGCTGCTTTCTTAGCTTCTTTCTGCAAAGATCAGCCGAACATTCACCACATACCATGCTAGCTGCGAGGTCTCATCCCCACACCTCTGCAGGCAATCGTCAGACCGGGCATGCCCATTTGCACTGGAAGGAGACGGTCGCCATATACATGAGACAGATGAAGATGTTGGCAAGTTCCTTTCAGCCCCCACACAAGGGGTGACTGGGAGCGCTGGGGTCTTTCCAGAGCCTAGGAACCAGAGCTGGGCAGGTTGATGGCGTGGGTCTTTAAGATCCTGCAGTTGGTGAAAGGTTGGTGTTTTGCAGCCACTTCTTCCCCTGGGCAATGAGGGAGCTGACCTTTCCATGTGCAATAAACCAATCACTGCTAAAGAGGAGATTCCTTGGTGACTGGGAATCAAACACGGAGATGTGGATGGCACTTCTTGTGGGGGACCTCATGGGGAAGGAGAAGCAAGGGGTTGGGGACTGGATATCTGGGTTCGGATCATGCCCAATATGTGGCTTGGGGCAACCACTCCCTGGACCCTTCTTTCCTTAGTAGGCACCTGCTGTTTGCCTGGTTCTCTGTAAATGAGTGTTGGGTTGTTATAACTCAATGAGGGCTCAGGGGCGCAGTGTCAAGGCTGGAGGAGACTTCAGGGTCTCTTTGTCTAGTGCTCTGATTGTATAACTGGGGAATCAGAGTCCCAGGGGAGGGCCACTCTGCTTCACACCACCTGGTAGATTGTGGAGTAACCTTAGCATCCCAGCCAATGACTCACAGAGCCTTCCTTGCTCCACTTTGACCATGATGTTTGAAGAAGACTAGATCGGAAAGGGGGTGTTTCTTAGACCCAACTCACCTGGCAAGGATCAAATCCATTTTTACCTGTTTCCCTCCACCTACTGTACCACTTCCTGGGTCTGGCCGAGCCAGCACCCCAGAGGAGAAATGATCTTCTCCAACTTCAAGTATTGGTAGAAAGAAACCCATGATTGGAGTCCCAAATCTTGTGCTGATGGGCCTGGGGGTCCTGCCTTTCACCTCCAGATCAGGGTGAGAAGCCAAAGAGATGGAAAATGTGGGGCCAGGCCTGTGCTGAGCCTGCAGAGCTAACGTGATCCAGGCACTGGCCCCAAGGTGCCTGGACACAATGCCCTTGCATTGTGGGCCTCTCTTGAGTTCCCCCTACTAGCCCATCACCATTGCTTCTAATTCCACTGCCCAGGCATGAGGCTGAAGGGTCAGCAGAAGAAGGGGTGCTTGCTCAGGAGTCTTCCAGGGTTACTGCATGCAGCTGGGCTTCAGCAAGCCAGAACTTGGTCACCCCCCTGAGGCAGGTGCATCCCAGGAATGCTGGGGAGGCTCCTCTGTGCAGATTGGAGGAGAGTCCCCCATTTGGGGAGACCCAGGGAAGGCCTGCTTATGCCCAGTATCTTTGGGTTCCAGGGGCTTTCTCATTTGACATAGGTGACAAAGCTAGCTTTCTTTCTTTCTTTTTTAAGATTTATTTTATTTTATACATACAAAAACTGGGGTGTAGGCCAGAGGCTCAGGGGGTGAGGAGATCCACCAGAGACAGAGTGGGAAACAGAACAGGAGGATCTACTGAACTACACTGCTGAGGGGAGCAGTGGGCGAGAGAGGAGAGGTCTGCTATGACCTGAATCAACTCCCTGGCTGGGGATTGAACTCATGCTGCAGTGGCTGGTAAGATGGAGGCTCAGGAAGACTCACCTGGGTAAGGTCACTTGCAGGGACCCGGGGCATGTGCAAACCTGGGCCCAGTGTCCTCACTGTCTTTAAATTTTAGGGTAAGTCACACCCCCTTCTCTACACAGGAAAAAACAGAGGCTAAGAGTGAAGTGGTCAGTGGCTCCGCGCCTTGGGCGTGCATCAGAATATCGCAGAGGGCTTGTTAAAATAGAGCCCACTGGGCCCACCTCCAGCTGACTCGGAAGGTCAGGGGTGGCCAAGAATGTGCATTTACAGCAAGGTCCAGGGGGGCGGCTGAGGCTGTCAGTCCAGGGACCACACTCAGAGAGTCCTGGGCTGGATGAATGCAGACACTTTTGGGGTGTGGCAGCGCCGAACGGCTTCTTCCAGGTGTCGCTGTGCCTGCTGGCCATCCCATGATCCATGAGCAGCCTCAAGTTTTCAGGAGGGCTGGCAAACCCAGACGACACACCCTGAGCTTTGTTCTGCGGCCACAGAGTTGGCTCTCAGCCAATTCAAATTCATCTCAGGTGAGAAGGTGACATAGTGCCTCAGAGAGCAATATTCCTGGGGAGAACTGGAGAGCAGGGCTGGGTCTCAGCGGGGGTCGAGGTGATAACTCCCAGAGGCCTCCAGGCCTCCCCCCACAAGCTCCCCCATTAGGCTGCAGGGTCTGCAGGGCTCTGCCAGGCTGCTCTGATATATAGGCCCTCCCCTGGGAACCCCCCAACTTGTCGCTGGTAAACAAAGCCTTTATTTCCTGGGCCGGTGGGGGGAAATTTCAGACCTCTATAATTAAGTGTCCTGGTGAAGGGCAGCTGCCGAATTCTGGCGCTGGGTGCCCGTCAGATGGGTGATGGATGGTCACAACACATCACCCAGCAGCAGCCAGGCCGTGAGCTATGGGGGTCGTATATCACAGAGGGCGGCTGGGCTTCAGCTTACATGGGTGGCAGGGAGCACTGAGTCTGGCGGGGTGGGGGTGAACAGGGCCCGGGATACCGGAGTGGTTCCCCCTAACCTCTCAAGGTGAAGAAGAGGAAGCCAGAAGCAACAGCAGGCCTCCAGGCCTATGTTTTCCTGCCTCCCACATTTTCACCAATTTACTCATCGTTGTGGGAGTAATGTTGAAACCAAACTTGAGCGGCCTTTTACCTTACCCTTTACTTTTCCCTGACCACTACCCCTCGCCCCTCCCCCCTCCCCCCCCTCCATTGGCAGCAGGCCTGTTGATTCTGCCCTAAATGGCAATGGCATGTGTCTGCTTTCTCCATCCCATGGGGCCCTACCCTTTCAGCCTACCCTCCCTCATTGGACCCTCCCGTGTCAACTGGACGCCACTCCCTGCCCCTGGAAGTGGCTGAGTGACATGCTCAGGCCAAGAGAATGAAGTACCAATGCTTTAGTTCCAAGTCTAGGCCTCAAGAAGTCTTTCAACTTTCACTCACCCTCTGTGCTTCTGCCATCATTATGAGAAGGGCAAGCCCAGGAGGAGAAGGAGAGACAGGTAGAGCAAAGCTTCTTCAGTTAAAGCACGCACATCAAGTCCAGTGTGGAGCAGAGTACCCCCAGTGGTCCCCAAAGTGTGAGCAGTAATAGCAGAGGATAGTTCTTTTTTTTTTTTTTAATTTTACTTTTACTTATTTATGCATACAAGAACTGGGATATATGCCAGAAGTTGGGGGTGGGGTGGGGCAGGTGGTGAGTGATACACCAGAGTGAAAGTGGGGAGCAGAACAGGTGGATCTACTGAAATACACTCACTAAATTGGGGAGTATTTGTTATGCAGCTATAGCTACTTGTTATATAAAGTCCCCAAGTAACCGTATGATTTGGGCCCTCTAAACCCATCTTCTGCTAGTCTTCTTTATAATTATTGTCTTTCCTGCCTCAAGGCCTTTACCCATGGAGTACCTTCTATCTGGGAAACTTTTTCGTGGTTATAACCTTCCTAACTTACATCTCAGTGGGACCTCCTAGAAAATCTTCCTCGACCACCCCACCAATGCAGGTTTCCCAGCTCATTGCATTAAAACCGTGTTTTGAAAAGACACCTGCACCCCCATGTTTACTGCTGCCTTATTTACAGTTGCAAAGACATGGAAACAGCCCAAATGCCCAAAAGTAGATGACTGGATTAAAAAGATGTGGTGCATATACACAATGGAATATTACTCAGCAACCAAAAAAAAACATGCCTTTTGCAGCAACATGGATGGAGCTGGAAAAGATCTTGCTTAGTGAGATAAGCCAGAAAGAAAAGGAAAAATATCAATGGTTTCACTCATAGCAGGAGTATAATGGACCAGGCGAGAAAATAATAATAACAATAAACAGCTATATACCAGAGATGGGTTATGGGGGTGCAGTGGGGACTGGGGTCAAAAGC
>NW_004567130.1:7280067-7308758 GCF_000260355.1 Condylura cristata | reverse complement strand
GAAACCATCCGGTATTTTTCTTTTTCTTTCTGGCTTATCTCACTAAGCATGATCTTTTCCAGCTCAAAAACGGGGGTGGGGGGGTGGGGAGGGAAATGCACTGGACTATGGTGATGGCACATGGGTGATTTGGTGATGGAAAACCCGCGGGGATTACAACTGAGATGGAAAAGGGCACAAAATTATGTGAAAGTATTTAAGAAACAAAACAAAGCCGTGTTTTGGGATTATTTCCTTTTTCTACCCCTCTTGGCACTTTATCTCCTCTGCACTACAGGCTTTGTGTTGGGAGAGGGGGCGCATCTTGGGGTCTCTCTTATTGGTAGTCTTGCCCCAGCACTAAGCCCGTGCCAGGACACAGTAGGTCTCCATTAACATAAGTTAACTGAAAGCTGATCAATTGTTCCAGAGTGGCTTCTTAGTGGCTCAGGACTAGAGCCGAGCCCCGTCTCTGGTTTTCCACTAACCCCTGCTTTTAGTTGACAAAGCCTTCCTGTGTGCATTAATGCTGCGTGATGGGAAGGCTGGCGTTGCTGGTGGAAGCAAACCATTAGGGGTCCCCAGATGGGGCAGGGACATGTGCCCATCACGCCCCCATTGTGTCCCCAGAGCTCACACAGTGGTTCCTGGTCCAGAACATTTCCCATAGTGATCACTGGCTCAGCATATGAAAGAAGAAGGTTCCTAACTCCGGGCTGAGATGGACCTCAAGGGGCTTGTGAACCTTTGAAATGATGAGCACATTGGAGAGGTAAAAGCCCTGTGAGGGGCCATGTCTCAAGACAGGTTCTTTGGAACACTAACGTCCTCCTCCTCCGTCCTCCTGGGCTTTACAAAGTTAATCAGGTCTCTTTCCTGCAAACCTTTTCAGAGTCTTTAATATGCTAATGCACTAGGGCTCCCTGAGGGGATTAAGAATGCCTGTTGCCCAGCAATATTTACTAGGGGACCCTCTAAACAGTGACTATTTTGTGGGATTTCTGGTCTGCAGGACACACTAGCCTGGACATTCCCCAAGGACTACCCTGCTGCCCGAATTCAGTCTTAAGGTATTTTTCATTAGCTCCATGTAGGATTTAAAAAGTCAGAACTTTTAATTTGGAACAAAAAGGAATCTAAATTTTCAGCCTCTCCTTACAAATTAAGAAGTGGGCATTTTGGGGTTCATCTTCTTGCCTGGCCATAACCAGCCAAAGCTGAACAGCTTCCTGCAGGCAGGCTCTGTGCTGTACAGTTTGCCATAGTCCTCGCCACTCCCTATTGCATTGCACTCTGTTCTTTATGTCTTTCCCTTCCTTGCTAGTCCCTAAGCCTCTGAGCTTGCTACCTGGAGACCAGCTTGTCATGTGAAGCCCTGGCAAGCTGGCCTTTGCCCTGGAGGGGAAGCATGAATGTCTGACTCTCCTCACTGGTTGGCACATATTCCCTAGGGCAAGGAGGGAGCACAGGAGATGGCCCACAGAAGGATATCTGAGCTTATTCGGCTGTAGGAGGTGGCTGCAAGGCAGCTATACCCCAGGCAGGACAAAGGGATAGAGGAATAAAGGGGGCAGCTCAGATTTCTTTTCAGAGGTCTTAGGTCCAGGCAGAGGATGGAGGTGATGGAGGTGCGTTGCTGGGGAGGCCGTGGGAGGGGATGGGACTTGAGACCAGTTCACATCTCCCCAGCAGCTGCTTTGCCTCCTCCTTGCCTGACGAGTCAGAGCTCAGGAGCCAGCAGGCCAGCTGGGGGGAGCGTCGGTGAGGTGGGGGCTGTCCTTGCTGACCGAAGTTAGTGACCACAGCCATGGGCTGGCCAAGTAATGGGAACAAGGATTTCAATCAAATTCCAGGGTCCTCATGACCAGAAATTGTAACTGGAATAGGAATATCATCATGATTATTAGTTCTTAAATAACACACCAGAGCTCTCATTGGGAGAGAAATGTATGAGTTACGGGGCATATATTCAATCTTTTGCGTGTCCTGGGGCCTGAGGGTCTCGAAGTGTGGGACCTGGACTGACTGGCAGCATCCTGTGAACTTGCAAGAAATGCATGCTGTGGATGACAAGTTGGGGTGGCCCCGTGGTCTGCGGGCTGAGGTCCACAGATGGCTCTGGCCCAGCTCACTTAACCCACATCACCCTGGCGGGCAGATGTTGCTTTAGATGGAAAGCTGAGGCAGCGAGGCCAGGCAAGTCGCCGTGAGGACTTAAACCCAGGCTGGTCTCAACCTGGAGCCCCTGTCTGGGCCCCAGTAATAACAGAAGTTCCTTTAGTGATACAGCACCTTCTAGTTTCCTGTCCAGGGAGCCATTATGGACACAATGAGCTCGATAAGGGGTAACAAGTTGATGCCCTCTTAGAGATGAGGTAATTGAGGGCCAAAGAACTGGTGGCAGTGGGAGGGGTGGGGGTCAGTGGATCAGGGCTAGACAGGCCTGGTTCTCCTAACCCCATTCAGCCTCTCTGGGAGGAGCTCTGAGGTTTCCCGGAACGGAGGGCCACACGCTCACAAGGCCTGCTGTCAGTGGGAGTCCACCTTCTGGGCAACCTGCTGATCACCACCATTTTACAAATTAAGAAATGGGGGCCAGCCAAACTGAGGTCTTCCAGAGGCAAGGAGTGGAGTGGAGGGTCACGCCCAGGAGGACTAATGCTGACTGGGCTGATCAGGCCACAGAGCCCCACAGCTTGGTGGGAGAAGGGGCCAGGGCTCCCACCACTGGGGAAGCCATTCTTTCCCTGTCAAAAACCCCAGTATGGCCCATGTCTGCTCAACCACCTGAAGGTCCCATGGCCAAGCCTTGCCCAAGTAGTTCCCCCAGCCACCTGAAGATCCCATGGCCAAGCCTTGCCCAGGTAGTCCCTCACCTGCAGCGCCCTCCCTCTCTTTGTCTGCCAACCTTTCCAGGCTCTTCAAGTCAACTGGTCAAATATCTTTTAGACCCGGGGCTTCGGTTGCCTCCCAGAGCTGGGCAAGCCCCTAAAGGGGCTGGGCTCGGCTTCTCCTGGAGGCCTTCCCTGAAGTCTTCTCTCCTGGGCTAGGTGAGAAAGTGCCCTTGCTCCTAAATCTCTCTGTGCCCCATCCTTCCTTTAGGTTAACTATGAGGCACCGGCCAGGTTTGTCTCTGCCCAGTGTCCATGCCGGGCCTGCGGCTTGTGGAGGCCTTGCGGGAGAGTCCTCGCTGCTGGCCTTGCGAGGGCCGCATCTGAGCCCGACTGGGGCCAGCCCCATGAATGGCCGCCCTGTCTCAACTGCCCCCTGCGCCTCACCCCCCGGCCATGTGGTCATGTCCTGTGTGGGGCTTAGGTAATGGGGCGGCGGGTGGCGGCATGGGGACCCCGGTGAGCCTGGCCCAGTCCAGCTGCAGGATGAGTCGACTTTTCCAGGCCCTACTGAATGTTGGTTCCTCCCACTGTCTGGCCCAGCTGCCAATGCAAACATGGGGGCTCTTCTATTCAGAGCTTGGGCTGTATACTGGGATGCAGAATGCAGCACACAGGGGCCTGCCGCTCGCCTGGGGTAACTCACCCTTAGCACCCCATCTTGGCCTCTGACCTGAGATGCCACGGAAGGGCAGTTGAGGCCAGTGCCCCGGTTCCCCCCAGGCCCCGCAAAGCAGTTGGCTCTGTGGAGAGGTGGTTGTGTAAAAGTGGGGTGTTATGCTTCTCAGGGCATCACTGGTCTCACCTCTTCAACTGACATATGAGGAAGCTGAGGCCCTGAAGTGTGAAGTGTGATTGTCCTCTCCACAGAGGCCCCAAAGACTCTGGTGGAGGATTGCAGGGGAAGGAGAATCCAGAGAAGAGAAGTTGGTCTTGTGAGGTTCTCTGAGCCCTGCTTCTGCCTCCTTCGGGCTTTGGGTACCATGGCCGGTGTCTGGACACACAGGGCACTTTGGGGGTCACCAAGCTGCGTTCTGCCAGTGGAGAAACTGGGGCCCAGAGAGGAAAAAGACTTACTGGACTGACTGGCTGCAGACTTGAGTGATGATGAGGAAGAGAATAAAAGTCAAAAATTTGTCCTTGCCTTGTGCCAAAGCCTGTCCTAAATGTTTTATGTTCGTCAACTCATTTAATCCTTTACTCATCTCAGGAGTTAGAAATTTATTAGTCCCCCTATTTGATAGATGAGAAAACTGAGGTACAGAGAGGTTAAGCCTCTCACAGCAGGTCACATAGCTAATATGTAGTGGACCCAGGATTTGTTTCTGACAGCCCCACTCCTGTGTTGGGGCTCCCACTAACCTCCAGATCCCGGTCCTCTGACCTCCAGATCTTTCTGTATCAAGTGGCCCCTCAAACGGGCAGGGAGATTGTGTGAAGGGAAAGCCTCTCACAAACCATGGAAGACAATGGACCAGGCAATGGTGGGCTTTGCCTCTCCTTTGTGGGTACAGATGGGCTTCACCTCTGGGTGCTGATCTCCCAAATCACCTAGGAGTGGGATCTGCTCTATAGCCATGGATCTTCCCACCCACCTGAAGTGTGAAGTGTGATTATCCTCATCATAGAGGCCCCGAAGACTCTTGGTGGAGGAATTGCAGAGGAAGGAGAATCCAGGCATGGATTCCTGTGGGAGGAACTTGGGGTGGGGTAAGGAGGCGGTGGGCCTGAGAGGGTGGACTGGGTCTGGCGGGCCGCTGGGTGGTCTTGTCAGTCGCACAGTTTGTGATGGGGGAGAAGCACCCTGGAGGAGGGGAACTGGCAGGACTGCCTTTCCAATGGGCCCCTGTGGGCACCCATGCTCAGCAGTCTGGCCATGCCCCTGGCACTGTGCAGGGACCTGGACAGCACAGGTAGCTTGAGGCACACAGGGCCTTTCCATCCTCTCCGAGCTGGTGGCTCAGCAGGCAGCGTAGGTGGTGTGTGCTCCCTCTGCAAGCCGGGGAGGAACTGCTGGACTCTTTCTCCCCAAACCCACCAACTAGGTTCCTGATGGGCTGTCAGCAGAGGGGACATCACGTTGACATACCTGACTCTCGGAGGTGATCCTGGGTCTCCTGATTTTATGTGAGGTGGGAAGCAGGGGCAGGTGTGGACTCAGGTGTTTCCCCGTGCTGAGAAAAGAAATGGGGGGGGGGGATGACTGCCATTGCTTTTGCCAGCTCTATTCTGCTCTTAGGAGACCCTTGGGAGAGGCTGACAGGGAACCGGAGGCTCACAAGGTCAATGTGGCCTCCGTTACAGCGCGTCTGAGGACCTCCACACGCAGAAGGCTGAGATGCGAGGCCCGAGGCTCCCTCATCTGTAAAACTGAGAATGATTGATGCTCACAGGGAGGGTTTTAGGATGCAATGCAGGGCAGCACGCTGCAGGGTCTGCAATTTGCGCTCTGCCCACCCTGGAGAGGCTTATGGGCATTTGCTGCCTGTGGAGGGTGGGGACAAGAAGCCAGCACCTCCCTGGCTCCTTGGGGTGATGCAGCTGTACCCCACGAATGAATTTGGCACAATGGGTCCTCATCTCCTGTGATGTTTTCCGTGTGTTCCATCAGGACGAGCCGAGGCCCAAATATGCGGGCTGTGAGTTCTGATCCTTTGCGGGGGGAAGGCAACTTCTCTTTCCCCATTCCTTACTTTTCTAGGGAGCCCTCCTGTTCTCTAGAGGATGGAGGCTCCAGGTCCAGTTCTCAAGGATGGACCCAGGCCTTTGACCAAAGTGCCTCTGGGAGAATGTGAGTAGAGAGAGCAGGTTGGGGTGTTCAGTGCTGCTGGGAGCTCACCCCAGACTCGCTGTGTGTGCCCGGAGGCCTCAGTGTCCTCTCCAGAAAGGGAAATTCCACAACATGCTCTTTCCTTGAGAGCCACTTTGCCTCTGATTTGCTTTGCCAGGCATGGCTCCTTCCGGGCCCCTCCTGCCCTGCCTTGGCACCCCCAACCCCTTGGCCTTCCTGAGTCCCCACCTCCCTCCACTTCAGCAGTTTGGGGCACCCCCCTCTGTGCCATCACCACACGGATGCTTCTCAACCGCTGTCCCATCTCAGTGGATTGTCTAATCCCAGGAGGCAGTGACTATGATTCCAGTTGAAGTTGAGGAAACTGAGGCTCGGAGAGGCGACTACAGCCGTTTAAGCACCCCCAGCCCTCAGTAGCCAAGCCTGGACTCACATCAGGACCCCAACCCATGTCTGCTCCCCTTCTACATATGGTCAAAAAAGATTCTCAGCTTATTACTTCCCCTCCCAGCTTCCCATTTCAGGGCAAAACTTAACCCACCACCCATCCACCCAAAGCACACTCTTCTTGCTCTGTTCCTTCCAGGAGGCCTGGGATGCTTTCTTGGCATATCTGCAGGAGGTGGGGGGGCCCCCCCCCGCAAGGGAGGAGGGTTCGCCCTTCGACTCTTTGTGGCCCATTGGGGGAGTGTTTCTGAGGCCCGCTGCTTTGGAGGCCTGGGGCCCCCAGCCCACCCCCTCCCCTTCCTCAGGTCTCCTGGCAGGGCTGAGGGGGGCCGGGGCTCTTGTCAATGCATCTTAGCAATCGGAATGTGCCCTCTGACCCTGCCTTTGCCTCCCCATGAGTTTCAGAGAAGGTTCTTTTTTCCAAACCGCTGCCCCTCGGCCTTCTGGAAACAAATGGAGCTTGATTCAGTCTGTGTGTGGCTTGAAAAGCTGCTGTTTGGGGGGTGATTTTTTGAGAAAAAGTCTTTGGAACCCCTGCAATGTTTGAAGGACTTTTATTTTCAGCTGGGAGGCTCCAACCGGTGCTTGGAATTCTCTTATGTGAGAGGGGAAGGGATCCGGCCCTTTCTCCTTCCGGGGGAGAAGGGGGTGCTCAGCCGGGCAGCCCACCTGATAGCCCCAGATTGGGTTTCTGACTTTTCTTTATAGTCCCTGCAAGAGGGGTGCATTTAGGGGCTGGCGGTTCCTGGTGACTTAGAGGGTTGGAGGCCACGTTTTCTAGAACATACCAAAGTCTCAGAGAAGCCCTGGATGGGGAGAAGAAAGGACAAGTTGGGAGAGTGGGAGTCCAAGCTTCTCCCTCCTCCATTAGACGAGGGGTTCCTCCACAGGGAAGGAATCTTGCTTATCCTTCTCTGCTTCCCATCAAGGGGTGCCTATGCGGGAGCCCAGTCAGCCCTCTAAGGGTTCCCCCAAGCCCCAGGCCATATCTCCAGACCTGATTCTTATCCCCACTCTGCCCCTCGGTGACCTCACTAAGGGGCCCCCATCTTTGGGCCATACTCGCATTTCCACAATGAGAAGCCAGGAACTCCACGTGCTTATCCTCAACCAGGGCTGGGCGAGCTTTCTCTGTAAGGGGCCACGGACTCAATATATTAGATTACACAGTCTGGGCTACTCGACTGTGCCAGCGTATCAAGGTTAGTCTCAGACAATAGGTAACTGAGTGAGTGTGGCCATATGCAGTGACATTTTATTTAAAAAAAAACAGGCAGCGGCTTCGTGGATTAGGGTTGGCCAGATCCTGGTAGGTGTTAATTTTGGGGTAAAGGCCTTTAGGGCTGCCATGTTATAAGCCCAAATTGAGAGCATGATTGTGTCATTTGTCAAAGGTGGTGGTCAATCAAGGTGAATAGTTGAAAGCTGGGCTTAGGGGTCAGGCAGACCTGGGTTCTCTCTCTGAAGTATGAAGACCAGGTGACCTTGGGCCAGTTATTTCTCTTCTCTGAGCCCCAGTTCCCTCCCTTATATAACATAGGATTGATTATTGGCAGGACAACTTAGCAATGTCTGGCACTGGGTGAGATCTGAACAAAACCCAACTATTGTTTGTATCTGTGAAGGAAAGGACAGACAGTTTTCCTACCCAGCGCCTTGGATCTGTGGTGAGCAAGAGAGAAAAGATAACATGCTTTGTTTCTCACCCAGGGTTTGCATCTCGGTTCTGACCAATTGCTGTTGACTGTGGGCAAAACACTCAGCCTTTCTCATCTTGATTCATGCAAAACACTTCACTTCCCTGAGCCTCCAACCCTTTCATCGAATAAGGTTAGTCACCCCTAACTCAGTGTCACTGCATATAGAGGGAACTAAAAGGACTGCCCTCCCCTTCACACTGTGGCAGCCTGACTGCTTGGGGGTGCTCATTTGACCAGCTCAGAATCAGCACAGCCCAAACGAACTCTTGATTCTCTCCTTTACCATCCTGCTTCTCCCTCAGTCTTCCTCATCTTTATTCACGCCATCTCTGTCTACCCAGTGGTCAGTGGGTCAGCTCCAACCCCTAGGACCTCTTCTGAGTGCTCTCCTACTCCCCTACCTCGCTTCTGTGCTAGTTGGTGGGGAGATGGCTACATGAAAGCTTCTCTTCACCCTCCACGAGCACCTCCCATCAGTAGGGGGGGGTCTATTTTCCTTGTCCTGCATGCTGGTCTCAGCCACATGACTCACCTTAGCCAACAGCGTGTGGCGGAAGTAACTGTACTTATTCTGGGTTTAGGCTGTAAGATGTTTGCAGCCTCCCTCCTACACCTGTGCTGCCTGAGCCACCCAGACGGAAGCCCAGACCATCCTGCTGGAGAGAGAAGGCACCTTGGGGGAAGGTGGTGCCCCAGCCAACAGCCAGCCCCCAAGGCTCGGGCAGACTTCCGGGTTTTCCAGCCCAGCCTGCAGAGGAACTCAGCCATATTGTGGGCCCCTGTGACTGATTCCGGCTGAGATATCCCCATGTGCCTGTTCAAACGTCTGACCTACAGTCACGAGCAATAGAAGAGGCCAGAAGAGGCTCTAAACCTTTCAGCTTTGGGTGGTTTGTTACATGCAATAGGCAACTGGAACATTGCACACTTTACAACCTGTCAAGGCCCCTCCATCTTGCTTCTAGAATTTGTCCTTCTCTCTCCCACTTCTAGACACCTTCATTTGTCACATGCATTATGGCCTGAGCCTGCTTCCTGCTCTCTTAGCTTTCTCTCTGATGGCTTCCAATGATTCTCCCCAAGGAGACTGCAAAGCAGGTCCCAGACCGATGTGATGTCTCCAGCAAGTCCCCCTGAACTTGGGACAGAGTCACCCTGCCCAGGCTACAAGACCCTGTGTCACACCCACTAACCAGGTCATTGACCTCTGTCTACCCTGCAGCAGCCACAAGGATCCTTCTTCCATTCTTTGTAAACACCAACCTCTCTCCTACCTCTGGAAATTTGATGTAGCTGTTACAGCTGCTGGACCACACTGGTTCCCTCGTGTCATTCAGACCTCAGCTTGAGATATTTCTGGCCACCCAGCTAAGGTGTCTTCTGTCTGTAGTGCCTCAGTTACTCCCATCTTCCTCTTCTATTTTCTTCACAGCACTTGAATTCCTGCTTTGAAACTCCTCTGTTACCCTCCTGAGCCTCTTCTGGGATGTCCACCCTTTTTATAGACCAGGATGTCTAATTGGGTGACAGGTGGTAAAGAACATTAACTCTCCCTTAGAAAAACCACCTGCCTCTTACCAAGCCCTTGGTGTGTGCTGGTCCCCTCTTATCTCTTGTCCATGTAGCCGCAATCTTTCAGTCATCTAGCCGGACGGTCAGGAGTTTGACCCCATTTCACACACCAGCACACTGGGTTTAGAGAGGGAAGAGGCTTTCCTGAGGCCACCCAGCAGGGGCAGAGCAGAATTGGGGTGAGCCTGAGTTTGTGGGACCCACATGTGGGCTCTAAGCCTGACACTGCATGGCCTCCTTGCTGCCAACTCCCTCTCCTGTGAGCTGCCCAATGCAGAAAACACAGGGGGTCTTCGGGGGGCGTTTTGGGAAGAGGACAGCCTCACCTCTCCTCCTCCACACAGCCATACCGCCCTTTACGCGGCCTTCCAGCTGGTGCCCATGCGCCTGAGTGAGGAGAGTGAGAGCTATTTCCCCCACTGATCCTGCTACAGCTAACGGCAGTTCTGTGCTTTCTCTGAGGGCCCGTGTTACCACTGCTTGTGGCAAAGCCAAGATCTGGATACTTACTTCAAAATGGGTATATTTTCCTCTGCCTGCCACCCCTCGAGGGGTCCTGGGCATTTGTGGCTTCCGCTGGACCTGCCACCATCCAGGCCCCGGAGCCGGCAGCCGCCTGCCCACACTGGTGTTCCCTCTGTGAGATGGGGCGGCTGGGGCCTGGGGTGACCGAGAGGCCACTCGCCCAGCTGAGTGGCCGATGTCTCAGTGAGTGACCACTGTCCTGTTGACTGACGGCCCACAGATGCTCTCTCTCTTTTTGAACTTCAGCCTCACATGTGTGAAATGGAGACTGGCATGGGGCACGGGGCCTGGGGCCTCCATCACTGGATGCTTCAAGGTGTGAAGGCCACTGGCTCTGCACCGGCACGTTGTCCACACTCGATAGATACTGAGCCCAGCCCACACTCAGGCACTCCACGTCAGGCTCTGACAGCCATGTGTCTCTTGGACAGAAGGAATGAGTGTGATGAATGGAGAGTGTGAATGTGATTAGCTTCATTCTATCGATGGAAAAACAGCCTGGGAAAGGCAGCTGATTTGCTCAAGCCAAGAGCAGGTAGGGAAGAAAATAAGATTTGAAGCTGGTAGGTCGGCCCGCTTTGAGGTGCCAGCGCCCTCTCAGGCTTCTCTTCCCTGCAGCTGTGGACCTCCAATGAGCACCCGCTAGGTGCCTGGGCTGTGGCAGGTGCTGAGAGTGTGGCCTTGCTCACGGAGCCGTGAGATACATTTGTGAGCCTTAAGCACTTTACCTTCCTGGGCCCCTCATCCTTTACCAAGTCAACAAATGATGTTTTATGACTGTATTATTTTCCAGGCTGGAATATATTCTTTATCCTTTTTTAACCTTAAAAGAAATGAGAGCGGGCCCTCCCTAGTGGCGCAGCGGGTGAAAGCACAGCACTAAGAAGCTAAAGCCACTTCAGCATGAGTTCGATCCCCACTCCCAAGGTGACCACATGGCACAGCAGACCTCTCCTGACCCGCTTGCTGCTCCCCTCAGCAGTGTACTTCGTCTGTCAGCCTGTTCTGCTCCCCACTCTGTCCCTGGTGAAGCCTCTCACTGCCCCTGCACCTCTGTCTGGCCTATGCCCCAGTTCTGTATGCATAAATAAATAAATCTTAAAAAAAAAAAAAGAGAGAGGAAGTTTGTGGGTCTCCAAACCTAGGTGGGATCCTAGGCACTGTACCTCTTGTGCCTGATGGACATTAGCTCTGTCTACAAATTCTTTGATACAAATTGAAGTGAAGCTGAAATTGTAACCATGGTGAACTCTACAGGGGAGAGATTCTGGGGGACAAGATCAGGCTCTGTAGCTGGGGTTTGGCCCAGCAGGAGGGCCTTAGGGGGAATTCCCAGGCAGGCGGCTTATGAATCAGAGGAGATCAGGAAGGGCCCAGTGACAAGTGGGGGAAGGAGTGTCCCAAACGGAGGGAACGGTATATGCAAAGCCCTGTGGCAGGAGTGCAGGGCACGAGGGCTACAGAAAGCAGAGGCTGGTTCAGGACCAGAGAAACCTCTATCACAATCCCTCTTAGCCTCCACAAAAAAAGTGTGCCTACATCCTAAGCCCCAGGACCTTTGCTTATGAGCTTATTTGGAAAAAAAGGACTTGTAGATGTGGTTAATGATCCCGAGGCGAGATCAACCTAGATTATCCAGGTGATAACATGTTCTCATTAAAGACAGATGAAGAGACTGACAAGATAAGGACAAGCTGGAGACAGGGGCAGGAGCTGGAGCCATGTAGCCACAAACCAGCGAGCACCTGGAGCGACCAGAATTTGGAAAAGGCAAGGACGTCTCCTCCCCTAGAATCTGTGGAAGACTCAGCTCTGTTGACATCCTGACTTTAGACTTCTGGCCCCCAGACCTGTCAGAGGATAAATTTGTTATTGTAAGCCATCTAGTTTGTGGTAATCTGTTATTGCAGCCACAGGCCACAGGGTCCCACCCTGAGGTGGGGGTGGGGGGGTGGCTAAGCCTGGGGGCCAGGCTGTGCGGTGAGCTAGAAACGCCCACACAGAAGAGGTGTGAAACTCCAGGGCGAGGGTCCTGATCCTCCAGAGCTTTCTGACCCCTGAAATGAGACCCAGAGAGAGCTGCTCAGCCCAAGAACTCCGCCAGGGGTGGCCGGCAGTGAACAGGCTCCAGTCTCTACACCCAGTGTCCTCTCATCACGTGGCCCCTATGTTTACAACCTGCTAGAGCCACACCACGGGCAACTGGCTTGTTTATTTATTTGGACATGTCCTTGTCCTGTACCATGACCTGCCCCAGGATGGCTCCTGCGAGAACATGACGTGGGATGGGACCTCAGTGTCCAAACTGTCCCTGGCCAGCTGCCCAGGATTCCACAGCAGGGTCATGGTCCCCTCATTGTGGGGACCCCTGTGTGCCAGACAGAACCCCTCTCAGAGAGTGGAGGTGCCCAAGAGGCTGACACTGGCACTGGGTTCGAATATTAGTCGGGCTGGCTAGATTTTGTTCAAGGGTTTCAAATGAGGAAGCTGGCTGAGGCCAGAAGCCTGTGTGCCTGGGGCTTGAGCAGACTGGTGGAAAGACAGTCAGAGGCTGAGCTCCACACTTCAGCATCTTCTGTCTGTGTGGCCTTGTCCCTCAGTTTCCCTTCTGTGTAGCGGGGAGAGCCGGGACGTGGCACTGTGCGGAGCAGGAGAGAGACCTAGAAAGCTGTGTATGAGTTGCCTCCTTGGCGCCAGGGCTGCCACTCAGTGTCCTGACTTACTGGGGTGATGGTGACTTCCATGGCTACTGCTCTCATTCCATCACGATTCCTCCTCAGTTATTCTTTGCCTCCCGGCCTGCCCTGCTGTCTTTCTCTGGAAGAGCAGAAAGAACCTGGCTATCGCGACACTCAGGTGTTAACTCCAGCTCAGTTCTCAGTGGTCTCGGGTGTGTGATGTACCCTTGCTGACATTTTTCTTTGAACACTTTATTTTGCGATTACAGACACACAAGACCCATGGTGGCAGTAAGATAGAGTCCTGTGTCCCCTTGGTCCAGATTCTCCCACAGGTGACGTCTGACCCGGCTGCAATACAATCTCAGAATCAGGAAGCAGAAGTTGGTACAAAACCAATACCAGACCACAGGATCTTACCCATTTATCAGTTTGTGCCAGACTTGTATGTCTGCTGTTCTGGAAAACTTGATGCACTGGAGAGAGGTCACAAGCACCCCAACAAATAAGCCACAGAGGGGCTCCAAT
This sequence comes from Condylura cristata, assembly GCF_000260355.1. Lineage (NCBI taxonomy): Eukaryota > Metazoa > Chordata > Mammalia > Eulipotyphla > Talpidae > Condylura > Condylura cristata. The sequence continues at coordinate 7,295,647 of NW_004567130.1, read as the reverse complement.
CCCCGAGGAGCGCTCTTGTTACCCCTTTACATCCTCTGCCCCACCCCACCCAGGCAGCCCTCCTCTGTTTGCAAAAACACTGTAGTTTTGTTATTTCAAGAATGCTGCAGAAATTGCCCTCTCTGAACTTTTGATTTCCATTTGAGAAATTTTCCCAAAGATTCCTCTTCTGAACTCCCACGTTCTTCTGTGAGGTTGGAGATGGTAGCCACCGGCTGGACTTTCTATCTACAGAACAGAAGGACCAGCCGGCAGCTGGGGAAACTGAGGCCCAGCCGGGGAATCCAGGTGGCCTAAAGTGGCACAGCAAGTGAGCCCAGGTACCCAGCCTGCTCCTGATTCTGGCCTGATTCCGTCAGCCCAGCGAAAACACAAACAAACAGTATGACCAGGTGACAGGTCTTCAAGCAGCCCGGCCGACCTCCCACCGCATGGTCCTGTGGGTGGCGGCTGGCTTCTGGGCTCTCTGGGCACTGGCGCCGGGGTCCTCCCTTTTCGGGACAGTTTCTCACTGTGTGCCCCAGCGGTGCCGGTGGAAAAGCTGATGGCCTGGTTGGTGCGAATCTGGAGAGAGCGGGCAGGTAGGCTCGGCCCGGGGCCAGGTGAGCCAGGCCGCCAGCCCCTGCACAGACAGGCCCCTCAGACTCAGGGCGCTGGGCAAGGGAGCAGACGCGTGTGTCAATAAACGCCACTGTCGGAGAGCTGACCCACGCCCTCGCTGGAATTAAGAGCTTATTCATAACTCTCTCCCGCCACCAAAACACACTTTGGAGAGGGCTAAAGTAAATAGTGCTGTTTAACCTGACCTCCTGGGGGGTGGTGGCCCTGCCCAGGCCCTGCCACTCACAGGGGAAATTTGGCACCGTCCCCCCCAGACCACTTGGACCACCCCCAAGTTCTCCCACTTAGAGAAATAATCAGATCATCTCCATGATCCAGCGAGGGGAGGTGCAGGCGTGGGGGACGGTGGTGATAGATGGGTTTGCAGAGGAGGTGACAGCCCACTATTGATTGAGGGCACGTTGAGGAAATCTGGATCCTATTCCAAGAGCAGTGGGAAGCCATGGAAAGGATTTTAAGTGGGGGGATGATGGGAAATGATTTATGTTTTTAAAAATATTACTCTGAGCGCCTTGTGGAAAATTGACTGTAGAGGGCAGGAGAGGAAGCTGGGAAGTGGTCCCCAGGAGGAGACACCCGAGAGCGAGAGGTGGCCGCGGGTCGGCAGTGCAGTACCTGGGAAGGTGGAAGGAGGCGAGGAGGCTGGGATGGGCTTCCCCAGGAGAGTCACTAGCACGCGGGGGTGGAGGAAGCATCTCTTGTTAGCAGAAGATAGGAATGGGGGTCCCATCTGTTTTGGGGGGGGCAGAATCAAGCCACAATTCCATGTGAGTGTGTTGAGCCTGAGATGACCAGGACTTTTCTGGGCTCCAGCCTGGAATGGACATTGACCATCCTCAGCTTGAAGAAGGGATTTAGCCCCAGGAGCAAAAGGGATCTCCCAGGCAGTGAATGTCCATTCTAGAGGCCTCATGTCACGTAGGAGCAGTGCCTGGCATGGGGAACCCATGCGGAGGGGGTCTCCAGCCTGAGGAGAGTGAGCCAAGAGAGGAGATTTCCAGGGTGCCTAAAACCTATATCCTGTGGGCTGAGGTCTAGAAAGATCCAATGACATTCAGCAAAGTGGCAGGCGACGGGGACCCCAAACAGGAGTGCACTGAGAAGAATGGCAGGGCAGGACAACCACTCGAACGACAATTGCGAAAGAGTCCACAGACTGTGTGCAGGGAACTTCATACATGATGGAGGAGGCGGAACCCGTCAGCGGAAGCAGGGTGGGCATCCACCAAAGAATACTGGTGGGTATTATTCAGTGCTAAAAAGAAATGAGCTATCAAACCATGAAAAGACATGGAGGAACCTTAAATGCATCTGACTAAGTGAAAGAAGCTGGTCTGAAAAGCCTCCATACTGTATGATTCCAACCATATGACATTCTGGAAAAGGCAAAACTAGAGACAGGAAAAAGATCAGTGTTTGCTGGGAGTTGGTGGGGAGGGGGGGTTGAATAGGTGGAGCACAGAGGCTCTTTAGGACAGTGAAAATATTCTTTATGATACTGTAATGATACGTGCCCCAAACTACAGAACAACAAACATGAACCAGAATGTAAATTATGAACTGGAAGTAAAACTGATGTGTCAGTGTAAGTTTGCCAATTGTAGCAAATGAGCTGATATTGGGGAGAATGCATGTATATGGGGGAAGGGGAGACCTGGAGCATCTCTGTACTTTTCTTTAAGTTTTGTTGTGAATCTAAAACTACTCTAAAAATATAAAGCCTTAAAAAACGAATGCTGGGAAATGACGATTACTATGCACCATATGGCTGACCGTCTTTGATATGATTTCTCTGACTCTACCTCTTCCCTGATGGCCAGACCTTTGGGATGTCCTCTCCTCTTGAGGGTGGTTAGGATCAGTGCCTTGCTTCTAACCAAGTAAATGGCAATGGGAGGGATGTCCTTTTTTGATTACTTACATTATATAGGACTCTGTCTCGTGAACAGTCTTTTTCTCTTTCTCCCCACTGCTGACTTTGTCTGACCATGAGTCTCACAGTTGCAAGAAAATCAATTCTGCCAACAACCTGAGAAGCTTGAATGTGAATCCTTCCCCAGTCAAACGCTGGATGAAAACCCAGCCCCAGCCAACACCTTGACTTTAGCATTGGGGCATAGTAAGAAGAGGTTCCAGTCAACCTGTGCAGAGACTTCTAATTCACAGAAACTATGAGATAATAAATGCGTGTTGTTTTAAATCAACTTTGTGCATAACTTTATTATGCATCATAGATAACTAGTATAAGCAATATTATGTTAGATTCCCACTCACACAGCATATGTACACACAACTAAATGCAAGATGCCTTAAAGATCTAAATATAAAAAGAAGAAAAATTACATTTCTAGATGGAAATAGAGGATGTCTTTAGAACACTGGGATAAGGGAAGATTTTGTGATCACAGCACACACACACACACATACACAAAACAGAAGCCCTAATGAAAAAGATCAATGAATATGACTTTAAAGTGACAATTTTTTTTTAGCCAAAGTTCTTACAAATAAATTAAAAGAGAAAATCTAGAAAATGACAACTGAGCACATCTACCTATGGGTGGATTGAGTCCATATTATGTAAAGAGTTCTTGCAAATCACTAAGAAAAGCACTGACAATTCAGTAGAAAAAGTGGTCATGGACATGACCAGAGAGGTCTCAAAACAAATCGCCCAATGGCTGATAGTCATGAAGGATGTTGAACTCCGCTAGTAATCAGGTGATGCACATGGAAACAACCAAAAGCGTTCACCATCTGCTATACAGAAATTAAAATTTGAGAAATACCAAGTGTCAAAGACTCTATGAAGAAAAAGAGCCTCTGTTCTGCTTTTGGGGGAGTGGAGGTTGGCACAACCATGCTGGAAGCCATCTGGGAGCATCTGGTAAAGTTGAAGCTATGCAACAGCTACCTAAATATAGCACTTCTCTGTGAATATCCTCTAGAGATGTCAGCTCATTGCCCAAAGGGATATGTTCTAAGATGATCACCGTGACAGACAGATGAGAAGTCAATGGAAGTACGTTCACATAGCGGAATACCAGACAGTGATAGAAAGTGACCGTGCTGCGTTCACAGGACACAGACAGGACAGGCTGCAGTCACGTTGCCGGACAGTGCACAGATAGGCGAATGGGCAAAGTGGTAACGGTGACAAATATTTTGATACATTGCTTGTGGATCTGCCCCTTGAGAAGAAACATGAATGAGAATGATAAATACCAACTGCAAGATAACGACTAACAAAGTAGAGGAAAAAGGGGAAATGGGTCCGTAACATTTAATGGCTTAAAACCATCTGAAACAGAAATGACCAAGTATAGACATGAGCAGGTTGATGGGTGGTGGGTAAGCAGGGGTTTACTATGTTCCTTTCTAGAGCTAAATGCTTTAATGCGGAAGCCACTACCCAAAGGGGGTGACTTGAACTTATAGATAAATTAAAAACCAGCAACATTTGAAGTTTGGGGTGTCTGTCACATTAGCCACATTTCAAGAGTGCCCACTAGCCATAGAATGGCTACAGTAGTGATTTCCATTATTGTAGAAAGCTCTTTTGGAAGGTGCTGTTCTAGAAGGTTCCATATACTTTGAATATTTCCTAACGACTTTTTAAAAATAAAGACTCAATGGTGGACAAAGAGGGCAGGGAGGGTTATGAGTTCTTCTGAAGCATTTGGTTGTGGCCGGAAGGAGGGAGCTGAAACAGAAGGGCTGGAGAAGAGGACTGTAAGGGCGGAGCCCGTGGCTCACCATTCATTATGGCGAGAGCTGTGTCCTTGGATGGTGATGGGAGGTGGTCATTAGAGGGGGAGTTGAAGGTGGAGGAGGCAGGGGACCATGGAAGACCCATGTGGGGCCAGGCACTATTCCCCAGCCCCCCTGAGACCCCTACCTGGTGCCTCTCTCGAGTGACTTCCACTCCTCGCCTTTTCAGGCTCCAGCCGCTGGAGATAAATAACGCCTGCCATGCCTGTCACAGATATTTGAAAAACATATTAATCACCTTAACAAATATTAGCTCAGAACAGCAATAAACAGTCTCTAGAATCTCTTCTTTGCTGCTGTATTACAATGAAAAATATGCTAATATGGGCACCTAATTGATTGTGTTTGAATAACTTCCTTTATGACAATAAGTGTTTGAGGTGGCATCACTCAGACTCATAACCAGCGTCTCCCAAACCCGGAACGCCTCCTTCTGTTCCTGCTGAGTTACCTTTTCGGGAAAATGCTCCAAGTCCACAGAACGGTAGGCCTTGTGGCTGCTTATCTAGGGAGACTGGGGGTGGGGGAGCGGGCAGGGGTCTGGCACTTGAACTGAGGCTTCTGCCAGCTGACGCCTCAAGCACTACATCCCTTTTAACCTTTGTAGTGGTTCTACAGGGTCAAGATTGTGGTTTTTATTTCACAGAAGGGAAAACTGAAGCTTTGATGGGGCAGAGATGTGCCCGAAATTCTGGTGCAACCAGGATTCTGTGCAGAATCCTGAACCTAGAACCAGTGCACTCTCCATTCCAAAGCCGGGAGGATGCATGAGAGAAACCTCTAGAAATATCCCATTGCCTCCACGTGACACAAACCCTATAAAGACAGCTCATTGTTCAACTGGCTGGACCATTGGGCAAGGGGGTCCTCAGATTTCCTGGGCACCTCCCCCCAGGGGAAAGACCTGTTCGTCTGCTGGTCTCCGAGGGTCTTTTCCTGCCACACCTATTGCTTCTTGCAAGTATCGCTCTCTCTCCCTTTGTGTGTGCCTCCTTGAAATGCATTCCAGAACTTTGCATGAAGCACAAGATGAGATGATTCCGGTGGTGACAGAGTCAGTACTTCCACCTCCCCACCTTCTCTTCTTTGGCCCGAACATCCATTAGTCACTCAGTGTTGCTGGTGAGACCCCATGGCTTATTCAGGTTCATTCTCTTTTCCAGCCTTGCTGTCTTGCTCAAGATCAGGCTGCAGCCTTCTCTACCTGGACTCCTGCCACAGACCCCACAGCCTCCCTGTGGGCCCAGGACAGCATCCCTCCCCTTCGCTACCCAATGAGTGATGACAATGTAGATTATGGGTTGGCAACATTTCTGTGAAGGGTCAGCTAGTGGATACTTTTGGCCTGTGGGACATTGGTTCTCTCTAGCAACCACTCAACTCTGCCTTTGTAGTAAGAATCACAAAGGGCTTGCCTGCCTTCCAATAAACTCCACTTATGGTTGCTGAATTTGGAAATGGATAAAATGTTTATGTGCTGTAAGTTCTACTTCTTTTAGTGATTTAGAACCATTTAAAAGTGGTTAATGATACTTTTGATTTTTAACTAGTGAGCCATACCAAAAATGACTACAAACTGAATTTTGCTCATGGGGCATAATTTGCTGAATGTGTTCTTGACATTTATTTTTTCTTTAAAAAAAAAGAAAAAGAAAGAAAAAAAAAAGACTTTCAGGGCCCTCCCTGGTGGCACAATGGATGAAAGCTCAGCAATCTGAAGATCTCTGAAGCCACTGCAGCACAAGTTCAAACCCCAGTCAGGGAGGTGACCCACATGGTGCAGCAGACCTCTCCTCTCTTGCCTGCTGCTCCCCTCAGCAGTGTATTTCAGTACATCTGCCTGTTCTGCTCCCTACTCTGTCTGTGGGAAATCCTTTCACCCCCTCACCTCTGGCCTGTACTCCAGTTCTTGTGTGCATAAATAAATAAATCTTTAAAAAATAAAGGTTTTCATTTTTAATTTTTCTGGCATAGGTTTTGGGGGGCCCTGGTTTGGCCAGTGAAGACCAAGTGGGTTGGAAAAGTAAGAGGGCGATGTTACTCATCAGAAAGGGCCAACCATGGCTCAGGGTGCTGGGAGGGACACAGGGAGACAGCTCAGAGGCTGGGATGGTCTGGATTGAATTTGGGTACAGGTTACCACGGGGATTGACTTGTTGAAAATCCATCAACAGCTGATGATGGTATTTTCTTTTGTACATACATTTCATCTCAGTAAAAAATAAAGAAAAACAAAAGGTTGAGGATATCCTGAGCTTGTGAGCTTGTAGGGACACAGGCAACTCCCTAGCCATGCTAGAGGGGCAGAAAGGAGCCACCCTCTGTGTCCCCAGGAAGCAGAGTCACTTTCCGTGACCCGGTAAAACCACCGGTAGGAGTGGACCCGCATGTATGCTCACGCTTGTGTGTGAGACGTTTATTTCAGCAGTACCTGGGGTCGCAGTGAGGCTACGACAACTCAAGCATAGGACCCCAGATGGAATCCCACATAGTCAAGGAGGAAGAAGAAAGCTTTCCACGCACTTGCAGGGAGTGGTTTCAGGGTACTTTGTGCTCACAATAGGGGAAAAAAGTGTCTATTGAAAGCTACCAGTTGTATATAAAAAAGGAGCACACACACACACATTCATAGGCTCCGGCATATGAGGAAGGAGCTATTTCTGGAAAGATACAGGCTCAGGGTGGGAGAGTGGACACATCCTTAGGGCTGTTTCATTTCCTCTTTTGGCCTAAGCCTAGTGACTTTACCACCAAGGACAAAAGAAGAATGAAAAATCAGGGGGTTGGCGCCCCATAGACACTGAATATTTACTGAGCTCCCGATATTTCCCAACCGCCTATGAAACCGCTTGCCCATCCGCGGAGGCCACAGAGCTCGAGACAGCCCAGCTGCCCTGCAGACTCTGTGTGCCCCTGGCTGGGCTGAGGGACACAGCGATGCTGGCTGCTAGTCCCAACAATGGGCAGGACAAAGGACCTTTTGTACTTTTCCTCCTGCCCCGGCACAGCCCCAAGACGGGGCCTCTCCAGTTACAGCCCCTGAGGGTTTTCCAGCTCAGTTGACTGAGCCCCAGGGTAATGTTCTTCCAGCTTCACCTGTCAGGCATGGGGGAGGGTCCACTCGGAGCAGCAGTTGTTGCTGCTCCCATGTTTCTTCTTGGCCTCCAAAACACCAGTTCCCTGCTTGGAATCTGGGACACGGAACAAATATCCTGGACCCATATCCCTGTGTCTCAGTTTCTGCATCTGGAAGATGGGGTTACAGTCATGCCCACTTACTCTGTAGGTTGTGGTGAGAACTTAGCAAGATGAGGGGGGAGCCCCTGGCTTCATATATGTTAGCTTTGAAAACTGGGGCAAGAATGGGAATGAAAAAAGGCACAGTTGCTTTGGAAAACAGTCTAGCAGTGCCTGCGATGATTAAAGCGAGAGCTACCACATGAGTCAGCAATTCCACTCCTTAGGAATCTACCCAACAGAAATGAAAACATGTGTGCGCACAAAAGTTTGCACACAGATGTTCCTAGTGGAACTATTGGCAGCAGTCAAGTGGCAGAAACAACCCAAATGTCTATAAATGGAGGAATGGGCAAACAAAAGGTGCTCTAGGTACACAAAGGAATACTATTCAATCACGAAAAGGGATAGAATAACAACACATGTTGCATGGTGAACCTTGGAAACATGCTAAATGAAAGAAGTCGGGCACCTATTATATCATCTACATATAGGAACTGTCCAGAATAGGAAAATCTATACAGACCAAAAGTAAATTAGTGGTTGTCAGGGGCTGGAGTAGAGGTAGGAGCGTGGGAAGATGGGGAGGATAGCAATGGATATAGTTGCTTTTTTTTCTGGGATGATGAAAATGTTTTAAAACTGTCTGTGATGATTTGGCATGTATCTATGAATGTACTAAAAACTATTGAACTCTGTGCTATAAATGGATGAATTGAAGAGTTTGTGAATTATGTCTCAATAAAGCTATTTTGTGCATTTAAATAGATTTTTATATTAGAATAGTTTTAAATTTACAGAAAAGTTGCAAAGGTAGTGCAGAGAGCGACTGCACACCCCCTCTGGTTCCCTGTTGTTAACACAGTAACGTGGTCCATTCACCACTCTTGCTGAATTAACATGGATGCATTTCTCTGAACTAAAACCCAACCTTTCTCACATTTTCTTAGGTTTTCTCAGTAATTTTTTCTCTCTTCCTGGGTCCCACCTAGGACACCACATCACATGAGGGTGCAGCCTCCCGAGGTTGTTGCAGGTCAACCTCTCCCTGTTTCTGATGACTTTGACAATTCTGAGTGCCTAGGTTTGGCATTTGCAGAATGGCCTGCAAATGGCATTTGTCTTCTGTTTTCCTCCTGTTTAGATGAGGGCTACAGGCTTTGGGAGAAGTGAGGGTCATTCTCAAAACAAGATATCAAGGACACGTGTTGCCAACATGAGCCTGCGTGACGGGGCGCGGGCAGGTTTCTCTGGGGTCCCACCCTCTCTCTTTTTAGGCGTATTGTGCTCTCCGACCCTGCCCAGCGCACCCTCCCCAGCTTGGGGCCCCCCTTCTTTGAGGGCAGAGTGGCTACATAAACTACTTGGAGTCCTTCTGTATTGGAGATTTGTCTCTTCTGTGGCATTTATTGTTTTATTCCATTATCAATAAACTGTTATTTTTGTCTTAAAACTACTGTCTAAAATAAAACTTGGGGAGAGATTACAGGCTGAAGGATAAGACCAGAGGTATGTAAGGGGAAGGGAAAACAAGGAGGGGGTTCAGTGAGAGGGAATAGAAAAAAGTGGGAGTGTTGGTACCTACTGGGGGAACCAGGCCCTGCTTCTCAGTGGGCCCCGGCATCTGTGTTTATCTCCCAGGAGGGACCCCACTACTGCTGGCAGACAGGGAGTTCAGTAGTTCTGCAGGAAGGAAGCGGGGCTCTGTGAGAGTCACTGTATCACCTGCTTGGTGGGGTCTCAGGTGGGCCTCGTTCACATGCTTGGGTCCACTCTGAATCCTAAGGCAAGTTAGGGATGACGAGGCAGCTCCAGAGACCTCAGAAGAGTTAAGGGAGGCTCCAGAGATAAGGCAACACATTTCATAGGGGGCTAATCAAACACCCCAGGACTGGGGGCAAAAGGACCATCCAGAACAAGGACCATCCAGAACAAGGACTCTAAGATAGGGCTGGGACTAGGAGAGCTAGGTCTGGGCACAGGGACATGAAGACAGTGAGTGAGACCCTGAGCACTAACCAATCACAGCGACTGGTGGCGCTTTAGAATAATCAGGCAGAGAAGGTCCATATTCCCTGAGAGGGGACCCCACTTCTGCTCCCCTGCCCTCCCTGGTTCCACCGGCCTGGGAGTCCACTATGTTTCTGTTCCTTTTCTCCTCAAAAAACTTTTCCTTTCAGTAAACCAACTTGCCTCTTCTCGCTTGCTTGCCTGAGCATCTGTGAAGTTCCTGCTGAGGCTTTGTGGGACACCAGCCCATGGTGGTCCAGTGGCCGGGACTCAGGGCTGCCCCTGCAGCCTGGGGTCCGCTCCTGGCTGGGAGACGAGGCCTGAAAACCTGCCATTTCACTAGCAACTCCTCACTTGAAAGTGGATGGATCACACTCCTGCTTCATAAGGTGGGCTTGAGGCAGGTGCGGCGTGGCTGTGCGACTGATTGGTAGTCGCCACTGGGTACATAAGAAACATGCGCACACACACAGAGAATTTCGTTGCCTTTATTCATCGCTTTTCTTCTAGCCCACTTTCCGTCCAGTCTGAAGAAGAAATGGAAGGGGCAGAAAGAAAACAGATGACAGGGCTGCCTCCTGGAAGCGTGGCGAGGCGCCAGGGTTGGGGGACAGCCGGGGGTGCTTCTTTCTTCTGCAGCTTTGTTGAGAGATAACTCACACATCGTGCAATTCACCTCTCTAACGTCTACAATGGCATTAATGTGATGCAACAGGAGGGAGACTTTTCAGTGCATTTCCTTTTGTACTTTTTCGACTAGAGGCCATGCCAGTGCGCCATCAGCTACCATTAATACATAAGATCAAGAACAACAAGAAGGAAGGGCAGGGAGAAGCTGAAAATCAGGTAACCTGAATTCTTGCCTGGCACCTAGCCTCCTTTGGCCTCAGTTTACCCCTCTGCTGCTCATTGCTTCCTCCCCGCTCGTATCATACCAGACAGCACCGCCTCTGTTCCTCTAGACACATGGCGGGGGCCTGGGCCTGTGGGTCCTGTCGGGCACAGGTCGTGGGGGTCAGCCCCCTGGAGGACGCTTGCCTTCACTAAGCATCCAGTAGGACCTGCGGCCTGGGGAAACCCGCCCGTCCAAGCGACGTTCCACAAACACAGGTCGCACCCTGCTTTCTCTCTGGTCCTGGTACTAAAGCTAAGGAGGTAAAGCGGAGCCAAGCAGCCCAGAACCAACAGCACAGCAGCTAAGCTATCTGCGTGCTCCTGTTATGTGGACTTGTTTTCTGGATTAAACAACCAAGTTCAGTTTTCTGTGCTGGTGCCACGTTCTGACATGAGTATCACCTGTCACTCGTCCACCGACGGTCTGCCGAGTGGTTTCCACCTGGCTTATCAGCTGTGCACAGGGAGCCAGATTATCAGGAGCGACCCACGTGACAGTGGATGACACGGACCCCAGCCCTCCTCCTCCTTTGGTGGGACAAGTCCAGGCGTGTTCCTTGTGGCCTGGGGGTCCTCAGCTGGGTGAAGGCCCAGCTGCCCACAGGGCACTCTGGCTTAATAGTGAACCTTTCCCCTCCTTGCTTCACCCCCATCCGTTTAACTCCCTTGCTTTATAGTTATTTTCTGGGGCTGTACTTCAAGCACCCTTATTGGACAGTAAGGAAGGAGACGCTCCTTTGAAACAAAAACCAAAGTTTGCCCTTCCCCGCATCAGGGCATCTTTACCGTCAAAAGGAGAGAATGAGAAGTCAGGATCTCCAACATAAACAGTAGGTTGGGAAGAACTGATGATCAGTGACCCCCTCCCCCTCAATTAGACAGAGGCTCCCAGGTGGGGCAGTCAAAAGAGAAGAGAAGACAAGGGACCTGCAACAAAGCCAAAGTCACCCCACCGTGCCAGTGAAATGGCAGGGGCGACCAGAAGTTAGGCCCAGCGGCTGCATCCTGCAAAGTCAGTTACAGGAAACTCACGTTCGCGTCCTGCATACTTGAGTTCAGGCCAAGGGATTCTTGATATTACTGGGACAGAAGCTTGCTTTCCTGACTCACTTACAAAAAACTCCCCCCACCTGCACCCCCAGTCTCCTTCTGCCTGAGCCTTATTCCATCTGGCCCTGAGTCACCTCAATCTCCTCAGCCTGGAGCCCCCGGGATATTTTCAATAGGCCCAACCCTTTTGGGGAAGGAGATACCTGAGCTGAGTGCAGCACCTGGGTAAGGGGTGGTGTCTTCTAGACAGGAAGTGGCTCCCTTTTGGAATTGGCCTCGGGGGAGAGGGCTGGGTGGGGCAGAAGGCAACAAGCCTGGAGCTGTAGACTCTGAGGGAAAGCAGAGGCTGCTCTGCTGACGCCTATTCAGCCACCCCTTGTGTAACCCTGGGGAGTCACAGCCTCTCTGGGCTCTGTGGAGCGTGAATGACTGGACACTAGTCTTCGCATTCCATTCTGAATGCTCTGAAGTCTGGAGCAGCTGGAACTCAGGGTCATAAGGATACTTTGTCTTCTTTTCTCTTCTCTCTTTCCCTCCTTTCTTTATGCCTTCCTCCTAGTTCCAGCGAGCTTTGCGCAACATGCTGAAGATAAAATGCTAGTCACACTGGCTTTGCCTTAGGAGCCCAGTCTGGCAGGAGACAGATACCGGACAGCTAGTTGCAAGAAAAGGTGGCAATGGGCTGGCATCGCTTCTGGAAGCTTCCTTTGTGGCAGGCCCCAGGTATGTCTGATTTCATTGAAATCCTGCACTTTCCTAGGATGTGATTCCTTGGTCCTCTCCATTTTCCAGGTGAAGAAGCTAAAGAGAAAGTGTCGAGGGCCAGCATGACGAGGAAGGAACGATTGGAATGTAAGCCAGGTCTGACAGGCTCACGCTCCATTCTAAGAATCACTCATTTTCCTTCGAACAGGAGGGAACATTGGGCATTTGAGGAGTCAAGAGAGAAGGTACTGACCCAGGCTCAGCTGGAGAAGACAGAAGGGCAAGCTGCTACCCAACTTTAATCCCGGACTTTTATTCCGTTATCTCTCCCCCCCCCCCCATGGGGCTGAGTTCAGGAATTCAACATTTATCCTAATAACATAACAGTAAGGCCCTCCCTGGTGGTGCAATGGGTTAGGAAGCAGCACTGCAAAGCTGGTCACAGCCGCTTCAGTGCGGGTTGGATCCCCAGCCCTGGAGCTGACCACATAGTGCGGCAGACCTCTCCTGACCCGCCGGCGGCTCCCCTCAGCAGTGTACTTCAGTGATCTGCCTGTTCTGCTCCCCACTCTGTCTCTGGTGAATCATCTCGCTGCTCCTGTGCCTCAGGCTTGTACCCCAGTTCTGTATGCATAAATAAATCTTAAAACAAAACAAAACAAAACAGTAACACTAATGTTTGTTGATGACCCTCCTTTCTTCTGATTGGTTGATTTGAGTCAAAGACTTGATTCTGACCAATTGTATGAATTATTGTCAGAGGAAAGTATTCTGCTGATTGGCTAGTTTTGCCTGTATGGACTGGTGGGTGGGGCCAAAGCCACCCAATCCACACTGAGAGTCAGGGAGGGCCTTGCAAATCAAATTGCTCCTAGCAGAGGAAGCAAGAGTAGAAACGCCCCCTAATCTTTCATGTTCCTGGAATGAGTTCATTAATCTCCCCAATGATCTTTGTGGCTGTTGGAGTCGGCACCTTAAAGATTTGATTCCAGAGTGGATGTTTTAACTGCCCTGCTGTCTGTTAGGATAAAACTCACAGCTTAAAACAATAGAGCCTGAAAATGGAGCCTGGGAGAAAGGGGAGAGGGAGAGTTGTAGATGAAGGTTTTGTGTTACCAGACTCCTCCTACTTCTTAGCCATCCCCAGGCCCCAACCCATGCCACTGACTCTAGACGAGAATGCTGACCCTGCTGGCCGCTGGGCTCCCTGGTTACTGGCGGAGGGTCAGCCAGAGGGGCCGCGGAAATAGAGCATCACCCTGCCCGCTCCGGTCCCAGCTGCCACTTGTTGGTCTGCATGGAGGACCCCTCTGGGGCAGTGTCGACCGGGGAGCAAGTTCAAGTACCTTGTTGAGGCACAGCTCACAGAAGAGCCGCAGGGTCAATAGCCCAGGCTGCTTTTATTGACTGTGTGCTTGTGTGCGTGTGTGCACGTCTGTGCGTGTGCTTGCCTGTGTGCGCATGCCTTGTGCTTGTGTGCGCATGCCTTGTGCTTGTGTGCGCATGTGTGCCTGTGTGCCTGTGTGTATGTCTGTGTGCTTGTGTGTGTGCATGTCTGTGCATGTGCTTGCTTATGTATGCCTGTGTGTGCCTGTGTGTTTGCACTCCTGTGTATGCACACCTGTGTGTGCCTGTGTGCGTGCTATGTGTGTGTCTGCCTGTGTGTATGTGTGCCTGAGTGTGTGTTTGTGCACATGTGTGTGTGTTGGTGCAGTGAGGTTTAGAACCTCCCAATCTGCCATCAGCATTCTTTGTCCTCAGAAGAGATTTTCTTGCTTTAAAGTATCTAATTTTATTGTGGCTGAAGCATTCAGTGAGATGTCCCTAAACTAGCACTTTTAAGCTCAAATGCCCTTTCCGTGGCCTTGGTTAAACACATTCTGGAAATAACTCCAGGACCAATCTTCCTTGTTTATTTCCTTCTTTCCTCTCTCTTCTCTTTCTCCTTCCACCATCTGGCCTTAAATAAACCCATGTTGTGCATTTACCGTTTGTCAGGCTCTGGAGAGGCAAAATGCACAAAACGATTACCTTAAAGGAATACCTAGTCTTTTAGGGGAGAAAGGAGTCCTCCTCATGTAGTCGGATTCTTGAGGGTAGAAAGAAGGGAGGTAATCCCCTCGGGGGGGACTTTGTCTGGTGGACATCATGGTTGAGGGCAAGGAGGGGCAGGCATCTGGGCAGAATACACAGCATAGGTGAGGGCAGAGTGAATTCCAAGTTCATGACTGATGTGTGGTTTGGCTTGTTTGTGTATGTGGAGTTCCCGGGGTTGATACAGGGGGCACTGTCAGGACTCAAACCACTGAGGCTTTTCCATGACAGAAGGCAGACAGTTTAGACCCCAAAGAGAACCTGATTAGGAGTCCAGAAATGTGGTGGAGATTCTAACTATTTTGGGGCTGTCTCAGTTCTCTTTGAGCCTCAGTTTCTCATCTGTAAAAGCAGAGGCGAGCTCACCATCTATAGTTCGGTGACACTTCTTCTCTTGTCCTTCCCGAAGCCCCTCTCTGGCTCTACAGTCCTATGAAGGTCGTGACCCCCAGGCCCAGAGGGCTCAGAGAGAAATTGATCTTCCTGATCCTTATGGGCCTATCCACTGAAGCTTTGAGGGGGGCTTTCCAGGGGTGTCATTGTGTGCCATTTAATTGATTTTGATTTTATTTTCATAGCTGTGGTGTAATTATGAAAGCCTGCTGTAATTATCAAAACACAAATCCAAGTATTTCATTATTAAAATGCCCCTATGGCCTATTATTAATTAATTAGGTAAATTTGGATTCTATCACTCAATAATTAATGTGCAGGCATGGATCGGGGGACTTGGCCACTGAGAGTCTTGTGGCAATTGCAGGAAGCTGGGGAGGCTGCATGATTGTGTGTATTGAAGGAAGGAGAGAACGGGACAAACAAAAGGGAAAACAGGTCTGCGTGGAGGTTGATGGCCAGCTGCTCACTGACATTCATTCAACCACCAACTCAATAAACATTTATTGCCTGCCTACTGCATGCACAGAACTTTGAGTACACGACCATGAAGGTAGTAACTATTAAAAGGTGGTTTCTGGGTTTTTCTTTCATCTGTTTATACATTCATCCACACATTTATTTACCACCCCATCCATTTATCTACCACCCTACTTACTCACCCATTCATTTTTCATTTAGTCCATCCCTCCACCATCCCTACCACTGATTCAGTCATTGATCACCCACTCTATTCATCTATTCACCCCTTTATTTTTCCTCCATTCATCATTCAATCAATTTATCCATCCATCCATCCATCCAT
>NW_004567130.1:7263213-7279402 GCF_000260355.1 Condylura cristata | reverse complement strand
CCATCCATCCATCCACCCACCCTTTGACTCACCTACTCATCCACACATTCATCTTCAGATCTACCTTTCCACCTTCTATCCATCAACATATCGAGCGCTTTCTATGTTCTAAGCATGGAAAGTCTAACTAGGGACAAAACATGGCTTCTGTTCTCATGAAACATCATGAGAACATGTGGGGGATGGGGGTGGTCATGCTAATTAGTGTTTTGGTGGGGAAGGATAGCGAGCTGTGGGATTCTGGGAGAAATCTCACTTTGCTTTTTGGGGAGAGGATGTGGTCAGGGGAAACTTCCACTGAAGGTCTGGTAGCTGAGGTAGAAGGAGAGAGGGTAGGCACTGGGGCAGCCGAGTCAGGAAGAATGGCTTTGTGGAGCCAGACACTTGAAGGGGCTAAGTATGGCCTCTGTTTTGGGCTGTTTGGGCCAGAAGGTCAGAGATGAAGGCTTCTTCACCTGGTTAGCTTTTAAGATTTCATTTTGAAGATGATAAGTTTTAAACAGAGAAATCTTTAACTCGTGTTTTAAGAACATTCTTCCAGCAGGAGTCTGGAGGAGTGACTGAAAGGGGCCATGGGTGTAGGCAGAGAAGCTGGGGAGAAGGTGAGGCAGATACCTATGTGTGCGAGACTGGTGGTCCTGTGAGATGCTGGCAGGGAACAGGGAGAAGGAAATGAGTCAGCAGAACATTAAGTAGTAGCATCCTGGCTATGGGTTGAAGGAAGCGACATATCAAGGGTATTGCCCAGCATGACTTGGACTCTGTCCTCATAGACTTTAGCTGGACAGGTCAGTTCAGTCTAGCCAGCTTTTTACGAGTGCCTTTGTCAGGTTCCATGTAGGGAATCAATAGTCCTTGAACTGATCATTTAAGAAGTCCTCTATGTTTGTAGAGATCTAACTTGAGGCAAGTTAGAGGATGAGAAAATGAAGTGACAGGGTACTGCAGATATAGAAGTCAGCAAGGTCATATAATTAAGGGTCTCTATTGTTAAGCTAAGAAGGTTAGATACTTTTTGAGAACACTGTGAGACATGAGAGAATTTGCAACCATTAGTGTCATGACTAGCGGTCTCACTAAGGGAGACAGGTGATTGTTGTTTCCATGCTGAGAAAGGGCTAACTCTGGAGGCCATGATCCTTTGAGAATGCTACTGCCACCATGCAAGGGAATGACCAAATGGGCTTGCTGTGTGACCTTCAGCCAGTTACCTAACCTCTCTGTGTTTCTGAAAAGTGGGGACCATAATTGTTCCTATCTCATAGGGCCGTCGTGAGGATTAGATGAAATAACACAGGAAAACTGCTTAGAACATAACAGCTTACAAGGGGGATATGGAGATGGTGATGAACTCTGACTGCTTGAGACTCAGTTTCCTTATTAGCTAAACAGAGGTCACACCAGGGACTCCCCAGTGGTGCAAGGGGTTATGTCTCAGCACTATGAAGTTATCTGCAGGATGAGTTCTATCCCTGGCCAGGGAGGTGACCCACAGGATGCAACAGACCTCTCCTGTCTCACAGCTGCTCTCTTCAGAAGTAGATCTGCCTGTTCAGCTCCCCACTCTGTCTCTGTTGAGTTCTCTCACCGCCCCCCCCAATCTCTGGCCTACACCCCAGCTCTTGTATGCATAAATAAATACATCTTAAAAAATTATTTAATGCACATAATGCACTCAACTAGAAAGTTGCTGCAATTTGTGAGGCCAATTGCAAAATGAAATTGCTGGGACTCTTGTTCAAAAATAAGAATTTCAAGATAGTAACAATAGAGCTTTAAACAAACGCAGGCCCCTTCGTGTCAACTTGACAGGTTGACAGAGGGAAATTCCAGGCAGAGGGAACAGCTTGTACGAAGCTTATAAGGAGCCTGGAACAGAACATTTGAAACAGGGATTGTCTCTGAAAATGCAAACCTGTGGCTGCTGTGATCTGAGGACATTTGCAAGATGCTTTGGACATAGGGTTTGGAGACTCCCCAACCCCCAGTTTGGGGCAGGTCCGGCTGGACTAAATGTGTCCCTCTTCAGAGCCCTGGGTTGACTTTCCCAAGGACTCATAACCTGTTGGCACAGGGCTGCTGAGTCTCCCAGTTCTCTAGGTGTTCCACACATGACCAGGAGTGGAAACAATTCAAAACAGCTAAAAAGAAAAAAAAAAAAAGGCAACCAGGCATTTCTGTCACTCTTCAAAACCTATCTAGGGGGGTGATCTGGGAGGAAGGACTCTATAAAATGCAGTGTTTCCCTGCTCGCTTTTAAAAGTTTTGCACAACATATTTTATGTGTGTTTATAGAAAAAAAAATCCCAGACCCAAACTGATTGAAAAAATGTGTTGTTATTGAAAGGGCCGAGTTGAACTCTCCACAGAGTATGGTGTTCAGCAAGACTTGGAAGGCAAAGATTTCACATAAATAGTTGTGCTGAGTTGTTATGGCAACTGAAATTTGAAAAGTAAATAGGTTTGGGGGAAATATTTTTCGTTGTCTCTGGAGGAATTTTCTGTCGGGGATCATTTGTGGAAGGAGGAGTAAATCCAATGCTCGGTGGGCTTGGGGGTGGATGTGAAGGGACAAAAATAGGATGCTCCTTGCTTCAGGGGTCTCCCATGTCTACAGAGAACTTTCTTTCCTTTGCCCAAATTATAGGCCAAGAAGAGTTGACATGGACCTGGTTTTGCATGCTGTGTGGACTTGGGCCATCACCTGCCCTCTCTGGGCTCCACTCTCCTAGCTATAGAATGGTTTGGCTGAAGTGAGCAATCATGCAGATTAATGACTACGGTTTGGGGGACAGTCATCTGCTGTGGAGTCCCCCCTAACAGCCTGCTGAGGTAGACATGCTTATCTCCCCGAGAAGATGGGGAAACTGAGGCATGGATTGAGCAGCGACATCTGACCTCTGTGTGACGTCCAGGTCCAGAGTTTTGTTTTTCTGCACATTCCTGTGCCTTGTTGCTCATGCATGTAGCAGCTGGCCGCGAGGCTCAGCTCCGATAACCACTTCTCCTGAGCTCCCTGAAAAGCCCAGCACCAGGGCCACTCACCTGCCTTAGGCCAGGGCTCATAGCGGGTGGAAGGGGGCAGCTGCAGTCCGGGCTTCACTTCAGCTCCATGTTCAACTCCACGCGGAACGGTCCTCTTAGCTCCCTGGGGACCTTGCTGTGTTCCCCGCTTCATGGCAGGAATGCTGTGTTCCAGACAGGGAAGGGCATGTCGGCTTAGGAGGCGGCCATAATGGGAATAATTATTCTCGCATGTTTGCCTTTTGGGGACGAGCTGTGCATGCTTAAGTATCTCTTGGTGGCAGAGGCCAGCGTGGTGGCAGCCGGTGATCTGTAGGTATGACTGTGAAAATGGAGGCACAGAGAAGTGAAGGGGATTTATTCAAGCTACAAAGGGGGCATAGGAGGGTCCTTCTGATGCCTTGCGCTGTCTGGCTCTCTAATGGACGTACAGGCAGGTAATGAGCTCCCCACCTCTGGGGCATTCAAACTCATAGCTTGCCCTCAGGAGAGGTGTGATAGTGGAGGTTGAAGCGGATACGCCAACATACCTCCAAAGACTCCATAAATAGGGTTCTGAAGAGTTGAGGTCTAATCAGGGAGTCAGGTTTGGGTTCTGGCTCTTTCCTTCAGCCTCAATTGAATCTTCACTGTGGAACTGGCCGTGAAAAGGCACATCTGGAGACCTGCCCTTCCCTCCATACTGGGATCAGAGAGACTGTGTTTGTGCTCGGAACATGATGTGTGTGTGTGCGCGCGAGCATGTGTGTCTGTATGTGTGTGTGCATGTGAAAGCCGGTATCTGCCTGCTGGGGCTTGTGTTAGGCACAGCCACGCCTGTGTGTGTCTGTGCACATGTGTGTGTGCACATGTATGTGTGCCCACAAGCATGTGTGTGCTCATACCTCTGTTCACTTGCATGCTCACGTGGGTGTGCTCGCACTGCATAGATGTACGAGTAGTTGTGTGTTCAGGTGTCTGTCTCCGTGTGTGTGTGTGTGAATGTGTGTACCCCGCTCCCACCACTTCCATATGGATCCCCTGGTCTCTGTTGGGACCTCAGTTTACTGTGGGTTTTAGGACCCAGTAGCACCTGGGACGGGGCTGGGCTAGGGCTCTGGCTGAGAGTTGGAACCACTTAGGCTCAAATTCAGATTTGCCTTATCCTGTCAGGGAGCAATGACGGGAGCTGGATCCCCCTGATGTCCCAGTTCCTCACAAGGGAGATGGAGCTCTCAGCCTGTGCCTGCAAGGGTTCAGTGATGTGTGCTCACAGAAGCTACCTACATTCTTCCAAGCCTGGTGTCCTCAGGACACCTGCCTCCTCAGGGGGACTGTGGGACCCCAAGTGCTCAGCGCAGGTGTGGGCATACTCCTCAAAGCCTACAGACAGCTAGCTCCCGGCTCCTCAGAGCAGAGTCCCTGGCTAGGGGCCAAATTGCCAAGCACCCATCTCTCTGTTATGCACTACCCAGGCTTCTGCAGGACCACGAGCCATTTTGAGGTCCTACTTGGAAGGGCCTCTGCCTGCTTTCATAGGAGAAGGAATTAGTCTTGGCAAGTTCAAGTTTTGAATTAGTTTTATAAAGGTGAGAGTGGCAAGAGTGATAGAGAGCCAGAGATGAGAAACACACAAGCACATATTAGACATCTATGTCCATCTGTCTGTCTGACCATCCATTTACCCACCCACCCACCCACCCACCCATCCATCCATCCATCCATCCATCCATCCATCCATCCACCCATCCATCCATCCATCCATCCATCCACCCATCCAGAAAGATGAAGAACAGATGCAAGAAGACAGAAGGGCCGGAGCATATTCTTAATAGCTCAGGACAATGATCGTAGAAAATGGCCCCAAGCTTGACCTCCAGAAACCATCCCCAGCCTGCTGAATGACCTTGGGGAGGCACTTTCCTCTGAACCTGGACCTTCCGTCTTCCACTCATGCATGAGGATGGAGCCCGGAAGTGTGCCTGACATGCCACACAGCGCCGGCTGTCTGCGTGTGGCCCCTCCTTACTGGGCTTGGGACCCTGCAAAGGTAACTCCCTAGTGGGTGAGTCCCAGGCTACATGGGGGACACCCCCCACCAGTCATGTGACTGTGAGTTGCCTCCCCCCTTGTTTGCTTCCCCTTCCTGATGGACCACACCCTTGGTCAATGTGTGCAGGTCCTTCCCAACCATGAGTGCTACTTCTCAACCTCTCCTGAAGCTGGGTATGTCCAGGTGACTCACTTTTGGTGAGCTAGCATGAGTGGGACAACTTCTAGGAAACCTCTTTGAAATGCGCTTGGTGGGCGTTCCTGTTCTTCCTTTTTGCCTCCTTTCTGCTGGCCGGAAGCTGCAAGAGATAGCTGACACTCCAGCAGCCGTGGTGGGCCACGAGGAGAAAGCACCACTGGACTTTGGTTACGTCAGTGTGAAGTCACCTCTTCTGTTGAAGCCACCACTATTGGACTTTTTTTTTTTTTTCCGCCAAACTTAATCCTAATGGTTGAACTAGAGGAAAGGCAATTTATCCAGTCATTGATAATAAGGGAATTTTAATTGCGCAGCGTTGGCAGGAAGCTGGGAGAAGTTTACATATCTCAAATTGTTTAGTCTGGCAGAAAAAATATTATCAACATGAGTGATAAGACTGTAGTAAGAATGTCAATAGCATGGTATTATTTATTGAGCACTTACTATGATCAGAAGCTGTACAGCTTGCAAGGGGCAGGGCCCTATCCAAACCCACATGGTGCCGAGACCCCAGGTCTCTGTGCTCGGCATTCAAGGCTCTTTAACTACTGGCCTCTGCCCAGTGTGTCCCCTGCTCTCCGTTGCCTGTGGGAGGGGTGCCCAGTGCCATGGCCACCTCTTCTGGGGCCCCAGGGTGTGCTCTCCCTGAGTCACACTGACCACAGCTTCTTCAGCCTGTCTCACAGTGGGTCTGCAATGTTGGTCATTTCCCCAGAGGCCCAGGTCCATCTTCTGGCTCAGCACCAGCCCCTCTTAACCCCATGTGATGGTGACTCTTCCCGCCTATGCTCAGAATCTTCTGCTAAGGAGTGGCAGAATTCTTGTTCACGTCTGTCTACAGTCCAGAGCCTGGCAGAGAGGGTGCTCAGGGAGGGTCTGATAATGAACCGCAGCCTTGTATCCACCTGGAGGGGACGAGGCACCATTCGTAGTGGGTCTTTCATAGCACCTCTGACCACATTCTCTCCACGCCTCCAAGCTGTGTGTTCTCAGAGAGAGGCTGAGGGCAGCGGAGAGGAGGGGTGCAGAAAAGTTGCGGGGGAGCCAGAAAGTGCAGGCGCTGGAGGGCAGGATAGGTGTATGGGACACCCATGCCTGGTGTCAGAGCTCTGGGTAGCAAGCCCAGGGCCTTCTCTGCCCTTCCCTGAGGTGGCCTCGCCTTCCCCGACCAGAGGGTGAAAGACTCACCCAGCAGCACGCTGCAGGGAAGCAGAGAACGGGTAAGAGGGAGAGGCTAGCTGACAGGAGGTGGGACACGCAGAGGGCGCAGGGTCTCCCCGACAGAGACGGAGAGGGCTGGCCACCCAGGTGGACATACACAGGCTGACCGTCCTGTGTATACACAGGCTGACCATCCTGTGTCCTTTGTCCACGAGTCTCCTTCACTCTGCACCGAGTGCGGCCGTCAGAGCACAGACTCTGCTCCTGGGTGCAGCGCCTGCTTCCACGGCGCCTGGCCGGTGACCGTGGGCCACTCTCTCTGACCTTCAGTTTCCTCATCTGTGAGCTGTCCCAGGCATCTCGTGCAAGAGCCGGCCTGGCGCTCCTGCTTTTCAGCTCAGCAGTGAGGCAGACCCTGGGTTTGGGGGTCTCCTGAGCTTCTGCAAGTCTCACAGGGGTTCCCCAGCAGTCCCTCGCTGCCGAGGCTGAGATCCGTGCCCGGGGGTAAGTCCCAGTGTCTGTTAGAACACAACCACACCTTAAATTCCGGGCTGTGCCGGGAGGGCAGGACAGTGGGGCCCCCGCGAAGCTGAATCTGTTTCCTATCAGGCCCTTTTCCAGCAGGCGTTTGTCTACCCCCATGGGATGTTGGACCCGGAATTTGGAGGAAGAGCTGCATCTACCTGGCTCTGGGCGCTGGGGCCTCTCCTGGCACCCACGAAGAGGGCAGCAGGGAGAGGAGGAAGCCAGAGGAGAGCCCCGCTGGGAAGCCAGCCGCCTGCAGCCCTCTTCCCCGCAGGCAGCACCTGACTGGGGGGAGGAGGCCACAGCCACCCTGGGCCCTGCTGGGGAGCTCATCAGAGACGGCACCGCGGGTTGCATCCAATTTCCACGGCCTCCTCATCGAAATGAGAAATCTGAGGCCCGGGCAGCCATGGAGAGCTGATAACACTCTGGCAGGTGAACCTCCTCACTTATCACTGCTGGGGTCACCTCTGTCTCGAAAGACTTGTTTTCCTTAAAAAAAAAATTGCCTGGATGTGTGACGGGCCTGGCCGTGATAGAGGGGAAGGAGGGAGGAGGAGAGAGAGAAGAGGAGCTTCCGATTTTCCCAGTCCTGGGGGAGGCGGGGGCCCCGCTACCGCTCCTCCCCGCCCCCCCTCCTCCAGCCGGGCCCCACATTTGCCCCTGCCGAACCAGGCGGAGGGAGGTGTGTAGTTATTTAGATAGCGGTTCTCTCCGCATGGCAACAGTTGCCACACGGAAGAGGAAGGGCAGGCCCTGACTCCACCCAGGGCCCTTTGGCCGACAGAGCCAGCGTGTTCGCAGGACGTGGCCGCGGGAGGCCGGGCACCGGCCGCCAGTCGCGCTCAGCCTCTTCTGGCCCCTGGTGTCTGCCCCCTCTCTATCCCCTTCTCCTTGTCTCCCTCCTTTGTCAATTCTCTGTCCCCTCTTGGCCCCCCTCTCTCCGTTTCACTCCTTTGTCCCTGGGTGTCCCTCTCCATCTGTCCTCTCCCACAAGGTTCCCTCTTCTCTCACCTTCCTCATCTCTCATCTTTTCTCTGTGCTTGATGGTTTCTCTCCCCCAACCCCCCTCGACATTTCTATCTTCTGACGGTCGGTGTCCTGTCTCTGTGCTTCTGTCTCCCTCCCACCCTGTGTGGCCCTGGCTATGTCTCCTCCCTTCCCACCTGTGTCTCCATCAGCCTCCCATCAGGGGGGACTTCCTGCCACTGGCTCTCTGCCTCCCTAAGCCACGGGCGGGGCCCTGCAGAGCCCAGCGTGGACTCTCTTCCAGAGCCTGTGCCTTGCATGTGCCTGGCTGCTTCCTTGGAGCAGCTTAGAGCTGCCCTCACCCCAGGACACCCCGAGCCCAGCACTCTGCCTGATGAAAGAATAAGTATGATGAATGGCCCAGAGTCCCTGGGAGTGAGGGTGGCCTCAGGGATAGGAGGGGAGACTCAGGTGGCAGCAGGGCTATGAGTTCAGAGTGGGATCAAGCCAGGCTCCCCCCGACCCCGCAAGGGCTTGGAGTCTTACCCATCCCTAAGCATAGCTGCCCTGGCACGGTGGCAAGAACTGATTGCTCAGTGCGCACTGATGGTGGGTTGGAGCTGAGTCCCAGTAAGTGGCTAATAAGGCCACACACTACCTGGTGTTCCTGGACTTGGCCTTTCATCTCTTTGAGTCTCATTTCCTTATCTTCAGTCACAATAGCAGCCTCATGGGTCAAGGTGAGGATCAAATGATTTAAATCAGGCAATGCTTCTGAAACACTGCCTGCACGTACCAGACATTTGCTAAATAGTAGTTTTGGTCATTAGGAGGGGGAAAGCACAAGACCTGACAGTTACTACTTGAGATCAGGGGAACAGGCGTTTTAGTTGGGGTTTTGAGGGTTGAGTAGGAGTTTACTGAGTTTACAGCGGACCCTCCAGGTAGATGGTGCTGCTTTAGTCTATGTCATTTCATAGAGGAGAGAATCCAAGTCTATAGAGGGGAAGTAGCCTCAGTCATCATTATAGATCCCAAAGAAGGGACCAGGGCAGACTGTGGGTCTGTGTCGACGCTCAGTCTGGTCTGCCCCTGAGATCTCAGGAACAAAAATGTGGATGGATTGCGCCATCTTAAAGTGCACACTGCTTTCTGTGCCTCCCTTGCCTCCCTTCGGTCTCCCCTCATCTGCTGTGTTGTGAGCAAGCGTGCCTTGGCCATCCTGAGGCTGGGCAGGGTGGACCTCATGGAGCAGGAGCAGCTGCGGCTGGCACATCTACACAGCCCTTTCTGTGGCTGGCACATTCTTGGCCCAGACCAGCTTGCAGATGCTGAAAGAAATGAGGAAAATATTCCTTGGGTCAGCTGATTGGTATTTAGATGTCTCCAGACCCAAAAGTCACAGGCCTTTGCCAGCTCAGGCGGCTGGAAAGTGCTGCCAGTTCAGGGCTGCTTGGTGGCGCTGCTGGCTTCGCTCCTTCGCTCTTTCTCCCCTTCCTTCCCTTTTCACTGTTTCCATTGGCGAGGAAAACGCGGGTAGTAGCAAATAGCTGCTTCTTCTCCTTGCTGCCTGGGATACCTCCTCACCCCCAATGTCTCCTAAACACACTTTCTTCAGAGACTCTGGCATTGAGAAAACCTACAGCATCTGGGTGTGGTCCTCACCCTTGGTTGACCATGCAGGAGCTGTGATGGCTCCTCAGAGTCCCATCTCCTGGTATTCACACCCTGGAAGACTTTGTCTTGTGTGTGACCTGTGCCCAGTGACTCACTTCTAACAGAAAAAGTTGCACAGACGAGATGTCACCTCAGGCTGGGCTGTGAGAGACTGTGGCTTTATCTTTTTCTGCCTCTCTCCCTATCTAGCTTCTCAGCTTGTGCACTTGCATGAAGCAAGCTGCAGTGCTGGAGATGCCCTAGGCACAAGGGCCTTGAGTGACCTCTGGCCAATAGCCAGTGAGGAAATAAGGGCCTCAGTCCGACCTCCCGTGAAGATGTGAATTCTGCCAGCAGTCACATGGGTGGTCCTGGGAGCTCATCCCGCCCCATTAGAGCCTTGAGATGAGACCATAGCCCTGGTCAACGCCTGGAGTGTAGCCTCTGAGAAGCCCGTGGATGAGCACCTAGGCAAACCCGATGGGCAAGGGCCTGTGAGATAATCTAGCCGCTGGTTTGGGGTGTTATGCAGCATAGGTAACTAGAACAGTGAACTTGGGACAGAGCGTGGAGGTGCGTGAGGGACAGGCGTCGTCTGTGTCTGGACCGACTCCTGGAGGAAGAGCTGGAGGAGCGGACCTCTGCTCGGCAGGGAGCCTTTGGCCTCACTCATCCCTGCAGCCCTCTGCCTCCCGATACCCATCGGACGGGGTTGGAGGGGGGCAGGAATGCCTGAGAACTCTGGGATGGTGTTTGTGCAGGATCTGGTGCCCCAGAGGGACTCAGGCAATGAGGCGTCCACATCTTAGTCAACGAGTCTTTCCTGGACCAAGCCTGGGCCCTATAGCTGGTGCTGGGTAAAGCAGGGAACCACGTAGACAACTTCTACATGTAGACAATCATGTAGACAAATTCTGAGTCCCAGAATACCAGGATCTAGATCGGAAGAGTTCTGGAACCTGAAAGAAGGTGCTTTCTTTAAAATGTCGGTGAGTCAGCCACAGCACCGTCCTGTACCCACAGGAGGAACTGTCTGAGTGGGGTGTCCTACTAGGCAGACATGGGACAAGGGCAAGTGAGGGCAAGTGGCAGCGAGGGGCATGGGTGGCAGGAGAGGCTGGGAAGTGAGGGAAGGGCGGTGGGGACGGTATAAGATCTATTCATGAGCAGGCTTCCGCTCTGAGCAGGTGGGAACCACGTCCCGTTGGGGCCTCTGGGAGCCGGTGTACAGCTGCTCTTAGTCACCGTGTGTGAGGACAAGGCGGCTGGGTATGTATGCGCTGGCCTCCAGATGTGTTCCTGGGCCGTCAACCCCGGCACAGCCAGCGCTGGCATCCTGAACTCGAAGGTATCACCATCTGGATTTGACATGCAGTCACCGTTGTGTTCTGCCTCCCTGGCACGTGTCCAGGGGGAGGACAGCGAATTTGTCCAGGCCACGGGTGTCTGAGGCAGGAGAAGCCCGCTCCAGCTTTCTTCAGCACGGAAGGACTATATTGATGGCATCACTGGGGAGGACCCTGGGGTGGCCCCCAGATCTGCAGGAAGATGCGTGGGCTTAGGCTGTGTCTCAGCCTCTGTCATCTGTCCCTGTCACCATTCGTCTCTCCTGGGCGTCAGTTTGCAGACTGGTTTTCTCCAGGAGGTAGGCGCCTGGCTCCCTGGGGTCCCTATGGAGCATCCTCTAAGCTTAGTACCCTCTCCTTCTAAGCCCCTACCCACTTTTATTGCTGCATAACGAGCTGCAATTAAGTGCTTTAAAGCAACCCCATTTACTTTGTTCACAAATCTGCAATTTGGGCAGGGCTCAGCGGGACAGCTTGTCTCTGTGCCACATGGAGTCACCAACAGCCACTCAAAGGCTGGGGGTTGCCATCATCCAAAGGGCCCTCTGCTCACGAGTCTGACAGTTCATGCTGGCTCGAGGCTGGGACCTCAGCTGGGGCTGGGACACCGAACATGTGGCCTCTCCGTGTGACTTGGTGCGCCTTACAACATGGTGGCCACGTTCCAAGGAGGAGCTTCTGGGGAGAGGGCTGAGTGGAAGCTTTGGTAACCTAGCCTTCGAGGTCCTGCTCAGTTTTCCTCCACATTCTGTTTACTCAGGTCATTGCAGTCACCCATAGCCAAGGGGAGCAGAAGGACACCCCACCTTTTGTTGGGGGTAGTAGGGCATCGGCAATATGCTTCTAAACCACCGGCGTCGCCTCTGCTCTGTAGACTCTGTCCTTCCCTGTCCCATGATGCTCCTTGGAGCCGTCCCTCTCACTGGGGATGGGATGGAGGGTCAAACCTCCATCCCTGTGGCCCGCCAGCACTGTGAGGAGAAGACCGAGTCTGTGACTGGCAGCCAGGCTGGAAGCACATGCAATGAGAGACGAAGATTTTTCCAAAGAAGAGAGGATGGGTAGACAAAACAACATATGTCCTCTCCAGATAGTAAACAAATAAACAAACACTCAGGCACTTAATTACCCGTGGTGATAAATGCTCTGTTGGCAGAGGACAGGATGCTCATAAAAGTGACTAATGGTGGGTGCATGGTGAGGATGGAGCCTTGGACTGAGTGGCCAGGGCTCTGATTTAGCCGGGTCTTGAAGCACGCTTTGAGAGTGACAATCTCCCGCTCACTCTTTCAGACAGAGGGTTCACCCTGTGCAAAGGCCCTGTGGTGCATGGTATAGTCAGGACTTGAGGGCCCCTGTGGCTGGAGCACAGTGAGTGAGCAAGACAACAGTGTCACAGAGGGAAATTTGGTGTCTCAAAGGCAAAGGTCGAGTTTGGTTTGAGCCTATGTGTTGCGGGGAGCCACTGGTGAGACCCAGTTCAAGTTTAAACGTGTTGCACCCCCGTGCCTGGCATAAAGTTAGTTTACACAGGGCCCATTGTCAGAGTCTGCCGATTCCTTCCCCCCGCTGTCATTAGGCCCCTAATCCCGAAGCTCCTCCAAAATCTCTGCTGTCTGCTATGTGACATTACCCCCGCCCCGTCATTTCTGCCCACCCCATCAGAGCAGATGACTCCCTCTTACTCCTATCCCCTTTGTCAGCTCTGCCCACCCCACCGGAGCAGACATCAGCAGGGTCTGGTTGCCTGTTTCATCTGCCATCAATCACCAGGGCCTGTCCCATTGAACCCAAGACAGGTATGACGTCAACAAGTGGCAACATGAAGGCGACACTTTCTTCACTGGGCTGCCACCCACTCTGCCAGCTCATCCATCGCTCCCTGACACGCCCAATCCATCCAATTTAAATAAACAAATCCCCCAAACAGGGCTTGGTAATGGAAACACTGACAGCCCCTTATCTACCGCGCCTTTGGGTGTGCACAGGTCTGTAATAATTTGGGCCTCACTGAGGCGGAGGAGTTATTGCAATGGTGCCGTGTCTATGACAGTTTAATCAGATCTTGAAAATCAGGGGCATTACATTGTGCACCTGCTCATGGGGACAAAAAGGGAAAAAAATGGCTGGTAGGGTTTTCTATCACGGACATTTTTTTTTTTTTATCCCCAGGCAGGACCTCCCAAGTATATAATTCATTGCATGCCTGTGTGTGGGAGGGTGGTGAGTGGGGGAAGTGGGAACTAGAATTATGTTGAACAGTTCTAGACAAGATGAGGGAGGGTGTCCAGCAAGGTGTCCCTACACAGGGGGAGGGAGGATGTGGCATGCCTGGGACATGAAAGAAGACATACAAGGCTCAAGATGGCCCTCCCTCCCCATCCTCGCCCCGCCCCTTCCTCCCCTCCTCTCTCACTTCCTGCCTCCTCCCTTGACCTCTTCTCTTCTCGCTCCCTCTCCTCCTTCAAGAATATGTGTCAGCCCCAAACTAGGCACTGGGGTGCTGTCACAACCCCATTATGTCCAGACTCTGTCCACATGGAACCAGTGAGTATGGCCAGGAAGGAAAAACTGGTTTACAACTTGTCTTAGCTTGGGTATCCCACTAAAGCAGACCCTGAGACACCAAACTCCTAGGCTTAGAGGGGGGATTTCTTTGGAGGTGATTGAAGGAAGTATAGGCAGATCAGAAAGAGTGATTCAAAGAAGAGAACTCCAGGGAGGAAAGAGTGTGTCATGGATCTGGTTCCATGATGGGTAGGCAAGTCTGCTGGCGACCTTCTGAGAAAGATCATGGAATGCACCTCAGCTTCCAGAAAACCCTGAGGCAGGGAAGGAAGGCAATCCCCACTTCTGGGATGCTGGTCTCTGGAGAGGCAGTGTCTATACCTGATGTGCTGAAATCAGTAGGTCAATACCCTGTGCATCACGGCTCACCATGGACAGCTCCCACGCGTGTGCAATGAGAGCCAAGGCATCAAGGTAGTCAAAGTGGGTCTCCTGGAGGAAGGGACTCCTGCAATCACAACTGACAGCACAGCCATTGAGTAGGGAATAGGGTGAGGACAAAAGAACATTCCAGAAAGAAGGAACAGCACATGCAAAGACCAAGTGGCAGAAAGGAGGATGGGGTTTGGGGATGAAGGAGCAGGGAGGATGAGGGGGAGAGAAGCAGCACACGGGGCAGGAAGGGGCAGGACTCAGGCCCTGGAGGGGGCGGCTGGAGGGCCAGGGGAGAGACTGCCAGGAGAGGGTCCTGGCTTGTGTGTAGGCTGGATGCACCGGGCATGGGGAGGTGTTGCAGGGAGTGCAACTGGTGCTGCTGAGGGTGTCTGGGTGGGTGAGAACAGGCTGGTCATCTCTGACTCACTGATACTGGATTCAAGTAATTTCTGTTCCAGTTCAGTCTCTTCACAGCCTCATGGTCAACACTCCCTGGAGCAGTCATGGAAATAAAGAGGGTCAAGTCCGTGGTGGTGGCAAACACAGAGCACTAACACAGCAGAGCAGGTGATCCAGGTTCTTCATTCCTTCTTTCCCTTTTTCTTGTCCTGTCTTTCAACTTCCCAGCTTCACAGGTCTGTCCTACCAGGCCGAGTGTGTTTCTGGGAGGAAGGAACTTCTATCATGCATTACTGAGCTGTGGTGATAGAAGTGTGCTGGCCTTGGCTTTGGGACAGTCCCCTTGCTGTGGAATGGGATGTGGGTATCTGCCTGGCCACACTGTACAAACTGTTGAGTGCGGGGCACAGGAGCATGAGTTGGAGATGTCTAGGACCCTTGGACCTGCAGAGCTTCTCTCCCATGCCAAGCTGTACACAGGAGGTTTTCCAGAGTCTGCCAACCTCTCTATCATACCATCCCTTCCATTTCTACTGAGATCTTGCCTGGAATTCTTCCTTAATTAGGTTTCTTGGTGGGTCTGAAATCCAAGAGGGCTCTGCCAGGGAGCTCCTGGGGTTCAGCAGTTTTCACTTTCAATGGAAAACACCCCAGGGGTTAGGAGCACTCAGTCATTCACACCTAAGTGTGAACTGGGTTGAAAGACTGTGAAAGTGCTAAATGCTAAAGGCAAGTGGCCAAGTTAGAGGTCTGATTAGCCAAGCAAGCCAGGAGACCCCCTGCTAGTTTAGGGGGCAGAGGGATGCTGGCGGTGGGTGGCGGGAGGGGTTAAGAAGATGTAGGAAGGGGAGCAATCCCACTCCTTCCCCTGTCTGCACATCTGTCCCATTTTGTATAAATGCAAACAGATAGTGGGCCTGAAGGACTTGGCACCTGGGGGTTCTAAATGTAATTTCTATGGCTTCTAGCACAAAACACAATATATGGCATGTAGAAGGCACTGAGAAAATATCAGAAAGATGGGTGGAAAGATGAATGGATGGGTGGGTGGGTGCATGGGTAGGTGGATGGACGCGTAGGTAGGGGATGGGCAGAGGACAGATGGAATGAGTTAGTGACAGGCTGATCACTTGCAGTAGGATATCGCTAGTCAGATTTGGTGAGACCTTTTTTGAGTAGTGGTTTGCATCATAGAATCCAGGGCCACGCTGCTTGTGTTTCACACTTGCTTCCCACTTTGCTTCTGACCTGCTTGGGTGAAACTCTTCCAGATGTTCTCTATCTCAATTCACTGAGTTTTAAGTAGCTGTGATATTTGTGTCTATTGAGGGGACTAGGCCCTCTAGCATAGGGAGTATGACAGAGGCCCCCTTCCTGGGATAGTGGGGAAGTGGGTAGGAGGATGCAGAAAGGTAACAAACCAGGTTTATTCACTCTTCAATTACCTACATAATTCCTCAGAGTTTTGGGACTCCAGATACATTGTCTGGATAGGTTTGTAAAGATGAAGGTGTTATCTTTCACTAACAAATCCTTGGGGTTTCATTCACTCATCAAGCTATTTCTTTGTTTAATTTCCATTTAACCATTTGCTCACTCACCTTTTATGTTTTCATCCAGCCATTATTTGCCCCTCTACCTAGCCAACTCTCCACCCAACCAGAATCTTACCTGCCCATCATCCATCCACCCATCCATCCACCCATCCACCCATCCACCCATCCATCCATCCATCCTACCACCCATCCATCCAACCACCCATCCATCCATCATCCATCCATCCATCCATCCATCCATCCATCCATCCATCCATCCACCCATCCATCCATCCTACCACCCATCCATCCTACCACCCATCCATCCATCCACCCATCCACCCATCCATCCATCCATCCTACCACCCATCCATCCAACCACCCATCCATCCATCCACCCA
>NW_004567130.1:7178057-7263108 GCF_000260355.1 Condylura cristata | reverse complement strand
CCATCCATCCATCCATCCATCCATCCACCCATCCACCCATCCATCCATCCATCCTACCACCCATCCATCCACCCATCCATCCATCCACCCATCCACCCATCTACCCATCCACCCATCCATCCAACCACCCATCCATCCAACCACCCATCCATCCATCCATCCATCCACCCATCCATCCACTTACTCACTCACCCACTTCTCCCTCTTTTTAGTCACCATCCACTCATCCAGTCACCCTACCACTCATGCATGCATCTGTCTTTGTAACTACCCCCCATCTATCCATCCATTTGTCCATTATCTAAACATCTATCTATGAATTCACTTATTATTCTATTCTCCCACTTGGCCACCCATCCATGCATGCATCCATCTATCCACTCACTCATACACCCACACATGCATCCCTCTACCCCAAGCACCCATATCCAAATTTAAGTAATCAAGCCACTATCTAGCCTCTACTAGGATTTGTTCCATTCACTGACTTACCAAGATGGCTGATACATTCAAGGATCCTCCAGTCAATGCAGATAATCATGGTATAAATAATGACAACAAATCATTCACTATGTTTAGTTCAAAAAAAGAAGATGAGTGAGCTCGGAGGAGAAACGCACTCCTGTTTCCAAAGACTTCACAAATGCTGTTCCCTGCTCGGATCTTTCTTTCTCCTCCTTGTATGCTGGATCATTGCCCCTTATCACTTACATCTTATCCTGGTATATCTTCTTGAGGGACGATCCCCAATTGTTTTTCTTCTTTTTTCTTGTAACTTTCCACCTAATTTTGGAGAACTGAGTTATGTGGTATTCACTCCTGGCTTGGCCCAGAGGAGATGTCTGAGGGACAGCTGAAGTTAGGTGGCCAGGCCAGGAAGGGGAGGAAAGGGCAGAATCTGTGAGGTTGGCAGAGTCTGCCAGGTCAGGTTTCAAGTTAGAAGGGCTCGTTCAGTTTGGCAGTGATGCGCTTGATATTCTAAAACTATGTGGGTACAAATACCAGCTCTCACCCCCCACATCACTAAATGAATGCCTGGAAGCCCTTTCCCTTGAAGCTCAGTGTCCTCATCTCCAAAGTATGGAAATTGGTCACTACTCTCACATTTGTTGGACAGCACTGGCCCTCTGGATTGGTTCAGGCTTTCTGGATTGGTTTCCTTGCTGCTGCAACAAATTACCATAGACTTAGTAGTTTAAAATAACACAAACCTGTTATCTGACAGTTTTTGGAGGCCAGCAGTTGGAGATTGTTCTCACAGGTCAAGGTATCATGAGATTTGTGTTCTTTTGTTTCCTTCTCTTAGAGTTTGTCTCTGGACTGGTCCAGCTTTGAGAGGCCACTGCCATTCTTTGGTTCATGACCCGTTGCTCCAACATTCTTCTCAACTCTGGGTCTGTGATCACATCTCTTCTCTTTTTATCCTGACCTTCCTGCTTCCCTCTTATTAATGAATGAAGTCCTGTGGTTACATCAGGGTTTCCAGAGTATTTAGCACAACTACTCTAGGTCAAGATTCTTATCTTTTTTTTTTTTTAAAGTTTGGTTTATTTATACACACACACAGAACTAGGGTACAGGCCAGAGGTGCGGGGCCGGTGAGACTTCACCAGAGACAGAGTTGGGAGCACAACAGGCAGATCGATGAAGTACACTGCTGAGGGGAGCAGCGGGCAGGTCAGGAAAGGTCTGCTGTGCCCTGTGGGTCAGCTCCCGGGCCGGGATCGAACTCATGCTGAAGAGGCTTTAGCTTCTCAGTGTTGTGCTCTAACCTGCTGCGCCACCAGGGAGGACCCTAAGTCAAGATTCTTGACTGAACATTGGCAGAGTCCCATTTGCTATGTATTTTTGGGGGTTCTGGCTTTGGACATTTTTGGGGTAGCATTGTTCTGTCAATCATATACTTGTATGGGCTTAGAAAGGGGAGGGAGCTAGGGAAAGAGATGGAGGAGGTTAGGTGGTGGCATCAGTTTGACTCGTGTGCAAGAGAGAGGGGAGGAAGGAAGGAGGATTGAGTAGGAAGAGACTCAGGGACTGAAAAGTGCTAAGAAAGTTTCAGTTGAAGCTATAGAGATTCCTTGTATCAAAGGAGGCCCACGGGGCCTCCTGTGTCTTACAGGAACAGGCTGCCTCACTGTCGCTTCCAGGCTCTCTGTCTAGTTGGAGAAGTTCATGGGAAGCCTGGCCTCGGTGCGTATGTGAGGTAGGATCAGGAGGCAGCCGCCAAGAGCAGCAGCTGTCAGTCACATTATCCTGGTGGGCATAGAGGATTCAGCGGTGAATGGGTGTAGGGCTCGTATGAGGGAGAAGGTGCCTCCAAGGTCAAGTTGAAGGTAGAAAAGTAAAGAGTGCGTGGGCCTCAGGGGAAATGCTGTCTCTCAGGCCCTGGCCATGGGAAACTCTCAAGGCGTCTGAGGCAGATAGGTAACCTCTACCCAAAGGATTCCCTAGAAACCTCAGAATTTCTTTGAGACTTCTGGGTAAACTTTATCATCTATGCATTCTCTAGAGGAAACCCTGGCGATATCTGCAGTGCCTGCCCACTTAATGGCCACTTTGGAGGACAAATGAGCCCCTTTCCTTCATATACTCTTATAAATGGTGATAAATTGTAATTTTCCTGTTCAAATCTGAGCTGCTGACACTAAGGTTATCTCACCTTTTCCCCTTCTTTCTCTCTTCCTCTTTTGTTATTGCAACATCCCTAAGGTGTTCCTCTAGAAAGGTGAAGTCAACCTGGGAGGGAACTTAGCTCCTAAGACATGGTCCTGTGGAATGTTTTCCAGAGCGAGTTCTGACTTAAGACAAGGAAGGCGGCTATATAACAATGATGCCCTTACTCTCCATTCTACTTTCCTTGCAGACATTGCTAATCAACCACAGAATTATTCCCACTGAACTGGACATGGCCCCCAAATGGGGTGACCTTTTATTTTATTATGCATGCCAGGATGCTTTTACGAGTGTAAAGGGGCATGGTTAATAACCATGTGTAAACATCAGGTATGATCCAAATTAGGAGATTCCTAAGAAGACCAGGGTGACTGAACATTATACTTAAAAAAAACCTAGCTTAACTTAGCGTTCCTGGCAGCCATTACCAATTGATTACCAAAATTGGCATGTGAGAGGCACTAATTTTGCTAACCAGTGTCCGTGTGAGGAAGGGTGTGTTCCTCTAAGGACAGATAATCTAGAGCATCTGTCCTTCTGGAATGGGATTCTGCTGTGCTTGGTAAGACATTGGAACAAGTTTCATTCTCCTTTATTCCCTCCCATGCTGGCTGGCCGTGCCATCCTTCAAGGAGCATTCTCCTGTATTCCTGAGGCTCCATGGCAGTAGATCTGTGCATGGCATGACACCCTCGGATGCCTATAGGCCTAACGTGCTTGTGGCTTTGACTTTGCAGCCCCATCTCATAGGGTGTCCTCAGAAGGGACCATGGAGGGAGCATCTAACTCAAGACCTGACTCTAGAATTCTTCACTGCCTTCTTGAAAGGTTGAAGGGGTGGGCTCTTGCCACATAGTGTCAGAATTCAGAGGTGGGGCTCTGGCAGAGGGGAGCCTGCCCAGGGTGACCTTTGTTCTAACACAAATTCTGACATCACTTCATCCACACTGGCTTGAAAGCCACCCCCAAATCCTTTGGTGCCTTGCTCACCTGAGAACTCTCAGCTTAGAGTTTGGAAGCCCAAGGCCCACAATCAAGGATCACGGAACCAGACCCTTGAGAGACAGGAGCTTTTCTCTAGCTTAACAATCTTTTCCTCCTTAATTTGCCAGGTAGGAAACTGAAGCTCAGGGGAATGCACCTTGCTCAAGATCATTGAACAAATAAATTCATGGCAGGGCTGGGGTCCCAGCCTGGAGCTCCAGCCTCTCCCTCTCTGTCTCCTCCCATTTTTGGTACCATTTGGAACAACTGTGAAAAGGGCACAGTACAAGCTGAATACCTGTGAAGGAGGCATCTCTTCTCGTCAACTGGAAGCATGAAGGGGTGGAGATGAGCAATTATTTACTTCCTACTATATACAGGGGTGGTTCTCATGTTCACACGGTAATAACTTCTTTTGTCTATCTCCCAAACTCTACAGGGTGGACAGGCTCTGGGCATATCACAGATGGGGGAAGAGTCAAGTTCATACAGCAGGGCTGGGATTTGAATCCGGGCCTGGCTGGGTCTGGGGCCTGACTAGGTCTGGAGACCCTCTGCCACATGCTGCTTAGCCTAAGGGTCCTCCAGACATGGCTGAATTTCTCAAGAGGCACAGTGGGCAAAATGAGTATTTCTGGGAACCAGAGGCTGGTTCATGAGTCAGTTACAGGGCAGGGAGAGGGGGTTCTCCAAAACCCCCAAAACTGCCTGCTCTAAATAGTTCCTGCCATCCACCACATCGAGACAAAACATAGAGATTTTTATTCATTTTTGCCAGGAGACATTAGAATGTATTTGTTTCCTTTTTTTCTTTTTAAAATATATTCATGACATCATCTTTCATTTTTGTGCCAGGTATGATCTCCCCGTGACCTCCCACACCAGGTCCCCCTGCACCAGCACCGTTGTCCCTTGTGCTCGTCCCACCCCTGCGCTGGCCCTTCTCCCTCCTCCTCCCCTCCAGACTGTCTCTGATTTACAGTTGCCTGATGATTTTGATTTTTTAAAAATATTTATTTATTCATACAGAACTAGGGTACAGGCCAGAGATGCGGAGGGTGAGAGGATTCACCAGAGACAGAGTGGGGAGCAGAACAGGCAGATCTACGAAGTGCATTGCTGAGGGGAGCAGCGGGCGGGTCAGGAGAGGTCTGCCGCGCCATGTGGCACCTCTGGGGCAGGCGGGGATCGAACTCATGCGGAAGTGGCTTTAGCTTCTTAGTGCTGTGCTTTAACCCGCTGCGCCACCTGGGAGGGCCTGATTTTGATTTTTCCTTTATTATAGCTACTTTTTTTTCGGATTCCCTTTTTGTTTTCTCTACATTCCTCCTATAAGTGAGGAGGAATTCAATATTTTTCTTTTTCTTTCTGGCTTATTTTGCAGAGAATAATCCCTTCCAGCTCCATCCATGTTGCTGTGAAGGACACGAGCTTACCTTTTTTGGTTGCTCAGTAATATTCCATAGTATGAATCATCTTGATTCAGTCATCTATTTGTGGACATCTTCCTTATTGCAAATAGGGCAGCAGTAAACACAGGGGTGCAGATGTCCTTTTGAATGAATGTTTTTGTGTCTTTTGGGTAAGTTCTTAGGAGTAGGGTTGCTGGGTCATAGGGAAGCTCCATGTTTAGTAGTTGAGGAACCTCCACACAGCTCCCCATAGTGGTTTTGTCCACAGCCTCATCAGCATTTGTTTAATATGTGCCACTCTCACTGGAGTGAGGTGTTATCTCATGTGGCTTTGATTTACATCTCCGTGATTACAAGCGGTTGAACATTTTTTCATATGCTTGTTGGCCATCTGCATTTCCTCTTTGGAGATATGCCTTTTTAGCTCTTCTGCCCATTTTTTGACTGGGGTTGTTTGCTTTGTTTTTGTTAATCATCATTAGCTGTCTGTAGATCTTTGTGATCAGTCCCTTGTCATTAGTATTGTGTGCAAAAATTTTCTCCCAATGATGGGGAGAAAATTTTGTTTTGGCTAAGACCTTTAATGGAAAGGAACTTTCATACAATTAGTGTGCAATACAGAAAAACAAAGAATATAGCTTCCAAATCAAGCACCCAAAGTTACCCATCCTCTCATGGGTAAAAGTCAACCGAAAGAGATTGGCCCAAAGCAAAGCCCCAAAGCCTGCCATAGTCTAAAGCACCTTCTGGCGGGGACCCATGGAAAAGGGTCAAAAACAGCCAAACAAGTCTGGGAAGGAGAGAGCAAAATCAAAATCAAGATAAAAGCTGCCATTATCAACCTCCCCACCGGTCTCTCACTAACATCTGGTTCAACCAGTCCAGGACCGAGAAGAAGCAAGTGCAGTTTCTTCACATGTCTCTCTGGTCCCTGTTCCTCCGTCAGGCCTCCTTCTGGCTCTCCATCCTGCCTCCTTCCTTCCCCAGTTCCCTCTGCAGCTGCTTCTCCTCCTTGTTCAGCTCCACCCTCCTTGGGTGGGGCAGGGAAACTGGAACCTCCCCTTTTCTTGGGGACCCCTCTGTTACTAGCCTGCTGACTCCAAAATAATGACACCTTCAGTTTCCTGAAAATGTTCACAGTATCCTTACTGCGACACCCATTTTATCGTTGGGAAAACTGAGGCCAGGAGAGGGTCAGCCCCATGGTGAGAGGGAAGGTAAACGCAGAACCTGAACCCCTCATACCCTGAGGTTTCTGGGCAAACGTGGTGGAGGACCACCCATTCCCAGAGCCATAAGGAACGGTACCTGTCTTGTCCCTAATTCTTCTTCTAGTGGGATCCGGGAGACCACTGGGAAGTGAAGTGGCTCCCAGACTGCTGGGCCCATTATTGGGCCTTCACGGTGCTAATAACGGTGCAGGCACGCAGAGTGGCCACCGATGGACAGTGTCTGCAGCCTCGCCGGCCACAACCAGCCATCGCTGACCTTCCTGGGGAACGTGGCCCGGGTCGAGGCTGCTCTATGGCTACTCTGGTGCCCATCACAGTGGCCTCTGCCAATGCGTTCTCCCCGTTTTACAGCCAAGGAGACTGAGGCCATGCTGAGGAGGAAGGGCCTTACCGGAGGCCGCGACCAGCTGGGCATCACCCTCACATTCCAGCAGTCAGCTAAGACCCAGCATTTAAACAACACAGTGACACCCATGGGGATTACAACTGAGATGGAAAAATGCACAAAATGAAGAATGATGAAAAAAAAAAGGTAATAATAAAAAAGAGAAGAAAAAAATAAAGGCAACTCTTTTATAATAAATAAATAAATAAATAACACAGTGGGGATAGAAACTTCTGGTGAAAATGATGACCTTGATTGTTTAGCCAGAGGCTTAAATTTTGACAGCCATCACCTAGCATGTTTGACAC
The DNA here is from genome assembly GCF_000260355.1 of Condylura cristata. Classification (NCBI taxonomy): domain Eukaryota; kingdom Metazoa; phylum Chordata; class Mammalia; order Eulipotyphla; family Talpidae; genus Condylura; species Condylura cristata. The sequence continues at coordinate 7,256,114 of NW_004567130.1, read as the reverse complement.
TATCTCCATTTTGTCCTTTTAATTTATAGTTGGCATCATTTGCCTTTCATGTACAATGCATGCTTCCTCCTCCCAGGGTAATCCCTATAAAATTCTCACCACCAATTCACCGCGCACCATTGCCACCATCCCTTGGGTATGAACACAAGCCCTCCCCTGTTTTCATCCCTCTTCCTCCCCCCATCCCCTGCAGCAAATAGGGGAGCAGGAAAAATAATAATTATAATAAATTAAAAAACAAAATTAACAGGCAACTGTCCCCATTTTATAGACATGAAAGCCAAGGTTTGGCCCCATAAGACATTGGCACAAGTCCATAAAATGACACGAGAGGGGTTAGGATTTGAGCCCATGGCCAGCTGAGCCCAAGTCTTTGCATGTTCTTGTCTTTTCTTGTGAATTTTCATCGTGCTTCTTCTGTCTTAAGTGGTTTGAACTGACGGATCTTCTTGACCTTGAACTCTTGTGCTAACGGGGGTGGGGTGGAATGGGGGGTGCTCTTAGTGAGAGGCCCCAACACCAGTAGCCAGTGACCCTTCCTGAGACTTCGTCCTGCTGTGTGTTGGTCGCAGGGCCGGCCCCTGGACTCAGTCTTGTCCCCGGATCACAGAAGCGGGCACTGAGGCTCCTGAGGTGAGGTGACCTCTTGTGCCAAGGCCACGTCAGCCCCACTGCCTCCAGGGGCAGCACACCCAGGTGTCTTCCCGGTCGTTTCCATTGCTCTCCTTCTGTGTGTGGGCAGATGATGGCTTGGGTCCTCCTGGGCTCGGCCTGTGGTTCTAGACCTGGTGGCCAGCCATGGCCCTGGAACAGACTTGCCTGCCCCTGTGGGGCTGTGAGGGGCATTCTCCATGGGCTTCAACCTGGGTTGGGGCTCTTGTGCAGGGTGAGGGTTTACAGGAATCTTCTGGACTCAGCCTCTTGGTCTGGGACTCAGAGGAGCCCGATTCCCACTCTCTAGCCCACCCTCTCCCACAACACCTGTACCTGTTGGAGTCACCCTGGGGCTGACTTCCTTAGAACAAACAGAAGGCCCCAACTGACCGGCTATGTGACCAGGGAAGTCAGTGTCCCTCTCTGGGCTAACTAAGAAGGGATCAGGCCTTCTGGATCATCTCCCACAGCTTGCCTGGTCCAGCCTGCACCCCAGCCCAGAGGACAGCCCAGCCCTCCCTCAGACATTCCCGACCTGAGGTCTGGAGCAGGGATTTCTCAGCTTGCTCCACCCACCTGTAAAACGGGTTTTCCCTGGGGCAATCTTGTGGGTCTGGTCCTGTGACATTGTCAGAGGGGACTGGCACATGGTCCCCCGGTAAGTGGGAAAGCAGCGTGACAGGAAATCCCACCTGTGAGAGCACCCTGGAGCCCTTGGGTGTGGGGCCAAGCTCCCAATGGGCTGCTTTCCAGATGTGAGCTAGTCTCCTCCAAGGTGAGGCATGGGGTGGGGCTGGAGCAACTCGCAGATTCTCCAAGATGCGTTAATGCGGTGGAATATCAGCAGAAGAGCTCCCTGCCTCTCTTCTTTTGCTCCGCTACCCCTGTGTCTCTCTTCTGCCCACTTCTCTGACTTTACCCTCCCCAGTAGTACCCAAAAGCAAGCAAGATGGTGACAGCAGCAGTTTCCTGGGCCTGTGGGTGGGCTGCCCAGGGCAGGGGGCTTCCGGGAAGGAGCTAGGTGATGCACAAGCTCCCAGTGGTCTTGGTCCAGGTGGCGGTGGGAGGGGGGTGCTCCTGGAATGGGGTCCTGGGCATCTCATCAGCAGGGAGGATGGAGGTAGAAGGCAGTGCTGAGGATGATGTTTGGGGGTCAGAGGACCATCCTTTCCATCACTAAAGTTTTCGCCAACCTGAAACCCCTAAATGATCCTCTTGTTAAGACAAATGCTAACTCTCCCTAAGCTGGGAAAGCCGGGCCCAAGCACCAGAGGGCAAGGACCGCCATGACCTGGGCCCATGAGGGCTCCGACCAGCAGGCTCTGTCCTGGGGAGACGGGGCTGCATGTGTGGGCTGTGGGCATGTCTGGTGGCAAGGAAATGGCTTGTCCTCAGACCTGGTAGCGGGCGCCTGGGATCTTAAATAGACCGTGCCTTAATTTTGGGATGCCCAGGAACCACTCATGATGGCATTGAAATCCAGACTGATACAGTGGGCCTGGCTATGTGATTTGTGGGACCCCAGTGCAAAGTAACAATGTAGAAAAATGACCCAAGGGGAGTTCAAGATGTCCACAGCAGAGCGGTACATCAAGCTCGGGGTCTCCTCAGCCCAGGTCCAGAGGGGCTGCAGTGTCAGCCCATGAAGCCAACCAGAGAATCCTTATAAACTCCACAGAGGCTGCGGCTGCTTTGGGTCCCCTGTTCCATTTTGAAGAGCTGGGTTTGGAGTTGCTATGTCAGCCCCGGGAAGCATTAACTGCTCAACTGGTGTCAAAAGACCCAGCAGAAGGTGAACTTGGACAACTGCTTTGGCCTCTGTTTGGTCTCCCCAACTGGAAGGTGAGAAGAGCAGAGGGGGTGACCTCTGCATTACTTCCCAGGGGCACACTGTGCCCCCCATGAAGCCCTCACAACCTGTAGCTCTGAACCACTGGCCCAGGTCAAATTGCTAAAATCTCCTTGGGCATCCAGTCAGTCTGGCTGGAAATGATTCTTAGACAAAGCCCACGTTCCTCAGCGCCTATAGCTATTCGCGTTCCCAAGCCCACCGCCAGGCCTGCGATTCCCTTGTCAAGCGAATGCCTGGAATAAACAAACGGCAAATCCCCAGCAAACAAATAAATAAGCCCCCCCACCACCACCCCGCACCACGGCTACCCTTGCTGGCATGTTCTCACAACTAGCATCAGGGTGACAAAGTAGAGACATCAGGGCCCTGCTGGGAGGGGGTGGAGTGTAGGGGGCAGGGGAGGACACTTGAAATAAAGCAGAGGTCAGACACCCCCCAAAGAAAGGCCGCCGCCTTCAATCCCATAATGGAAGAGCGGGAGGGCTTTGCCTCTCAAAGCTCCCAACAGATTTTTGCCGTGAAGAGAACGAGTGCTGTACACGGATAAAGTGGCTTTTAGAACTATTAGAAAGTGGGTGTGCTGGGAATGGGGAGGGGGGTGCCCGGGACGGGAAAATTAAAATTCTGCTCCTGCCGAACGTTTCTGGGCTCCAGCTCGCCGCGCGGGCATCGATCTGTTCCAGCATTTGACTTTCAACCATGACAAAACTGTGGGCAAATTAATTGTTCTCCAGGATATTAAGCATCAGACTCCATTAATCCTTTCTGAGCGAGATGCTTGCTGAATACTAATCGCGAGGTTTCCGGGCTGCCATGGGGTGTCTTTCCTGCCCACAGAGGGTTCCCCCCCTCGGGGGTCCCGCCTTTCTGTCTCCCATGGATATGGGCGCCGGAGACTAAGCCCCCAGCCTCTCACCTTGTGCCACCTTTATCTCCCTTTGTGGCCGAGGACAGGTGGGCCCAACCTGCACCGCCCCTCCCCCGTCAGGGCGTCTTCTTCCAGGGAAGCCAGGGGACTGGTAGCAAGATTGTTTTATGCAAATTCCAATATCTGTATGCAGGCGCGGCCGTGAGGATGAACGCAAGAAATAATTACCAAATTATGCACGTTGAGTTGGTTTTCCTGAATCCCGAGCCCTCAAAAGAAAAAGCAAAAACATAGCGATGTGAGTGTATAAAACAGGCATCTGCCCCGTGGCCCTGGTCATCCACCTGGGGTGGGTTGAGGGTCTCCCAGGGGACTTCCAGGAGGGTGGGGTCGGGGCTCCGGACTCTAGACTGCCACCAAAATGGCACGGTGTCCTTCACCAAGTCACTTCCCTTCCCAGGACCCCCATTTCCCCATCTGCAGAAGAGTGAGCTTGAAAATGCTGTTTTTGAAATGCGAGTGGAGGTGGGGTGGCAGGTGGCCATGAGCTCTAAGGTGTGATCAGATGTGCACAGTAGGTCTCCATGGGAACGTGGAGGACCCCTGGGTAGCCTGGCGCCTCCCGCCTGGTCTCGTTGTCTATAGTAACATCCTTCTTGTTTCAAAATAGGGGTGGGTGGCATCAGCTCATCTCAGGATGACCTGAAATTATTATCCCACCTCACAGACTGCAGCTCAGAACGTGAGGGACCAGGCTGCCATTGTGTTTGGAGATGAGTGGAAGACATGCGGGCATGTCTGTCACCCCCTCCTGGGATACCCTAGGAGTCCCGGGTGACCTCTCTGGTTAGCTACTACTTGCTTTCCCAAGTGGCAAGCTCAGTCTTGCATGGAGCAGACTGCATCCTTGCCTTATATTCTCAGCTTTTCCTGGAATATCCTGAGCACAAAGTACGCACCTGGGAATGGACCTCAATCTGGAGTCACACTGAGAGTCCACCTCTGAAGCTACTGCCATCCCTACATATCACCAAGCCTTTTGCTCTCAGCACTTTCTGTGAATTAGCCCAGCAACTTCTCACTACCACTCCTTAAGGTGGGTGCTAAGTTGATTCTTCGCAAGGCCACAGGCTCAGAGAGGTTAAGCTACTTGCCCAGCATCACACAGCAAGTCAGTGGCAGTGCCAGGATCACACTGCCTACCCAGTCTGACTGTCTGACTACCCAGCCTCCTCACTATACTGTTTATGTCACTTATTTTTAATTCCCCCCTTCCCTCTGTCCTGGGACATGGGAGAGGATTTACTCTGTCCCTGTTCTCCCTGCTGGTGCTACCCTTCACCATTTCTCCCAAAATGACTTCTGGGACTACCGTGTGCAGACAGAAAGGCTTGCCAGCTTCTCGCTATGGAGTGGCTATTTATGCCTGTGCAAACACCACACACGCCTTCTGCATGATTTGGAGCTAAATGCAGTGTTACTTATTAATGCACATGTAACACGAAAGAATATTACACCTATTAGAACTCGCAGACAATTAACACTCCCAGCCGCTGCTGCCACCGAACCCCACAGACAGATTCCGGAGTCACCCCTGCGTGGAATCAATTGCTCAGGAAATGCTTCTCCCTAGACGTGCTCCATCTCCCTTGGGTTTCTTCTCTTCCCCTCTTATTTATTATTTATTTGGGTTTTATTTATTGTTTTATTATTTCCCAGCTTTGCTGAGATACAATTGACATATGCATCGTGTAAGTTTAAAATGTACAGCCTAATGATTTGAAGGATTGCGAAATGATCACAGATAAATATAGTTCACACATCCACCACCTCATGCAGTTACCTTTTTTCTTTTCCTTGTGGTCTCTTCCCTTTTTATTTTTAACTTTTCTGTATTTAATCTCCTTGGGCAAGTTGGAACCATTACAAATTATTACATATAAAATGTTATATATAAAAACTTTTCTATATTGAAGGTGTTTTATGCATAAATGCTTTTAAATGTCATACTGCCAAAGCTAATGGGTCATCAAATATTTTTAACTTCCAACTTTCTCAAACCTCAAGGGATTTATTTTAGTTCTTGTTTGACTGTTTAATCAGAAAAAAAAAAGCCACCTCTTCCAAGGAGCACTCCCTGATTGCTCTAGCTCATTGGGATACTTTTTTCCACTGATATGTTCCAGCCCTCAAGATATTAAAAAGTCCATGAGGGCTGGGGTCCTTTCTCTCTGACCCCCACATCAGGGGGATTCCAGAGGATCTCAGCTCTCACAGCTGTGAAATGAGGTCCCGAGAATTTTCCACTTGCCCTTTGGGGCTGCAGGAAGGTACAGAAAGATGTGGGTGCTCTGCAAGCCTGCCACTGAGTATAGTGTAGCACCTTGTCTGTGCCTTCATCTGTCAAGTGGACATGCCTCTACCTCCCTGGAACTTGGCCTGAGTGTTAAGGGAGCTGGCATTGCATATAGAGCCTAGGCTGGTGCCAAGTGCTGGGATAAGTGATCCAGGGTCTGGAATAATACAAAAGGCAGGCATCTTCTGCCCATTCTAGAACATTTGTTGAACACCTACTTTGCACAAGGGTGTAATGAAGATTAAGATAAACATGATCCCCAGTTTTAGGAGTTTTCCAGCCCAGGGAGCAGTGATAGACAATAAGCCTATCAGCAAATAAATAGATACTCCTGGCTTATGGTCTGTTTAGGAAAGAAACATCTGGATGACAAGGTGGTGATGAGTAAGATCTTTTGGGGTGACAAGGAGGACTTCCTGGAGGAGGTGTCCTCTGAACAGCAGCCTGAAGAAAAAAGAGAAGAATGAATAACTTCAGAGGGGCTTGTGACATCCCCTTGTAACCTCCCATTTTCCACTGCAAGCTGAGGGGAAGGCTGCGGGTGAATGTGGGGCCGGAGTTAAGGGCGAGGAAATTAACACCTCCTCTCCTGTGAGGAAGTGACCCACACCCAGTGAAAGACAGGGGCTGGGCTAGGTGTAGAAGCTCCATCTTCCTAGCCCCTTGGAACTCTTGGGGGTGGTGGGGGGATGACGCTTAGTTTAGATAGATGTTCCATGCAGTCTACCAGAGGTCCAGCAGCCCTGAACCCTGGGTGCCCAGGGGGACCCTGTTTCTGCAGTCTGACTTGACTGCTGACCGGTTTCTCTGCCTCCCACTCCCACCCCTGTCACATTTTCTCCATCTCCTGCCAGTGCTTCCTGAGATCCGCTCCCAGATAAACTGGCTCTGGAGTGTTTATTGCACGTTCTACCAGTGACACCTCCAAGCAGAGAACCTTGGGGTCAGTGGGTGGTAGATCATGCTAGAACCCCAGCTTGGGGTCCTGGCCCCTGCCTGCCTAGCCCCGGGGGATCGGCAAGTCCCCAGAGCTGCCTGTCAGAGTCCTCCCCAGACACTGCTTCCAAAAAGGATTAAATAAATACATCCAGCAGGAGGGGGAGGGGGAGCCCTGGCTTTCACTGCCCGCTGGCGGGAAATTAAATAATGTTCATTTCTGCCGCTGTGAGCCGGAACAAGGCTGGCTGAGCCACAGGGCCGGGCTGGGAGGCGGCCGCGATTGGCAGCTCGTGGCCAGCCCTAAATCAGGGGAGCCGATGAAATTTCTAATAGCAGGAGCGCGACTGGCATCGGCGTATAAATAAAGTTCCCCTCTTGAAAGGCAGCTTATTCCAGTCTTGCCGCCAAGGATATTAAGCCCGGAGGACTGGTGGCTGCGGCCAGGCTGGAGCCAGGCCAGAAGCCAGCTGGGCCCGGAAGGTGCAAATCCTTCCCCATCAGAGGCCCCCCGCTGCCCCGACACAGTGCCTGGGGTTGTGCCCCTGGGTGTGCCCAGCCCTGAGCTGGTTGGGTGTGTTTGCAACAAGAGGGTGTTAATTTGCAAGGCAGATTTCATCACTCCCATTGACCAGATGAGGAAGCCAAGGCTTAGAGTGGTCAGGTGCCCAAGGCCAGGTAGCTGGCGAATGGTCCCCTCGTGTGTGCAGGCGGGGGGTGGTGGAGGGGATTCAAAGCCAGGTCTGATTCTACTACTCCTTGAAGTTGTAAAACGGGCCCCAGCCACCCCACGGGGAGGATCTGCCTCCCAGCAGGCCTGTCCAGTTTCTCTGTTTATAACTTGCAGAGATGAGCCAGCCCCTGTCCCTCATAGGGATCTCATGGTCCAGTCGAGGCGACGCACACAAACTCAGGATGCCTTCACTTTTGCGATGGTCCAGTAATCCCATGGATTCTGATGCCAGATTGCCTGGGACTGAGTCCCATCTCCATACTGGCTGTGTGACTTTGGACAAGTTGCCTAACTGCTCTGGGTCTCGATTTCTTCATCTATAGAATGGTGATAATAGCATCATCCGTCTCCTCGGATTGACGTAGGAACCAAATAAAGTGATTCACATAGAGCATGGTAAAAATTTCTTGAAAAGATTTGCTTTCACGTCACCATCCATCCATCCACATATCCGTCTGTCTGTCCATCCATCTGCCTGTCTATCTGTTCACCTACCCACTGCTGTGGCCACACAGAGCTTGGCTCATGATTGGTTCACTGTTGTGCCAAAGCTCCCATGATGACCATGTCACGGTGGCGCTATGAACTCTTCCAGGGTCAAGGAAATAGAGTGGGCTGCGGTTCTTGCCCTCACAGAGCCTGTGTTCTAGAGTTCCTGTAGTCAGGGGACTACTGAGCAAGTCTTTGTGGAAATGATGGGAGTTCTAAAGGGCCAGTACGGGGTTGTTCAGGGCTACCTGCATGAAACCGGACACCCCTGGTCCCTGGAGGTCAGAGAGGGCTTTCCCTGGGACAGGCGTGTCCCCTTGGGCCTGTGGGTGAGGGAAGTGCCTTCCCTGCAGGAAGGACAGCATGCCGAAGCCAGGGAGCGGGAGGGCGCAACAGGAGTGCACCTTGCAGGCCCTGTGTGGGTGGCTCTAGGGTACGTCTGGAGGCTAGGGAGGCGTGAGCTGGCTCAGGGCCCTGCCCGTGCATTGTGCGCACGGGCAAACTGAGGCTCAAGGGCACCCAGAAGCGATGTACCCAGGCAGTGTGGATCCTGGGCTTCCTGCCTTCAGCGGCTGCTCCCCTACCAGGAGGGGCTCGCGGCCGCCGGGAGAAGTTCAAGCCACCGGCCAAGTAGTGTGTTGTGTCCACTCAGCAAACGCCCTGGTGCCAGGAAAGGGGCAGACGGGCCCATGGAGCACAGGTCCTAGCATGGCAGGAGGGGAGGGGCTGGGGTGCAGGCGGCTGGACAAACAGGGGGCGGGAAGGGGAGGCACTGAAGGAGTGGCTGGGAGAAAGGGTCCTTTAGGGCAGGCAGCACTTCCCCCTCGCCTTTCCTGGGCTGAAAGTATCCCCTCAGGGGGTGCATGGATTCCTCTTCCCCGTTTCTTCTCCCCATTGTCTCTGGGTTCTGGTTCCCTTGCAGAATCTGACTTCACGTGGCCCAGCCCTTTTGTGCAAACAGCAAAGCTCTTTTCTTTGTGATTGTAATTTTTTTTGAATCCAAATCTCTTGACAGGAAAATCGGTGCTTGGGGTTGGACAAGTTCGCTTCCTTCTCCATGCGAAAGCCATTACGGGCTGTCCAGGACGGAACCCACGCACGTGTGCACACAGCCGCCGGACACCCTGCCCCGCGCCCTGGGAAAGTGTGTCCAGCTGTCAGCCTGGAGCCTGCGGCCGAGGTAATGCGAGCCAGGCTGTGGGAAGCACATTCTTTAATCAGGGCTCGGTCTTCCGCCACCGGCCCAGCTCTGCTTCTCCCAGGTGTCTGCTCCTTCATTCTGCGGGGCTCCTCCCTGGCTGCCTATACAGCATACGGGGCGGGTGGTGGTGGTGGGGGGCTCCTGGCGCATCCGAGTAGCTCTGGATCAGCATATGCCGGGGAGCCAGGGCGATGGGATTTGGCCAGGCGTTCTGATGGGGGGGCAGAGAGGCAGAAGGCACCCTCGAAGGTGAGTGAGTGTGTAAGGGGGTGCATATGAAGGAAAACATGGGGACAGGGAAAGGGGTGTCAGGAGAAAACGGGGGTGGAGAGAATTGAGGGGCTGGGAGGGGAAAGTCAGTTGGAGGGAGGCAAAGAGCAACAGAGAGATATTTAGAGCTGGCAATAGAGACAGGAACAGAAATAGAGACCTGGAGATAGAATGAGAGGTAGAGATGGGAAGGTGGGAGAGAGCTAGAGACACAGAGAGGAGCTAGAGCTAGTGAGGCCTAGCAGAAAGGAGGGGGGAGGGGCAAGGAGCGCGGTGAAGAAGAGAGAGAGCAAGGGCCAGCAGTTAACTGCAGAAGTTAGCAAGGGCCTGCGCTTGGCTGGCAGCCGTGGGCCTGGTGGCTTTTCCTCCCCCAGACCTCAGTTTCCACCTCCGTGAATCCGTAGATGCCCAATCCAGGGCTTGTGCCAGCTGAGTATTCTCCAGGAATGCCCAGGAGGAAAGAGGGGGTGTGAGGCCTGCACCCTAAAGCTTCCTGCTCTGTCCTGCCATCGTGTCTTTCGGGACCCACAAAATAGAAGGGGTTCTAGCCTGCAGCGCCTGTGGGAGGAGCTGGGCTTCTGGGTTCCCTTTGAGCTGGCCCTGTCATCACGCAGCTGGAGACTCGCTGGTCCACGCCAGCCCAGCCACACGTGTGTTCCTGTACACACACGGCATTCCGCTCCCAGGAGAGACACCTCCCGCCCTCCTCCCGACTCCAGGGCACCCAAGCTCCCCTTGGCCCCTTGGAGACTGGGCTCTGGCTTGGACTGAGCTCTGGCTCGGTGGCCTCTCAAGCCCACGCTGGCAGATGGCTGCAACCAAGCCAGGCCCTTCTGGATTAGAGACCAGGACAGTCCTGAGCAGGAAGCGGGAAGCGGGAAGCGGGCAGGAGACTGGACAAGGCATGTGAGGACAGCCATTTGGGGCTGGGTCTGCGGCGCTTTCTTTCCTCCTCTGTGAAATGGGCATAGTGACCCCCTCATCTGCCTCACAGAGCTGCCAACAAGACGCATGCGCATGCAGTGAGAGCTTCTTTAGGCCCTTCCCTCAGGCCAACCCCCAACACCTCAGAACACTCTGCTGCCCTGCCCTGTTTAGGATGGAAGGATGCCTACATTGCCCCTGCCCTGGAGACCCAACACAACACCTGGGTTGCAGCCCCAGTCCATCCCCTCTGTCTGTGGGAGATGCTGAGGCCTCAGTTTCTCCATCTGTACAATGGGTCCAGGTGTGCCTGAGTTGCCCTCCACTCTGGATGAGCTGTGTCTCCAATCAAGGTGACTAGTCTTGCCCGCTTGCAGGAGCTCTGGGCCAGGGGCCTGGAGGTCAAGATGTGGCTATTGAGAATCAGTGGGGTGCCAAGTGAGTGTGTTCCCCATTTATGACGAGTCCATCTCATGGTTTCCCTGTGCCCAGTTCCAGCTGCCCACTGGCTCCTGACCCTTGCTCTGGCTGTCTCTTATGTTCTTATCTCCCCTCTGTTCCGCAGCCTTGTCTGCCTCTCGCTGCCCCCCCGCCCCCCATTCATCCCTGGGTGGAGGTCACAGCCGGGGGCCAGTTCCTCCTGGCCTGCCTTGTGGGGCATTATCTGTAATCTAATGCTGACTCCAGGGATGGGGTCAGGGACACTGCTGGAGTGAAATAGGAGGCTAGAGAGTCTTGGAAGAGGGAATTGGGGGAAGGGGGCTGACGGCATTTCAGGGAGGATGACTGTGGGAAGGTCTGGGGCTGCTGACCTGTCTCTGGAGGCACTTTGTGCTGTCTGTTCCAATGTTGCATTGTCTGGGGAGTTTTCTTCCCTGCACAGTGGGGTGGGGAGGGCGCAATGAGCCTTGTACTGCTCCTGTAGCTGGATGGTTCTCAGTTCTCCCATGGCACCAGCAGCTCTGGTGACTGCAGGGACATTGAGGCCCAGAGAGCTACGTCCCAGCCAGGAAGAGGCCACCTGGGCTTTGGGCCAGTCTCATTGTCTCTTAGCCAGGTGGCTTCACAGCCAAGTCTGGACGTCAAAGTCTCAAGTCCCAAACAGAGCTTCTCACTCACTTCTAGGTGAATAAATAGAGTGTGGGTAAGTCTGTCACCCTCAAGACAGGCTTCTCTCAGCGGCTGCACCTCCTTCTCGTGGCAACTTGCAACTGTCTGGAGAAGGTGGCGCCTGGGACCAGTGACGAAGGTGTTTCACAGACATCACCAGCAGGAAGAAGGTAGGGAAGGGTGTCTTTGGCAGTAAGAAGGGCATATTCAAAGGCGCAGAGTCACGGGTCAGGATGGTGTTTGGAGAGGAGGGTGTGGTAGCTGTGCGTGCTGGAGGGAAAGGTACACAAGGGAGTAAACCAGGAGTCTGTGTCCGGGGAGCCAAGGCAGGCTGGAGTGCGGGTCTGGCCATTGGAGGATGGCTCTAGGCAGATCCACTTTTAGAAAATTCTGGGGGCTGGGCAGCTACACAGTTGGCAGGGACAAGGGGGAAATGGTTCAAAGGTGGGTGACTATGGCAAACATCCGAACATGAGAGCCAGGTGCTCAGATGAGTCCAGCTCAAGTCCAGAGAAGTCCAGGGGTGAAATTTGCAGCATTCCACCCCCAAGTGGGAAGGGTGATGGAGAGGAGAAAGTTGGGAGTGATGCCCAGATTTCTGGCGGGGAGCAACTGGGAGGTGAGGTGGGGGCATTCAGTGGGCTTCAGTGGGCAATTTGTGGGCAAGGAAAGTGAGTTTAATTGGGCAAATATGGGAGTCGGCGAGGTATCTGTTATCTATCAGCCCAGCAGTCACTGAAGCTCAGTGGATCTTGACAACTCAGTGTTTCCTTCATGCATGGAACCGAGCTGCTCTGGACTGGGCTGGGCTGATCTTGGCCAGGCTTGCTCTAGGCCCGGTGTGGGCTGCGGCCCACAGATTTCAGCTGGGCAGTTAAGTAGGTCCACTCAAGCAAGAGCTTTTAAAGCCTCCGCTGGCTTTATCATGTTCTCCAGCATCCTATTGGCCACAGCCAGTCACATGGCTAAGTCCAGCAAGTGGGCACTGTGCCTCAGGAGGGTGGTCAGGAGGGGAAAGAGCTGGGGCCAATGAGGGGAACAAATCAGTCACATGGAGAAATCAGGGGACTGCAGTGCCTCCCAGAGGGTAGGTGTGAGATTGCTGACCAAGGATAGTCCCAGGCCATGGGAGCTGGGGGGCGGCCCAGGCCAGTGACATGGCTAAGGGGGGGGGCCTGGGCACGTGGACAATCCCCCCTTTTATCTCCCAACTCTCCCTCTGCCATCTCATGGGAGGGGAAGCCCCAGAGCTCAGAGGACCGGTCACCTCATATGCACACTGTAATTACACTGTAAGATACCGGCTGCAGGACCCAGGTAGACAGATTGGGGGCTTAACCCTGGGTTGTCAAAGGTTAAATCTGCCAGTGAACCCCCTGGGAAGCTGCGGGAACTGGCTTGACGCAAGGCCCCTTCCCCACTGAGACCACGCTGACCCCATACCCTGTTTCGAACATCAGTGCAGGCAGCGTCAGACTCTATGACGCTGGACCTGAACAAGCCATTAGCTGTGTCTGAGGTTCCAGACCTTTCTGGTTTATCTCATTTCAGCTCCCCAACTTTGTCCCTCATTTTGCAGAAATCTAAGGTGCAGTGAAGCCCCAGAGAAAATGGCAGACTCGGGGTCCAGTCCAGGACTCCCCAGCCTCATTGCTTCCCTGCACCCCGCCCGCCCTGGGTGGCCGCCTCCTTTGTTGAGCAGCACGGAATCCTGGCGGTGGGGGGGAGTGTTTAGTCAGGCAGCAGGCCTGGATGACGACCCCCCACAGAGCCACCCAGCCCTCCCCCCCAGCCGAGACTGATTCCCTTGGAGGGCATTTTTTATTTTTTTAAGGCAAGAAACAGCAGGAAAATCTCTCTCCCGCTGCTTCTTGTATTTCCTTTATAGTTGCCTTTGTTCTATATTTAATTTTTTGTTTTAAACCCAGTTGCAGAGAGATGGGCGAATCACCGATGGTTATTGATTTATTATTTATGGTGAATCATACGTTGCTTTAATCGCATCTTCTGTCCTTTTCCTATTCAACATAGTTGAAGGACAACCCAGGAAGTCGTGCAGCATCAGAGGCTCTTGGAGACTTTGCTGTTTATTTCTACATTGCCACCTGTTGGAATAAAACTGGAATCACTTTTGGGGGTGTCTTCTGACTAGATCTCCTTAAAGGGTGGATTCGTGACGCTGGGCCTTGGCTGGAAGGGCTGGTGTGACCTCTTCTTGGGGATGTGCTGTGGCTCTCAGAGACCCCCAAAGGAGGCCACCAGGCTGCATCTCAGGCCATGTCTCAATGGCTCCCAGCTGTGTTTTGTGCTTTTGCCAGCTTCTTCTCCTTTCACTTTCTAACCACACCAACTGCAAGTTGAGGAAACAGTCCCAGCTCCCCAACTCTGAGAAAAAGCAACCATCTTCCAAAAACACAGCACAACTAACAACAATCCACAACTCTTCAGAGTTGACAATTTTTGAGCCCTGAGTTGTAGACCACCATCCAGTGCTGTCTGTGAATCATTTACTTGGACATGGACCCTTGAGAGGGGTTCTCTGCTCCCATTTCACAGGTGAAGTCACTGAGGCCAAGGGCAGGTGAGGAACAGGCCAACATGGCGGAGCCAATGGAGTCTGGGCTGACTCAGGTCCTGCTCTTCTCCGGGAGTCCCTCCTGTCTCCTCCAGCTTCACTGTGCCAGTGACCCGTATGTAGGGGGCTTCCCTACAGCTCTGGGTGGTGTGGTATCCGGAGTGTCCTGTGCTGCAACCATGGCTTTGTGTGTGCCTTGGGGCAGCGTGAGGCCCTGGACTCGGGCAAAAGGTGCCTCCTGAAGCCATGCGATTATGTGTCTGGTGTCGGAGTGTGTGTGTGGCTGTGAATGTGAACATGGCTGTGCAGGGGTATGGACGACATGGTATGGACGAGAGAGTAAGGATGCCTGAGACGGAGTGAAATGTGTGTGCGTGTGTGTAACTGCGAATGTGAGCACACGTGTCAGGGTCAGTGGGAGCACGCGTGATTTTTCTGTGTGATCACATGGGTGCCATGGATGCGTGAGACGTGTGCTGTGTGTGTGTGCACAGGTGTATGATGTGCAGGAGCGCCTGTAACAGGTAGCTGAGCATGTGTGTGTGCGTGAGTATTTGTGTCTGGACAGGACACATGAGGATGAACCTGTGTGGCAGTATGTGTGGAGTGTGCGTGTGTGTGAGCGTGTACAGTGTGCGTAGGTGAGGAAATGGAACATGAGGGTCACTGGGTTGAAGAGAGCAGGGGGAGACACTTAGAGTGGTGTGCAGCACAGTCCCTCACAGGGCTTGGAAATCTTAGAGAGGATGTCAGAGGATTAGGGGATCAAAGTCAAAGGTAGTGGCAACATGATCAGATTTTTATTTCCAGAAAGTCAAATTGGAGGCTAGAGTTAAGCCCTTCACAGATGTCTTAAATCTACTTCTCATAAGACTCTTCAAGAGGGTCAGTTGGATGTGCTGGGTTAAATACGGTTGCAAATTTCTTTGCTACTCCTGTCATCCAGAGATGAACTGCTGTGTTTCATTTTGAATCTGACTTAAAACTTGCTTTGACCAATAAAAAAGTGATGAAGATGGTGTATTGAAACTCTTGAAGCTATATCCCTGAAGCCTCTGCAGTTTCCACCTGGGTCTCATGGAACCCAAGCTTCAGGTGCATGAACTGCCATGTTGTGAGGAAGCCCAAGACACCTGAAGGGGCCTGGAGGATGGATGCCTGTGGAGACCAGTGGGCCAAGAAGCTCCCAAGGAGCCTTGTGTGTGAGTGAAGTAGACCCCTAGCCTTTATTACCTCAGAGATGCCTCCTCGATGAAGTGAACCACTAGCTTAGTCCTCCTAGAGTTTCTGACCCATAATTCTGATAAAATGAGCTTTTGAAACCACAAAGTTTTGGGTGTAGTTCATGATAGAGCCAAAGATGTCTGGAATGGTATTATTCTTCCCATTTGACAGCTATTCACAATTGTCACAATTTTTATTATCATAGAATAACCAGAAAGTCTAGATAAGTCAAACAAAGGGGAGAGACAAATCTTTGTGGACAACCTCAGCAAGAGATTAGTCAGGCATCTACTGGCCTTTGCTGGGTGTCCCTCAATATTTTCCCTGTGAAGGTAGCAATTTTATTGAAATATGGAGGTGCTCAGATATTCACAGGGATTAACTCGGGCACAATCTCTCATTTGATGATTTCATTTATTCTACATTTAGCTGGAATGAGGTAATTCCAAGTATGGGCAGGGGTGAGAGAGTGGAGTCAGGCCTGAAATTCACCGGACACTGTTCATATGTCAAAGCCCTAACCCTCTGGTGCGATGGTATTTGAATATGGTGACTTTAGGAGGAAATTAGAGTTAAACGAGATCATAAAGGTGGGGGACACTCCCATAACTGGACTAGGGTCCTCATAAGAAGAGACCTGGGGGAGCTTGCTCTTTCGCCACCAGGTAAGGTCATAGCGGGAAGACAGCTTTCTGTGACCCATCCTCAAGTCTCAAGTCCTGATCTTGGACTTCCCACTTCCCAGAACTATGAGATGCCAGTTTTGTTTAAATCCCTTGGTCTATGTCACTTCACCATGGTGATCTAAGCAACAAAATACACCCAGTAGGTCATATCTGTTGGCTCTTCTCCTATTTACCTCATCACTGCAGGTTATGTTTCTAAGTTTCTTCTTCATTTTGCAGGGAAGAAAAAGATGGCCCAGGAAAGGGAAGTGTCTTGCTAAAGAACTCCCAATCTAGTTAGCAAAAGGTTGTCATATGAACCCAGTTCCCTGCACCAAAGGAGCCATCAGACACCATTCCACACCACTGTTTCTCCAGCCAGGTGCCTCAATATCAGCCTAGGGGGTTCCCTGGGTCAAAAGATTGGGAAACACCACCTATATTCCCTTTCTCTGTTTGGTCAATGTACAGTGACACAGCAGAGGCATGGACATCCTTCGGAAGCAAGCTCAACCTGCAGTGAATTGAAATTTTTTTTCACTTTAAAATTAGAAGGTAAATATATAGACCCTCAAAATGGGCTGTGAGAATTACAATTTGTGGGCATGCATTGGGGATTAAGGCTTAGCTCCTGTGCTAAGCCTTTTGTATACATTGATCTCCTTTAAGTCACATGAGCAAAGGTAATGAACGTGTTAATAGCATATGTAGCAGCTTTTCACCACTAGGATATAAATGGCCGAAATCCTGGTTGTCTGATATGGGCGAGTCCTTCAGGGACACCAGGAGTAACGCGAACGCTGGGCAGCAGAGGGGTTCTGGGGAGGAAAGGAGTGAGGAGCAGCAGAACAAGAGCCACACGATTTCGCTGAGCTTGACAAACTGTGTACCCCTCCTCCCCCTAGCCTCTCCACATGGATTTTGTGCTCTGAACTTTTGTTAAACACATTTCACCAAGGGAAGCTAAGAAGCAAAATTTCTCTGTCTGTTAGGACCCTCTAGTTGTGAAAAAGGAGAAAACCAAGCTCAGCATTTCTTAAACCAAAGAATTGGTTTTCCATACCTGACACGTTCCTCTGCATATAAGCTTCAGGTACTGTTTGATCCAGAGGATCAAACCTTGTTTGGCCTCATATCTTCATTCTGTACCATCGAAAAGGTAATGGATGACCCTCTGGTAAGCCCTCACTTAAGAGAGAAAGACCTTGTCCCAAGTCACGCGCAATCTCCTTTCTCGAGGTGGGCTTGATGGGGGTGGGACAGCGGGCGCATGACTTGCTCTGCCTTCAGGAGAGGGGGGAGGTTGAGAGGTGTAATCCAAACTGGCTCTGCTCCTTGAGCGAAGGGTGGAGCCAATTCCACTGAAATCCACAAAGTGGAGAACAGTTGGGGGCAGATGGGGAGGTGGTTCAAAGCCTAAGGAAAGTTCCAGAAGGAGGTAAGGAGGGAGGCAGTGACATGTAGTACAGCAGACAGCACCCCTGCTGACCCAAGAAGATCTGAGACTTGTTGTCTGCCCCATTCTGGAGGGCTGGGGCTGTCCTTGCGCTCAGGGATCCCCCACGTGGACCCAGATCTTCTCCCTGTCATCTTCCCTCTCTTTTCAGATGTCCCCAACAGGCCCCTTTACCTCTTCTCAGCTGACGCTCTTCACTTTCTCATCTCTATACACTTGCTTCCTCCCTTGCCTTTGTCCTCGGTTTGTCTCATGGTCTCCTCTTTTGCAAATGCTTTCTACTCTCCCAAACCCTACTCAGACAGCTCCTCCTCTGGGGGGGGGGTGCTTGAAGATGCTCTCCTGGGACTCTCAAAATACATTTTTGGCCCAGAACGTGCCCCCTGTGAGCTTGCAGGTGCTTGTTTTCTGCTGTGCTCGTGTTCTAATGCTACTGGCACAGGGGACGTGCCCAGTAGTGACTGGGTGAATCGGTGAGTAAATTCGTTGTCTCATCTGCTGTCCCTTCAACTCCAGGAGGTCAGAACAATTAGGGGAAGGAAAGAGCACGATACTGGAAGTAGACTGGAATCCTGTTCCCCCACCAATGAGTCATCGACTCCTAAGCAAAACACCTTCTCTGAACCACTCTTTCTGTATCTGCAAAATGGTGATGACTGTACTGCCTTGGATGCTTGCAAAATAGCTGATCCAACCTAGCACATCACGGGTGTCCACTGATGGAAATGAGCTCATGGGCAAGGGCACCTTACCCAGGATAATGAGAGAGGTTTACGAAGCAGGATTTGTGTCTTTTAGAATCTACAAGGCTATGGGCCCCCCCCACCCCCCTTTGCCAGGATTGGTTTGCACATGTGCTAAAGAAAACAGTGTTGAATATGGTGATTACAGGCAGCCAATCAATTAGCTGTGTTCAGGAATCTGATCATAGCAGTCAATCGGTGATTGCTAATCTGCATATTTATTCAGTATCATTAATTATGCATCATGCAACATTAATCCTCATAATATGCATGTGTGCATGCTGTGGAACAAGGTTTTGGGTCCTATGTGGGGAAGAGTGCTTGAGGAAGCCTATGGAAGGGTGTGCATATGGGGGTGGGGGTCGGATTGGGGAACAGACTTCTCAAGGTGGCAGCCAGTTAGCATTGAGCAAGACTTGAGTCCTGAGATTTCATTGACTACAGAAATTGGGCCTGGTATGGTTCTTTAAGTTTGGGGTTGCAAACTGAGAGACATGACTGATACAGTGTGCGGGCATATTTGATTTGGTCTGAACAACGCTTTTGAAAGAATGGATATGATGTGCTTAGTCTGGGCAGTGCAGTTTACCATGGTTTCCACCTCTCCTTGTTGTCTCTTAGGCCAACCTACTTCACTCCCTAAGTTTTCTAACTGATGTCTCTAGGCTTTTGAACTGGAATCTCTATATCAGGGTTTCTTTAGCTCTTTTTTTTTTTTTTTTAAGCTGTTATTAGAACATAAACATTTTTTTTTTTTTAAGATTTATTTTATTTGTACATACAGAACTGGGGTACAGGCCAGAGGCTCAGGGGCGGCGAGAGGCTTCACCAGAGACAGAGTGGGGAGCAGAACAGGCAGATGGACGAAGTACACTGCTGAGGGGAGCAGCGGGCGGGCCAGGAGAGGTCTGCCACGCCATGTGGTCACCTCCGGGGCAGGCGGGAATCGAACCCATGCGGTAGTGGCTTTAGCTTTTCAGTGCAGTGCTTTAACCCGCTGCGCCACCAGGGAGGGCCTCTTTAGCTCTTTAAAAGCTAAAAGGAGCTTTTAGAGATTTCCCCCTATTTGACCCTCCCTTCCCTGTGAAATTTTAATACCACTGATATATTGGACATCAGTTTATGTAATATATGTACATCTGTAAGATTTTTTGCCCTTGATGGAACAAGCCTCACCCCTGTTGAGAATAGATGATCTCTATTCTAAGGTCTCTGACTGTCTCTGGTGGTTCGCATGCTGGGATATGGCTATGAAGGTAGTTAGCAATGAGGTGATTTGATCTATAGAATCATTTCTCTTCTCTATTTCACTGGATGCACCCTCCACCCTCCAGAGTACCCCAATTCTTAAGATCCCTTCCCCAGAATCTTTCTGTCCAATTAAAGTAATTGTACATAAGTATTGTAGTGTCAGAGGGAGGAACCTCTTAGGGAGTCACAATTTCTCAACTTGCATTTAACAGAAGACTGAACAAATCCATAGAGACATGCCCAAATCTGCCCATCAAGTCAGGAAGAGGTAAAGACCATCACCAGAGGCCAATACTTTCTATCCACCCCATTTACTCCCTAAAGTAGATTTAGTAACCCTTGGGTTACCTGGACCTGGAACAGAGGTGGTGCGGTGGAGTCACAGTGCATAGCAAAAATGTTAAAACATTAAAGGCTCTGACATATCCTACAGGAAAACAGATAATTCTAGTTTTGTGTAATTCAGATTTTCTTGAACATGTGCTTGCTCACAAAACTTGTTTGTACCTAAAACTTTCTATTTATCATGCAGTTAGGCACTGGGGGATTAGATTCTCTAGTCTTAAAGTAACCCCCAAATTGGAGGGGCTTACACCATATCCATCAAGAGTAAAGCGAAAGAACTTTGTTATTTTCACACGAGGGAATATTATATAGCAGTGAAGATGAATGAGCTGCAGTTAACTCACAACATGGGTGAATCTCGGCGTATAATGTTGGAGGGGAGAAACCAGCAACAATATAATTACATGACAACTATATTAATATTATTATTTAGTATATTTAAAATTTAGAACGAGCCAAAATTAAACCATGTTATTTTCAGAGCAATTGAGGAAAATATATCATCAAAGTCAGAAAGGAATGAGATCTCCTGGGAGGTGTGGGGAGGAAGGAGGGCAAACAAATGTTTCTCATGTTATGTTTCTTGTTTGGTCATTATATAGATGTTTGCCTATAATTAATCATTTACAATTTGCTTGATATTTGTTGGAGTTCACAATTGAGAGACTAAGAGGTTGTACTGGCTTTGGCCCCCAGAACAGGCTTTAGGGATAAGAGTAGAGACTGGGAGGTGACAGAGGAGGCTGCTGTTGCTGCTGTCACTGGACCTCAAGACGATGGTGGCCTGTCCTGTGGGGTGGGACGTTGGGGAGCAGGGCCCTGGGACAGAGAGAAGCAGAGGGATTCAAGATGGAATTAACAGATAATTTGGCAGTTCCCAGCATGCTCAGGGATGTGTCTGGGCTCCTGGATTTAACCATACCCTCAGGGAGGGCTTCACTCTAGCCTTGGCCATCATATCTAGGAAGCCAGACAGATCTGGAATATGCCTGGCATTTGAGAGGACAGGGAGATCATCACCGACTCTCATGGAAAGACAGCCAGGAACCTAGATCAGCAAATTAAATGCAAAAAGAATGGTAAGGAGGTTGTCCCGCAAAGCTGTCAGCATGGGGTCTTAGGTACCCCAACTGGGATCATTTCCTTGGCTAACACACACAGGGAGTGGTGGCAGCGGGCACTCCTCAGATCTGTGCAGATGTGGTCTAAGGAGAGGGAGTAAGCAGCAGATGACCTGACACCCGGGCCCCAGCCCCCTGCCCAGCCCTTGTTTTCTAGCGCCTTCTCTCCCACCTCCCAGGGATGGCCACAGTGTTTTCTGTCTGGCCAGCCATGCCAGGCCATGCTGGGGAACACAGGCCCCTTCAGAGGTGCCCCCTGAGTTGGCCGAGCCGTCCGAGCCCTGACAAACTCTTGAGGGAAGCGGGCGTCGCAGACCCAGCTGTGTAAATGTTTTTGGTTTTCCTGCTGAGGCTGGGGGTTGAGTCGTTGCCAAGACAAGCCTTGCTTGAGTTTTCTTTGGCAAGGCAGCCCAGCTCAGGAATGTCAGGCAAACTTTCCAAAGGGGATGGTTTGTCAGTGGGACCTCGGGCTGAAAGCTGAGCCCTGGGCACGCTCTGCCATCATCTCACTGCCGCGTCCCCAATTCAGGGTTCAATCAAGAAGCTGTGGCCCAGCCTAGGCAGATGGGAGCCATTTTCTCTCTCACCCTCCTCCTTCCTGGAGGGGCAGGGGCCATTCAGGGGCTCTCCAGGGGCTCCTCCGGTGGTGATGGTGGGAGGAAGGTTCCTCTCAGCATCCAGAGGATGATGGTGCCTTCAGGGGTGTGTATGAGCTCCATTCCGGGCCCCTGCTGTGAAGGTGGGAGAAGAGCCCAGAACCACTACGAGGTGTGTGTTTTTCTTCTTGTTTATCTCCCCTTGGTTAACTGGGACTTGGACCTTTCTCATTGGAGCTCACAGAAGAGAAAATCCAGAGTGCGGTTTCCAAATGCAAAATTCTCTAGTGGCAGGCAAACTACCTATCAGAGGAAAGCTGGCCAGGGCTGAGGCAATGTGGCAGGGTGGGGACTGGGGCAGACTGGGGCGCTCAGGCCTCATCCAGAGGGGTGGGTGCTTCTTAACTCCAGCTGACCTTGACTCTGGGTGAAAGTAATTCTGATGTGGCCCACATTTCCAAAGTTTCAAGAAAGACCTAAAGCCTGCATTTTCTATGAAACCTTCCAGTCCTAAAATGTTGGCAACTACCTCAATTTTAAAAAATCGGCGAAGTGGTAGTTAGCCAAACAAAACACATCTGGGAGCCGGATGAAGCCTCCAGACCAGGCGTGTGTGACCTCTGGTCTCTAACTTCCTGACCCATGACTGCAAGCTGAGTGGATAGATGGAAACAGAGACATCATCCACCACAACAATAGTGATAACCAAAACCTTTTGTGTGCATGCGGGCCTGACCCAGGCCTGTGGTCAGTACTTTATCTGCTGAGCTTCTTTTCTTTCTCACCTTCACCTGATGGGTGGATGACATCGTGCCCACTTTGCAGATGGGAAAGCTGAGGTCTGAGAAGGGATATTGGTGAGCCCAGTGCACACACTTCATAGTGGCAGTGGCTGAAATGACCCCCAGATCCATCTGACTCCGTGCACTGGTTCGAAATCAAGAGATTTGCTTTTGTCATGGTTGCCAGTTAACTGATTCACTTTATTAATAAATGTCTAACAAATATTTATTGAGCTCTTATTATGTGCCAGGGACTGTGATACATACTTTGCGAGGATTAAACGAGGGAACATTTGCAAAGTTCACAGAGCATCCGGTAAGGGCTCAGCTTGGTGGCTCCTACATTGTTGTTACCAACCCACCTCTAACACAGTGTGTCCCGAACAGGCCAAGGGGGTGGGCTGTAAAAATAATGTGTAGGCTCTGCTTTTGAAGATGCCCAGTCTCTGGCTCTCAGCTGGATGCTTTTGCAGATTCTCTCCAGGATACTGGAATCAAGCCTCTCATTTCTAATCTCTGAAATGGGCAGGTTGGGCCCTAGTCAGAATTCTTGGGGAAAAGAAACTTAGTCCATGCTTGTTCTAGGCAATGAGCATGAGGAGAAGATCCTGGCCATCTCGGGGACAGCAGTGATGCTTGTGAAGGTGCCCAGTCAATTTGGGGGGATGGTGGGCCGGGGGAGAAGCCAGCCCACCCTGCAGCATTGGAGAGGCAAAGTCAGGGTGTGGGGTGACATCGACTGGAGTGAGGTCCTAAGCCTTGCTAGTGGGGTCAGAGGAGTCTATACAAAGTCCCCAGAGTGAGCTGACATTCACATTTTGCGAAGCACTGGGCAGTCTGCAAAAGCCAGACGGCCTCAGGCCTCTCCCCGCTCCCAAGCATGCCTCTGGCTTCCCTTGGCCCTTTACATTGCGTACTGTGCCCTCCACACGAATCGGGGTGAGTCCATGGGAGGACAAGTGGAAGTGCACGAGGGGCAGCCTTGGGCTGGGCCGGGCTTCACAGAGCTGCTGGCCAAGGCTGCAGCCACATGAGGAAGGCAGCTGGATTGGGTTGGGTGGGCCACGTCAGAACTTGGCATTTCCACAGAACGCAGGGAGATGCAGGGGCTGGGCTCCCCCTGGAGACCCGGCAAACCCGTGAGCTGACTTCTGGTTTTCGTTCTGGTCCCAGGTCACGATGAGACTTCTGCTCCTGGAATGTCTGTTAGCCTGGAGGGCTGAAACAAAAGCACCACGACGGGAGGCTGACAGACCCTGGCTGGGCGTCTGTGTGGGTGCCGGGCTGGGTGGGGATGCCAGCAGGGCCACATTCTGGAAAGTCATTTTTCTGGCTTGCAGACTTCCACTGTATCCTCATGTGGTGCACAGGAAGAGAAGAGAGAATTCTGCTGTGACTCTTTGAAGGACAGTAATCCCAACGTGGGGCCCCACCCCCATAGCCTCATCTCATCCCAGTGACCTCCCAGAGGCTCCCTCTCCCCATACGATTGCACTGGGGAGTACAATTTCAACACATGAATGGGGGGGGGGTATCAGTATTTGGTCTATAACAGTGAGTGAGCTTGCTCTAGGCCAGGGGTGAACATTGATTTTGACAAAGTCAAAAACAATAACTGACCTATATGGAGCACTCACTGTGTGCTGGGCTCAGTGACATGCCACTGGATCCTCATACTTGGCCTATTACTCCCATTTGACAGAAGGGAAATTAAGGCTTGGAAGAAGTCAGATAGCACCGGAGTGGTGCAGACTAAGCTTGAGCCTGAGCCCTGTGGTATCTGGTCAGTGTCTTCACCAGCATGTGTTGGCATCTACCCACAGCCCTGGACAGAGCTGCTGTCATCGCCACTACCCCCCATGCCATCGCCCCATCACAGCTGGGAGAAGAGGATCTGGGTGCACAGGCCCATGGCCAAGTGGCCTGAGCCCAGGGCTTAGGTCTCCTTCCAGCACCACCATCCCAAGGCCGATCCCTGCCCCGTCTGGTTCAACGCTCCCACCAGATGCGGCCAAAGCCTGATCAGATGTGAACCCCACCGGAAGGGTCTCCGGGTACTCCTAGGAGCCCCCAGCCAAGGGTGTACAGGGGGTGGGTGTGTCACCCCTCCCCTGGGATCTCTGCAGAGCCCAAGGGGCCAGCCCGCCTCCGGAGATGGGTGACTTGGAATCAGAACACACAGCTGATCCTGGTCTTTAATGAGCAGGGAGTGAGCTGATAGAGATGCTAATTTCATTATTCATGTACATAATTACAATCTAGAAGTTGGCAGCTTTCTAGGTAATGACAGGAGGGAAGGGGAAATTTACCTAACTTTTGTAATATATGTGTGGTATTATTTAACTCTTAAATTAAGATCAGAAGCCTACTTCACTCCACAAGGCCTGGTGAGGCCCATGAAGAACCCTGCTATAGCTTTCTGCCGTATTATCCTTCCTTCAGCAAATAGCTCATGTGCCCGGCTGTGTGCCAGAGTGGGGGTTACTGCGGTGACAGGACTCCAGCTCTGCCCTGGCATCTCATGGTGTAGGGTACAAGTGAGTGAAGCAAGAAGTTGACGGGAGGGGAGGGGCACAGAAGAAGCTGCCCGCCTCTGGGGAGGCAGCGAGACAGGCAGGGAGGGCTTCCCGGGGGAGGAGGCCTCTGCACTGGTCTCGAAAGGCCCTGGACAGCTGTCCACGCTGGACTATGGTGGAGGATTATTGGCGTTTTGGAGGCGGTGTGAGCGCCCTGTAAGCATATACAGCATTGTAAATCAATGCAAGGCCTTGGAGAGGCAGGCGGGTGGAGAGGTCAGGCCATGCAGCACTTGACGATGCAGGGCGAGGCCGGAATGGGCTCTCCAGAATCACTTCTTCAAGTCAGCCAGCCTGGGAGTCAGGCATGAGCGGCCGACCAGCCTGGGATGGTCTCCTCCACCACTGATAAGGCCTGGGAAGGGCCACAGGGGTTCTCGGGGGCCGTTTGGTGCCTGCTGGCCCTTGGCTGGGCACCCAGCTGGGGGGAGCAGGACTCAGGCACAGAGAAGCCCTGCCTGGGGCGAGTGGGGAGCCCGGCGCTCCAAACTGGAAGGCGTGTTTCTGGAGGGGGCCTGCTGTCCCCAGCAGCCTGTGAACAAAGTCATCTTTGGGCTTTCACCCAGCTGGATGTGGGGCTCTGCAGAGGGGTCTGGTTCCGTTGGGGGTGTGAAATTCTTGATTAGGGCCGGCTGTGGCCGACCCCCTCCCCGAGGTGGCTCTTCCTGCCCCCTCCCCACACGCCGGGGAGAAGGAACAGCTGCACAAACACAGGCCGAGGCAGGGAGGCGGCGGGCTGTGAGATGGTGAGATGCTGTCTGTCCAGCAGCCCCGTACCCCGCCCTAGGCCGCAGACACTTCCCCGGGAGCCCGTGTTTATGTGTGGCGCTTGGGAGTGCATGGCGCTTGGGAGTGCATGGAATGTCGTGGCTGTGTGTTGAGTGGCACAGGCTGGCTGGTGACCGTGTGGGTCACGCCTGGATGTGGGTGTACTGACTGGGTGTGCTCGTGGGTGTGCATACAAATGACGGGGAGCGTGTGGGCATGCCGCACGGACATGCAAGCATGTGTCAGAAGCACGCTGGCACGCGGAGGGGTCAAGAGCGGAAGCGTGTGCGCGCACATGTGTGATTGTGCTGGGAGCGTGCAGAAGGCAGAGGTATGTGTGTGGATGTGTGCGGCTGTGCTTTTCGTGCGTATATAAGGGGTGTGTGCGTGCGTGCACAGATGTGAGACTCTGCGGGCCTGTGTCTGTGTTTAAGTTATGGAGTATGTGTGAGCACCAGCACACGTGAGTGTGTGGTGCGTGTGTGAGATGCATCCGCTAGAAGAGGCTTAAGGCAGGCAAATGTCTGCGTCAGGTCCTCGCTCAAGCCCCTGAATGATCGCCACCAGGAACACGCCCCCCCCCACCCGCCGCTGACATTTTCCCGAGGCCCCCGTCCCTCCCTCTGGCTAACCTGTGTGGTTCTGTTCCTCAGACACCGTTTGCTTCCCTTCAAGTCCATCCTGCTGTAATTGTTTCCATGTACTTTCCTCTTTTGTAGTTTGAAATCCATCCCTACCCCGTCCCGCTCTGTGCCCAGGGCCTCCCTCGTCTGGGAGTGCGGCTAGAAGGCCAGCAAATACGTGAGGGCTCACTATGTGCGGTGCACCTGCCTGAGTCACTGACTCAGTCCTCAGTCGGGTCACTGAGTCCTCTGAAGTCTTGCTCCAAAGTTGAGACCGATAGAAACTAGAGGGCTTGGGACTTCTCCTGTACATGGATTAGACAACTTCCCTGAGGCTGCTAGACGCTGGGCAGTGAGACCCCAGCGGGGCCGGGAACCCACATCTGACTTCTGAATCCATGGCGCCTCTGCCTGTCCACACAGGGCTCACCCCCGCCGCCGGCCGCGCTTCTCCATTGCGCCTTCTTCTCCAGGACCTGGAAATGAGCAGGGTGCTGCCAGGAGAGTCAGGAGTCTGCAGTTCTCCGGGTTAAAATGGAGACCGAGGGAAATTTATACGATTCTGGTTTCCGCATCTCTCCGGATCTCTTATCGAGTCAGTAATGTATTCCCCCTTCTTGCTAACACACTTTTTAAAATGTTAATAGACTGTAAATTACTTTTCTTTTTTATACTTCTTAAAATAAGCGTTTCCTCTCGTAGATGGCATGACGACGTTGGAGTTACGGGCTTGGCTTTATTACTGTCGAGATGAGATGGACTGTAGAGAGCTCATACAGCTTTTATAGGAACTATTTTATTTATAAGAATTTTCCTAATGTCAGATGGATGTGACGTGCCTGGTTTCTTTCTGCCCAGTCTCAGGAGAAGATGGGAGTTTAGCATTGCTGGGGCCTGGGGCGAATTTCTTCGCCCTGGAACCTCAAGTATAGAAGGAATTTGTTCTTCGGAAGCCCTAATAAAATGGTCTTTGTGCTCCTCCTTGCATACTTCTGGTGATGGGGAACTCACTTCCTACCAAGACAGCAGTCTCCATGAAAACCCGTTTTCCTTTTCTACATTAACTTCAGCTTATTGTCCTTGCTGTCCTTCTTGAAACTAGAGGGGGAATTTCCCACAGAATGCCTTGGGAGCCTTGATTCTCCAGGCATTTGAAAACAACCACAATACCCCGTTGTGGGTTTTCTTCCTTCTGCGTAAAAATACCCCACAAGTCTTTAAACATTTCCCCATTGCACCCTCATCTCACCCATCCCCTAAATTGCATCTAAAATTGTTTTCTCCAAGGTCAGAAGGATAATATTTTAACTTCTCTTAGTTGCAAAGACCAGAATTGGGATCTTCCCAATTCTGTTTATAAGGATTTATAAATCTGTTTGTAAGGAATTCATGTTCAAATGAATGCTGGTGGCGCTGGCAAAGGAAATATATGCAGGTTCCACTGCAGCAGGACTTAGCAGAGATTCTGCACAACTATAATACACTCTGTTCTCCAACGGAGACATGGTAGGCAGTGGGTCACAAGCTCAAGTGACCGGAACCAGGAGTTTTTAAAGCATATCCTGTGGGTGTGTGCCCAAAACAGTTCAGATATGTCTTGCTCTGGCCCTGGGGTGGTAAATGTTAAACGAAGAGCCAGCGCCCACAAGCTCAGCGCGATCCGGTGGGTAGGCTCGGTCATCCTGGTTTCTATTATTGTGGGGCCTCAAGATGGTGCTGTGGCGGTCCAGGCCGAGACGCAATCACGCCAGACCCTCAGAGTGCGTTTGCTATTGCCGCCCGGCCTGCAGGCAATCTCCTGGGAGGTGCAGAGAATAGGTGCCGTGAACAGGCAAGTCTGATGCCTTCCAAGGTCTTCTGACTTGGCAATCTGTGGTTTGGGTTGGTCTCAAGTGAAAGCCATTCTAGTATGGCAGCCTAACTCTACTCTTTATTACCTGACTTCACCTCTCTGACCTTCAGACTTCTCATCTGGCATCTGGGATTCACCTCAACATCTTGCTCAAAAAGCAGATGATGATGGAGCAAATGCTTGAGAAGCATCAGTATTTCACAGTATGTAGGCCTCACGGGTGCTGCTCTCCTCACTCTGGTTCCACACAGGCTAAATTTTCTGCATGAAAATGTGCCAAACCTGCCTCTGCCTCAGGGCCTTTGCACATACTGCCTTTTCTTCTAGAACATGCTTCAGGCTGTGTCCTCATGGAGATGTTCAGTGAGCAATGCCTCACCTGTTGTGGAACGAAGGTCTTTCTATGTCTCTCCCTTCCTGAGATCACCCAGCTCACGTCCAGTCTATCAAGGCCAGAGTTTGCCCTTGTCCTGCCTTGAGAGTATCAGCAGCTCCTCTCACACACCCACCCTAACTCCCCACTGAAGCACCTCCTACTAGAGCAGCCTCTGGAGTTATCAGTTGGGGTGTCAGTCATGCTCCCTAGCCACCCAAGCCGGTCCCTGAAGGCCAGTCCAGGCCACCCTGGAAAGGGCAGTGATGTGATAGGGACAGACTGCTGTCCCCTCCTCCAGTTTCCTTTGCTGATCACCAACTGAATCAATCGTGAACAAATGGCCACAGGCTGGTCTCCTTAAACGTGATGTTACCTCTAATGATCTCTGACAGGATGAGATGCCAGCTCCTTCTGCCCCCTTTACAGCTCCTCGGAGCACGTGTGAACATTGGCACTGAGATGATTATCTGCTCTACACCAACAGCCTAGAGAGGGCAGCCTGGCCTCCGCTGGTCAGGCCTCCTCATGCAGCTCCACGAGGCTAGCCTGGAGTATTGGGCCCAGATCAGAAGGCTCTGCTCTCCCAAATGTCACCTGGCATGCATTTTTGTGTGTGCTTGATAACCCATTCTTTATGACATCTTGGATGGAGGACCACTGGGGTTGAGGGCCTGGTGACCTCGATTTGAATCCCAGCTAGCTACTTTTGAGCTGTGTGACCTTGGTTAAGTTGCTTAACCTCTCTGTGCCTTAATTTCCTGGCCCCCTCAATTGGTGACATTAGTTGTACCTCAAGAATGAACATGGTTATAAGAAAGAAGGGCATGCTTAGGCACTTACTGTGGGCTGACCACGCATGCACCCAGCACCATTTGTTTTGATCCTCGCCACTGCCCTGTGAATGAAGTCTGAGCACTGCCCCATCTCTTTCAGATGAGAAGACTGAGTCTGAGCACCATTTGGCCTGCAAATGTGGAATCTGGATTGGAATTCTGCAGTGTCCACTTCCAAGCCAGTATTCACATCTACTGACCCTCTCAGTGGGGCTTGGAACCCCTCTGTAATTCAGAAGAGGATTTGCCCCCAACCCCGCAGGTAGAATGCCTGTTACCAGGTGGTAATCAGCACATAGGGTGCTATCCTCCAGGAAGAGCAGCACCCACAGGCAGCATGGGCCCCCGGAGCAAAGCTGGGGCCAGGCCAGTTGGGGGTTTCCCTCGCCCACATGACTTCCCCAGCCCTCTTCCTGCATAAAGAGGCACGCAGATGTATGTGCGTGATGGTTTACCCCCGTGCACACACGTCAGTGGGCTCTTGACCCTTGTGCTGGCAGAGACAGTATGCATGGGAGTGAATATTCAAATGCATGTGCCAGGTTCACATATGTGGCCCGCGCACAAGGCACAGCCCATTTGCACAACACCACCAGCTCCTAACACGGTGCCTGCACCAAGTGGGTGTGCACAAAACATCTCTTGAGTGACTGATGAAAGTCTGCGTGTGCCAAGTGTGTGTGCTTGTGAGTACACGCTCATCAACGTGGTGCACACACAGGCGGGTGGACTCACGCTGGGGATTTGAAGTGCAAGTGGGTCAGGCCACACTGGCATGGACACCTGTGAGCTAGCTTTCTGGCATGGATTTGCATATCTGTGAAATCCTCCCTGGAGCCAAGGGAAATACTCCTAGGGAGCTGGGTGAGTGCCACACAGAGGAGTGAGTAGAACATGTGCAGGGGTGCCCCTGGGGGCTCTTGTGTCACACAGACCTGAGCTGAATTCCTGCTTCTACCATGTGGTTGCTGTGTGACCTCCACCCTCTTACTTTCCCTTTCTGAGCCTTTGCTTTCTTGTCTGTAATGTGCTCGTGGGCTCCATTCCTCCCCAGTAGAGTGTTGGGGTCGCAGAGATAATGGACACAGAATATTGTACCCAGTGACTGGTGCTCAATTGATCGTTTGTGATTTGGTTAGGCTCCAGACTGGAGGCTGAATTTGCAGTTCTGCCTCATTCATTCATTCATTCATTCATTCATTCATTCATTCATCAAATCTTAATTAGGTCCCATCCAACATCTGGCATGGCTAGATATAGGGTGGGGCCAGTGATTCAAGGAGACAAGGTCCCTGCATTCATGATGCTATGGTCTCGTGGAAGAAACAGGCATGAGCTAAGTTATTTCATCAATTAAAATGACAGATACCCAAGGGTATATCTATTGGGAAGATGAGTTTGGAGACAGCAGAGAGGGCTTCCCTAAGGAAGTGATACTTGAGCTGGAGTCTCAAAGACAAATTAGATGTAAGGAAGTGAAAGGGGGAGGATAAAGCAATACACCAGTGGGACCAGCATGTGCAAAGGTCCAGTGGCATACAGAAGCCTGGGAAGAGTCCCTGAGAGGAGGAAGTTCCGTGTGACTTGAAGGGTGGGCAGGAGGGGACATGTAGGTTAGGGAGGTTGGCAGGGCTGTGTTTGTGGCTTACTGGGTGTTTTGGCCTTTAGTCTAAGAACTCAGAAGTCATACAATGTTTAAAGAAGGATGTGACAGGTTCGGATCTGAGCTGTTGAAAGATCCCTCTGGCTACCCCAAATCCGAGTGGACTGTGTATGTCTGGGCAACATACACAGCTGATCCTTCATGTCAACGTGTCATGCCCAGGGCACCCCAAAGGAAGCTAAGCCGGCACAGGCTGTTGGAAGGCGGGGAGCCCTGAGCTCCCTCACCCCCAAGCTGGTGGGCTCATTTACATGATCCCAGCTTAATTCTCCCAGGGTATGCAAATGTATGCAAACCACAATCCAGGAGAGGCAAAAATAGCAGGGTGCATTAGCATCCCCCCTCAGGAGTATTGTTTTATGCAAACGATGTGCTTGGGGCCTGCTGACGGGGCGGAAATGGAAGATGCCAACTGGGGGTCCCAGCCAGTGTGGCCTCTTGGCCTTCGACCTGCACAGCCCTGGCCCCAGCCCTGCCGCCAGGGGAGGAGCCAGGAGGTGGTGGTGGAGAGCCCTGCTGCCCCACATCTGGGGCCAGGTAGGGTCCCGGCGGAGGGCCCCTGTCCACACTCACACTGGCCCCTGCCTCCACCCTCTGATGTCTCTTCTTTGTCCCCTTCTCCCTGCTCCAGTCTCCTCTGCTTTCTTAACCATTCTGCTTTTCTCTTTGCTTCGCTCTAGTCCTGATTTTCCAGCCTCCTTCCAGTGCTTCCATCAGCATGGCTTCTCCAGGTCCTTCTCCCCTGAGGACGCAATCTGGCGTTCTCTGGGTGCTTGGCCCGGTCTGGACACGCGTCTCCAGCACATTCTGTTGCCTTGTCCCCCGCCCCTGGCATTTCCCGCCCCTCCTGTTTCTGTGTCTCTCGCCCCTTCTCACCATCTGTGTTGAGTGCATGTCTCCTGGCCTTGACTCTGCTATCTTTCTTTCTTGGTTTTGTCTTCCTGTCTCCCTCTTCTACTTTCTGCCATGGCCTGGGCCCTATCTCTGGTGTCTCAGCTTCATTATCTTTCTGTTGCTTTTTCCTCTGGACTATCTCATTCTTACCTTCGCTCCTTGCTTCTCCCCTGCAACCTTTTCCTTCCAGCATCAGGGACATGCAGCAGGATCTCTCTGCTCATGTAAGACTGGGACCACAGAGAAAGATACAGGGACCCTGTGTACCCCAAATTCCAGCAGGCACCCAGATCTCTGACTATAGACCAGGAAAGAGCCCCTTCCAGTCACGATCATGGCTCAGGGTTGCTGCTTGAGGCTGGGGTATCAGGGAGGGTGGGTAGGAATGAACCCCAATCTCTCTGAGCAGGACCGTGTACAGACAACAGACCCTGCAAATGGCTTCCTTGCCACTCATGTGTTTCCACATACGCTCTGTGGCTCAGTTTCCTCATCCAGAAAATGGGGCTGATATTTCTCAAGTCAGTGTGTGGTTGTGAGACTGAATGATTGAGATAGTGACAGACACAGCACACCAGAAGAGGTTCCATGAAAGTCTATATACTTCTCAGGCTAGCTGTGTGACTTTGGCTAACGTACTGCCCCTCTCTGGGCCTCAGTGTTCTTATCTGGAATCAGGTCCACACTAAGCACCTTGTAGTCCTCATCTGCCTTCTCCTCGGTGGTCTCTTGGCCCAGCTGACTGGACACTGGGTGGCAGTGGAGGTAGGGAAGGCGCTCCTGGAGCTGCTGACAGATAGTGGCGACTCCACAGTGCCACCAAGTGGCCACGCAGCTCACCATGGGTCAGGCTTGGTTGGGGTCTGGGGCTGGGGACAGGGGTGGACCTGACCTCTGTGACCCTGCCTGGTCTACTACAAGAAAAGAGGGAAGTGCGCCTTAGGGCACATGGTCTGAAGTGGAGGGTAAAGATCTGGCTGTTGTCCTGGAGCTGCCTCAGATTTGCTGGGTGACCTTGGGTTAGTGCATTCCCCTCTCTGATCTGTGCTTCCTTCACTACTTCAGCCTTACATGAAGCTGTGTTCTCCATCCCTGTGGCTGGTTTCATGGTACATTACCTTGATAATTCACAGTTCTGTTAAGGGTCTGCCCCGTGCTATGCACACAATTCTGTTCAGGGCAAATAGCGATAGTGACATGATGATAATAGCAAACCTACGCCAGTAAAGAGTTTATTTTATGTCAGGCCTTGTATTACGCATTTGATCTGCACCAGCTCATTTAATTAACATGAGGTTCGAATTTCTGAAGCACTTTATAGAAATTGATGACTCATTTAATTTTCATAGCAAATTGAGGCTTAAAAAGGATAACTATTTTCACTATATATTAGTTGAGCACCTACTAGGTTCAAGGCACTCTGCTCAGCACTCACTGGTCCCTAAGGTGAGCAGCACAGATACAGTGTGGCTTTTGTAGTGTCACAGTTATATGGGGAGTCACCAGGAAGCAAAGGAAACACCAATGGATGCAAAATGAAAACACCAGTGGAAGCATAAGCAAATTTTAGGGAAATAGAAACAGTGCAAAGAAAAAGGAAGGGAAGTAAGGTGATCGGGGAACGAAGCCTGGAAAAGGTGATTTCTAAGTTGAAGCTCTAGGGAGCATTATGACCTAGGCTGAGGGAACAGCTTGTGCAAAGGTCCTGTGGTAGCAACAGACTTGCCCCTTAGAGAAACTGAAGTAAGACCTCTGGCTACCCCCAAACACAGAGCTTCCTTTATACTCCCAGATTCCAGTAGGTAGCAAAGTTTATATCAGGGGCTCTCAGATTAAAAAAAATCACCAGGAAGTTTTAAAGAAAAAGCCTATGCCAGGGACCTCCCCAGGGCAATTCCATTAGATTGTTTGAAGGTGTGGTTGACTTATGCAATTATTTTAATCTCCTGAGTGATTCCAGTGGGACTCCACCAGACTCCAAGACTGGGTCTGTGCAGAGAAGAAAGGTTCCTTTGGAGGATAACACTTATCAGTAATTTTCTCCTTTGCTGGTCCCACTCTGATCCCAGGACAAATCTCTCTGTGGAATCCTGGCTTATCTGACAAATCCCACGTGATTGAGAAGAACTCTTGGGTATAATTACACCTTAGTATCTCACAGATTCTCCTGAAAAATCTCCTCCCAAGGGTACCCCAAGTAAAGCACTGTAGGCCGGCCCCTCTGAACTGTGGCCAAGAAAGTTTTCCTCTGACCATTGTAGCTCCACTCATGGTATTGGCTGGCTGGAGAGGCCTAGACTACACGTGTGCTGAGTGAGAGGATTTGGGGATGGACTGGTAATGTCTGCCCTGGATGCAGTCACTGGTTCTGGGTCTGTTTCCTCTAGATATATTCAGGTCTGGCATATGAAGTGAGAAACAGAAACAGTCCAGGTAGAGAGGATCCCACTTTTCTGTCTGGCATATGGAGTAATGCACAGGTGGGGTGATCCAACTTCACTCACGCTTTCCTGGCTGTGTGGCCTGGTGAGGTGCCACTACTCAGGGCTTTGTTTTCCCATTATAGAGTGGGCCTGATGGTTGTATTACTTTTCTACGGCTGCCATAACACGATACCACAGATTGGGTGGTTTGACCAACAGAAATTAATTTCCTCACAGTTCAGGTAGAAGGCCAAGATCAACGTGTTGGCAGGGTTTCTCCCGAGCCCCCTCTCCTTGGCTTGTAACTGGCTGCCTTCTCCCTCTGTCTGCCTTCTCCCTTCTCTGTCTACCTGTGTCCTAATGGCCTCTTTGTATAAGGACTCCAGCATATTGAATCTGGGTCCATCTTAGAGACCTCATTTCACTTAAATTCTTTAAAACTCTGTCTTCAGGCGGCCCTCCCTGGTGGCGCAGCGGGTTAAAGCACAGCACTGGGAAGTCGAAGCCACTTCCGCATGAGTTCGATCCCCGCCTGCCCCGGAGATGACCACATGGCATGGCAGACCTCTCCTGGCCCGCCCGCTGCTCCCCTCAGCAGTGTACTTCGTCGATCTGCCTGTTCTGCTCCCCACTCTGTCTCTGGTGAATCCTCTCACCTTCCGCATCTCTGGCCTGTACCCCAGTTCTGTATGAATAAATAACTAAATCTTTAAAAAAAAAAACAAACACAACTCTGTCTTCAGGGGCCTCCCTTGGTGGCGCAAGGGGTTGTGTCACAGCACTAGGAAGCAATCTGCAGCCACAGCAGCATGAGTTTGATCCCTGGCCAGGGAGCTGACCCATGTGGCGCAGCAGACCTCTCCTGTCTCTCTGCTGCTCCCCTCAGCAGTATATTTCAGCCAGCTGCCTGTTCTGCTCCCTACTCTGGCTCTGGTGGATCCGTTCACACCCCCACCCTGCCCCACACCACTGACCAGCACCCTAACTCCTGTATGCATAAGTAAATAAATCTTTAAAAAAACAAAACAAAACAAAAAAACCCTCTCCAAATATGGTCAAATTCTGAGATATTGGAGTATTGGAGTTTGGATTTCGATATATAAATATGAATAGGAGGCAAAATATGATTTGGGGGACACATGATCTGAAGGTGGGGGGCATACAATTCAGCCTAAAACAAAGACGGAATGCCTGAAGGTGGGCGGGAGCCCTGGAAGAACCGCTTGTCCTTGGGCAGCAAACATCTCAGGAGTGATCAGGAAGCAGCAGGCCCTGTGCTGTTCCTTGTCGATGTCTGTTGCTAAGTGTCTTAAGGAAAACTCTTACTTTGTGCATGGACCTGGCAGGGCTGGGCAGGGTTCTCCAGGGACAGTGCCTCTCTGCTTCGTGTGCTGCGCTGTGTTTTGGCGCCAGGAGGAGACAGGAAGCTCCTGAAGGCTGCGGCTGACAGGAGGCCCGTGGGCCAATACTTCACCTGGGGTGGGCCTGTTGGAGGCAACTCCTGCACATGGCCTTGGTCTTTTTATGTGGTCTGGGC
Source organism: Condylura cristata (assembly GCF_000260355.1). NCBI lineage: Eukaryota > Metazoa > Chordata > Mammalia > Eulipotyphla > Talpidae > Condylura > Condylura cristata. The sequence goes on along the minus strand of NW_004567130.1, from coordinate 7,220,418 downwards.
TTCCTCACGCTATGGCGGCCACATTCCCAGGGCAAATGGCCTGAAGAGAAGGCCAGGAGGAAGCCTCATTAGCATTCATGACTTCCGGTCAGAAGCCACAAGCCTCGTCCATGACCATTCATGATCCCTACCACTGTCCGGGGAGAGGAATGTCCGGGCCGGCATTTCTGGTCTGGCCAGTTTTTGGAAATGTCGCTCTACTGACTTTTGGAAATACACCTTGCCGTGATTGCAGGTGAGGCTCACAAGAGGAGAGCTTGCCGGGGGCCCACAGTGTAGGACTCCCAGTCTGCTCAGTCCAGACACGGGGCCTGCCAGGTGGCCTTCCCGCCCCAGGCCCCACCCCCAGGCCTGGGGTGTAGCCTCGTCTGGCTTGTGGGATGGATTGGTCCCTGGGAGAAAAAAAAACAAAAACTGATCTGCTTTCCGCTCCCAACCCCCAGCAGCTCCTATTCACAGGTTGCTCAGTGGGAAGGCATCAGAGCTCTGTAGTCCTCCATGCTTGCTTCATCCGTCCAAGACTCCTCCCTGCGCTGCCCCCCCACTTCCCCCCTAAATTCCCCTCCTCCGTTTCTCTCTTTTTTCTTTGTTTTTCTCTCCCCTCTCTCTTGGTCCGTGTCCCCGACTCTCCCTCCCCACCTCCCACTAGTATCTGCAGCTCCCTGACACCTTCCCTGCGTTTCATTCCTGCCCCCTTGAACATCGCCCTCGGGGGAAGCAGACTGCGTGGTGCCCAGACACGTCTGCTCGGGAGGCCTGTCTGTCCCAGCTCTCCGTCCACCATGCTGCTCCCAGGAAGGAAGCCAACAAGGAATGTGCTACATGCCTTCTTGGCTTATTTTATGTAAAAAAAAAAAAATGTTGAGATGAAATTCACATGACACTGAATTATGTTTTAAAGCGAACACTTCAGTGGCTTTTAGTACATCGGCGATGTTGTGCAACCGCCATCCCTAGCTAGTTCCAAAACATCCCCATCCCGCCAAAAGCATCACCTGACCCATCAACATCACTTTCTCCACCCCTGGCAACCACTAATCTACATTTTGTTTCTCTGGATTTCCCTACTTAGCACATTTCATAGAAATGGAGTCATGCGGTATAGGCCGTCTCGTGTCTGGCTTCCTTCCTGAGCATGTTTGCAAGGCCCATTCCTGTTGCACCACATGCGAGGACTTTATTCTTTCTTGTGGCTGAATAATATTCCGCTGTGTGGGCCGGCCTCAGTTTGGGTGGGTGGAGCTACTGCCTAACTCCCGGGTCTGTTGCTGCTAAAAACGTGCTCCAGATTTGTTGGGACACATGTTTTCTGTTCTTTCGGGCAAACACCTAGGAGTAGAATTCCTGGTCCTGCGGTCATTCCGTGATTGGCTTTTGGAGGACGGCCACACTGCTTCCGTGCCGTGCTGTGCAGGCTGGAACGCTGCGTAGGGCATTCTCCTTGGCATCCTGCACCACCTTCGCTGTGCCCATTGACATCTGAGGGTAAGCAGGGAGCTTCAAATCGTGTGCTGGTTGTTCCCCAAAGAGGTGTGGAGGACGGTGGCAGGGGAGATGGTGCCGAGTGGACAGGGTTGGACAGTCAAGGTAAAGCATCATCCATCTAACTATTTACTATTTCTCTGGGAGAAGATTTACCCCTTCCCCCATATTCTAGCCGTGCTGGGCACATGGGAGGCACTAAGATAGTTCATGCCCTTAAAGTGCTACAATTGGGGAAGGGGAACAGTTGCAAAAATCAGCAGAGGCTGCTGTGCCGCCGCTTGGTGCGCACGTACACAGCCAGAGGCTTTCCGCTCTGATGCAGACAGCATATGCCATGTTTGTGGAACAGGGGTGTCACCACCCGGAATCGGGCCTGCTCTGTTCCTACGTGTGCTTCTCTTCGCAAATTCTGGTTTTAGGACAAAGGGAATTCTGGTAGTAAGTGCTCTGGGAAAGCCTTGGGCATTAGTTCTACCTTTCCCCTCATTTGCTGTGTGGCCCTGAGCAAGTCCCTCACCCTCTGTGGGCCACAATTACCCAACCTATAAATGTCTAGTTTTCTTTTCTTTTTTTTTTTTTTTAAAGAATTTGTTCATTTGTGCATACAGAACTGGGGTACAGGCCAGAGGCTCAGGGGCGGTGAGAGGATTCACCAGAGACAGAGTGGGGAGCAGAACAGGCAGATCGACGAAGTACACTGCTGAGGGGAGTAGCGGGCGGGTCAGGAGAGGTCTGCCGCGCCATGTGGTCACCTCCGGGGCAGGTGGGAATTGAACATTCATGTAAAGGTGGCTTTAGTTTCTCAGTGTTGTGCTTTAACCCGCTGCGCCACCAGGGAGGGCCTAAATGTCTAGTTTTCTTAGACCCGTAGTTCTCCACCTTTACAAATCAGCTCCATCCTTTTTGTTTTTCTTTAACAAAAAAAAAATGACTGGACTACACATCTATATACACGATTGCTGATAAGCACCGCCAGTCCCGAGAGACAGAGCTTTCAGGTTCCCATTTTATAGGTCCCAACACTAAGGAGGGCTAAGAGGGGAATGGCAGCGACCGACAGTCAGGTCCGCACTCAGTCGCCGGGACCTGTGTCCTAACCAATGCCCTCTGCTGCACGTCACGTTTCTAGAGACATTTGCTGCAGTGATGCAGTCACTCTGGCATCCGGTTCTGAAGCCCGCTCCTGCATTCTGTAACACACACAGTGTCTCTCCGCATCTTCCACGCTTCTTTGCTCCACACATCAATGGCACCGCCGTGTCTTGTCACCTGGCCCCGCTCAGGGCCCTCTCTGTGGGCACTGAAGTAGCTCCGAATGAAAACCACTTTAAGGCCAAAATATGGTTCAGTCCCTCTCAGGGGAGAGAGGTCGTTTTAGAACCTGTGTTTGGAGACTGAGACTTACGACAGCGGTTAGGTATTTACCAAGCGGTGACACGAGCCTGTGTTTATGCGGCCTGGGCCACCGGCACCCGTGGTGGGAACAACATGCAGATACGTGGAAAACAAACAGACATGATTGATCTCTCTTCCTCCTCCAGCCTTCCTCTCCCCACCCCACTCCTGGGAGCCCGGCCTGGCATTGCAGTACCCCCATCTCCAGCTGCCCTGCTTCGGTTCCAGCTTGCAGAGCCATTCACTTCCCAGCGGTGGGAACAGTCCTCATCCCCTTCCACTACTCGGGACTGTACCTCTAGGTTTCCCAGAAGAGAGGCAGGAACACAGGAAATGATCCCAGTCCAAGGAACAGTGCTTTGGGGCCACCCTGCCGGTTTCCTCACTGGGTCACCTTGAGCTCCTGTGGGCCTCTGTTTCCTCATCTGTGAAATGGGGATCGCTACCTTCGCTGTAGCCCTGGGCCCCAGACACAGCTTCTCAAATCTCAGTTGCCTCACCTGTACCTGACAATTGGGTTCATGCTGGTGCCACAGCTCACCGAACTGCTCTGGGCCTTCCTGTAGTGATTGATGGGAGAGATCAGCAAATTTTTTCAGTCAAGGTCCAGATAGTAAATATTTTTGGCTTTGGAGGCCAGATGGTCTCTGTTGCAACGATTCAACTCTGCCACCGGAGCGCCAGGCAACCTTAGACAAAATGTGAACGAGCGGCGATGGCTGTGTGCCAGTAAAACTTTATTTATGGGCACTGTAATTTGAATTGCATATCATTTTCATGTGTCACAGAATAGTATTCTTTTTAATTTTTTTTTTCAATATTTAGAAGTGTAAAAGTTGTTTTTAGCTCACGGATCCTACAAAAACACGCAGCTGATGTGGTTTGCTGTCCCTGAGACACAAGTGGCCTGGACTTGACCCAGAGGTCCTCAGAGATGCTCGTTTTCTTTATTTCCATTTAATTTTAGATTCTAGAAAGAACTCTTGAGGCCATTTGTCCAATATTATCCTACTTCCAGAAACTCAACCATCAGACTCGGGAGAGCCAATTGTCTGCTTTCTGGGGATAAATATAAAATGGAGTATTTGCTTTCATCCCTCAAATACCTTTTCTAGTGTGGCCAAGCTTTACAATGGAATACACAAATCCAGAGCGACCCCTTTGCAATGCTCATTTTACTGTGTCTAACTTCTTAGGTGCTTGGGCACCCTAGGGTGTGGCTACTATGATTCTCCCCATTTTTCAGATGGGAAAAGTGGATCCCTTGGGTGGAGTCTGATGTCGCTGGACCTGGGCAGAACCAAGATTTGAACCCGAACTTTCTGGACTCATTGAGAGGACTCAGTGGTGCTGAGTGAGGTCCTTTTGTCTGGACCAGATGGAGGTCTGCTTCCCATCTCCAGGTGTCTCCCCAGAGGCACCCCACCTCTCTACTTTCTGTAGTGACTTCCATTCCCAGGAGTCAGTGAAGCTGAGCTGTTTTCCCAGCAAGGACATTATTCTCTCAGGAAAGCGAGGTGGTGATGTTGGGGGTGGGTGGGGGAGGGGGCTGACAGGCAAGAAATCAGCAAGCGAGCAATTAAAACAAATACGATTTTAAAAATATATTGCTTCTTCCACACTCACGGGGGCTGCAGATCGTGGTGGAGGGTCTCCCAGATGCGGGTGCTGTTGTGTCGCGGGGATGCGGGAACAGATTCCTCTAATTGAGCCCCCAGTATAGCGTGGGATGGGGGATTGCGGGGTGGGGGGTGGGGGGAGAGGGGTCAAGAGAGATCCATCTCCCCTGGCAAGCTTGTTTCAGAGGCCCGCTAGGGAGGACTCGTGGAGCGCCTTACAAGACGAATATCCACACAGCACTGCATGGGGGGGCGGGGGGGGGTGTTAGCTGGAACACCCTCATTTGTTTTTTAGGTTTTTTTTTTTTTAAATATAGGACTGATGAATTGGTTCCCCCCCTAAATTTTCAAGCTACCCTTAATTTCTCTTGGTGCAACTTCAGGGACATGTGACCCCAAATCTGTGTTCTTCACAGAGTCCAGGGATGAGAATGATCAGAAAATGGAATTATCCTGCCTTCTTTTAAGAAAAAAATCATATTTTATTTTGCTATTCACTATAATTAAAACAAATTCTAAATCCTAATAAAATGAAAAGGTCAACTCACCCTTTAGAAATTTAGTTCATCCATCTGACAAGCATTTTTGAATACCTGCTATGGGTAATTCTGAGTACCTACTATGTGTTGGGCTGGGGATACAAAAGTGAACAGAATAGCCACATCCTCATCTCAGTTCCTTTCCCCAGAGGTAAAGTACGTTAGTTATTTACTATATTACTATTTCAGAAATTTCACATCTATCTATATAACATTGCAGATGGAATTTCTGTGCATACCTTTGCCTTGGGAAAACTCCTATTCATCCTTCAATACCCTGTGCAAAGAGATGCCCGTATGTCAAATCTTGCCTGGCCCTCTCAAGCAGCTACATCCTTCTCAATGCTCCCTACCATCTTAAACAGCCTTTTGTTTAGGATTGTTAAGATGTTGTATCACACTCTTTCCTTGGTTCCTGCTTCATAGACCCTCCTGAATCCCGAGGCTAAGCCCGCAGGTGGTGCTGAGCTGAGAAGTAGGTGTGTCTGGGAAGATCGCCTTAGCCCAAGAGTCCAGAGGCCCAGGGAAATGAGTGTAGAGTCTAAAGTTCCACAGCTGATTTCAAGACTGACTCCAGGGGAACTTTCCAGTGAGATCTCTAGCTTTGGGGGTGACCACTCAGGCATCTGGACCGAAGATGGTGGGTGGCCACTGGTGCTCTCCTCCCAAAGGGCAAGAACTTACAGGCAGTAAGAGGCACTCATGAAGACATTTTTTAATACAAAGCACAGAAAATAATTTCTCCATTTTCAGACTGGTTTGTGGAAGGTCCCACTATGGAGTGATTAATTTGCTTTGCAAAACCCAACTCTGCAAGTCCCTCTGCTGTGGGCTTACATTTATGCTAATATGAGGAAACCAGGGAGACATCTCTGGGGTCTCTTTGCTCCAAGAGCATTTGTGGAGTCTTTTTGTTCTGTTCTGTGTACATGTGTGAGAGACAGAGACAGAGAGAGAGGGAGAGGCATGCATTGAGGCAGGCCTCAGCTGGAGTCCTCAGGAGTCCTCAGGAGTCCTCAGGACCTGACTGCTCTGTATGTGATAGGCAGGCAAAGATGGGTGGTAAATGGGAACCATTCAGACATAGCTATGACCTTTCAGAGGGAGAAACAACATTTGTGATAGGTAAGGAGTATTTCAGCTACTTCTACCCTTCCTTCCTCCCATTCATCCACCATCTGCTCACCCACATTTCTGCTCTCTCAGTTATCTATCTACCCATGCCACCTATCTAATATACCTACCTACATATCTACCTCGCATCCATGTATCCATGCATGCAGCCATCATCCATCCACTCATCCGTGCATCTATCATCCATCCACTCATCCATGCATCTATCCACCCATCCATCTATCCACACATCCATCCATCCATGCATCCATTCACCCATTGACTCATCCATCTACCCATCCACCCATCCATCCATCCACACACATCCATCCATCCATCCATCCATCCATCCATCCATCCATCCATCCATCCACTCATCTACCTATAGTTCCAACCACTTATCTACCCATCTAACTCCTACCCACTCATCCTTCCATTCACTAGCTACCATTTTCATTCATCTATCTTTCCTTCATTCTATCCATCACATATCGCTACCCACTCATTCATCCTTCCACCACCAATCCAGACCCTTACCCCTGCTCTCTTTCAGCACGCACCAAAATTTTGCAAGACTTCCCACTATCTAGAAAAGGAAGCCAGGTATAATGACAGAACACTCAGATCCTAAGGTCAGGTGAAGTCAACTTCAAATTCTAACTCTGCCATTAGCTGGCTGTCTGACCTCAGGCAAGTGACTAATGCTTCTGAGCTTGCTTTTCTCTGTAAATTTGAACTAGTTGGTATAAGAAGAAATGAGGTGCATCTTATAAAATGCCACACATGGGCTTTGTTTCTTGAGTACTTACAGTGCCAAGAGGGTGTTTTACATGTGGATATTGGTCCTGTTCTCCTCATCCATAAGCACAGAGGGTGGCCTCAGGCAAGTCCCTGAAATCTATTTCCCGCTATGTATTGGGGGTGTGGTGGTAGTGTTGTCTAAATGATTTCTAGAGCCTTGCTCTGCTTAGAGTGAGAATGGCATCCATTTAGCGCTTATCTGTGGGCTCTCAGCTGTTTGCTTCACACTGTGGAGGGTTGTGCTACCTGAGGCTAGGCTCGGCTCTAGCCACCTCCTGAAGTACCAAGTGATAGAGAGGATGTGGGGACAATCACACCTGCTTCAGCTTCCATTACTGCCCTTACCTGAGCAACCACAGGGTGATTGCAGAACGTTGGGAAAAACTTTCCTAAGGTTTTAGGGAACCGTAGTTTCCTAACCTGTGAAATGGGGCTAAGAAGAGTCTGATTTACCTTATTGGGTTGCTGTGAAATCAGATGAGGTAATGTTTGTAAACTGGTTGGAAAGGGTGCTTTAGGCAGAAGGAAAGTCGAGTAAGCAAAAGACTGGGGTTACTACCCCCTGCCTACAAGGTCTGATCATCAACTACTCAGCCAACATGAAGTGAACACCTATGTGTGCCTCACACTGGGAATGGAGAGGTGATTGGGATAGACAAAGAGCCTATTTTCTCTAGAGACAAAGCAAAGGAGCTAATCCACAAGTAGAGGGACACGAGAAAGAACCTCAAGCAGGTGAATGGCAGGCCTGCCTGGTGGCCTTAGAATGGTGATCAGGGAAGCTTCCATCAGGAAGTGCCATGTGGGCTGAGAACACAATAAGAAAATCCTCCCGCCAGTATGTGGAAAACAGAGTTCAGCAGAGGGGACATCACGTGCAAAAGCCCTGTGGTAGGATTAGCTGGCTGGAGAAATAGAGTTGGGGATCAGGCACCCCTCTGGCCCTGTGTCAGGACATCTACCCCTGACTTCCATCCTATCTGACTCAGTAACTAATTACCAGCGGCATCTTTCCTGCTACCTGGAGAGCAGCAGCCTGCTGACTGTCTTATAATTCTCTCTTGTTTTAATGATCTACATTTCAAAATTATATCCCCATCCCCCAAGGCTCCTGGGTACCAGGTATATTTCTCCAAATCTCAATAAATAAATATAGTAAATCCATGTACTTTCAGGGATTTTTATGGGCTAGTCTGCCTGGGAAATGGGCTGGTTTCCTCGGAGGGACCAGCCGACAGAGCCAGTGAAGTAATTAGCTACTGAATTATAAGGGCCACTTGAAGTCTAATTATTGAGAGACCTGAGGCTCCTGGCTTGTTTGGGTCCCCATTTACATAGCACTGGGCAAAGTCCTTGGGTAAGGGACTTTGACAGAGGGGGCATTGACGGAGGGCAGCTGATGGGAGGGTCTCAGAGAGGAGGGCAGCCAATGTCTGGAAGGTCGCCTAGAAGGGGGTGTGTCAGGACCAAGGTAACAGTGTCTTCAAGGTAACAGCCATTTCACGTCTTCTGGGGGCTTCTGCATGAGTTTCGTATGATACGTTTTCATTTTGTGCTTCCAGCTTAGAGCTAACTCATGGTAGCTGTTTGATTACATGATATCTACTTGATCACATATCTATTTGAGAAATTTTTTCCTTTCCTACTAGTTTCACTTGTTCATTAGCTCATTCATTTATTCACTCATTGACTCATTCATTCATTCATTTGCTCAAGAAAGAGATCAGGAACAAGCATGAAGCACTTATTGGACTTTGCTATAAAGGGTCAGTAGGTACACAAGATGTATTTGCTGCAAGAACACATATGTGCTGTCCCTGTGACTCAGACCTGGCTCTGCTCAGCCTCGAAATTCGAGGCCACACAGCACACACACAATCGCAGACTCCCATGGGCTGGCTTGGGCTCATGTGCTCAGGCACACCCCGAAACAGAGACGCCTTATGCACTGGGCGGTGCCAGATATTTAGGGTACTCGATGGTTTGTGCAGGTCACTGTCCTCTCTGGCTTGGGTAACTGGACTGTAACAGCCCCAAACTCATCTGCCACCTTCTCTGCACCCCACTCAAATCCCCCACACAGGCCAGGAAGAACTGGGGGGAACAAAGCAGGTCATGTCACTCCTCCGCCCTAAACTCCAGTGGCTCCTGGGGAGAAGCAGAGTCCTAGAGTGGCCCAGGGCGCTTCAGGACCTGGCTCCTGCTGCCTGTCCTGTTCTGGCCAGCTCCAGCCAGCCAGGTTGGTCTCCTGGGCGCTCCAGTTCCACCTCCTGGGGTGCCCGGGGTTGGGGGGACAGGTAGATGTCAGCCTTGCTTCCTTTGTTCCTTCATGTCTCTTCCTGACTCTGATTTTTCTATCCCTTCTCTGCTTTAGTTTTCTCCTTAGCCCTTGTCACTGCCTGTCATGATTCATGTATGACACACAATAAGGGCTGCTGTGCGGACTGGCTGAAATGGCCAGCGTCTGGTATTCCGCACTCCCGTTTTAGAAGTTCAGCTTCTGGGCCCTCCCTGATGGCACAGTGGGTTAGGACACAGCACTGCAAGCACTGCAGCCACCTCAGTGTGAGTTCTATCCCCCGCCTAGGAGGTGACCCACATGGCGCAGCAGACCTCTCCTGTCTCGCCCACTGCTCCCCTCTGCAGTGTATTTCGTTGATCTGCCTATTCTGCTCCCCACTCTGTCTCTGGTGAATCCTCTTCCCACCTCCTGCACTTCTGCCTGTACCCCAGCTCTGTATGCATACATAAATAAATCTTTGGAAAAAAAAAAAGTTCAGTTTCACCAGGGCAGTTCTGTCTCTACTTTACCACCACTTCAGTGTCTGGAACAGTGGCTGCAGTGACTGGCCTGTCACAGGTGTTCAATAAACCATTTTTGAATAAACGATGGTAACTTTTCATCTAGAGCGGCTAGTGCAGTAGCTGGCACACAGATGGACTAAGTAGTTGTTCAACTAAATGTGGGGCCAAGTAATAGACACTGAGCTCAAACAGGGTCAGTATGGTTGTGTCCTATTTGTCAAAGTGCTATGGGAGGTGAGAGTACCTCAGAGGCCTCATGGAGTGGGGGTCTCTCAGGGGTGTTTGTCAAGAGCTAATAACGCTTGAGCACCTATTGAAGGATGAACAGGAGTCTGGCAGGTGGTTTACGTGGCGAAAGGGTTCAGAGGAGAGAAACGTCACATCGCATCACCTAGGGCTTGGTGTCAACACTGCAAGCTGGGTGAGGGTCCCAGAGCTGTGACAGGGACCAGGGCTTTGAGAACCCTGTCAGGTTAGGAATCAGGACTTAACCCTGGTGGCTGTGGGGATGGGTGTGAGTGGAGGGTCCTACTGGAATCCTAATGCAATATCCGAGTGCTTGTGGAGCTAGGGTGTGGGAAGGCAGCCCAAGGGGAGAGAATATGGTGACATTGGGGATGGCCAAGGATACAATCCTGTGGGGACTGAAGACAGGATTCCTCTGGGCTACAGAGCTCATTGGCAGAGAGGCTAACGTCTCACCATCCCCCGATGGCACGACTCAGCTAGCCCCAGCACCTGGCCGCAACGCCAATTAGCCAGATCTGTAAAAACATTGTAACCGAAACCCCTGTTTCTCGCTCCTTCCTTTTCCCTTCAAAATTTTTATTATATATGCTTTTTTGACAGCAAAAGACTCTCAGATATTTGATGTGCTGTATATTAAGCGGAGTGGCAGCTGTGATATTGCCAAGCGAAACAAAATACAAAATTTACAGCAGTCAATTCTTCTCTCTTCAGGGTGGTTAATTATCTTAATTACTTTTATTATCTTTTATCTTTTAAGATCCTAAATTGCTTATTTCTGCCTCTCCCGCCAAAGGCGACCACATATCTTTTATTGGTGTATGCTGAGAAACGACAGTCGTATGTACATCTTTCTGGTGGAATTTAAAGGAACTTTGATTTATACCTGACTTCTCCTTGTGTTTTTAATTGTACTAACTGGTGAAAACAAAGCTCTGTGAAATATCGATCACTGGCAGGAAACACACACACACGCTCCCAACCTGACAAATGCTTGTTCTTTTCTCTTTTTATACACCCTCCCTTGTAGTCTTCGTGCAACGTGGAGAAAACCATTTCTCTTGAGCAAATCTTAACTCTGGGGAAAAGAATTACAGGCCTTGCAAACTGTCACACTTTCCTCGGGAAATGGGGAAAGGTGATTTGGTTTGAAATAAATCCGTTCACAGTTAACATTTTAAAGCAGAGGGAAAATGGGGGTGGGGCAGCGGACATTACCCAGATTTGGGGATATTTTAGACTGGATATTTTGCAACAGCTCAGCTAGGTGAAGATGGAGAGTGTGCCGCACGCTGCACTGGGGGAGCAGAAAGTAGGGGTTTTGCAGGGTTCAGTGTCCAGTGAGGGACTTCATTAGGGGAAGGGCCAATCAATGCTTAGCTTTAGTTTGGGAAATGCTGATTCAGGGGCCACAGTTCTCTAGCCAGAGCCTGAGATCCAGCCGTGTCCTAGAATTGAGGGTGACAGTCAGAGCTAGACAGGACCGTTTCTTGGAGCAGCCCCCTGGGGTGGTCACTCTGCAGAACTGTGAGAGCTACCGCTTGAGACCCAGGTGGCTCTGGCTTCTCACTCTGCCAACGCCTTGTGACCCCGGCATGGGGCAGACCCTCTCTGCGGCTCAGCTTCCTGGTCTACAACTCCCGGATGGCAATGAGGGCACGCCGTCAGGCTGCTGTGAGGAATGACTGACGTCCTCACAGGTGCGCTTCACTGGAGCTCAGCGAGGCCAAGGTCCCGCCCAGAGCACCCACAGAACTCGTGAAATCTCCCCCAGCCCCTTCTGATTCTCCTGGGGCAGGGTCCTGCAAAGCCAGGGTGGGAAGTGGTTTAAGCAAGAGACCTAAATGGGGGCAGGGAGGGTTGTGGAGACCTGGGTCCCCCTGCTCACTGAGGGGTTGGGAGAAACGCCTGTGGGTTCTGCTGTTAAAAGCACCTGGCGGGGTGAGGGGCTGGCGTCAGGGAGGTGAGGTGTGTTCACTAGGGTTGGGAATGGCTCATAAACAAATGAAATTTATTTCTTGTACACTGGACTGTGGTCTGGAGGTCCCAGGTCATGGGGTTCTGGGGGAAACAACCTCTGAGGGACCCATGGTTGCGTCGGGAGTCTTCCTGCAGACGGCCGGGAGGACCTATCTCTCTTCCTCTCCTGACTCACCACGACACTCGTCCTCTTGTCCCTTTCTGGGCATTCCTGAGCTCACCTACCCCTACTCACCGCCCAAAGCCCCACGTCCCAATGCTGCTGTCACCACCCAGCCGGAGCAGGGTTCAGTGGCTGAATTGGGGATCACAGGCATTTGGTGCCTAACAGCAGGTACCCTCTTCCTGCTGTCCAGCACACGCACGTTTGGATAGCTGTGGGGGTAAGTTCCACAGATGGCGTGGGTTTGAGGCTGGTCCCCAATGCCACTAGTGAGGAACTCCAGTGAGACCCGGGGGAGCCCAGCCCCGTCCTGACCTGCAACCCCCTCTCCTGACCGCCTCTCAGGCTTCACCTCTTGGTGACTGCGGTTCTTGGTGAGGCGCCCGCAAACCTCCTGGGTGGGCACCCTGCAAGTGCCACACACCTGTGCCCTGTTGGTCCAGGCAAACTAGGAGATGGAGCTTTTTGTCTCAAAGCTTCGCTTGGCGGCTTTCTGTGTCTGTAGCTCTGTCTGTCTGCCTGCTCCTACCACCCCCTTCCACCCCTTCCATCTCTTATCCACTCCTGGCTTCCCTCCTCCGTTTTCTTGCAGACGCCAACCTCCTACTCCTTGGCAAGAAAAGCACTGTGTGTGTGTCTCCAGGGTCCTGGGCAGCACATTCAGGGACCAGACCAGAGTCCAGCAGGGAGGAAGGGAGGCTGGGGGCGTCTGGGAGGAGGGCAGGGGCTCACGGACGGGGCGGGCCGGCTTCTCCCACCCCACAGGCTTTCTAAATGCTTCCTGGGGAGTGTGCCCGCATTCCCGCACGCTTGTGCTATGCCAAGTGAGCTAGGGGTGCGTGCCCACGAGCGCGATGTGTGTGAGCTGTGCCCGGGAGGGGGCTGCTGGGTGGCTTTCCCCTGCCTGGGAGGAGGGCGGGGGCTCAGGGGTGAGGGGAGGCCTGGGAGCCTGAGCCCCTGCGCCAGAGGGTGTCTGGACCTGGAGACTGTCCATGCTGTGGCTTTGCGGGCGCTGGGGCCAGAGACGGTAGGGGGCAGGGAAAGCAGGAGGGGGCGGGGGGTGCCCACCATTGTCCTGGGAACTCTCTTGGGGTGACCACTTGCCCCAGGCGGCTACTGTGTGCTTGTATATGGCTAGTGGCACTGAGAAGCTGAACTTTAAGTTCGACTTTAATAGTTTAATTCTAACAATGGATATACTCTGATTACTGGAAAACATTAAATATGTTTGCATAACTTGGCCACGTGGATCTACAATCTCTAAGGAATTGAGATGTGGTCTAAGTGTACAATACATCCTGGATTTCAAAGATTGAGCACCAAGATGAGTGTCAGCTGCTTGATTACACGTTTCTAATGTTGCCTGCATGTTAGTAGATTTCTTATACACTGAGTTAGATAAGTTATGACGAAAGTGAGTGTCCTGATCCCTTATTTGTGGCTGAGGTTGGCTTCCTGACTGCTCCTTTACTGTAGACACAAGAAAGCATTCCAGCTCACTACAATTCACAATTTCTAGAATGGAAGGATTCATGAAACCTCAGGCAGGGGAAGTCAGTTTCAAGCGCCCCCTGCCCCTACCATCTGTACCCAGCTCTATTCTTGCTATTCCCGGGGGTCCAGGCAGCTGGAAGTGATGCTGGTATGCAGTGGGGCCAATTTATGCTGTGAAGACTTGGGCCTGCCTCTTCCCCTTGCTGCTGGCTGACTGCTGATCTCAGATCTCTGGCTGGGGCCAGGCCTCCTGGTCCCCCAGGTGTTCTCATGTGCTGGGACCGCTGCAGTACCCTGAAGGAGCAGAGATGGCAGGTCCAGCAGTCAAGTAGACACCCTTAGGCAGGCAGGAAGCTGATGACCAGTCAGTAAATACTCTGACTGCCTCCTATGTGCCCGGCCCTGGGCCAGGCTGGGGCTCTGTCCTCGGGCCTGCCAGCTCTGTGGGAGCCAGACATTAAGGAACATCTGCACTGCTAAGCAACGGTGCCCGGGTTGGGTTCATGCGCGCTCATGTAGTCGTCATATGGTGAGTTGATTGTGCCCCCGGCTCACAGAAGCGGGGTCTGCAGTCAGAGAGGCAGGCAGTCCTGCCTGGGGCGTGTAGAGCTTGGGGCGGGGCTCCACCCCCATTTGTGTGATGCCAGAGTCCTGTGAACCCCTTCTCTGAGCATGTCCTGATGCCCTCCGAGGGGTCAGCTGGAGGCCCCGCGACCTCGCCTCCCCCTTGCGCAGATTTCCTCCATCAGGCTCCCCAATCCATCATCTCTGCTTTTAATCGAAACCCTCAGTGAACCAGGGTGTATTTTTAGCCCTCACCACCTCTTGGGATAATGAGTCTCATACGTTTACTTCCCACTGAGTAAAGCACTACAGCACTTTAATTTTTCCTAAAATGCCTTTGAGTGTCCCCAGGAGATGTAGGTGAGAGGAGCGAAGTGTCCTTGGCTTCTTTCTACGTGGAGCTCAGTCTGGCTGAGCATCGGCTCTGCGGTGGCACCCTGGGCAGAGCGCAGGCTGCGGGTCCTGAGTGCTTGGTCGCGACAACGTGGCCTCTCCAGACCTCCACTTGCTCCTCTAAAAAGGGGGAACAAGTCAAGGGATGCTGCAATATGTGGGGTGACTCTACTGAGGGGTTGTGAGGAGAAAGAAACCTCCCTGGCTACCACAGCATTGGTGTGGGGTGCTTCATGGGTAGATGTGGGGGGAGAAAGGGGTGAACGGAGAAAACTATTTCTGGTCCACAAGTTGTAAAATGCATAGGGTCAGCGTCCTCGTGGTGATCCTGCTTCTCCATCCTTGTTCTGCCACTCTCTGCTCCAGCCTCACTGTCTGCCCATACACCAGGCACGCTCCTGCCCCAGGGGCTTTGCACTGGCTGATCCTTGCTGAAACCCTCTTCCTCTGAGTAACTGGCAGAGAGGCACTCCCACACCACCCTACTGAACACCACACCTTCACCAGGCCTCTGAACTGCCCTCCATCTTTTGTGATTTTTCCTGATAACACTGAGCTCATTCTCTCAAATTCCTCTTGTCCAGCTCCTCTCGGACAGAGACTTTTACCTGTTCCCTCCCCCCTGGTGTGCCCAGCATCCGTGAAGCTGCCAGACACAGCCCAGGGCTCAACAGATGTCAGGGAAATGGACGATCGCGCCCTCTTTATTCTCATTCTTCCCAAGAGTGGTTTTCTGGGTGGCGAATGTCATTATGCAACAAAAACAGTAACAAGAGGGGTGTGTATGTGTGTGTGTGAGTGTGTGTGTGTGAGAGAGATGACCATGATTTAGTCAGTTCCTGATAAACCAGTTTCTTCAGGAGGGCCTAACAGTGGGCAGCACACATCAAACTCACGTCTGGGAAATCCTTGCCTGGAGAATCCAGTCTAGACCCACTCACCCATTTCACTGGTCTGGAAACTGAGGCTCTGAGCCTCTGAGTTGGACCCAATGCCTGACTTCCAAACAGCACCCTACCACATCCTGAGAGGGGCTTCTTAAAGGGACAGGGCCTTCAAGAGAGGAGGGGCCTTTGGGAGCCTGTGGGACATACTGACCAGTGCAGAAGGGAAAACCTCACATTGGAATGCAGCTTCCTTGACTGTGCTTCAGGCATAGTGGCCTGATGGCTTGTAAAGGAAGATTCATAAATTCTTTTTTAGCCTGGGCTGAATGGTCTGTGATATAAATAAATGCTTGTTAGTGAGATCGCTCAGGAAGTGGCCAACTTTTGTTCAAGTCCTGACTAATCCACCGCTGGCCCTGAGGTCTGCACCTGATGTTCTGATTTCGTCACAACAGCCTCACAATGCCTAGCTGGGCCCATTTCACAGTTTAAAAAACTGAGGCTCAGGCCCTCCCTGGTAGCTCAGCGGGTTAAAGCACAGCACTGAGAAGCTTAAGCCACTTCCGCATGAGTTCGATTCCCGCCTGCCCCGAAGGAGATCCACATGGCGGCAGACCTCTCCTGACCCGCCCGCTGCTCCCCTCAGCAGTGTACTTCGTCAATCTGCCTGTTCTGCTCCCCACTCTGTCTCTGGTGAATCCTCTCACCCTCCACATCTCTGACCTGTACCCCAGTTGTGTATGAATAAATAAATAAATCTTTTTAAAAAACAAACAAACAAACAAAAACAACTGAGGCTCAAGGAGGTGTTTGCCCACAGTTTCAGGGCTGGTGGCCGGAAGAGGAGGTAGAGGAGGGTTCTGCCCAGACCCTCATGTCTGGGAGGCTGACATTTCCTTGCTGTGGAAAGTGGGCAAAATAAAATCATGATTCTTAGAAAGAAGAATACACTATGGTAGGGAAAACTAATCCTACAAAACCAACCCAAGACGATGCCGTAAGTTCTGTTTCCGTCCGTGTAACCAGGGATATTTTATCATTTGCTATGCACTTGGAGTGTCTGCCCTGTGCAGTGTTCTTTCTTTCAGAGGGTACTTGACATTAGCTTTGCTATGCAATGTGTCTCCCTCCCTCCTTTTTACCTACAATTATGCCACAATTAAGTTCTGACGTTGTAACTCATTTTTGTAAACATCTCAGTGGCTGGTAATATTCGTGCCTCTGCGTTAGTCATAACTCATTGTTCATCTTCCCTTGGGTGGACATTTAGGTCACTGGCCCTCGGGGCTCACGACTAATGCTATGGAGAGCCAGGCTTTGCGGGCTGTTTTCTCTCGGTGTCTACCATGTTCCCTCTGGGGCTGCAGCCGGGGGCTGCCGTGTGTCTGAGTGAGCTGAGTGTAGATGGCAGCTTCAGAGACCCCAGGGTGTAGACCCCAGGGCGGCGGGAGAGGCCCTTCTTGCTACAACCTCAACTTTAGGTGTGTATCACCTTATCAACACCCTCCCCCCTACGCACAATGGTGTTTTTTGAAATAAATTAGGCAAAAATGTTAGTTGCTGTGGTTTCTTTTTTCTCTATGTCCCATTGAAGCTGAACTTCCCCCAATATATTTGTGAAGCAGCTATCTTTGGACAAGAGTCTATTTAGGGGAGGCAGGAGGGGTCTTCCTGTTTAAACAGGATTGGAAACGTCTGCAGAAACCAGACAGGAAGGCAGAAACCGGGCAGTGGGGCCTGAGACTGCTCCCAAGGCTGACTTCATGCCCCTCCTCGGACCCAAATGCCAGCGCTGCCCGCAGAAGGAGCTAGTCTAGGGAGGGGCGGGCTGAAAGATGGAGTGGCCGTGGTAGCCACGCAGGATGGCTCTTAAGTTGGGGTCAAGAGGAAGGTGCACCAAGAGTGGGACCCCACCCATGTAGAACCAGCTCTCTTCCCATTCTAGGGGATGCAGACAGTTAAGCCCCTGGGCTCTGGGCTGTGATGGGCTTGCCAGTGCTGAGGGATCCCCTGAGCTGGCCAAGGGCAGAGAAGTCTAGGCACGGAGGGAGGCCTCCTGCTGGGGAAACCCCTGTCTTTCTCCCCCACCAGCATGGGCACCCCTTTTTTCTGTCCTTCAGACACAGCCAGCCAGCGCACTCTCCTTGCAGGATCCTCGCAGGTGCTGTTCCCTCTGCCTGAAAGCTCTTCCCCAGACCCGCACAGGACCTCGTCACCACTGAGCCCAGATGCCACCTCCTCAGGGGGGCCACCCTTGACTGCGCCTCAGACTCTACCTCCAGAGAGCCCATTTTCTTTCCTGCTTGGCCCTGCACTGCTTTGGAAATGTCAGTGAATCCTGTGCCTGGATTCTCCACCTTGGCTGCAGAAAGATTCCCCAGGAGAGCTTTCAAAAATACTGATGCCTGGACTCCACCCAGACTAATTAAATCAGGACCTCTGCGGGGTGGGTGGAGGCCTGGGTTTGTTTTAAAAGCCCCCAGGGGAGTCTAATGTGCAGTCAGGGCTGCAAACGGGGCTGTAGGAGGTCACTCATTTATTGCACATTTATCGCTGGGTCCCCCAGCCCCAAACGTGGGCTTCTCTGAGGGCAGTTGTCAAGAGCAGTGCCTGCCACTACTCCTGCATCTGGGGCCTAGCTCCTGCTGCCTGCTCACTCCCTACATGCTTCTTCATTTGGGGGGTTTTGGGGGGGGGTGGAGCATCACAGAGGTCCTAACTTGTCATTATGCCACAGCATGTAATGTCCCCAATTTCCAGATTAGGAGTCCCAAGTTTGGAAAGGGGAGAAGGTGACTGCAGACCCAGAGGGGTGGAGGAGAGGAGGAAGGAAGCCTGGAGGGGGAGCGGTCCCCTGTCGACTCAAAGCTGACCATGAAGATTGGGAAAAATGGAAGAAAAATTAGCTCACTTTGTAGCTCTCTCGTTGGAAAAAATAAATAAAAGGGCAGCGTGTCTCTAAGGCGGTGAATGTGGAAAAACCCCAGGCCCCTCGCTCTGGGCAGGCTCCTGAGCTTGTCTGTATTCTTGTGGCAGCCTGGCCCGCATAAACATGCGGCAGGCAGCTCTCGCAGACACTTTTTAATAGAATCGCTTAAAACAATTAATTACCAGAGTTTTCATTCAAGCTGCAGTGCAAAAGATACGCAGGCAATAAAAGGCATTTATCCGCGGGTTTCTCGAGGCCTGTTTGTTATTAAGATGTAAATTAAATCATCACAGATGTTCCATTTTTTAATCTAGGCCTGGGAAGATCAGGGCCAAGCGTGGCCTAAACGGGTTTATTTCATTACCCACACATTCATTAGAAACCCACCGTCTTATTGGATATCATTTTTCTTGGGTGCCTTTTCCCCCCTCTTCTTAAACAAATTATCAGGATAATTTGTTCATTTCCCTTTCTATTTGTTTTTAGCACTCATCAGCCACTGGGTGGGGTCTGAAGGCTCCTTGGCAGAGGACTCTGTTTGGGGGGTCCGCTGGGGATCGTTGGTCCCCGTGGCAATGGGAGAGAATCAGCATCTTCCCTAGACATGGAGTTGGGGGGAAATCATCGGGAAAACAACTCCCTTCCCCAAGTGTTACACTGGCGGGGTGGGGTTGAGATCCTTGGCTCTGTTCCCAAAGGATTTAATTTCTGAGTTGAAAGGAACCCCCACATTTTATAACCCCTTCCCCTCAGCAGAGCTCCCACCTCTATTTTTGACACCATCTGAAGTTGCCCTGTAGGCTTTGCTGGCTTAGCTCTGCTTTCCTGTCCTGTCCATGAGGGTCAGGGCTTGGCCAGCTGTACACAGAGCCTAGCACAGCGCCTGGCACACAGTAGGTATTCCACCAACAAAGCAATATACATTTTGATATTTCTATTAAAGTGCCTGGTAGGGTGCTCACATGTGCAATCCCATGGAGCCCCCTGGCCCCAAGAATCTAGGAAAGAGGTAATGTTATCAGCACCTCCTCCGCCTTTTAACCATGACATCACCATATTGTTGACAAGTGATGGAATTTGCCCAAGGTCATGACTGGGTGGGTGAAGGACTGACTCCAGGATTGACGGGTTCCAAATCCCTGTGATTTAACACCTTTCTCTTCTGTGGAGGCCGAGACTGGGGACCAGCCACAAAATTGCAGGGCTCAGTGAAAAATGACAACATGTTGAAAACTTATATGATTTTCGCGAGCAGGGTAGCAGAGATTCAACTCTCACTCCAGTTCCCTGACCCACCTGCCTTCCCACCTTTTTTCCATCTCCATCCGTTGAATCAAACCATCCCTCAAAAATGGGAAAGTAGCAACCCCTGTGGCCACACACGGGGACTCCCCATGCCAGCTTGCTTCTAGGCAAGATAATTCTCTTACATTTCTCCAACAGCCCAATGAAGTACCTGCCCCATCCCCACTGTGTAGGACAGGAAACAGAGAGGCGCTGTGACTTGTCCAAGGTCACACAGCCGGTAGGTTCCAATCTTGCTCTGTGTCACTGATGACTGTTAGACCTTCTTTTGGGAGCTAATCTTTTGTAGAAGCTTCTCCAACAAAGCAAGACCCGAGTGATTTGCCTGAGCTGGGGGCTGGGGTCTGAATCTCCCTTTTCATCCCCAGCAACATCAGGTCAAGGACAGATGTCCTTTTCCAGAGGCATGTTCTCTCCCAAGTTCATAGGGTTAGTCAGTGCCCGTGAACTTGAATCTGCTAAGCTCTAGGGCATCTTTTCTGCCTCAAAGTCTGAAGCACTGGGGGGGCTCTGACTTCCGGTGCCATCCTTGATGGTGGAGGTGGAGTGCCAGGCTCCGTCCACCTTGACCTTACCCGGGAGCTTGGTGCATCTGAGCCCATTGGAGCATCAGGGTCTGAGAGAGCTCAGTCATGAGGTGATGGGGACTTGGAGAGGGAAGGGACCCCACCGGGTTTCAGAGAGAAGACCATTCCTCAGAGGCACCGGCCCAGATACCCGCCTCGTGTTCAAGGCGTCTGTGTACAGGCGAGGCGGACTCCCACTGTGAAATGATCATTTTCTGCTTCCTGCCTGTGCCTGGTCTCATGTTTTCATCAAGTTCTGAAGAAAAAGAATGGGAAAATATCGTGGCTTTTATCCCCCCTGCGTGCTGAAGAAATTGCCTTTTTATAAAAGTCCTTGTGGCTCCCCGAGTGTGTCACGCGCTCTAGGGGCTGGACAACCCTGCCAGTGTCTCCTCTGGCCTGTCCACCTTCTGTGACTTTGGAAAGTCCAGAAAAATGGGTTGGAATTTGGGGAGTGGGCTGAGCAAAGTGCAAGACCCAGAGGGGAAGTGGCTGCTGGACATGATTAGTGGCATCAGCCTCTGACTCCACCAGGCTATTAAAGAGAGTCCTTCAGTCATCCCCCTTCACCCTGAGAAACGGGGGGCTGCTGAGAGCCAAAGGCCCCATCAGCAATCAGGCCGGGTGTCCTATCCGTGCAGGCTGGGCGACCCTGGGCAACTGCCAGGACCTCTCTGCGTCTGTTTCCTCAGCCGTGAAATATCACGGTGATCCCCACCAAGGATTAAATGAGGGGCTGTTTATAAAGCCCCCAGCATGGAGCCTGGCACACAGCATGCTCCCAATACAGGACAATTTGCCACCAACCCACCCCATTTCCCTTTAAGTCACTTTAGGACAAAAAATAAATCTCATATGAGATTAAAATCTCTTTTTTACCCACCCCTTCCCCTCCTCCCAATTGGGCAAATGCTTAATTTATAAATAGTTTGAAAAAAGGCTTGGACACATTCCTGCATAATTGCACCGTGGAGTTATTAAAGGTAAAACACCTGCCATACGACACTTAGCAGGCGTCTGCTCCAACGTCCTGGGCTCCAGGGAGCTGATCATCTGTGGCCGGCGCCCAGAGAGGCAGGCCCTGGGTCTGCCCAGCCAAAGCCCTTCATTATACAGAATTAATTGAAGGATTAATATGCTTTCTCATTGAATTTTTTTCCCTAAAATTGAGTTTTTTCGTAATGAGGGGGTAGTTGCAGCCTTACAGGGTAAAGTACATACATGTACACACGTATACATATGTGTACCTCTATGGGCACGCACCTCTATGCTCTCATGTATACACTCAGGGCCACACACATTTTATTATATATTTTACATTATTTATTTCCTTTGCACATATACATATGAGCAAATACTTGTTTAAATTTCTAAGCACGATTAAGGTTTTGAAAGAACTTGGCATCGTGGAGTGTCTAGGGCTCAGATAGGGTATCTTCCTCCCTGATCTTGATTGGGAGATTACGTAGTTGGGCTGAAGGGAATTAAGAACAAAGAAGCAAGAGTGGATAAACCAGCCAGGGATGGGGAGAAATGGAAAGAACTAAGAGGCATAGGTTTTGGGGAGCCGTCTCTCCTCAGGTATTGTCATTAGAGAGTGTGACTACGAACTTTGCTCCTTTGAGGCACTGTTTTTTTTTTTTTAAAGAATTATTTATTTATTCATACAGAACTGGGGTACAGGCCAAAGATGTAGAAGGTGAGAGGATTCACCAGAGACAAAGTGGGGAGCAGAACAGTCAGATAGATGAAGTACACTGCTGAGGGGAGCAGCGGGTGGGTCAGGAGAGGTCTGCCACGCCATGTGGATCTCCTCCGGGGTAGGTGGGATCGAACTCATGCCGAAGTGGCTTAAGCTTCTTAGTGCTGTGCTTTAACCCGCTGCGCCACCAGGAAGGGCCCCTTTGAGGCACTGTTTATGAACTCATTCTTGGGTCTGTGAATGAAATCCTAGCTGATATGTTTCTGTTAGAGTTCAGAGTAAGAGCATATTGGGTCGATATCCAAGAAATTTTCTTATGAGGATTTTACAGCTTATTTTTTATGGTTTTATTTATGATTTCATTTTCACATAGATCTCTAGAAAGCGAGTAGTCAACAAGACTTTACTTCCAATATCAGAAAATGCTTATCTATTTTGGGGGGCTCTGTTTATCCTCTTTGCACCCATTGTATTATTCCTATGGTTGCATTCATTTTCTCCCAAAAGCAATGGGGTTCAAATATTATTGTGAAAAGCAGAAGGCAAGTCGAACTTTTATTGATCAGTAGATGATTATTAGGTGTCCTTCTTCCGAAAACATTAAAAGAAATAAGCAATAAGGACTTAATGCCAAAGACCTTTTCTTTAGGAGATTATCCAAATGGGGACACAACATACCACTGAAAGAATGTGAAGTCCATATAAACGTCATCTGAGAAGGTCTCTGAGAAGCTGGGAGACTGCTGCGCTCTGGGGTGAAGTGTCCTTGGCTTCATGTTGACCCAAGGAACGGGGGGATGGATTGGATGGATTGACGCGGGTCATGGATGGACTGACGCAGGTCCTGGGCTACCCTGCAGTCCCCTGGCTGGCAGAAACTCTGGTCCCTTAGTGCTGGAGCACTTCAGTTCCTTTCCAGGGCCCCGGGAACTCAGAGCAGATTTGTGGCTCTATTGCAAGTCACCTTGATGCCTTTCAAAGGGCACGAGAGCAGAGTCACTGGGTTCTCAGCATCTTCCCTTGCTTTTGGGTCCCAAATGTTCCCTAAATTGGAAATCGGACAAGTTCCAGACATGCGTCCTCATGGTCATCAGTTTTGAAAGCCCCAATTGGTGTGAGAGCTGCCCACAGCCTGTGGGGTCCTCGCCCGTGGTGGAATTCTATTCGTGACACCATGAGTTGTCTACAACCCATGTAAAAGCAAGGCTGCATCCCGCAAAGCAAGGCTGACTACACAGAGTGAGGTATGAAAGAGCACACACCTCATGCTCCACCGTATAGAAGATAAGACAAGGAAAAATGCAGGAATGGGGCCCCAGTGGGATAAAGGTTCCCTCCTGCTAGTATTGAGTGGGATGTGGGTGAGTAGCTGCTTAGGGTGCTGATCTTGATCTAGTTCTTCACTTGGGTGCTTGTCATGCTTTGTGAAAAATCTTTAAACCATCTAGTATAACGTGCGCTCTGCTTCTGGCATCACAACACATTTTATAGGCCAGCAGAGGAGAGGACATCCCAAAGAGGACTAGTAGCAGGAACAATTCATTAAAAAAAGAGAGTAACCAGAAGATCAAAACATATAGATCAATCTGAAAGGGGTGAAAAAAAAAAGAGCCATATTTAAAAAAAAAAAAAGAGCCATATTTAAAATAATTAAACATAAAGAATTACAAAAAAAAAAAAAACATGATGGAAAACAGGATGTCATAAAGGTAGACTTTAAAGAGAACTGTAGAGCATACATTAAAAAATATATATCTATGGGCCCTCCCTGGTGGTGCAGCAGGTTAAAGCACAACACTAGGAAGCTAGAGCCATTGCCACATGAGTTCAATACCTGCCTGCCCCAGAGGTGACCCACATAGCGCAGCAGACCTCTCCTGTCTCGCCCACTGCTCCCCTCTGCAGTGTATTTCATTGATCTGCCTGTTCTGCTCCCCACTCTGTCTCTGGTGAAGCCTCTCACCTCCACGCACCTCTGGCCTGTACCCTAGTTCTGTATGCACAAATAAATAAATCTTAAAATATATCTATATATTATTTTAAGTATATTAGCTACATAGCTATTTATCTTTACCTCAATGGATAAACCAACAGCAGATGATAATTGTGGTCACCTCAGATCCTAGTTCCATTAGAACAAGGAGATATGTTTTAATAAGCATAGATGCAGAAGAGAGAAATAAAAAGATGGAACATAGGAAAAGACAAAGGAGACAGAGGTAGGACAGAATGAACAAATCAACACAGGTGGATAGAACCTGCAAAGGGGAGAAAATGGTGGTGGGACAAAGCAGATGTCAATGAAGTAAAGGAAAAATGAAAAAAAAAAAAAAAAGACATGTTTCCATTGAAGAAGCATGCAAAGCATGCAGCAAAGTCACCCCCAAAGTCACAAATATTTAATTTGTGTTGATAAAAACATGCAATACAAATCAAATGAAGCAGGTATAGCTGTGTTTAGTGGCAGATTTATAGACCTAATGTGCACTTTTTATAAAAGAAGAGAAACTGAGAGGTAATGAGCAAAGTAATTGATGTGAAAATTAAAAACAAAAATAAAAACTGACAGGATATACCTTCAAAGATTTCTATTACACCAAGGGTAAAATTCTTACCTCAGCCTTTGAGTTTTATATGGTCTCAACTTTGCTCACCTCTTCAAACTTAACCACATCTCTTCTCACTGCCTCTTCCCAGTACCCCTCCCCCCACACACTCCAGCCATGCCAGTTTCCTTCTCATTTCTTATATCCCAAGCACTGTCCTGCCTCAGGGCCTTTGCACTTCCTGCTATGTCTTCTTGGGTCCCCTACTTCTCTCTCAACCACCACACATAGATCTCTTCAAATGGTTGACTTTTGTCACCTATCAGGCCTCAGAGTAATCCTGAGCCACCCTAGTGAAGTTCTTCCTTTGTTTTCTCCCATAACACTTATCATGTATTTTTTTTACTTCCTTATTTTCTCTTCTTTCCATTAGCCCCTAGTTCCATGAGGACTCTATCTTAAGCCTTGGTCACAGCTGTATGCCCAGTGCCTGAAACAAGGCTAGGTCCAGAGATGTTAGCATAGTGACCAAATGTCTTGGTTTTCCTGGAGCCATCCTGATTGTCTTATGTCCACAGAAACCCATCTCAGCCCAGTGGGAGTGATAGAACATCCTAGTGGTTACAATGCTTGTTAATCCTGAATATCAGGGCTAAATAAAGTTTACTAAGTCCCTTCTGTCTCACTTTCTCTCTCTCTCTCTCTCTCTCTCTCTCTCTCTCCACACACACACACACACACACACACACACACACACACACACACACACACACACAATCTTATATAATGGAATATATAATAGTAATGGAATAACTTGCAAAGTATGTGCAATTTTCACACACCAAACACCCTGTTGGATCTACAGAGCCTAGAATAGGGAAGAATGCTCACCTTTTGCCAAGTGTCTGGTTTTGCCCTTGGCCAGTGGAAAAGCTGGGGGAGACTCCAGGTACTCCTTCTCCTGCCTCATTGCTGAACTCTGGAGTAAGCAAGCTTTGTCTAACTTTCTAATTTTGTAAAACCCATGTCATCAAGAAACTGCAACAAGAGAAAAACAAAAGGACAGGAAAATCGCTTCATTAACTGAGCTAAAAAGCCCAGTAGGTGTGAGCCTTGCTACCATTCAGGTAATTAACTGCCCTGGAGGCCTTCTTTGTCCAAAGTCTCAGAGAAGAGAGCACCCCTCAACCCCACCCCGCTGCCTCCTTTATGGCAGGTGAGCAGCTCATTTTCCAAGCAGGGCTCTAACTGCCCATCCCCACATCAGTACCAGGGTAGGGGTGGCGATTATTGACACATCCCAGGGGACCCTGTACCTGGCTTAGCAAGGACTGGGTGTGTAATCTGGGCAGGGTGTTCAAAAGTGTCCATGTTCAGGACTAAGGAAGGAGGACTCAGTCCTCACCCCAAGTGCTACTCCCTGTTTGCGCTTCTTCCAGGTTCACCCCATGTTCTGTTACACGCAGCCCCACACTTTGCCATCACAAATGTGCTTTCTTTCCCAGGAGATCAGGATACATGTAGATTCTGGTGCTATAGACCTGGGTGCGACATGATTCTGCATGTTCAGCAAGTTTTCAGGGGACACCAGCTGCTGGCTAGAGGACGATGCTTGAAGGAGTGGGAATCTGACACTTCCCTTAGAGGGCCAAGTGGACCTTACGCATCATGACCCCATTGTCCTGCACCGGGCTTGGAGAGGGCACCCCTCACTGGTGCTCACTCAACTGGACATGTGCCCTGCTCTGTCGTGGCAGTCACGAGACACCTTGTCATGCTCAGTGTCTCTTTCCCATTTAGCTGGGTGGACACTAATAGGTCATCTGCATCCCCTCCTCACTAACTGGGGTGCAAATAAAGATGTTCTGCTCTGCTTGCTTGCTTTACTTACCGTGTTGTTGAGGCATAACATACAGAAGCTCCAGGCACAAATCACTCAAGGCCATTTACATATGTCTTAGTCATCATGGGCAGCCATAATGAAGTGCCACCAAGTGGGGCTTAAATAACAGACATTATTTTTCTCACATGTCTGGAGACTGGAAGTCCAAGATCAAGGTGCTGACTAGCTCCTGGTGAAAACTCTAGTCTAGTCTTGCAGACAGCACCTTCTTACTATGCCTTCACGTGGCTTTTCCTTGGTGCATATAAAATGTAGGGGGTAGATATAGTGGAAAGAGAGAGAGAAAAAAAACTTCCCCTGTTCCTGTAAGGAAGATGACCCTATGATACTATGACCTCATTATTCAAACAACTCCAGTTAGTTACCTTCCAAAGACCCTGTTTCCCCTGGGTCTAAGACTTCAACATATGAATTTTGCAGTGACACAATTTATTCCACAAACTACCACCAGATAAAGACAAACATATTTCAGAAGTGTTAACAGTTTCTTTTATACCGCAAGTTGGTCAATGTATCTCATCCCTAAGATAACTACATTCCAACTTACATCATTATAGATTATTTTTGCCAGTTCTTCATGTTAGTAGAACTTATCAGCAAATACTCCTTTCTGTAGCTCTGGCTTCTTCCACTCAACATCATGATTATTACATGCGCTGTTTCTCCTGCTCCTCTGCTCCTTTGCTGCTATTTTTCTGGTATATTCCATTGTATGAATATACCACAATATGTTGTATTCTCATCTGCTAATAAGCAGTTAGTCCGTTTTTAGTTTTATGGCTTAATGAGTAGTGTGGCTATACATATTCTTGTAGGTCCTATGATAAGGAAATAATTATATCTGTGTATATAAATGCATTATGTCCTAGAAATGAAATTCTTGACTCACAGTGTAAACAGTCAGCTTTAGTAGTTACTACCAAACTGTTTCCAAAGCAATTGAACCATTGTTCACTCCCACCAGTGGATATGAGGATTCCAGTGAATCCTTATCTTTCCAAGCACTTGATAGTATTCGTTCTTTGATGTATTCCTGCTGGAAGGTGTATGGCGATATGTCATGTAGTTTTAATTTGCATTTAGCTTATGACTAAAGATAACTGAGCTGTTTTTGTATGCTTAATGACCATTTCAAAGACCATGAAATCTTTGGAAAAAACAAGTAAAAATCTAGTAAAACTTATCAGTAAAATACCAGCCAAACTTACCAGGAAGACTCAGCACTCCTTCTGTTTTTTTTTTTTTTTTTTGAGCTCCCTACACCACTGAATTGTCCAAAAAGGATAATCTGACTGAATCATTCTTGCTTCTGAAGTTTAACAGTGAACATACTAGAGTCTCACCCATAAAAAGTCTCCACCAGGGGGTGCTGTTGAATACTAGCCTGGGGCAGCCTGGTGCACCACTTCCCTCTAATTTGCCAATACTGCTCCACACCCCTCCCTAGGTTACAGGACTGTGCCATTCTCACTGTCTCAGATACAGTAGTTTAGAGACAGGAGCCACCCTTAGTCCCTGCCCCAGGTTAATACTTATATTTTAGAAACAATCAAGCAAAGGATTTGGAACAGAATCAGTCTACCAACCACATTAGCCATGCATCTTTCCCCTAGCACATGGAGGTTACTGTAGGGGCTGCATTTCTGGACCAAATGGGAAGGAAGAGGGGTCTTCCTTCACTGTGAACTCCATTGCAAGGAGTTTGCTTCGTCTGAGACCTCCCCGGTCCTGCAGAGAAGTTCAAATTGGATATGAGAAGCAGTGAGTCCAGTCTCAATCTTCTTCTATCAGAAGTATACATTTCCTGATCATTAGGGGAGGGGAACTATATCGTTAATTGTTCTTTGAACCCTTCCCCTGAGTAATAGGTATTCATAATTTTATTTAGAAGGGCCACTTTATGACGCTTTGACAGTCTCAGAATTTACCCAAGGATAACTGATTGTGTCCACCTAGAGAAGTGACTGCCACGTTTTATCCATTCAAATAAAACAACAATACTAAGTTTTGTTTCATGCAGTATCTCATTACAAATATTTGTTCTAGAAGATTTTTATATTGATTAGAAATCCTGGATTAAAGCACGAAGGATACTTAGTTTGAAAGGTGGTAGATGAGTCTGGGTTTGGGAAGTGATCTGAAAGTCATCAGCATCTGGATACTCAGTTTTAGCAGAAACATAAAGCTATAGAAAAGGAGGGTCATGTCAGGGAGATGGAAGGAGGAGAAATGGACCACGACCCATCTTAAGAAGATGAACTGGTTAGAGAAGGGAGAGGAACTTGGGGTGGGGGTGAGGGGCGCCTCATAAACTTGCAAGGAAATAGTGAAGTGACTTGGCAGGGTGGGAGAAGAGAGAGAAAAGTGGGGGGCTTGATCACGTGTGGTTACACAGAATCAGGTGCACATTGTCAAGGTTCCTCTGGCTGTTCTGCAGAATGGTCTTCAGCAGAGGTAGACAGGCTCAGGGTGCTGGCTGGGGTGGAGGCTCAGGAGAAGGTGATGGGACTGTGGCGTTCAGCAGTCAAGTCCCTGGGGGGAGTTGGAGATGATGGGGCAGGACATGAGGGAGCGAGGATAGTCAAGAACCTGTTTGAGCCTAAAGCTTCTATTGGTAGCATCTTGCCAGCTAGGGAGGGAAAAAAGCAGACCAGAGGGCTGGGCAGAGATGCCAAGTCATAGGCCGAGTTTGGGCATGTTGAACTCGGAAGGGTCTGTTATTGGCTAACCTGTGTCCCTACAAATTTATTTCTACACTGAAGTCCTAAATCCCAGCACCCCAGAATGTGACTGCATTTAGAAACAGGGTCTTTGAAGAGGCAATTAAGTTTAGGTGAAAATATGAGGCTGGGTTCTAATCCAGCATTACTGGTGTCTTCATGGGGGGCTCGGACAGATGCCGGGACGTCTGCACACAGGAAAGGCCACATGAAGGCATGGGGAAGGGGACCACCTGCCAGCCCAGGAGACAGACTCAACTGGGCCTCACCTTGATCTTGAATGTCCAACCTCCAGAACTGTGAGAAAATACATTTCCGTGGTTTAAGGCACCCAGCATGTGGTACTTTCTTATAACAGTCTGAAACGACCAATACACCCAGGAGGCCGCAGCAACCCGGCCTCAGAGACACACTGACTGACGAGCAGGTCGGAGCACAGAGCAGGGGCCTGGGGAGCCCTCACGCCTCCTCCCTTGTCACTCTGAGCCCTGCCTGAAACATTTGCAGCAACTCTCTGAGCATCAGAAGGCCTCCAGTCAGGCTGCCTGAAGGGAGCCGGCCTTAGCTAGAGGCCTGACTTGAAGGCATCTCGCTGCCTCCTTCACCCTGCAGCTCGGCAATGCCAAATTACACATCACCTCCCCAGGCCCACGGCTCTGCTCTTCACAGACCCCACAGTGGCAGCTCATGAATATTTGCTGAGCTGCTCACGTATGCAGTGCGGTGGGGGAACAAATAATAAGCAGCGCGCGAGAGAGCCTTACATTTGCATCTCCAACAGACAGGACGGAGCTGAAGATGCTGGTAGAGGGGAATCTGGTTTGAGAGCTCGAGCTTTTCCAGGGGGATAAGGGAACAGCTTCTTGTATAATGAGATTGACTCTTAAATTGAAAGTGCTAGCGCTTGTGCTGCAGTTCAAATTCCCCTGCTGTGCGTTTATTCCCAAGGCTCTAACATTAAGACATCGTACATACAAGCTGGGAGCGTTCAATTAGGTTTTCTGTTATTAATCAGTCAATTAAGTCGCAATCTCTGGGATATACATTTTCACTCTTAAAGAGGTGAGAAGCGTGCCTGGCCCCCCAGTCTGGTTTAGAGTGCCAGCGGGGTATGGAGGGAGAGGTCAGGGGCTCCAGGGAGCTGGAGAGAGAAGAGGGGGTGGCATAGGGGGAGCAGAGACAGAGGGGTCTGTGGGCAGGGTCAGTGTTTTGATTTTGGAGGCTTCAGAGGGATGAAAACTTGGGGTTTTCGTTAGAGGCAATAAGTGGAGGCCAGGTAGAGGAAGGACCGCTGGCTAGGGAGTTAGGTAAACTTTGAGGTAGGTCCAGCAGGAGGAATGTATTTTTGCTTTCCTGAGCCTCAGTCTTCTTTTTTTTTTTTTAATATTTATTTATTTATTCATATGGAACTGGGGTACAGGCCAGAGAGGCGGAGGGTGAGAGGATTCACCAGAGACAGAGTGGGGAGCAGAACAGGCAGATCATGAAGTACACTGCTGAGGGGAGCAGCGGGCAGGTCAGGAGAGGTCTGCCATGCCATGTGGTCACCTCCGGGGCAGGCGGGGATCGAACTCATGCTGAAGTGGCTTTAGTTTCTCAGTGCTGTGCTTTAACCCGCTGAGCCACCAGGGAGGGCCACGAGCCTCAGTCTTCTTATCTGCAAAATGGGGTGTTTCCCTTTTATTTGATGCAAGTCCAAAGTGATGCCATGCATACAAAAACCTTTGTTACGGATCATAACAAAGAAAGACCAGGGGAAATGGCAGTGACCATGTCAGACAGAATATTACATTTTATGCATATAGATTTGAGAACAGCAATATCTCCTTTGAAGGTACTGCACTGGTGCATGGATTGAGTAGTTAATGAGCACAGGTAATTTCTTTGGGTGTTTCCAAATAGACAAATGTAAACAATACTCCTGGGCCCTCCCTGGTGGCGCAGCGGGTTAAAGCACAGCACTAAGAAGCTAAAACCACTTCTGCATGAGTTTGATTCCCGCCTGCCCGGAAGGAGATCCACATGGTGAGGCAGACCTCTCCTGACCCGCCCGCTGCTCCCCTCAGCAGTGTACTTCGTCAATCTGCCTGTTCTGCTCCCCGCTTTGTCTCTGATGAATCCTCTCACCCTCTGCATCTCTGGCCTGTACCCCAGTTCTATATGGATAAATAAATAAATCTTTAAAAAAAAATACTCCTAACCTAGAGTACGCTAAGGCTGCGTACTTGGATTTATAGCACATCCAAATGTGACCAGTCTGTAATGATTGGGCAGGATTGAGGGAAGAGGAGAGGACAAAGATTTCTAAAATCTTTTCATCATGGACTCAAATTTTATTTATGTTTGTAATGAGCATCAACCAGAAGAAAACTGTCAATCTGCTGATGACAGTGAGTCCTTAAAGGAAACAGATAAGACCAGCTAATAATTAGTACATAAATCAATTCCAAGCCTTTGGATTTGTGATTAGCATACAAGTAATTTGTTGTTTGACATTTTTGAAATTAAGTGTTGGTGTAATTAGCACATAAATCATTTGTACATGGGTGTTCCTGGAATGTCTGATGTGTAATTAGATATAAATCATTTGAGTTTGGGGGTTTCTAAGTATTTGGTGTGTTGTTAGCACATAAATAATCTGTATATTGGTGTTTTAAGAGTGTTTGTTGTGTAATTAGCACATGGATTATTTGAAAATATGTATTTCAAGTTACTTGTTGTGTAATAAGCATGAAAATAAGTGCATGGGATTATCTAAAGTATTTACTGGGCAGTGAACATATTTTATTAGTATATGGGGGTCTTTAAGGTCTTTTGTAATTAGCACATATAGGGGTTATAGATGTGTATGTTTAAGTTGCTTGATTTATAATTAGTACACAGATCATTTTGTGAATGAGTTCTCTTAAGTGATTTATAATTTGCATAGAAATCATTTATCAATGGGCGTTTCTAGAGTACTTGATTTACAATTAACATATATGCAATTTGTAGATGGGTCTTTTAATAACTGCTTGAAAAAAGTTCTTCCTCTCTTAAGAGATACTCTTTTATCCTGTTTACATTTGCTTAGCAAGCCTAATTACACTTGTAGGAAGAAAGATTTTGCCAGTTGTTGAATTTTATGCTTTCTCGCTCACTGAAAATTCAAAATGCCTATCTGTAGTCTCAAATATTTCATCAGAGTTTGTTGATGTTTTGCAAGACACCAAAAGCCTGGTGCTTTCCTAGAGATTCAAGTCAAATATCAAAACTCCTTTCATTGAAGTGAAGGTGTTCATGTGTTCCAGGAGGTCATAGACTATCTTGTGAAAGACCTATTCCTAGAGATATAATGTAAAAAAAAAAAAAAAAAAAAATCAGAGGCAACAACAATTTAGAAATAAATATGAACTTTATTCAAACTAGAAGTTCAACTATCACCAAAATGATTAGGAAGAAAATAGAAAAGGGGCTTAAATTACCTCATACTTACTGGATGCCAATAATCATCCTAACTGAACTATGAGAGAAATATCAATTAGTTCTAGTAATCATCCTGAGAGGAAGGCATTGGGGCTATAGCATTATTAAAAGATGCAACAGAAAGAAACATTTCATAGTTTATGAAATCTTGAGACTATGTCTTAAAAAACATCATGTTATAGGCAAAATAAACATGACCATGAGTAGACAAAGTCTTGCCTTGACTCCCAAAGTTAAATTAAAAATCCTTTAATATCTAGACAGAAAAACATTAAAATTTAAAAGAATCATCTTATCTTCGAAAGACTGAGATTTCCCTTCTTCAATAATCAGTACCTCCAAAAATGAATATTAAGGGAATAAAGCTTGTGGTCCCACAATTTTATACCCAGCCAAATTATTATTCTTATTCTTATTTAAATTTATTTATTGTTCTTACAGAGCTGGGGTACAGGCCAGAGATGCAGAGGCGGTGAGAGGGCTCACCAGAGACAGAGTGGGGAGCAGAACAGGCAGATCGACAAAGTCCACTGCTGAGGGGAGCAGCAGGTGGGCCAGGGAGGTCTGCTGCGCTTTGTGGGTCACCTCCAGGGCGGGGATCGAACTCATGCTGAAGTGGCTTTAGCTTCTTAGTGCTGTGCTCTAACCCACTGCACCACCAGGTAGGGCTCCCAGTCAAATTATTTTTAATGTATGGAGGCAATAGGAGAAAATATTCTGATACAATTAAGGATTTGAAGAAAACATATTCTCATGTACAGTTTTTGAAAAAAAAAAAAAATACTTGAAGCTATAGTCTACCTACCAAATGGAGATTTCAAAATCCAAAATCAAGAATGATTGAACATAAGCCACTTCTTGATTAGGACTCAGCAAGAAATCCTAGCTAAACACTGGAGTGACCCAGACTTTGGTCCTAGGAGAGGAAGAGATGGAGAGGTACATTTGAAGGAAACTCCATTTAGATAATTTCTTCCCTTGAACTGGAACATGTGGGTAGAAATACATAGTCCAGCTGGAACCATGAGGAAGGGTTTAAACTTAGTAATGAACTTACATTACATTCCTTCCTCTTTCTAAACCTCAGCTTTCCTACCTAAAAGAAAGGTACAAATAAATGAAATGGTCATATAGGATATTTCCAGTCACAGGAGACTCTTCCCAAGAAACAAAACTGACTTGTAGATTACTTAGCGTTCAATATTTGCCCAATCATATATAGTGGCTTCTCTATCGTTTGTTGCTCAGCAACCATCTTGCAATATCTGTGTTCGTAATGCTCTATTTTACCTGAGATTTTTCTTTAAGTAAATAGTTATTTAATAAACAAATTTACTTAACATGTAAATTTACATGATTTAATTTACAGCAATTTTATTGAGTAAAATTAAATTTGACTTTCTAAATTAAGTTGTTAAAGTGAAATAAGTTAGCTTAATTTTATTATTTTGTTTAATAAACACACTTATTTCAAAAACTACTTTAGTAACCACTTTCAATGGAAAACATCATCATCAGCCATAAGTAGGAAGGCAACTACCTATATAAAAACAATGAAAATGTTAAATTTTGTCATTAATACAATACATAGATAGGGTTTTTCATTTTTGTTAGTTTATAGGTACTTCTTTTCTTTTTCCACCTTAGCAACTTTAAATTGGGATGTGATTTACAGTGAATACTATTTTGCAATTCATTGGGATGCTTTTTCTTTATTTTTTGGAGGTGCCATCTTGGAACTTCAACACCTTTAAATGGCTATTCAGATACCTGAAATATGGTAATATCCATAGCTGCTCAGATACCACATCTTGTTGGAAGTTCTGTGTTTGAAGACTGCGCACTGCTAAAAAGGGAATTTAACAAGTGCTAGAGAAGTGTTAGAAACAGAGTAGTAACAAGGAGGATCTCTCTGTATAAGTCAGAGAGCTTGAAAGGGATTTGTGGAAGGGCTATCGAAAGCAGCGTCCAAATGCCCCAGGAGCAGCTCTTATGTGCCAAGAGGAGCAGAGATGCACAGGATTCTCTAACAAGCTCCCTCCCAGCAACAGTGCTTAAAAGACCAGGGACAGACACCATCCTGCAAGCTTTATCACCAACATGAATCTGACTAATACAAGCAGATGTATCCTGTCCAAGCCCACAAATGCACAATACGGTCGACAACTTTAAAATGAAAGACCATTTAGTTTAGACGGTCCCACAACTTTAAAACGAAAGACTATTTAGTTTAGTTCAGTAGTCTCTTTCATGGCACCCGTGAGGAAGCCTAAGTTCAAGGCTACTAGGCTTGGATAAGTCCTAGAACATAGCCATCTGTCCTGGCCTTGTCGGAAGTGATGGAAACCTTCGTGTGCTGGTGGCAGTGGTGGTGATAGCAGAACTACCAAGAAACTGAGAAATTACTTTCTAACTATAAATTGGTATCAAATGAACTGATTCTCTAACTATAAATTGGTATCAAATGAACTGATTCAATGCACTTCATTTAAATTGAGGAAGACGAATCATTTACCTAGTGGTAGAGGTTAGGTGATATCAAATTGCTAAACCTATTGCCTGGGTTCTCTAAATAAATGATCCATGCTAGTGTTCCCACATCTGTGTATTTATATATACACACATAAACACACACTCAAAGTTATATATACACACACTATCTGTATATGTTCAATATAATTCCACATCAGTAAAGAATAATTAAATACAAATTGAAAACATATTGTCTAATTTATGTAAATATATTTCATCAATATAAATATCCATAAATACCTACAGACATAAATCTTTACATTGACATTTTCAATAATAGGTTCATATTATGATGATATATGATATACAGTATAATACACAAAGATAGTGAAAAGTTAAAAAACAAATCTCACAAAGTTTACAAAAATGATGTGTTTATTGACTAGATAACAGCTGATTATTTCCACTGCACACTCTCCCTTTTCCCCAAATGTTTGACCCCGAGTGTTTACTGATTTGAGAATCAGAAGGAAAAAGGAAAACTTAAAAATTTTACTCTATCTACATACCTATCAATCTTAAGGATATTTTTAAAAATTTCAAAAAAGGCTGGCTACTTTTAGATGATGACAGGTTTGTGTGATTTTCCTATTTTTTAAAGATATTTTAAAATAGTTTTCCTGAATGACCAGGAATTAATTTTGTCATGGTAATGTTGTTATTTTAAAAGGCAATAAGAATATCTGTATTAAACTTACCTGACAGTATGCCACCACAGATTTCTGTTATGTGAACAGATTACATACAAATAATACAGAATAAAATTTTCTCTATTTGTGTGAAACATGTACACCTACACACACATATTTATTAATTGCATTTGAATTGGATTTTATCATTTACAACAGAATGATTTCTAATTAACATGCTGTTGGAACTCAAATCAAACTTTTCCTCATTCCAAACTCATGTTCATCTTGAGGTCCCTGGACTGAAAGGCTCCTTAATGCAAGTCATTTTTAATGGTTTTGCTTCCAAACTGGTTCTCTAAGAAAACAGTCCCAGCAGGTTTGACAGAGTAAGAGCAACCTGGGGTGAGCCTGGGAGGAGAGCCTTCCAGATTAAGTTACCAGCTGCAGGGAACACTGGACTGAGAGTGTTTTCTAAATAAGCCTCGACAATGCCTAACTGAACATCCCTGCTTTATTTCTCCTCGTTAGCTCTGACCTCTCTCCCCTTACCCAGAGTTCCGCTGTGTACTCAGGCCTAATTTGTCCAAATAAAACCTGACTTTCGCAAGTCTAGGTGAACGACACGTATTTGAATACATTTTTAAAGTCAAATGTTTTATACACACACACACACATACACACATACATATCGATTATTGGAATGCTGTTCTTGTTTATGAGCAAGTAGGAGAGAGAATTTTTTCAGGACTTATTCCCTGGCTGTGTGAACTTTTGTAAATTCCTTGTCTTCCCTGAGTTTGTCAGATGGGTTAGGAAATACACAGGTGTTCCCTTTGATCACTAGAAGTTTTTATTTTTGAGGAGTCCTAAAGGCAGGCAAAATATGCCTGCATGTGTCCACTCATTTCATCTTATCGCTTTATCTAGTCAGCCTGGCCCCTGAGTCAACATGCTGGAGGTGGGGTGGGAGAACAAGTCTCCTGAGATGGATCCACACTGCAATCCCTGTTCTGTGATTGTGGATGCTTCCTTCGAAGTCTTGGAAGTTTGACTAGCTGCCTTGTAAGGTAAGTGTAGCATCTCCATTACCATCACCATCCCAAAATGTTGGAAAGAGATGATGCAGGAAAAAGGCAAATTGGACGGCATCTTTAAACAAATGCCTAGATGGCACCAATTTCAGAGACCGCTTCACATTATCTCTTTTATCAAAACTTGGTCATATAAGGACTTTGGCTCCTAGTTCAGAAAAAATAATCCTCCCATTTGAAAATAAAATAGCAAATATACGAAGCAATGGTTTCCAAGACATTAGACATCACGCGGCAAAGGACAGTGACCCCAGAAGGATGGCAAATGAATGAATTAAGATCTGCAATTACCCAGATGACTGATCGGAGAGACATCCCAGGCCATGGCGCAGAAAGGGGAGCCAACGCAGCTCTGGATTGTATCCTTGAGTTGAGGAGATGGAATTGAGTTCTAGGGAGACCAAGAAACTACTCCATGCAGAGCAGAGTAGAAGAAAGGAGAGGCGTGAACATGAAAATAACTCCAGAGATTGGCAGAGGGTTTTGAGAATTTTGGGAAACGCCTATCAACATAGGCTTGTTAGGGAATGACCCGAATCAAGAGTGAAGAACATGATGGGGGAGAATAATATCCACGAAGAGTTCTTATTATATCAAGTAGAGCTCTCAGAAGGTATTGCCTTAGTAATGTGCAATAATTAGTCTTAGACCAAACACTTTTCTAGTCCCACCTGACAGAGCTTAAGAGCAAAAGCTGAAAAAAATCTAGATGTTTCCTAATAATTTAACTGCATCAGATAATAAAGACCCCTCTCCATATTTATAGGTATACAAAACTAAACTGCAACTAAACAGGTAAAATTCACAATAGCTTGCATGTAATTAAAATATTACCAGACATGCAGAGAAGCAGTAATATGTAACCCATAATGAGAATAAAAATCAACTGATTGACCTCAAATGACAAGAGCCTTTATAATGGTATTTCATATATTCAATAACCTAAAGGAAAGATTAAACAAATTAAATGGAGACATGAAAATTGTATGAAAACAAATTCCAGAAAGGAAAATTATACCATTTGAAATGAAAAATATATTGATTGGCATTAGTGGGAACTTAGACATTGCAAGAAAAAGGATCAGTGTACTGACATAGGAATGGAAGCCATCCAAATCAAACATACAAAAAACAAGACATAAGAAATTGAATGGAGTATAGTGAGCTGTGGGAAAATTCAGACATCTTTTTTAAAAAGTATTTATTTATGCACACAGAACTGGGGTACAGGCCAGAGGTGCAGGGGCAGTGAGCGGCTTCACCAGAGACCGAGTGGGGAGCAGAAAAGGCAGATCGATGAAGTACACTGCTGAGGGGAGCAGCGTGTGAGACAGGAGAGGTCTGCTGTGCTGTGTGGGTCACCTCCCGGCTGGTGATAGAACTCTCACTGAAGTGCTGCAGCTGGCTTGCAGTGCTGCATCCTAACTCATTGTGCTACCAGGGAGGGCCAAGGTTCAGATATCTTAAAACAAGATGGCTCGGAAGGAAGGAAGGGTGAAATATTACAAAAAATTCAATATATTTAAAAAATTCATGTCTACAAGCTGTCAAATTTGATGACAACTTAAATTCAAAAGCTTTAACAAAAGCCAAACACAAGACACAAAAAGAGATACCCGATATCAATTGATGAATACCTAAAAGTAGTAATAAAGAGAAAATAAGATTAATAATAATTTTTCAGTGGGAAAAATGGGCACATTACACACATGAAAAAGATAAGAATGACGGGGGGGGGGTTGGGGGCTGGGCCCTCCCTGGTGGCGCTACAGGTTAGGGTGCAGCAAGCACTACAAGCTGGCTGCAGCCGCTTCAGTGCGAGTTCAATCCCAGACTCGGAGGTGACCCACATGGTGCAACAGACCTCTCCTGTCTCACCCGCTGCTCCCCTCAGCAGTGTACTTCGTCTATCTGCCTGTTCTGCTCCCCACTCTGTCTCTGGTGAATCCTCTCACTGCCCCTGCACCTCTGGCCTGTACGCCAATTCTTGTATACATAAATAAATAAATCTTAAAAATAAAAAGAATGATAGCTGATTTCCCATCAGAAACAATGCAAACCAGAAGACAGTGAAACAGCCCTTTTAAAGGATGGAAAGAAAAGAATGTTTCTAAAATTTTATATCCAGGGAAAAGAATTTTCAAAAACAAGGGGGGGTGGGAATAAAGCTTTTTTTTTTTTTTTTTTTTAAGCACATGTGCAATCAGTTAGAACTGCTCTATGAGAAATATTGAAGAAAGCACTTTAGGTCAAATGAAGATGATCACAAGGAGGAGGATGGATGGATGGAGTTAGAGTCAAAAGAATGGTCACTACATAGGAACATATAAGTACTTCCCCTTAACATCTAAATATCTTTAAAAATAAGTGATGGCTTAACGCAAGAATAATTACAATGTATTGTGACATTTATAAGGCATCTAGAAGTAAAATGTGTGACAGCAATCAAATGCTAGCTGGGGAAAAATGGCAGTATATTGTTGAAAGGTTCTTCAACAGTATATGAAGTAGGATAGTATCATTTGAAGATAGACTGTAATATGTTAAAGATGTAGCCTATAAAAGCCTAAAATAATCACTACAGTAACACAGCAGAGAGTTATAATTTATAACTTGACTAGTATAATTTAGTTAACTTCAAATAGTTAAACTAACAAAGGGAGTAAAATGGAACCATAAAAAGATACTCAAAAAGTCCAAAAGAAGGCTGAAAGAGAGGGAAAATATGGCCCCCAAAAGATGAGAAACGTAAAAGATAAACACAAACCTAACCACATAAATAATCACATTAAATATGGATTATTTAAACACCCTACTAAAAGAGAGGTTGTCAGATGAAACAAACAGAACAAAGGCAAACTTTAAGGATAGAGGCATAAACAAGTTACAAATAAAAGGATAGAAAAAAGCACTACTCTGACACTAGTTTAAAAAATCTGGTGTGGTTACATTGATACACAAAAAATAAAATTTGAAACAAAGAATATTATCCTGGGGAAAGAGAACCATTTTATGGTTCTCAAAGGGGTGTTGTGTTGAGAGAACACAACAGTCTGAAATACTCATGTACCTAATAACAAAACCTCAAAATGTCTGAATCAAAGGGAATTAAACTTTGAGAAGAAATAGACAAATGTATAATTGTAATTAGAGATTTCATCATTCCTTTCAGTCATCAATGGAATATGTAAACAGAAGATGAAAAAGAATATAGAAATCTTGGTTACCACTATAGGCAAACTTTCCTTAACTGACCTATTGATAGTCCAGTCAACAACAGAAAAATATACATTTGCTTCTCAAGAAAACATGAGTGAAAAACCTTATGCTTGGCCATAGCATAACAAATTTGAATGGACTCACATCATCCGAAGTTTATTTTCTGACTGCATAGGAATTAAGTTAGAT
The DNA here is from genome assembly GCF_000260355.1 of Condylura cristata. Classification (NCBI taxonomy): domain Eukaryota; kingdom Metazoa; phylum Chordata; class Mammalia; order Eulipotyphla; family Talpidae; genus Condylura; species Condylura cristata. Next base: position 7,180,135 of record NW_004567130.1, on the reverse strand, counting down.
ATCAGTAGCATAAAGATATTTGAAAAGGGATGGACAGTAGAGAAAGTGAACATAATTTAGCAGCTGTTTTAGGAACAAGAGAGGTCTGATATCACTACAGATTCCACAGATATTAAAAGGTAGAAAGGTAGCTTTTAGAGTTTGAGCATTTTAAGCCAAGAAATTCAACAACTTAATTGGAATGGATACAGTATAGAAGATTAATATACCAAATAAAAATACAAAACCAACTGCAATTCTATATATTGTAGTTATTTCATATAATGACTAATTTGAAATTGAAGCTAAAAAAATTCCCTGCTTGTAAAGACATTAAAAATATGAAATTGGGATAAATCTGAGAGAAGATAGACACAATCTGGATTTTGAAAACAGTGTTGTTGAGAGAAATTGAAGAGAATCAAAATATATGAAGTGATATAACATGTTCATGGATCCACTCACTAGCATCACGGTGCCATTTTTTCATAAATTAAACTATAGATTCAGCAAAAATTCCAATTTAAGTCAAAGTATTTTTATTGCTGTTAAGTAGAAATTGATAAAAGTGTTTCCAAAATACATCTGGAAATAGCAAGTAACCTAGAGTAGTCAAAAAAAACTTCAAAAATAACAAGCTGGAAAACACTCTGGCTTGAAAAGTTATTATAAGCTAGTGGTAATTATGACAGCGTGACACTGACAAATTGACACCTATATCATTGGAACACAATCAAGTTCAGAAACATACCCATAAAATCAACTGATTTTCAGCAAAGATGGACAGGGAATGTGTTGGTGAAAAGCTAGCATTTTCCAGTGATGCTGGAATAATGGCCAAAAAAAATACATTTTGTTTATATATATATATATACCTCACCAAAAAATATAAAAGATATGATCAAGACCAAAATATAAAACCTAAAGTAATAAAAAATCTAGAAGAAAGCATTAAAGAAAACCTTTGCAGCCTTGGGGTAGGGAAAAAGTTATTTGATACAACATCCAAATCATGATCCAGAAAAGAGAATATTGATAAACGGGACTTCAGAACAATTAAGAGCTCTTGCTCTTTGAAAAACAATGCTAAGGGAGTGAAACACATACAAACTGGGAAAAAAATATTTGTACAGCACTTATCTGATAAGGTACTTTTGCACAAAATATATGAAGAACTCTCAAAAGTCACAAAAACAAAAGGTGATTAAAAATGGGCACATGCTCAAAACTGAGGCTACAATTATCTCAAAATTGAAAGTTTAGTTAATTAAAAAAAAAAGGCAGAGCAGGTTGACTAAATCCGTGAGCAATAAATATATACAAGTGGCAAGAACAACAGAAAAGATGATTACCATCAGTAATCATTAAGAAATCCACCCCCCGCCTCAGATCACAATGAGATACCATGGAACACCAATTTGATAACCCCTAACTGAAAATATAGTTCCTAACAGGTGTTGGTGAAGACGTGAAGAAACTGAATCTGATCCACTACTGTTGGTTATGTAAATAGTATCTCCTCTCCGGGATATACTATTTTTAGTTCTAAAAATATTTAAACATACCACTCCCAAATAATCCAGCTATTCAACTCCTAAGTACTTATCCAAGATAACTGAAAGCAAATGTCCACACAAAGATTGTGCATTAAATTCACAGCAACTTTATCTATAATAATTCAAAACTGGAAGCAGTGTAAAGAATGGATGGGTCAACAGACCAGCACATCCATCCAGTGGAATACTACTTAGGAGTAAAAAGTAGTTGCAAGCTATTGATACCTGCAAAATCTTAAATAAACCTCACGGGTCTTATGCTGAAAGAAGAAATCCAGACACCTAAGATTATGTGCTCTATGATTTCATTCATATAGAATTTCAGAAAAACAAAGTAATTCATAGTGGCAGAAAGCAGATCAGTGGCTGCTTTGACTTGGCGTGGAGAATGATGGAAGATAAGCAAAAGGGAGGGAAGGTTACAAAGTGGCCCAAGGAGACTTCTTGGGGTGTTCCATGATGTTCAGCATCTTCAGGTGGTGATGATTTAAAATTTTTAACATATATGTCAAAACCTGTTGGGGACCGAGGCCGGCATCTGGC
>NW_004567130.1:7163693-7177917 GCF_000260355.1 Condylura cristata | reverse complement strand
CTCCCTGCCCCCACCTTTTCCCTTTCCTCTTTCTTTTCTCGCCCACTTTCGCCCCTCACGAGACCAACTGCCACCAAAACATGTTGCATTTCTATTGGCCTTCTCCCTGCCTGGCATCCCTCTCCTCCTGTATATAAGCTGAGATAAAAACCTAATAAAGGCTCTTTCTTTGTTCTGCTACACGTGTGTACACGCGTGTGACTGCTTCCTTTGTTCGCCGGACCTGGGGCCCCGACTCTCCGGCCTTGCTGGTCAAGGTCTCCCGCAAAAACCAATGAAATAAGAAAGAATTAGAAACTTCAAGTCACTCTCTTGCTTCTGGTCATTTGTATCCACTGTCTGCCTTCGAGCTGGGAGGCGATACCAGGTCTCTCTCACCTTCTAAGGCCCAGTCATTTGGCCTTGACCGTTCACATCAAGGAGGCCTTGCTCCAAGTCTGTGCTCTGTCCTCGTTGCTATGAGAGTGAGCATGAAGTCTCAGTTTCCTTTTCTGTAAAGTGGGCACATGAGCTGGCACCTGAAGTTTATTGCCACCTGTGTCATGTCAGCCTGCACGTCTGGCCTCCCCTCTGCTAGGGCCAGGCAGTCAAAACTCCCACTGGTCATCTCAGTGACCCCACATAAAATGTGGCATCCTGGGCCAGCTAGTACAGAGCTGTGACCAGGGGTCACAGACCACAGAGGCTCCAGGGTAGTGGTCCCCTAGAGTGCGGAGCTGAGCAGTGACCCTCCTTAGTGAGCAGTGTCTTCAGGGTCCCCCTTCCTACTCAGACCTCTGAGCACATGGCCTGGGACAGGAAGATAGCCAGTGGGGACATCCCTTATCACCTCTGCGCTTGTGGAGAGAGGCCCTTCTCTCCTGGGTGCTCCAGTTGGGTATGGCTGTTATGAAAAAAAAAAGTTAAAAAATGCAGACAGTACTCGTAGCAAGTGTTTAGTAAAGAACTATCTATCATGGTGAGCTCTTTTATTTTTAAAGATCTATTCATTTATTTATGCAAACAAGAACTGGGGTGTAGGCCAGAGGTACAGGAGGTGAAAGGATTCAACAGAACAGAGTGGGGACCAGAACAGGCGGATCTACCGAAATACACTAAAAAGAGTAGCAGCGGCTAAGAAGGCCGCTCCCCATGGGTCAGCTCCCTGGCCGCAGCGGCTACCAGTAGTTTAATAGCACTGAGACTTACCCCTTGTGCCCCAGGGAGGCCCACGGTGAGTTCAAAGGCACTTTCTCGAGCTGGTATCCTGCCCTCGCCTGCCCTCGTCTAAGCGCTGAGTTCCTATTTAGTGAACCAATACACGAATGAGTGAACACAAAGGTGCTGTCTGCAGGCCACCCTCACTGAGGCCCATGAGGAGGGGCTTTAACCTGCCTCCTCCAGTAGGTGGGCAGTGGCCCGTGCCAGTCACACCTGTTCGGGTCACCACACAGCAAAGTTCATGGAGTAGAAAGATGGGGGAGAAAACCACAGCAGGAAGCAGGAGATTACTTGTATTCTCATATTCTTAATCAAACCTGTAATCTAAAATGCAAAAGGTTTCAGGAACCCAAAGGCTGCCTCGCGCTGAACAGAATCTCGGGTCCTGGGTGAGACACATCTGTGGGTGTGTCCAGGGAAGAGCCAGGAGAAGGGACATAGTGGGGGATAACAATAACACCAGATACCATCTGTTAGACTACCCAATGTGCCAACTATGGCAATGGGCATGATTCTCACTAAGGGGAAACTGAGGTGAAGTGGCAGAGCGGGTGAGTACCTGGGCCAAGGGGATCCACCTTGAGTGGCTTGCAAAGCCCAGGACTCCTCCACTGCAGGTGCCTCGGGCTGCTCCCCCCTCTGCTCACGCACCTGTTAGGGCAATCCCCGCGAGTGCAGTCCCCTGCCTGGCACCTGGCAGGCCGACCTCCTTCAGCGGAATGACCCTGAACAGACAAGATAGCTTCTCAGTACAAGCTCAAGGCTGGCAAATAAGGACATGCATGTGAAATCAGTTCCTGCTGTGGGTCCATGAAACCCATGGGGACTATCGGCCGGGAGAGGTGGCGGTGGGTGGCAAAGACCCATGCTTCTGAGGAGGGGGAGGAGGGGAAGAAGGACAGGGAGAAGAGGGTGTGTAGCTGGGTCTTTGCACATGCTGTTCCCTCTGCCTACAACCTCCTTGCTCTAATACCACATGACCTGGGTTCCCAGCCCAGGTCTCACCTCCTCACCCCAGGTCCCTTCTCCTGCTCCTTCCTAATGGCTTCCCCTCCCCAAAGCCTTAATTTCTTCTAGATCACTATTGCCCTCAAAGGTATCATATATCTCCTTTTATAGCCCTGGTGACTTTCTTTGGTCATTGTATGAATATAACCTCATTTACTCACTGGTCCTTTGCTGATGGCCATTTAGATTTCCAACCTTCAGCAGGGGAAATCTCTTTGTACATACATCTCTGTCCACTACCAAGATAAGACTGGTAGGATTCTGCATCAAAGATACCCAACATCTTTCAGATATGGTACCTTGTGAATTAAAGGCTGGCAGAGACTCAACCAGAGGAGGCCTGATGAAGTGAGTGCTTCATGTAGACTTAACTAACCCCCGTAATTGGCACTCTCCTTAGGAAGAAGTGTGACCTGAGCCCAGGGCCAGGGCAGACATTTGGAACAAGGGCCCCCAAACATTACCAGGATGGCGCACTGCCCTCCTGCTGCAGACTCTGGACCAACCAGGTGGCATGCTTTGGCCAATGAGATGTCAGCACTCTCTGTACAAAGGCTTGCTATGCTATTGTGTGGCTTGTGCGTGCTCTCTGCTGCCCCCTGGCTGTTATAGTGGGAAGACTCTGTATAAGCTAGTCTAGAGGTTGACAGATGTAGGGAGCCAAGTGAGATACCAGACTCTGAGGTGAGGCCAGCCCAGATCAGCCCATAGCCAGCCAAATCTGCACATGTGGGTGATTGCAACCAAGCCCAGCTGAGCTGCCTGACTGAGCACGCTAAATGATCGAGCAATAAAAGCTACTGTATACTATTGAGGTTTTGTGGTTATTTGTTATGTAGCATTATTGTGTCAATAGATGAAAGATATATCAGGCATGACAATGAACCAATTTATTTAGAATTTCTCCACCACCAGGAGCTTTTTCAGTGACCCTGTACAAACCTGGATAGATTCTAAGATAACTTGGTTTGTATGAACATTTGTAAAGTTTGATTCTACTCATCAACCAGGAAGCTTGTTATTACTTCTGGGATAAAGCAAAGCACAGAGTAAAAATTTGAAAGAGAAGAGGTCAGAGGCCTTGAAGAGACACAAAAGTGATGTCGATTTCAGGCCTATGAGCATTGAACTGCCTCCAGTCAGTATCCACACACAAACACACTGGTCTAATTCACCCCCATCAAATTAACGTTTGCATGAGAAATTGCCTCTTCTGCAAGGCTCTGTAGATCAGAATTGGTGTGATTCATAAGGTTCAGGGTTGAGCTTCATAGCTCTGTGAGTGAATGAGCTCCCCATAATCATAGGTATGCAAACAAATCCATGTCAACACTCTGTCAGAAACTAGATGAAGATTTATACAACAGATGGTGCAGAAGTGGGAGGAGGTGGCTAAGGTCCAAAATGTCAGCCTAGGAACTGAGATGTTCATCATCAGATCATGATGCGGGGGGCAATATTGAAACAAAAACATGTTCCAAACTTCCTGCCATCCAGGTTTGCCTTGCATGGTTAGTGATTTCTGATGAGAGGCGGAGCAGAGAAAGTCACCTACAAAAGCAAGTGTTAATCTTGAAATAAACTTGCATGGGAAACACCATGTTAGTTAATGTCAGGAAGGATAAGGTCTAATAAAGGGGCAAATTCAGTGAACAGGGCTTTATAAAAGGCCTATTTATGGGGGAAGCTACCATGTGCTGAGATTAGAAAGACCCAGTGTGACTCCCAGATCTCACTGACCTCCCAGCTGAGGACTGGCCATCCTTTTCAAACTTGCAGTACAGCTCAAGGTGCTTGGATGCAACCCAGGATTCCTGAACTTCTTGCCTCTGTACCCTGGCTTGCAGTGCTCCTGGCCAATCTCTTCCTTGCCGGCTGCTCTCTTTCCAAATGCTCCTATGCAGGAAGTCTGCAGACTGGGTGCAGTCAGCAGGGAAGTTGGCTTATGGGAAGCTGCAAGATCTTCGCGAATTAACAACAAAACATGCACCACAATGGTAGCCCTCATTATTAGAGCAGCTACTTGGGCAATTCCATCAGAAAAATTGCCACTGTAACTCTCACCCTACAGTCTCATCACCTGCCAAGTTCCTATGGCCACTGGATCCTAAGTCTGAGAACTCTTAGCCACTGCTCAGACCAACACAGAACAGACCAAGTTAGGAATGTAAACTGTGCTGGCATCAGAAAAAAAGGGTCCCTCCCAAAGGAAAACACCCAGACCTTGGTACTCAGGACAGGAATGCTTACAAACAGCTTAGTTCTGTCCCTCCGGGCTCCTTCCCCTCCTCTCTAGAAGCTCAGGGGTCTTGAGGTTGCCTCAAGGAGCAGTTAGCACAGGCTGAGTTATGCTTCAATAATAAAATAACCCTGAAGCTCAGTGGCTTAGGACCAATGCTTACTTCTGGCTTATGCTGCATGTTCTCCACTGTTTGGCGAAGGGTCTGCTCAGCCCTGTCCTCACTCAAAGGCAGGGCCAGCTGTAAGAATGGTGGGGCTCAGTGAAAAGGAAAATTGCAGGACCCCCATGTTCAAAAATGAGTAAGAATTTAAACTTGGCAGCAATGAAGCAGTGGTTTATAAGTGTGAGGTCCATCTAAGTAGGGGGTCCTAAGTAGGCGATTACAAATTGCATATACGTGAAGTTGTACCTGCAGGGGGCTCACCACTGGGGCCTTGGCTATCATCATAACAGAGGCTATTGGGAACCCAAAAAAATACATGCTGGGGCCCAAAATTCCTCCTGGGAGTGATGCCCACCACCTCCTCTTGCTTCTGTCCACACTGTTCACCGCTGTTTCCCGTGCAGGAGACATGGGATGCTGGTGCACAGCGCCAATGTGTCCTCTGTATATCCACTGTTCCTGTTCCTCCAGGATCTGGAGCTGGTCCATCACATAAGAGCCAGGAGACATACTCCCCATCCTTCCCAAAGAAGGCCCCCAGCCCCAGGGACCTCACCTTCTGATGACCCTTCCCCGCATTGCCATCAGCAGCACCACCCTGCGGACACGTGATCTCAGACTTCTACTCTCCAGAAGCCTGGATTTCTACGGGTATAAGCTTCCCCAGTTCACGGTCATTTGTTATGGCAGCCCCAAGAATTGAATATGCCCTAAACGTCAATGCCAAAGGCTCCCCTGAGGCATGTGAGTCTCTACGGGACCTGAGTCCTATGCACTGCACAAGCTCATACCCCCTTACTGTGCACACGGGGCACCTTTCTGCCTCCAGACTTTGCTCTTGCTGCCCCTGCTGCCTGGACAGCCCTTTCTCCAGAGCACCCTGCGTCCTTCTCATGCATCAAGGCATGGAAATGTTCCTACCCTGAGAGGCGGTTTCTGGGACCCAGGCCAAAGTAACTTTTCTCATCCCCCCATTCTCCCAGAACTGGCATGAAGCACATGGTGATGCCCTTTCTGGCCTTTTCACCATTGGTAATGATTCTGTTTCTCCACATGTGTGAGTGTTGTCGCCTTCTCTACTGGAACATAAGCTCGTGGCAATGTAATAGGTAGACTTCAGGGCAGAGGACCCCCGTTTTGTCCTTTTACCACGAACCACGCCTCGGTGAGTGTGGGCAGGATCGAGAACTTGCCTCTAAACCAACATATGAACATGGCAAAGGTCACGGAAGACTGGACTGCCCTCTTGCTGAGCCAGCGTCCCCTGTTCTGGCCTCGTCGGAGCACGTGGAGATGTGGCGAGCTGTCCTGAGGAGACAGAGGACTGAGGGCTGCCCCAGCTGGCCTCAGCAAGACACCAAGTGCCTCAGCCCTTACACGGCAAAGCTGGTCCTTCCCTGATGGAGCCTGAGGTGAAGACACAGCCCTGTGGTGGCACAGGAGACATCTTGACGGTGCCTTTGTGAGAGACGAGAAGTGCAGGACCCAGCCACACCCTGGTGGACACTCCCAGAAGGTGAGAGAGTGAGGCGGGGGTCACTGTGAGGAGAATGCCGGTAATGGGCTGCCCCCCGCTATGGGTGATCTGCTGCCGGTGCTGGCCTAGCACAGAGGCTCTTGTGTCCAGGGGCTTAGTGAGCATCTTTGGCTCACCTCAGGCACAGCACGGCAGCTCACTGCCAAGGGGCGTGTGTGTGCGCGTGCGCACACCCATGACACACCATATGATGTGCACACTCCTGCACTCTATAAGTATTGGACGCTATTATAGCTCACACAGTGTATCCTACATTACACAGCATATTAATATATATTTATGTTTACATTAGACCCTCCAAGGTACGTGAAAGGCAAAACAAAACCTAGATTTGTGAGCGACTATTTTTAACCACAGTCTGCTCGGTATTCAGCTTTTATTTATTTATTTGTTTAACACCTCTATGTAACGGGTTGAATTAGCCCCTCGAAGGCCTCTTGTAGGGGGGGTCAGGGAGATGCTTAGTGTTTCATGTGCTATTGTTTTCTTTCTCCAGGAGGCTGGCCTCCCAAAATGTAAGCTTGTTAGACTTAATATGGGAGCAGGAGAGAGCACGGAGGAGAGCCGAGTCAGGGGCTCTCCCGTGGAAGTCTAGCGAGATGCTTATTTAATATCAGGAGAAGGGAGAACAATTAGGACATCCTCTCCTTGTGCCTTGCAGACTCCATCTCGGAGACTAATAGATATTTACTTAGTCTTGTCGGTCGTGCTGTGTTTAATATTTATCCATCACAGGAAGCGGCTGCATGTTAAATGTCAGCCTCTTGATTCCGACAGCTCAAGCTCCGCGCAGCCGCAGTGTCACCTACAGTCCCGGGGGGCCTTCCAGCTGGACGAGCCTCAGCTCCCGCGAGCTGAGGGGGCTCCCCCGAGGTGCCTTCCGCCAGGTACCAGGTTTGGGTTTCTGCTGAGTCGCTGCGAAGGACAGCGGAGTTGGGAGCTGAGAGGACTTAGCCTCCCTGGCGGGCACCCCAGGAAACTGCTCCCTAAATCTCAGGACAGAAGTGTCGCAGTCTTCATGTACCCCTCAGTGTGCTCCCGTCCTCATTCTGCAGCGGAACCGGGGAAACTGTCTTCCGTGGGGGCCCTTGAGCTCCAGCCCCGGCCGGGCCAGTGAATGAGCACTGAGAGCAGATGCGGGCTGCGGGGAATGCATCCACGTCCGATCCATCCTCTCCGAGGTGTTGCTGAGGGAAGCAGCCTGAGGAGCTGAGGCGGCCGTTCCACTTGGCGCCCTCTCTTTCCCGGCAACAGTAATCCTTCCCCACTAAACAGATGGCTCCTTGCTTTAGTAACCCTACGCCATTCCCAGTGGTTGCCCTGCACCCACCACTTGATGACTGGTCTATTAAATGATTCCTGTGGGAGTTCGATGGACACCCCTGAAAGGCAGGCATTCTTTGTTTCCTTTCACAGATGTGGAAACTGAGGCTCAAAGAGCTTGGTGAGCTGCTTGCAGACCCCAAGAAGGAAAGGGCAGAGCTGGGATCTCCAGACCACCCGTTGTGTAACCTGCGTCTGGCACATCTGCTAGGATGCAGATGTAGCAAAGCCCCAGGGCTGTTCCTACACTTGCATAGAGATGTCTAAATATGCTAGAACCACTGCTCAACGCCCCCTCCAGTGTCTGCCATGCTCACTCGCCCCCGGCAACATTCACCTGTGCACAACAAACGGTTCCTTCTGTTGTGGGTTATTTCATAAAGTTTGCTTTTGGATGTAAGAGTGAGTGAGCTCCCTAGCATTGGAGGTATACAAATAAAAACAAACCGAGATTTCTCTGTCAAGGAGGCTGGAAAGGTTTATACAAAACATGGTGATGGAGGAGGACTGAGATGATTAAGCTCCCAAATGTCAACCCAGGAGCTGAGTTGCTCATCATCAGACCATGATGGAGGAAGGAATATTAAGAAGGCAGATACTTGGGCCACACTGTTGGAGATTCTGATTCCACAGCTCTTGAGGATTGAAGCTCAAACATGTACATTTTTTAAAAAGATTTATTTATTTGTTCATACAGAACTGGGGTACAGGCCAGAGGCTTAAGGGCTGCGAGAGTCTTCACCAGAAACAGGGAGCAGAACAGGCAGATCCACGAAGTACACTGCTGAGGGGAGCAGCAGGTGGGTCAGGAGAGGTCTGCCACGCCATGTGGTCACCTTCGGGGCAGGCGGGAATCGAACTCATGTGGAAGTGGCTTTAGCTTCTCAGTGCTGTGCTTTAACCCGCTGCACCACCAGGGAGGGCCAAACATGTACATTTTTTATGAAAACCTCTTCAAGATAGTAACTGGATACTCTATAACCTCTGCTGGTCCCTCCAGCTCTGTAACTAGGCAACTCCAAGCCCCACCTTTCAGGGTGAAGTCACGAGGTCTTTGGGTCAGTCAACAAACACCTGGCCAGTCACCTGCACAAGGATGCGGATAAGGCGATTAAGCAGAGTCCTGGGTTCTAGTCCTCCTAGGGACACTGAGTTTCACACCAGGATGGAGAGGGAAGAAATGTGATGGGGGTGGTGGGGGTGCAGCCACCCTCATTGGGCTTCCAACAATGTAACAGGAAGATAGGGTCCTGACCCACACTCCTGAGCTGGGTGGCCTCGGGGAGTTGTCTCGCAGCCCGACCTGGCTCTTCTCTGGTCACGCAGGCTCACAGTCCCTCACCAGAGTTTTTGGAGCGGAGTCGCTTTCAGATTTCAAGCTTTCTACTCGGTTTGGCTGGTGCCCACGGCCCCCAGGAATGTCCCAGCATGTGGGTTCCCTCTGCTCGGAGCTCCTTAGAGACGAGAGGGCCTCGTGTCAGGCTAGGTCAGGATTTGCTGACAGATGCGTTACTTAAATACTTGAAATTTTCAGAGCATTTGGATTATAGAATTGAGAATGAGGGATTTGTATCTGCTTAAAAAAGTTTCTCGTGAAGATTAAAGCAAATCCTACACACAAAGTGCCCAGCATATGGCGACTCGTCAGTAAATGTTAGCTGATTACCGTCGTTAGCAGTCGCGCTTCAAGTAGTAAAATGCTTAGCACAAGTGCCTTGGAAATAGTAATGCTAAAAAATTAAGTTTACCGTAATTATTATTATACATGTGGAGCATCATCCAGTTCTGCGTTTACGCCATTGTCTTTATGATGGAGGAAAGGCTGGCTCCAGGGCGGTGAGCTTTGATCTGGGGGCCCTCTGATGTCATCAGAGCCCCAAACCCCTTCCCTGGATCACGGGATGGACCCCCTCCCTGCCTGCCCAGGCCCCACTCATTACAGTGAGGTCTTTCTATTCAGTAAACTGGATATTAAAAACAAATGTACCTAATTAGAAATAAAATGTTTCCAACTAGCGAGAAATAAAATAAAATGTAATTACTAATGATATTTAAATGTTGTAGATATTTTATTTTTTTAAAGCCCTCTTAATCTAACATGAAGTATGGCTTTAATTTTGTGGAGAGGGCGTTGCGTTGGGAGGAGAGTGGCCTGGCCCTGGCTCTACGCCTCCTCCTGCCTCCTTCCTGGAGGAAGAGCAGGGCGCTCAGGCCTTCCCGGGCCTGGCCCTTGGCATAGGGCTGAGTTTGTTCGTTTACTGGCTTGTTTGCTTGGAGGAGGAGCCTTCTGGAAAGACTTTAGCTGCATCCCTTGAGGAAGGCAGGGAATTTCTGTGGAGACCTTACCAGATCAAGGTTCAAGTCTTGGGTTTCCATGGACACACCTTGGGGGGACAGTTTCCTGTGCTTCTCTTCACCTCACTTTCCTCATCTGTGCAGGGACGGTTAATGATGATAAAGTATACGGTTACCTCTGCGCCACGCTTTGGATAAGTGAGTAAATGTTCCAGACACATATATCACATCCACAATGGGCTGCACAAGGAAGGACCCCAACGCTGCTTTTCCCTTGTGTGTCTAGCGTTTAACTCAATGCTGGGGCATGGCAGATGCTCAGAATGATGGAACGAGGGTGTGCATGAAGGACTGACATGTGCAGAGGTTGAAAGTTAGACGTCATCTAGTGTAGGTCTGACGAGCTGCCTGTCGAGGTGCAGTGACTGGTTATTTCTGCTTGTTTGCCTCCGGGGATGGGACATCCTGACCACACACCCATTGCCAACTTCACCTTCAAAGACTTCTGATTGCTGAAGGCTTCCTTCACACTGCCCACTCCTCCTGCCCCTCAAGTTCACAGGCTGGACATCTGTCTGTCCTCTGGAGCCCCACAACACAATGCAAGACCCAGGAAAGTGATTCGTTGGTATTTCATAAAATACTTGCTATCTGAGTTCCTCTCTGGGATAGCAGGATAATATGATGGAGGTTGTAATGTGGCCCAGTGATTAGATGCTTACAGTCCAAACCTAGCCCCCGCCACTTACAGCTGTGAGACTGGCATCACCCAGTGATGACTTACTTGTGCCTCTGGTGGGTTGTCTGGCCTTTCTGATCCTTAGTCTCCTCACCACTCACTGGATGACCAAGGGAGACTCAACCACCTACTCCAGCACCACCAGATCCCACAGACGATTGGAAGAGGAGGGTGACGTACTTCTGTGATAGCAGCCTAGAGAGGCGGCAGTCAAAGGAGCTGGCCCTGTGTGTCCTCTTCATCTAAACAAATAGCGGTAAGGGCGGTCTTCCTGATGTTGGCTGTTCTGAACCCGTCACTCTCCCAATCTGCACGCCCCAGTCCCGTGAGATTCTGGGGGGAGAGGGTGTTTCCAACAACAATTTCTCTGAATTGCATTCAATGGAAACAGCTCCCATTCAGTAAAAGTGTCATTTGATTGGTGGGGAGTGGGCTACTTCTTGACACAACTCTAGTTTGAGTCATACTCCTCTCTCGCCCGGACTGTGGCAGCAGCCACTTGCTCCCACACCATTGCCGCCTCCACACAGCAGTTAGTATGTGCCGCCACATGCTTCTTCAGTGGTGAATGACCCCAGGCATGTTAGCCCTCCAGGCATGCTTTGGGGTCCCCTCATCCTCAACTCCTAGCTCCTTGCCCCTGGCTTTTCTCATGGCCAGTGGCCCCAGTTACACTGACCTCTGTCTTGTTTCTTGTTTGTGCCAAGCTCCCTCCTGCCTCAGGACGTTTGTACTGGTGTCCATGCCTGGAACACTCTCTGGAGTTCACCACATGGTTTGTTTCTTCATTCAGTTCTTGGCTTAATTGCCACACCCTTGAATTCATCCTACCAAAACAATTCCCCACACGCATGCTCTCTCTGGTCTCCTTCTATTTGGTTTTTACTACACAGAACTTTCCACTGCCACACACAACATACCTTAGTATTGTTCTTGCTTGCCCTCTTGCTCTGTCAACAGTGGTCCTCATAACCCCTGTGTGGGATCAGATCTCAGAGCGGGAAGCTGACCTTGTGGGTGTGACCTCTGGCTCTCGCTCTGCTCTATCTTTGCTGGGCGTCCCTAGGCCAGTTACCTAGCCTCTCTGAGCTTCAGTTTCCTTATCTGTAAAATGCAGAAAGTGCTCATGGCATAGGGCTAGACTGAGGTTCTTCTCAGGATGCATGTGGGGTTCCTGGCATGAAGACTGTCCTCTGCATGAGTGACCGAGGTGGCAGTCCACCTAACCCAGTCTTGACATCTGACAAAACCGTTGCCCTTCCACAGTGCTTCCTTGGCAGCCACTGGCCTACTCACCTCACAGTAGGTACTCCGTGAATATTGTTGCCTGAGTGACAGGACTGTTGAGAGGACGATGGGCCTGCTCCTCCTGAGTTTCTCCATCAAACCCCAAGGAACATATGGGCTTATGAAGGCTCTAAAGGAGCGACATCAAGGTGAGAATATTTTGGAGTTGATTGTCATGGTTACCTACTGACATCATCATTATTTTTTTGAGCGAATTCTCTCTTTTCTTGAAAAGAGGCTTTTCTTAGCCTGATAAAGTGCTCCATCATCACTGTGGAAGGTTTAATTAATGCAGAATATGTAACAAAGAAAACAAAAGTATCCTGCCATTTAGGGAAAGCCACAGAAAAGGCTCAATGTTATTTTTAAAGTCCCTTACACACACACACACACACACACACACACACACACACATTGGTGAGTTCACACTGTACACCTCTTCTCATCTGAAACATTTCTCATACCATTAACTTGCTGTCCTATTCAGAGCTACATAATGTTCCCATGTAGCATGTCAGGTCCCTGGCTTTGCCTTTTGGGGGTTGTCCCCTAACCTTTGCCATTAGAAATAAAGGCACAATGAGGGCTCTGTCCTGGGCTCACTCTGAACCCCTGATTATTATTCTCCAGGCTGAGTCTGACCAGGCAAATAATCAGGCTATAAGAATCTCAAAATTTTTAAGATCCATGTGACTTTCTTCACTGTCAACTATGATAGAGGACCTTAAACATACCTCGTTCATTTATTTATTCATTCAACATGTAATTCAATACATAATGTGCAAAGCAATGTTTACCTGCAAGGGATAGAGTCAAACCTCCATCCATCCATCTACCCACTGCTCATCTTCCTCTATTTCTCACGTATCATTCTTTCAGACGATTCTGTTTTTAGCCCATTCTGCACATTTGATGCTCTTGGCAAATATTTTCCTTCTCCTCTGATGCACCCTTCCCTTCTTTTTAATCGCAGCTGCTGTCGTCTGTGACGACGCCTGCCTGCCTGTGTGCCCCTATCCTGGGCTCGCGTGTGAGTTCTTGCAGGGAAAAGGCCAGGACTCACTTGGCTTTCAGCCCTGAGATGGGCACAGGGCGCTGGACACCCCAAGTGTCCATAAGTACCTATCGAATGGATGCCTGTCCTTTGTCCTTTCGTCCATCTACCCATTTTCTGTCATATTATCTATTTAAGATAAAATCCTTGCACTATAAAACTTAACACAAGAGGTGTGTTTCCAAGTGCCAGTCTCTTTAGACTACAACCCAATGGGCCCTCACAGAGGGGGCACCACCAGCTGGATCCAGGCTGAGAACATTTCTAGTGCCCCAGCAAGCCCCTCGTGTCCCCCCCAAGTTAATGTCCCCAGAGATAACCACCTTCTGCCGGGCATTGCATTGCTTCACTGTGCTGGCTTGAGTCGCCAGCAAATGGAATCGCATAGTCTCTCTTTTTCTGTGTCTGGCTTCTTCTGCCAGAAGAATATTTGCAACATCCATGCATGGATGTGGCATCACAAGGTCCTCTTTACTGTGTGCGCCATGTCACATGGTGTGCATGTACTTCATCCCTCCCCCTCCCCTCCTCCTCCTCTCCGCCTCCCTCAGCTCCATGGGTCATCTCCCTCATGTCACACCCGGTGCTCAATCCCAGCCACGTGGAGCTTGGCAAGGCTCAGTCCTTAAGGAGACAGATGGGGACAGGATCTTTGCCATCCGGGTTAGTGTGCGTGATGATGACGTAGGTGCTGTCTGCCCTGTGGCCCAGAGAGAAAGACCGGTCCTGGCGTCCTGCTGCCCAGATTGCCTGCTCCCGGCTGGCGTGGTACTGTCTGTCTGTACATCCACCCCCACCCTCATCTTCTGTCAATGACCCTTCATGAGGTGGGTAAAAAGGCCACCTTTCCCCCTAGGCTTCTCCTCCAAGCTTCGCTCCCTGCTCCTGCCGGTGTGAGCAGCCACCCCACTCTTAAAAACAGCCAACTGCGCCCCAGCCAGGCGCTAGGACCCCATGTTGGAGCCGGATTTGCTTTGGGGTAAGAAAAAAAATATGGCCAAATGTTGGGAATCGGGCGCTTGAAGTTCGCACTCCAGGACGCCGAGCTGGGGGAGATCACACCTCCCTTGGCTGGGAGCCCCTCAGTCTGCCCGTCCGGCTGCTGAGCCTGAGAGGCAACTGCGGTGCGACCCTCCCCCTCAGGGCCCCAGCCCCTCCACATCCTGCCTCCCCGGGGAGGAGGCGGGGTTTGGCTGAGGTGCCTCAGCTGCGGCAGCTCACACCCCGGGTCTGGAAAGCACGTGGGGACCTTCTGTCTGGGGAGTGTGGGTGTCACCCCCACCCCCTGTGGGCTGGCCCTTCAGGGGGTACCAGAAGGGAGGGGGAGGTGAAGGGGGGTGGAGGAGACATGTGGTCACCGCTTCCCAGTCTGGGAG